>NC_069786.1:107866252-108492710 GCF_027406575.1 Nycticebus coucang
TTCAGAGCATGAAGCAAATCTCCTGTTGGGTGCAATATAGGTGGATGTGTGTTGGTTCCCTTCCCGGCAATTTCAGGAATACTTTCTCCTTGGATATTGATTTTGCACCAGTGGAGCTACCCAGAAATGGAGCCACTCCAGTTTTATGAGTCAGTAGAAGGGAAAACTTTTATTCTCTGGCAAATATACATGCTGGTACTCTGATATTTCCCAGTTGGAGGTCATAGGAGCAAGTAAATAAATGCTAGTTAAGGACCAGTCGATGACAGAAACATTTAGTTTAAGCCTAACATCATAAAATGGGGAGACAAAGCCACCAACCTGTGGCAGGATGTCAGTCATACATGCTTTCTCTCACACTAAGAACAAAAGAAAGACAGCAAGGAGGAAGGCGGGCAGGCAGGAGGGAAGACAGGAAGGAATGCGAAAGAAGAAAAAATATATTTCACTTTACATATAGCTTTGCTTCCGTTGGAGAGTGGTTCAACTATTAGCATTCTCTGTGACGGCTCAGGGACACCAATTAGGAAAACTTGTAGGCCAGAGTCTTACTGCTATTAGTAATAATCTGGAAAATTATGGAGATATATGTCTGCCTATAGACCTACTTCTGACCTACAAATGATCTCTAGTGTAGTATTATTGTGGGTAATCCTTTCTTTCCTCTCCTCTACAGACACAGTAGGCTTCTCTATGTAGGTTTATGTGACTTTAATAGATCAATCTTAGCAATGGTGGCATGAAATAATTTTTTTGTATCTAATACTTGCATATGACCTTAATAAATAAATCCATAATTATATCCCAAGTGATTTTACACTAGCATTTCGTTGTAAAATTGAAACTTTACCTACTGCAACTTGAGTTCCTCTTCTGGTTGTGGAGTTAAGTGCTTTGCATCTGTAAAGTGAAGATTCCAGAATACTTGTAGAAGGTAGTGGGGAGATGGTGAAAGGCGGTCATTGGTTTAGTAGTTAATGGTAACAAGGATTATCCCTAGTGGGAGTAGAAAAGTACCTCTTTTCATTCATTGGTGAGCCATGGCTATACTTAACAAGAGCTGGATTCTTTGGAAAATCCAAAGTGGGAATTGTTCAATATCTATACCATCAGCTTTGTATCTAAAATTTGGGTCCCGAAGTCACATGTACATAATAAAATTGTTGTGTTAATGTAGTTCTTGAAAAGCTCAGTTTATATTTTTGTATGTAAGAATATTGTCCATAGAGTTCTAGGTTAGAAGTCTAATTCTGTTTCTGCCTCAGAAGGAAGTCTCCTGTTTCAGAGAAATCCCTTAAATATCTGTGGTTCCTAGATCCCTTTTTCATGAGACACAGAATGCTCTGGAGCAAAGCAAGAAAATCCTCTTGAGTGCTATGATGAGCCAGATCAAGACACTTTATAATGCTTCCAGAGCGCTAATCTCTGGAGGCTATTAGTAGGTTTGTAAACAAGTTCTTTTGAAGTGAAGGTTTGAATTGTGTATTGGCAAGAATTGTTTGAATAATTGACTTGATTGAGTTTAATTGGCTATAAGAGAGTGTTTTGTTTTTGTTTTGTTTCTTTGGATGATGTAATTACTGCTTGTGTTGAGTTCCTGCAGGAATGATTTGAATTGTGTTGGTTGTGAGAGCCCTCATTTGCTATCTATGGGATTGCTTTGTTCTCCCTGGTGTTCTCAACGTCCTGTGACAATGGGAAGTTACTATCTCACCTCCATCATTAAGACACAAATTTCTACTTCTTCCTCCATAAAATATGCAAGAGAAATATGCTCACCTCTAGAGGATCTGAAAGCACTGGCGAGTCGCAGATGCCATCCCCTAAGATGAGTCTTCTGCTGGGTTGGGGGAGAAGGTCCTATGCCAGCTGGAGAAACAAGCTTCCTTCAACTCTATTAACCCAAGGAAGAGTTGCAGCATTCCACTTTCTTGGTTCTTGCCTCTTAACTTAGCAAGGACCTCGGTGGAAATTTGAGAATGATAGCAATAAACCTTGTGGGAGGGCAGCACTATTGTATGTGGATTGATGGATACCCAGAACTTGGTGTCAGGGCAGAAGCTGACAAAATTGAATGCTACAAATTAAGGTTAAGGCCCACCCAGCATACCAATAGATAAGAATTAGGCTTCACTATCTTTCCAGAACTCTTCTTCTGTGCAATGCTATTTTATGATTATATAACATTCATCACTTGGAAATCTCAAAATAACTTATAAGAAATAGCAGCATTTGATGGCTGGAGAACCTTTAGACAGTTATATAGTTTAATGACCCATGACTTTATGCTTTTTATATAGAGAGTAGAAGTTCCAAAAGGTTGAGTTAATTGCAATAGTCCTCTAGCAAGTCACTACAGACGTCAGAAATAGACGAGCTATCACAAATGGGTACTGGATAATTTCTTTTTTAGGAAATGCAAGTGTAAGTATTTCATATTACTGAAGTTTGATCATCTGCAGAAAATAACTTTCAGTGCATTATTTGGAATAGAGCGTAGAGGATATCTGCCTTCTTTACCTCACCCTGAAGCCCCGGAGGGCTACTGATAGTGCAGAATTTAGTAAAGAATAATTTGTTTTTTACCTAACTTTTTGATATAAATTTTAGGATCTTCAAGTTCAATGAGAAAGATTACATACTTGGGATATATACTAAAAGAAAATAAAAATCTGATTATTAATAACTAGAATAAAAAGATAAGTTTTTCTACTGCAAAGGTTCTTAAACCTTTTTTGCATCATGACTGCTTTGGCAGTCTAGAAAAACCTATCAGTCCTTCTCACAATAATATTTTTAAGGGCATAATATAAAATTCAAAGGATTCAGAAAAAACACACTACATTGAAATACACTTATAACCATAATTTTAAATATTGGCTATAGTAATATGTATATTTCTTATTTGCATATTATATAACAGAATCTAGTGGCTGGCCTAGCACATATACTCATAAATTCAAAATAAGGATGTATAGTTTTTAAGATACTTGCAACAGAGCAATGAGAGATAAAAATATCTATAAATTCTATCTATGACAAATTCATGGGTACTGCTAATACTGTGGTTTGGTACCTCACTTTATATTTGAATAAAAAATTAAATTTCAGTTAGACGTTAGTGAAAGTAAATGATGGAATTTTTCTTTTCATCAAGTTTATAGATCTTTTGAATTCTCCCCCTGGGCCCTCTCTGTGCGTTCCAGATTAAGGATGCCCCCTCTGTTGGGTTTCCAAGTCATCTTTCCTCCCTTGTTTCACTGAGATGTGATTCAAATAGGGTTGGAAATAGGTTTCCAAATGGGGGGAAACTGGTGGGTTCATTGAAGGATAATTGAGAAGACTGTGGTAAGAACGCAGCCTGAGTGTGTCTGAAATCAAATTATAAAATGGAATAAAGTTTTGTTTTCTGTCTCACTCACTATTCTTTCTGCATAATTTTCCTCCAAGTCAGGTGTTCTGAGGATAGGAACAATTCAATTAGATGTAATTATTAGTGACACTGTTTTAGCTTTTCACATGGATATTTTAAGTATTCATTTATATTTGCACATATTCTACAGAAAGATGGGACTATTTAATCAAAGGATTACAGTGCCAGGGATGGATTTTGGGGATCTTTGGCTGTTGCTCACACCTTTCACTCACCTTCTGATGGACTGTTCATCTTGCCTACATATACACATAGGTCAGGTATAGGTATTATTTGGCAAATAGGACAAGTAGTCCTTTTTTAGTTTGCTCTTGGTTCAACTTTTTCTGGCAGTAACAAGTAAATACTCTTTGAAGCTTAACAGCTCATTTACAGCGCTGTCATTTGAGGTGATAGTCATTTGTAGTTTGGAGAGGAATGATTTCATTCATATGAGTGAATAGATGGGTTAATAAAGGTGTCTGAAGTTGTAAGTTGGTTCACAGGCTATTTCCATCATGGTGTCATGATAACGAATGTTCACAGGGACATCCGTCATGGTGTCGTGATAACGAATGCTGAACTACCAATAGTCTATTAGATTATAAGCACCTTTAAAAACCAGGGTTCAACCTAATATAAACCAGCCGCATGATAACACAGGGTAGATGGTACGCTTTACTTCCAGGTTTTAAGAGGTAAAGGGGGTTCCGTGTCTTCTGTTATCATGTAGTCATTAGAAAACCTAAAGAAAAAATGTTTAAATGAAGACAATAATTTCATTGATAAGAACTAAGATAAGGGGCGGCGCCTGTGGCTCCGTGAGTAGGGCGCCGGCCCCATATGCCGAGGGTGGCGGGTTCAAACCCAGCCCCGGCCAAACTGCAACCAAAAAATAGCTGGGTGTTGTGGCGGGCGCCTGTAGTCCCAGCTGCTCGGGAGGCTGAGGCAGGAGAATCACCTAAGCCCAGGAGTTGGAGGTTGCTGTGAGCCGAGTGACACCACGGCACTCTACCGAGGGCAGTAAAGTGAGACTCTGTCTCTACAAAAAAAAAAAAAGAACTAAGATAGGTTTTGTGCTATTTTATTCTAAGACACGTTTTCTGTGTTTTTGAGCTTTTCTAACTATAAAATGGCTTAAGTGTCTTGAAGAAAAGATCACATAAATGCAAACATATTTTTTAGAGAACTGACTCTCTGCAGATTTCAGGTGAAGGGATTCTTAATTTGTTACTGTAATTATGTTCCTGAGCTCTCTACCTTTTGTAGTGAGCTCTGTTTTGCTTTATACTTCACTGCAGTATGCACTGCAGCCTGAGACTTGTTATGAAGCCACATAAGAAGGGAAGATGGGGAAGGCAGTGGGTAAGTCCACCGTGGTGGAGTGCACACGACAGCAGGCAGCATTGGTGTGTGATGGTATAAGGCCACAGTTTTCAGTTCAGGCTACACATTAGAATAACCTGACAGATTTTTAAAACATACTAATTATATTAGAACTTCTTGGGGTGGGGTTCTACCTTTGGTATGTATTAAAAAGCATTCTGTGTGATTCTAACATGCAATGAGGGTTGAAAATTATTGGTGAAATTATTGGAAATACCAGTCCATAAACTCAACTAGGCAAGAAACAGAACTCAATTTTTTATGGCTAATCTTAAATTTTGCTATGAATCCCATTCTTTCTTATGATTTGGTTAACCTCAAGGTTCAAAATTCTTACATAGAACAAAATTTCGAGGCACAGAGGAAACTCTCTTCTGTAAGTCCTCTGTCCACTGAGGTTACCACTGCAGCTGCTTCAGCCCATTGTTATGGAACTTTGGGCCCCTTGGTCTGGCTTACTTACAGCACTGGTGTATTTCTGTGATATGCCTCTGCCCAGGAACTAGGACTAAGCCTAGGGATGCTACAAAACTCAGTAATCACATAAATAGAATCATCAAAATCTAAAGTGATGCAAAAATCTATAATAAGCAAAATATCGAAATTAAAAATCAGGGTGTTGTCTCCTCTGTCACCAGCATCTCTCTTTGTGGCAGGAGACGCAGCCTCTCTAGCCACATATAGACTGCACTTTCTTCCCGCCTGTCTTTCCAGTTGGGTGGGATCTCATTTAAACCAGGAAAAATCTCTTATCCTTTCTTCTGTCTTGGATATTTATCCTGTTCAAGAGAACATTTTTTCATCTCTCTTTCTCAAATTAAACTTACATTTTTCGGAACAAAATGTATGAATTAAAGTGTTTAGCAGTGAACTTTCAATGCTTGCTTTGCCATATCTCTCTTCTTTGTCACTGAGCCCAGAATTTGCTACCTGCTTGAAATATGTGTGACCGTGTGTATATATGTGTTTGTGTGTGTGAGAATGGGTGAGACCATGTGCATGTACAAAGGGACAGGGTACCAGAGTGTCTTCTTCCCTTCCTCCCTTTCTCCTTTATTTCCCCTGTATTCTGCCCTCCTTCCCCTCCTTCCTGAAAAATAAAGAAAGATTGGTGTTAAACTCCAAACACTTATTATTTCTCAAATACTCAGACCTATTTGTTACCAAAATGCCCTGTCCTTTGTACCAACACTTGCTCGAGCTATGTCTTGCAGACTTCCTCAACAAAGTGTTCCACCCAGCAGGTGCACCTCCTATGCACCAGAAGTGTCTATGGCATCTGCCCCCAAGCACTGTGATTTGTACAAGAAAAAGCCCAACTTTCCACTCCACATTTCGCTATTTGATGGTGTCTGTCTGTTTTCGTAGCCTTTAGTAGGAACAGGTCCTTCTTCCTTTGTCTCTCCATCCCTCAAAAGAACTCCTGGTCTAGGGGGAGGCACCATCTTGTTACCAAAATTGCCTTCCTCTGCTACTCGAATGTCTTTGAATAAAACCTTTCTCTTTTTCTGGCCACAAATAAGAACCCACATAAGAATTAACTTGGGCAAATTGAGCCCTCTGGGCAGCTTTTGCCCCAAAATTCTCTGGGCCCATGTTCAGTGGCTAGGGTGCCAGCCACATACACTGAAGCAAGGAGGTTCAAACCCAGCCTGGGCCTGCTAAACAACAATGACAACTGAATGTCAGCTGTTCAGGAGAGAAGGACAATGAATTAATGGAGGCCAGATCATGTAAGGCTCTATAAACCACTGCAAGGAGTTGGGCTCTTTCTCAGAATGAGATAAGAAGCCATCAAAGAACTCTGAAGAGATTTTCAATCACTCACTTTCATATGAAGAATAGATCACAACCATGGCCCAAGATGAAGGAGAGAGGAGGGGGGGGGTTGGGAGAGGAGAGGGAGGTCAGATCAAGGGAGGGCGAATGGTTGGATCACACCGATGGTGCATAATGTAAGGGTACATGTCGGATCGATTAGTATAGAGTATAAATGTCTTAACACAATAATTAAATAAACAAGATGAGGTATATATTAACCAGTGTGATGTAAGTGTTCCTAATTCTATATGAAATCAGCACATTGTACCCCTAAATGCACTAATGTATACATGATCTATGTGTTTATGATTTAATGAAAAAAAAAAAAAAAGAACTCTGAACAGAGAAGTGACACAGCGTCAATAACACCTGACTTGCGAGCTTCCTGATGCTCCTCAGACCTGCCAGGCATATTTGCTCCTCAGGGCCTTGCTACCCGCTGTCCTGTCTGCTTGAGATGTGTGCCCCTCAGAGAGCTGCCCGGCTCAGTGCCTCACCTTCTTGTCCTGTTTAATATTTAAGCTCTCATTTTTCTTCTCTGCTTTAGTTTCCTTCATAGCACTTATCCCTATCCTCTACTATATGTTACTTTTTGATTATATGTATTTTCTGTCAAGGAAAACTCTTATTTGAGTCTCATG
Organism: Nycticebus coucang; assembly: GCF_027406575.1. Lineage (NCBI taxonomy): Eukaryota > Metazoa > Chordata > Mammalia > Primates > Lorisidae > Nycticebus > Nycticebus coucang. The sequence goes on from NC_069786.1 coordinate 107,873,513, forward strand.
GTCATTTTAAAATCAAATAGAGAATAGAAATCTTGTAACTGATCATATCGTTCTGTTTTCATTAGTTCTATAAAAACAAGCTCAGCAATTGGTGTGAGGTTTAATTAAGGAAGGTATTCTTATGTACTAACTCTTTTGGATTTCATGTTACATCATTAGCTTTCACTCACTTAAAATTTAATGAAATGCACATTACTGTTGTATATCTGCCTTTTCAAATCTTGTAAAAAGTTAAGTTATGAAGAAGAATTCATCTTTACACCTTCTAAAGTCAGCAAAATTGTGTACAGAGAGCCTGCAAAAAAGTTTAATGTGATATGTAAAATAAAATAAAAATGCTAAAAATGACTGTGGTCTGGTAATATAGCCTGAAGTCTGGAAGGGTGATGCTTCAAACATCTGAAAAAATGCTCATCGTCCCTGAACACCAGAGAAACGCAAATCAAAACTGCCCTGAGATATTACCTAACCCCAGTGAGAATGGCCCACATCACAAAGTCTGAAAGCTGCAGATGCTGGTGTGGATGCGGAGAGAAGGGAACCCTTTTATACTGTTGGTTGGATTGCAAACTAATACAATCTTTTTGGAAGGAAATACGGAGAATCCTCGAAGAATTCAAATTAGGCATCTACCCAGAAGAAAAAAAAATCATTTTACCATAAGAACATCTGCACTAGACTGTTTATTGCAGCACAATTTACAATTGCCAAAATGTGGAAATAATCTAAATGCCCACCAGCCCAGGAATGGATTAACAAGCTGTGGTATATGTACACCATGGAATAGTATTCACCCATTAAAAAGATGGAGTCTTTGCATCTTTTGTATTAACCTGGATTGAGTTGGAACACATTCCGCTTAGTAAAGCATCACAGGAATGGAGAAGCAAGAATATAATGTACTCTATTCTAATGTGAAGGCAGTAGAGGATCTAATACAAGGTGTGGGGTAGGGGAATGAGGGAGCAAGGAGAAGGGAGGAGGAAGGTGGATGGGGGGTCACAGTGTATGGCACATCTCTTGACAGCAGGGTACAGTTACAAGAGGGACTTTACCTAACAAATGCAATCAGTGCAACCTAAGTCTATGTATCCTCAATGAATCCCAAACAAAAAAAAATAAAATGCTAAAAATATATGCATTCTCAAATAGCCAGGCATTGTGGTGGGCACCTGTGATCCCAGCTGCTTGGGAGGCTGGGTCAAGAGAATCGCCTGAGCCCAGGAGATTGAGGTTGCTGTGAGCTGTGATGCCATGGCACTCTACCTCTCAGAGTGACAGCTTCAGACTCTGTCACAAAAAAAAAAAAAAAAATATATATATATATATATATACACACACACACACACACACACACACATTCTTTTTAACTTGGGAATTTTGTTTTATGATAAACTTTTTTTTAATTATAAAAAGCACCCTTTCAAATGGATATGGCTTGCATGGGTTTATTTAGTTTGAACAATTTTGAGGTGGTTTCAGGATGGGGGGAGAAAAATGACAAGAGCAGGCTGCTTCCCTAGGTCTAATAGGGCCTCACAGTTCAAGTGCAGGCCTGGGTTCCCATTTCTGCTCCTCCAGCAGCTACACCACAAAGGCTAAGTCATTCCTCCTTTCTACACTTTAAAACCAGAAAGGGTTGGATTTACTCAGTGTTTTCCAAGGCTTGATGCACTTTAAGTGACCCGAAGTGCTTTTAAAAAAAAAATCTCAATTCCTTGAACCCTAGTTAAAGAAATTCAGATTGTTTTTATTTGGCGGGTGACCCGGGTACTGTCCTATAACTTAAAAGCTCTTCAGGGGCTTGTCTTGGGCAGAGTAGAGACCTCTGGCTTTGTTAAGTTCTCTCCAGCGCTGACTTCCTGTGCCTGGATGGATAATTTGTCTTCTACAGGAAAAGTCAGAGGTTCTGACAGTTCCGCTGATAACCTCCTGGAGGTTGTATTACATGCTGCCACTAGATGGCGCAGGCAATTCTCGGGATGGAAAAAATTCTGGTTAATTGGGATTTTTGTTTTCTCTGCACAAAATATTTGAGACACTCAGCTTCGTGGGGACATGACACTTTAGCTCCTCTGCCTGAGCTATAGCCTCAGACGGTGCAGCTGTTTTGCTTGACAAGTTGATAGAGACTCATTAGATAAACGTTCTCTTGTCTGAAGGGAGAAAGTGAACCCCTGCATAAATATTAGCTGACATTTTTCTAATTATTTCCAGCAGGTGCTTCTTCCTCCCTCTTCTCTGGGTCTTTCTCCCTCTTATGCTTTGCCGGTGCACTCTCTTTTATTTTCTTTTTCCCCTTTTCTGCCTCTAACACCAGTTATAATCTGGTTATAATGACTCATGGTAGGTTAAATTTTATTTTGCTACCTTGGTGGTCGATAAAAATCTCAGGGATACAAAACTGATTCTGACACAACAATCTTAGAAAGATGAACGTATTCGGGTTACAATGGGAAAATCTTATTCACGAGACTTCCCTGGCAACGTGACGTTTGTTCTTAGCAGCTGTGGCAGCACCAGCCAAATGTAGGAGGAAAGAATTTTATGTCTTATCAGGAAAAAGCAGTCAAAATCCTCTCCTCTTTACAACGCAATTCGGGTGAAGGCCAAAGCTCTTCGTGTACAGATAAGTAGGGATTTTGCACAATAATAGGGTGTGCTTCTTCGCTGCTTTTTATGGGAAGGACTCAAAGCACACTTGTGGCTTTATTCTGTAAAGCTGCTTCTTTTCCTTGCGCTGTCAAAATAGGAAGATGTGTTGTGCTTTTTTTTTTTTTTCCCCAAAGAGTGCATTCCTTCCCTGGCTTTGTTCCAGCCCAGCTGCTTGTCGTTCAAAGAGATTCTGTGCTCTTGGTGCCAGGACATACCACTGTGCTTTCTTCTTCCCTGAGTGACACGTACTGATGGGTCACTGCCTGGAACAGGAGAACAAGGTACGGTGAGTGTCCACCGGTAAAGATGCCTTGTTTACTCTTCTGTGGTTTCCATCTGGCAACATCCGTTTCCAGTCTTTATTAAAAAACAAAACAACCAGCCAAACAACCCCCCCAAACGATGCAAAATAACCCCCCCAAATGCAAGAAAATGTATTGTTTTTACATTACTAACTAACCTTTACTGAGTGCTTCCTATGGGCCCCATGCTGTTTTAAGACTTTGACACACGTCATGCCACTTAATCCGCACATCAGCTCACACCACATGTCATGAAGTGGATCCTATTAGTATCCTCATTTGAGAGACAAGGAAACTGAGGAAAAGCAAATTGCTCAATGTTGTGCAGGTGCCCGGTGGCTGAGTCACACTCTGAGTCCAGATCATCCGACACAGTACACCTTATCCCAACCTCTAGATCCTACAGGGTTGTACATCAGAGTCACATATGGAGAAAAGATAGATTCTTCTGTTGCATAGTCTATTGGATGTGGATTGGAAAGGCTGTATTTCCTACTAATATAGTTGTATTTCTTTCCATGTAAGATTGGACAGATGCTCCAAACTCAGTTCTTCCTCATTCTGGAGGCCTTAAGTACATTGTGGTAAACTCACTTTCTATTGGTGATGCAGTGAAGAGGAAGGAAACTTCCTTCTCCATTGTGATGGACATCATTTAGTGTGTCTGCACAATCCTAAATAAATTTAGGAACAAGCAATTGGGAGGATGATCCTTGTCTGTTTTTTGCTGACTCTCCTTTCCATCCCCTGAAAGGGGATATGAATGGCACCAGTATCCATGAAGCAGATGACATCCAGGCTTCTCCTCACTGGTCAGACATTAACTTCTTTAGGTCAACAATCCAGCAGGGGTGGGGAGCCTGTGACCTTCTGATTTCAAGATTGTCCTTTTTTAAGCACTAAAGGAGGCAAGAAAATCTTCATCTTTCTCAGTTGCACCCTGTTTGATAAAAGGATTTATTCTGTAAAATTTGGATTCAGTCAAAAGACTATACTCAGGGATCCAGAAGGTCACAGGTTCTCGGATCCCGCACTGTGTTCTTAGTGTAATACGTTCATATGTAGCATGAAGGGAGGAGATAGAACAGTTCTTTGAATGAACAGGGGATATAATAGTACTGTAAATGCAGAATCTAGAAGGAAGAAACTCAGGCATCCTTGGGGCTTTGAAATCCCTTCAGTTGACATGTAATGAGGAGGAGCCACTAAAGAGAGAAAAGGAACACGGCCCTCACTTGAGAAGAACAATAATTTCAATAGAAGAATCCAAGAGCCAGAAGGCTCGGGCTGAAGACAGTGGAATTAGTGGGCAGACATCCACAGGAGCTGATGAAGGGGGACTCAGGATTCAAAGCCTTTCACATGTCCATAAGCAAAGCTCCAGGCTTAGCGATAAGCTCACACCCCCACACTGGTGGTCAGACCTCATGGGACCAGGGCAATGATAGGACGTACCTAGAACAACACAGAAAGGCTACTGGCCAAGCTTTTACCAGATCCACGCTGGTTGAGGGTCAACATCAACTCCTTCATAAAGAGGAGCATAGACTAAACTCAAAATTGAGCAAAATCTTTTAAAATTGGGAGTATATAGTAGTATAATATGTCATACTTTATACATTTTTCTTATACATTGTGGTTTCAATAATTTCCAACAAATTTATTTACGTCAATATAATCCTCTAGTTAAAGAATTTCTCCAGTTTTTATTTGGTGTGAGTTGTTGCACAATAAAGTAAACTGAATTTCAGATTCACCAGCTATTTGCCTCCTGACATTTCCCGATCATTCACAGGCAGCTCACATCGAACTTTATTAAAACTAAACTTACTTTTAGTTTGCTTAACTTTTACCTACATCTCTTCATTTTCTTAGAGACAATATATCAGAGAATTATGAAACCAGCTACTTAGATGCTCAAATTTGAAGCATGGATGGTGTCATCTTACCTTCTCTCTCTCTCTCTTTCTCTCTCATCTAATTTACAAGGCCACATTTTTCATTTCCTAACGCCTCTTGTATCTATTGCCTTTTCCTCTCTTTCCCATGTCACTTTTCACTTAATTATTGTCTTTTTGCCTCCTCTCCGACCACATTTCTTTATGTCCTTCTGTTTGGTTTGGTGGTGATTCTTTCCAAAATGCATATCTGATCACGTTATTGCTCTGCTTAAACTCCTCTGACAATTCCATAAGAGCTTTCAGGATCAAGGTAAATTCTGCCTTACTGCATGAAGCACTTGATTTGGACCCTGGCTGATTTCTACTTCATACCCCCACCTCATACTTTGCATGCAGTTCCCCAGACAGGTTGCTACGCCACTTACTTCTGTCTTCACATATGTTCTTTCCTTTGCTAACCCCTACTTGTCCTCCAAAACTCAGCTTATGCCATCTCCTTCGGAAAGCTTTTAAATGACAGGAAATCAGCTGTACATTTAAGACTTTCATTTTTCTTTGTTTCTCCAATACTTTTCCAATTCCTTTCTGTACCATCTCTTTGATCTCAAGGATTTCTTCCTGTTTATAACTTATTTATTAAAATATCAGCTTTCTTTTTTCCTGAAGTCCTTTTCCTGTCTGTAGTCTTTATTTTTATGCATAGATTAGCAAATGTCCATTGGCACACTTCTTTCTATGTCCCTACTTTATCTTTCTATATATTTGTCCTATAATGTTCTGGGAAGAAGAAATATTTCATAAAGAAAGTTTTAATCCCACTTAATAACACAAACCTAAGGAAAATCCAGGAACAAAGACACTAAACTTTTCTGCCTAATTCCTTTAAGTTAGTCTTTTTGCTGTAATAATATTGTTCTCAGCAGTTAAAGGTTTGGCTGTATCAAAGATTAATACACTTTATTGATGCATAATCTTCAAAGAGAGTCTTAAGGTCTCCAAACCAGAGAGCTACCACAGGTATGGGTCAGAAGTCCAGGGTGCGCTCATGTACATGACTTACTGTAAGATAAAAGTTTCTATTTGTTGGTGATAAGAGAGGTAGGCCAAGATCAGCCCCATTCATAAATTTGGTCTGGGTCAGATCCAATTCACAGATATCAACCAATAGAAGTGTGAATTGCAATTGTTAGTGGCCTTGAACTGCCCCACCTTGAATCCTGGGAAATCAATGTGGCTTTGTTCAGCGGTGACTGCCTGAAAGGACCATAAATTAGGAGCTTCCACAGGAACCTTTTATGGTCAAGGTAATGGCAAAGAAAAATGATAGCTGTTATTCCATTTACACAGCTCAGCCCTTTGTCATTGCTGTTTCTACCAATTTTCTCTATTTTATTTTATTTTTTGTATCAGACCAATAGGAACATGTGGCTTTCGAATTTTTAAAGAAATATGTGATATATAACAGCATAAAGCTTTTAGTTAGAAGGATATCTTAAATAATTTTTTGTTGTTGTTGAAATTCATCTAGCTATGCTGCATGTTAAGCTGATCAACCAAATGGTCATCCAAAATTAGAGTTTTGAATTTTTTATAATCGTGAGCCACCTCTTATCACAGGATATCATGATTGCAGTTTAGATCCAGGACATTATAAATGCTATCCATGTGTCTGTAATTTATTCATTTGCCCCTATTAAATGTGGTTAGCACCTGTAGACTTCTGAAGGCTGTGCTATGATAGTTTAAGTGTCATTGCTGTGGTCCTATGTACTCATGATGCCCTGACACTTTGATATGTTGTGGTCTGTTGTGTGCTCTAAGAAATTTCTGACTAATAATTGTTAAGATATAAAAGCTTGTAAGGGATCTTGTTTTATAAATTAGACTAGATGCACATTGATCCCTATGATGCTGCTGCTATTACAACTTTCTTTGGTGGGAAAGATAGTATTGATAGAGCACTTTGCTCTGGGTCTTTATGGTAAATACTATTTATTACTCAATATCTATTCTCGTTCTTTTCCTTAGTGCAAGAGGCCATGACTTTTAGCTAGGTGAAAATACAAATAAATACTATATTTCCCAACCATTCTTATAGATACATGGAGCCATTGACTAAATTCTGGCCAATAGGATAAAAATGAAAATGATGTGCAACTTCTAGGAAGTATCTCTAATTAGAGAGGCATGATCTTTTTTTCTTCTTTCTCTTTTCCCGTTGATTGAAATATGGGTATGATGGCTGAGGCTCCAGCAGCCTTTTTGGACCATGAGACAATCAATGTTTGGAAAGGAAGCCACTTGAGGAAAGGAGCTGAGTCTCTGGTTCTGTGGAGCCATTTATCAGCCCAACTTCAGGACTACGCAGATCTGAGAGAGAGATGCATTTCTACCTTGTTGAAACGTCAGCTATTTTTTTTTTCTGAATTTAATTCTCATTATTAAAAGATCAAAACGTGGTAAAGTTTGAAAGCTGAAACTAATGATTCCATGATTCCTAAATTCCAAATTAGAATTTCTCATGCCGACCCTTTCCGCATGGGTGGCCAACAGGCCCTTCAAATCTAAATTTGCTAAATTCTGCTATTTAACTTCCTCTCCAATTTTGCTCCTATTGTGTCTTTTTTTAATTTGTGTTAATTCCAAACTAAAATCTTAAAAACATCTTTAGTTTCCTTTCTTCTCTATTTATGTGAGACAAACCACCACAGTTAAGATTTTTCTCCTGTAATGGTCTTGCAAAATCAGAATATATTCTTGATTGAATTTCTTCATCAGTTTTTGTAGAAAATTAAATGTGTTTATCAACATGTGCCAAATGTGTTTATCAACATGCTTTGTATATTCCTACCTCGTCTTTTCTGCATCATGAATTATTAATTCCACCCCATCCAACTTGCTCTTTAATACTTTAATTCAATTTCTGGAGGCCTGATTTTGTCAAAGGTATGACCATACTTTCTGAAATTACAGATAAGTTCTATAAAAATTCTTCAAAAACATAAAGACTATGTGCACCTAAGATATTCCTAATATATTTTTTATTCCTTTGATGCAATTCTGAAAGTAAAAGTGTCCGATCCATCTCTCCAGCATCAATAATAAACCTTAAATTAAGTAAAGTATTATATATAAAGAATGAATTATTAAAGTCTACAAAATTTCCTCCCTAGAAAGTGATGATTAAGGAAATATTAGGAGTTAGGGATGGGTCTCATTTTGAATAATTATTTTAGTGGACAACCTTTATTATTTGTAGCTGTCCATTATTTTCTAAATGACCTTTGGAAATGATCAGTTTTCATAGAAAATTAACTGTGTTTATCAACTTGTGCCAAGATACTTCTCATGCTCTGTCTATTCCAACCCCATCTTTTCTGCATCATAAATTATTAATTCTGCCTCATCAGAGTTGCTATGTAATACTATAATTACACTTCTGGAGGCTTCATTCTATTTTGTCCAAGGTATTACCACTACTGTGGGCCATACTTACACGTTATGAGCATCTCTTGCCCTACATAGATGTTGAACTTGAATTCCTAGCCTTGCCTGTAGCTGGATACAGACATGTGACACAGGGCCCAATAATCGCTGGAGCTTGAATGAGATTTCAGTTCAAAAGTGTGCAGTATGAGACATCAGTGACGTTTGCAGGATTGCTTGGCTTTATGGAAGGGCAATGATTTATGAAGAAGTTCTTAATGGAAAAGAGGTGTTATCTCATAGCAATCAACATGCAATACTCAGAGGTCGCCTTCGGTAGCTGTGGTTTCCTCATCAGCCCTCGACTTTGTCATGTTTCCGAAAATGCACCCATGTGGTTATTGTTATATCCTTTAAGATAGTTCTGAGAAATACAGATTGCCATCATTTGTTTGCTTCTATATTTTAAAATCAAACTTCTGATTTATTCTTGTAAATAATGATATATGTCTTGGTATTGATTATGGGCAAATTTACAAAATTTGATATATCAGAAACATATTTTTCACAGCTTTATTAAGATATAATTGATCCAATAAGGTATACTTATAAAGTCTTTAATTTGATGCATTTTTTCATATATATACATCTGTGAAACCATTTCCACGAGACAATGAGAGTGAGATAGTTTTTTTTTTTCTTTTTTTTTTTTTTTTTTATTGTTGGGGATTCATTGAGGGTACAATAAGCCAGTTACACTGATTGCAATTGTTAGGTAAAGTCCCTCTTGCAATCATGTCTTGCCCCCATAAAATGTGACACACACTAAGGCCCCACCCTCCTCCCGCCATCCCTCTTTCTGCTTCCCCCCCCATAACCTTAATTGTCATTAATTGTCCTCATATCAAGATTGAGTACATAGGATTCATGCTTCTCCATTTTTGTGATGCTTTACTAAGAATAATGTCTTCCACTTCCATCCAGGTTAATACGAAGGATGTAAAGTCTCCATTTTTTTTAATGGCTGAATAGTATTCCATGGTATACATATACCACAGCTTGTTAATCCATTCCTGGGTTGGTGGGCATTTAGGCTGTTTCCACATTTTGGCAATGGTAAATTGAGCTGCAATAAACAGTCTAGTACAAGTGTCCTTATGATAAAAGGATTTTTTTCCTTCTGGGTAGATGCCCAGTAATGGGATTGCAGGATCGAATGGGAGGTCTAGGTTGAGTGCTTTGAGGTTTCTCCATACTTCCTTCCAGAAAGGTTGTACTAGTTTGCAGTCCCACCAGCAGTGTAAAAGTGTTCCCTTCTCTCCACATCCACGCCAGCATCTGCAGTTTTGAGATTTTGTGATGTGGGCCATTCTCACTGGAGTGAGATAGTTTTGAAACTGTTACCGCTACCCAGTTTTAGAGCATTTCCATCAATCCAAAAATATCTCTCTCCTATTTGTAATCAGTATTTGTTCCCACCTTTATCCCAGAAAGCAGCTAATTTACATTCTGCCTCCCAGAATTGCCTTTTCTGAACATTTTATCTCAATGGAATCAAACAATATATGGTCTTTTGCATCTGACTTTTTTTAGTAAGGATGAGGTTTTTGAGGTCTATCCACACAGTAGCGCTGATCAATTGTTAGCTCCATTTTATGACTGATTAGTATCCCTTTGTATAGATAAGTCACATTTTGTTTATCTGTTTACAATTGGTGAACATGGATGTTTTCCACTTTTGCCTATTATGAATAATGTTTTAATGAATATGTATGTCAGTTTGTAAAGACATATGTTTCGTTTTATTTCTGTTAAGTATATACCTAGAAATGGAATTGTTGGATTGTCTGGAAAATTTATGTTTACATTTTTAAGAAACTGGCAAATTGATTTCAAGCAACTGTACTATTTTACAGTTCCACTAAGCAGGGCATGAAATTTCCAATTTCTCTGCACCTCAGCAACACTTGTTATTACTTTTTATTTTCTTTCTTTCTTTCTTTTGTTCGTTGTTTCTTTTTTTTTTTTTTTTTCTTTTGAGACAGTCTCACACTGTTGTCCAGGCTAAAGTGCAGTGGCATCATCATAGCTCATAGCAATCTCAAACTCTTGAGCACAAAGAATTCTTCCTCAGCCCCCTGGGTAGCTGGGAGTACAACTGTATGGGCGAGTGCTACCACACTTGGCTAATTTTCGTTTTTTTTTTTTTTTTTCTTTTTAGTAGAGACAAGGTCACTCTGGTTCAAGCTGGTCGTGAATGTTTGGTCTCAAACAATCTTCCCACTTTGGCTTGCCAAAGTGCTAGGGTTATAGGAGAGAGCCAACCATCCCTGGCCTTATTTTTTTTATTATAGCTTTTCATTTATAGTTTTTCTAGAAGGCATGATATGGTATCTCACTGTAGTTTTAGTTTGCACTATCTCACTGTAGTTTTAGTTTGCATTTTCCTAGTGGCTACTGAGGTTGAGCATATTTTCATGTGCTCATCTGCCATTCATATATCTTCTTTGGTGAAATATTTGTACAAATATGTTGTCCCTTTTAAACTGGGTTCTTTGTCTTATTAGTGACTTGTAAGAATTCGTAATATATTCTGGATAAAAGCCCTCTGTGAGTAATATGATTTGCCAGTCTGTCTTATCTTTTCACTTTCCTAACAATGTCTTTGAAGTGCAAATTTTTAAAGTTTGATAAAGTTCAATTGAAATTTTTGTATTTTATGGATCATTTTTTGGTATAGTTAAGGGTGTTATCATTTTAAGAGATCATCTTTCTACTTGAACTAGCCAAAGTGGATTTCGTTGTTTGCAGCTTGACTGATATGACAATTAAGATAGGAGACCAAAAGAATTATATTTCCATTCCATAGATTTTGAATCTAAAATGTGAATGAGATTCATATCTGGAATCATAATAATTTATTCTGGATTGCTACCATTTTTTCTTTTTTCTTTTTTGCTTGCTGTTGCTTCTGTCAACCAGATGGCGCTATTGGATTAGCTATCAAAGGTCTCCTTGACCTGGATGGTTGAAGTTGTTTTTGGTCTTATAGACTTCACAGATCACAGTAGACAGCTGATGTTGCTTCTTGGATTCATGGACCTCATAACCATAGTGGATAATTAGAGCCTACCACTATGTTGGTGAGAACTCAGATAAAAAAATAAAATTCTAAAGTTAAAAGTGCTTATGATAACCCATCATTTTGGTCTCTGGGGTTCTTATGAGAGGGTAAAAGTGCTCTGTTGCATTGGACATCATTTGGATTGAGAAAAATCTTCCAAAAGATAGAGGTAAATAATTAAATAAAGTGAAAAAAATACTATTTAGTCACAATTGGGAGGTTAATCCACTATTTATTATTGTAAACAACTTAAAGCTACCATGAGATTCCAACACCTAAGTGAACTCTAGTGAAGGAAGAAAAGAACTGAATTAGAAAACGGACGGCCTAGGTTAATGTCTTTCCCTAACACTGGCTGTGAGATTTCAGGCAACTCTCTTTTCTTATCTCAGCTTCTATAAAAGCATGGGGGGATGTACGTATGGACTAAATATTATAAAGTTCTTTAAACCCGGTCTAGGTTTAACTGTCAGTATAGGGAACTATCTAGAAACACTTTTTTCCATACTTCAAACAAGCAACTTATTTTGGGACAGAGTGAGCTGTATTGTATTCAGTTTAGTGACCAGGGGAGAGGAAGTTCCTAAAAGGTAAGCTGTACATAGCAACTATACACTTTTAAGGAGTGAATGCTCACCTAGGCATGTAGAAGGTGCTTGGCATTATTTCCTGCTGTGTGTGCTTGAACGTGGGGCAGAAATGGACTGAAAAGATTGTTGTTCTTCTAACCAGCAATGTTGACCCTTTGCTCTTTACCAGAGCCAATTGCCTCATTGTGAAAATCAAATATGTGCTCAGTAGAGGAAACCTAAGGTCAAGGGCCAGCCACACACATGATTATGAAGTAAATGGAGCCTGCATTCTGTGACAGTCAGTGCTTTTTGCATATTCATTCCCTGAAGTTTTGATGCATGATATTAATAAAACAGCATGGGCAAAAGTGCCTAGCACAATAGCTGTCAGAATGAACATTACATTCAATGCACATTATTTTCCTTTCCCATCTTCCTCATGCCTTTCTTGCAACACAAGCTACACTCTTTATTAATAAGCCTTTGGAGCCTCTTATGGTTCTCTGTCCATTTAGGGTCCTCGGAGTCTGCCTCGGGCTTTGATATTTTTTCCTGAACTTTCACTTTTCCAAAATTGTACTGACTGTACTTTTCCTTCTTGAACCCACTGGATATCTAGCTAGTGTATTCAAAAGGCAATTTATTAGCATTAAATTCATTTAACAAGATATTAAATTAAGTTAACTAATCCTTATTGGATGCTTACTATACGCTAGGCAATGTTCTAGTTATGAGGATATAGTAGGGAAGAACATAAATAAAAGTCCCTGTCTCCACGGAGCTTACATTATAAAAAGTGACATGTCAGAATATGAATCAGTGGTGGATACGCTATTTTTCTTGTCCCTAAATCTATTTGTTTGTTTCCTCATTTTCTGGTTTCTTACCCCAGTATCTCTATGGGGAAGTTTATCCTTATTTGATTGGAATCTTAGTGTGAAAGTACCTCAAATTATTTCAGTCTCCCTTAGCCAGTCTGTGGATACAGGATCATGCTGGACCAATCAGATGCTCTGTCAGGTTGGGTAACAAAAGACTGAAAATGATTTGAATAAATTCAGCTCCAAGATGGCACTCTGACAAGGGCCTTTGACTTCTGCTCCCTAGAACCTCAGAGCTTTGCTAGTGCTTGTTGGTTCCAAAGCCTTTACTCTTTGTTCCTTCTGTGAAAAATGTCCATCGATATTTCTGAAGCTACAGAGTAGAAATTTGCGTTGCTTGAAAACTAGTAATCCTAACTTATACAAAATTAAATAAAGTAAGAAGTATCATATTCTTTTGTATCTATTACTTACTCAAATCAAATTCAATCTCGTAGCTCATCCACTTGGCTGGCAAGAAAGTAAATCTAATTTTTGGGAGGGTCTTCCTTCTTTATAGGCATGAGAACTCAGGAGTCTCTTGTCATCACCAGTTGTTTTTCTACATAGCTCATGTTTGAAACACCCAGTATTCTAAATTCTGTGCCATTCTAGGGACAAGGAAATCTGTGGTATGGCTGGAAACCTTTGAGTTAGGGTTCAGTTTCTACAGGGGCACCATGTAAAACTTTGTATATATAAGTATACATAATTTCTCTGAAACTTTGTACTCTCTATCTAATTATTCTGAAGCAAAGCCTCCCTCAGACAGTTAACTTATCTGAGAGACTGTGCTATCTTTTAAGAACAGAGGGCAAACTTTCATGTTCATTCTAACTTGCTCACTCACCTGTCTCCCCCAAATGACTTTGGATCTGTGTACTGAACTCCAGAGAACAATGACTTTATTCAATCATTTATCATGCCTTTATTAAGTTTTTGATGTCTTCCAGGTCCTATATGAGCCTTTGAAATTACAAAGAAGAACTTATTATAGCTTCTGCCTAATGATGACTCACAGTTAGGGTGGGGAAGGAGCAGCATTAGTTAGCGAGTGGCTAAATATAATCCAACACTTATGGCAGAGATAAGTGACACAGTAGAGGTATAAAAATAGACATAATGGATAATGGGAGCCCAGAAGACGCTCCTGAGTGTGTTTAGAGATGGCTTGCCAAAGGAGGATAACTGGGCTGAGTCTTAGAGAGCGAATAGTTTGCTTAATAGACACATGGAGTAGGAGTGATACCTTCTGAGGGAGAGATAAAGAGAGAGAAAAAGAGAGAGAGAAGGAGAGAGAAAAAGTGAGAGAGAGAGGAGAAAGAAAGAGAAAGGTGAGAGAAAGAGAGAAAAAAGAGGGCGAGAGAGTGAAAAAGAGAAGTGGGAGGAGAAGGAGGACAAGAAAGGGAAGGCTGGGAAAGGCAGATTGAGGGAGGGCAAAGAATGGCTTCCCTAAGAAATGCAAGTCATTCAACATGACTGGAATAGCCGGGAGTAAGGCCTGCACTGGGGACTTATGGGAGATGAGCATGGACAGTAGGCAGAGGGCAAGGTGAAGAGGCTGAAGGACGAGTTTTATAATAAATCCGTCTTGTGAAAATTCAAGATCTACCCCTTTGGTGCTGTGAACTCCAGATGTTACTTAACTCAGCTCCTTATTAGTAAAAGAGAGAAGGTAGCAATACCTCCATTTCAATGTCAATAAGGACTACACGGATTTATAAAATAAAGTACTAGCACAGTGCCTGCCACAGAGCGAATTCAATAAAATTTTCTTTCTTCTCCTCTCTGCTGTCCCCACCCTACACACCCTGAAATCTATCACAAAAGCCATAAAGCTGAAGGTTACTGATAAAAAGCACTTGGTGAATGTCTGGGAAGTAGAGGAAAACTGACTGAAAAGAGAGGAAGAGGCTGAACGACAGAGAGCCTTCGAAACTGGGAAGCAGAGATTATTCTTAATTCTGTGAAATGTATACAAAAATGTATACAATGTATACAAAATGTATATACAATGTATACAAAATGTATACATTGCTTAATTGCACCCGATATTAAAATGAAAACAGATACCAAAAAAAAAAAAAAAAGAAAAGAAAAGAAAACAGATACCGATGATACAAATTGTTATAATCATGTCCCGCAAATAATCAATGCTATCATTTATCCATGGTATTTCAATCTGGTAAGGACGAAAATTTCTACAATCATCAATTTTTACATATTTGCAGAAATAGCATAGCTGGGATATGTACCTTTGAATATTTACTTAACATCAAACCATTACATACTTAGTTATTCTATAATCTTTCCCCTATGTTTCTTTCTAATTCTTTCTTCCCCTTAGGAAACAACTGTCGATAGCCTGTGTTCGCTTCCACATATTTCTCTATGTTAAAAAAAAAAAGCCTACTAAAACAAAAACACCTGTGCTAAGTTGTTCATTTTCCTTAAAATGGAATGATCATATACATTTCTTTACAGCTTACCTTTTCTACATAAAACTGTATCAGGGACATCCAGATACTTACTTGTAGGACTTTTGTAAGATAAAATGCTATGCACATACATATTGAAAAATAATCATGGAATCTTTGCTTTTATAAATCTAGTGGTTGCTGAAGTCTCTCAGTTAAATTATTATTCTAATGCATAGCCATTTTAAATATAAGAAATTTATTAAATATAAATCTGAAAGGGGCAAAAAAAAGTTTTGGAGGGGTGATCTGAGACCGTATTTCAGGTTTCAAGTTTAATATAATTTCCCCAGGAAGTGTTCCCTGGAACCCCTGACTAGGATTAAGTCCCCCTTTATGTGTCCTAGAATAGAGCCCTCTATTTGTTCTTTGTTAAATATGTTAACATAATGTTAATACATAATTAGTTGTTAATAAGCTGATTTTTGCCCATCTTTGTGTCCATTTTCTTCATTGTCTGTGCTTGACAGATTAAAAAAGGTTGAAAAATGAATGAGCAGGAAATTTTTGTGAGGTGGGGGAATCATAGACATGTTGAAATCTGAGGCAATGGAGTGGGAGTGCGGGATGAGAATTAGTGATGGGAAGGAAGGTTCCACTAGGGGCTCAGAGATTGGTATCTGTACCATTTGTTTCCTCCAGTTTGGCTTACATGATTTGAAAAGGGTATTTTCATTTGCTTTCTCTTGGTTGTTGGCCTTGCTGCATTATAGCATTAGTAATGACATTAGTGCCTTCAGAGAGAACAATGGGAGACACATTTTAGTCTGAGGGTTTTTCTTTTTTTACTCTGACCAAAAAAAGGAAAAAAAAAATGTCTGGAAAGACAGCATTCAGAATATTTTTGCTTACTCTTCACTACTTAATCAATACTTCCACCAGCAGTGAGAGGCACAATGTCTTACTTCATCCTGGAAGTAGAAACTGGGTTACAGTTCCTGATACCAAGTGACTGTATCGTAGAGATGGATGGGGAGGGATGAAATATAGATTCTATTTGGTTTCATCTTAACTGCATTTATTCTGTCTCCATTTTATTGCCCATTCATTGTTCCATGGCAGTTCAATTCTATTCTATTTCAGCTTGAGCTACACACACAATATAAGACTAGATATTTTCAGTCAAAATCATTTCCTGATCTTGTCACCAGCCCAGTCTTCTCATCGTATGTATTTCAAGTTTCCTGTAGTGAATTTGAACTCCTAATTGTTTTCAACTTGTAGATTTTATTCTTTAAGCATTTTATTAAAAGTATAATGATATAATATCTTGACAAGGGTTACCACTTTATAATTACTAATATATCCATTGATAGGAAAGTTGATTCTGAAGCAACTTAATGACCTGCATGAAAGTAGGAAGTGATTTAGCTAAAAAGTGAAAATAATGATCAAATCCCTGTATAAAATGGGGGTTGTTGTATATAATTTTTGATGAGTAGAATTATCGGACTCTTTAAATAGGTTAGACACTTTTGATTTGGAATCATATTTGTGGAAAATGCCAACAATTTGCTTTTCTAAAATTTCATTATTCTTTGATAAAATACTTTAGACATTTATATTTTTTATTCTATCCTCAACTATAATATAAATTTATTCACTCTTTTCCATCATATCTTTCCTATGTTTCACTAATAGCAAAACTGTTGAGCATTGTGTAGAATTCTACATGAGCTAGGTAGGCATTTTACATGAGAAAGGTATTCTTATGTTGATTTTATGGAGAAGGAATCAAGTCACATAAATGTTAATTTCTTTGCTCAAATGAGTGGTGGCATTAACATTGAAATTCAGATGGTTTACTTCCAGAGCCTGCATATTTGACCATCACTGTCTCTAGTTTCTGAGATAATCATATTCATGATTATCTAGTATATACATGGAAGACTAAAGAAAAACATCACGATTTCTGAAGCAAAGATTTTGTTGTTGTTGTTGTTCTGCCCTGTTATAAGGGGTGTTCAACTAGAGAGCAACTGAATTATAATAACTGTCTTTTACTGGATATTTTGAGTACTGTAACTAGGGTTATCCAACCTGCAGTTCTGTGGGCTGCATGAAAATTATTTGAGGACTGTTTTGCTTATCTGTGGTCTTGGATATCATGAAAAGTATGCAAGGACCTTTTATTTTTATTTTTATTTTTTTGATCATCAGCTGTTGTTGTGTTTCTAAAGTATGGCCCAACTCTTCTTCCAGTGTGTGGCAGAAAAGAAAAGTTTGGGCACTCCTGCACTCCATTCATAAGACAATGCTTCCAAGTAGGTTTTATTATTTTCACTCCTCAAATGAGGAAGCTGAGACTGGAGAAGATTACATAGTTTAACTTAAGGTAGTAGTGGTGAGTGATAGTGGTAAAGTTAGCTCTTAAACCAAGTTCTTAAAACTTCCTGCAGCATTCACAGACTCTGCCTCTGTTTGTGCCACGACTTCCATTCATACTATAGTTCTATTATACATTTACTTGACAACCAATTACTTCAAAATTAATTGAGGATGGTTAAAAATGTAGATCCCAGCCAGGAGCTGTGGCAGGTGCCTGTAGTCCCAACTGCTCAGGAGGCTCTGACAAGAGGATGGCTTGAACCCAGGAGTTTGAGGTTGCTGTGAGCTATGATGACACCACAGCACTCTACCTCGGGTGACAGAGTAAGACACTGTCTCAAAAAAAAAAAAAAAATGCACATCCCTAGCTCTCATTGTAGCAATTCAGATTCAGCAGATCTGGTGTGTGACCTGAAATCTAAAGCTGCATTTTTAATAATCATTTCTTGCAGGTATTATGCACAAGAGCTTGGGCAACAATGGCCTTAACTGTTATCGGAAAATGTTCATGAGAGAGGTAACCTTTAAAAATCTTTATTCTTATTAAGTCTCACTTATGTATTTTGAAAAATAACTGGTAATATTGCCTTAAAAATTCTTGCCATGTCACCAGTTAATGAACACTGCAAAGCTTGAGAATTCTCCAGGACATAACTTAAATTTTCTGGTTTCTTATGTAGGAGAGGTAATGACAGAAGGTACCACTTGTCTGCAAGTGGAGAGATCATAGCCTTGGGGCTGAAAGCCCCTGGGAATCAATTTTAGCCATAGTGGGCAAAGACAGGAGAAAAAAGTATGAACTCTGCAGAACAGATAATTCTCTGTTCAATTTGTGTTTTTGAACAGTACTCTTCTGCCAACCATTAGCTCCAATGGTTTCTATTTAGCATTGTGTAATGGTCTCTCAATTGTCAAGTGATTTACTAGTTATTTTAGGATTTCTATTTCTTTGGTACTTATCATTCCATGCCTATGAAAAAGTGAACAATAAAAGTAATCAATTGGGAACATTTTAATGAGGCAGTCCAATCCGAAGCTTTGCATTCAAGTATTTGTTCAAATTTCAGGAGGTTATGACTACAAGTTCTGTTTTGGACTCTGTTTTACTTGCCCTTACCAATGAGAAAAAAGGAAAAGGATTAGAGGATTTCTGGAAACTTTGAGCTGTAGAAATAAAGCCTGTTTATGCGGAGGAGTTTATAGTAGAATCTTTATGGACAGATGCTATGCTTAATAAAGAGGTTTACAAGTCAACACCACAAAGAACTTAGAAATAAGATTATAATTTGGCCTTGATTTGATGTAAAACTTTAGCTATGTTATAGTTTGCCTGAAGTTCAAAATTTAAGCACAAATCGATATAATTCTCCTTTTCTGTTTTTCTGTGTGGTACATAGCTTTTAGATCACACTGTTTTTGTAAGGTGGGCATCCTAAATATAACTTTCTTGGTTATTTCCTGGAAAAATGTGCATTCCTATGGTAAAGTAGCAGCTCTAGGTCCCTAAGTCAAAGACCAAGTTTTCTGATTGATTCACTGGACAGTCTTCTAAGGATTCAGAGTTCTGTTAACTTTGAAAATCCCTGAATTCCTTGGCATTCTTTTTTTTTTTTTGAGACAGAGTCTCACTATGTTGCCCCTGGTAGAGTGCCATGGCATCTTAGCTCACAGCAACCTTAAACTCCTGGGCTTAAGCAATTCTCTTGCCTCAGCCTCCCAAGTGGCTGGGATTACAAGTGCCCAGCACAACACCTTACTGTATTTCTTTTGCAGTTGCATTGTTGTTTAGCAGGCCCAGGCTGGGTTCGAACGCACCAGCTTTGGTGTATGTGGCTGGCGCCGTAACCACTGTGCTCCGGACATTGAGCCTCTTTGGCATTCTTATTTAGTTAAGTCTCTGATTAACACTACATTTCTGCATCCTGGTTCTTATGTAGGGTCCTTAGGGTGAAAGTTTAAGCATTCTTTTGCATTGACTAGGTCACAAAGAACCATGAAGCACTTTAGAGCGTGTTTAAATAATTCTGAAGGGTTGTAAGAGAGCTCCAAACTTTAAAAGGAGGCAATGGAGTCTGTATCATTGCCAAATTTCAAGAGAAAAGGTTAATTAGTCTTTGACCTTGGAGTTATTTGGAAAAGGAATATGTTACTTGGAAAGTGTTAGGCTAAAAATTATTCTGGAGAATGAGGCAAGAGCCTGATAAAATACTAAATGAATGGCTGTATACTTAGCAGTCTTAACTTCTGAATGGCTCTTTTGTTTTGAAATAGTCATATCTAAGTCTGAAGCAGCTGTAGATTTTTGTGTTTTTTTTTTACTGTATTCTGTTAGGATTAGGGTAGCACTAGAAAGGGAAACTTGTGGGTAAGTAAGAGCTAATAGCTGTGTCTGGCTTTTTAAATTAAAGTTTGTTAGGTCAAGAAAGATATCCAAATGCTTCAGATTTTCACGCATTGGTATATATCCAAAGCTCACATTTCTGATTTGTTCTACTAAATTTCTCAAGTTTAGTTTGGAATTACTTATTTAAAACTCTAGTTTAGGAGGTAACTGTTTCTAAATAAACATATGTGTTTACCCATGAATTCAGTGCTTATGAAACAGCTACTATAAATAGTGCCTTACATCTTGCAGGCAGTTCTACCAACCTGACTGAGGCTAACCCATAATCCAAATGGCAAGATTTTTTTTTTTTTTTTTAACTTTGGATAAGACACAGCACTTAGTTTTAGAGATCATGCTCTGATTGTGATTGATCAAGTCTTCTAGGTTAAAGAGTTCCTCCAGAAGGTTATCCCGCCAGAATGTGGGAGTGGGCAACACCACAGGAGCAGCTGGCCAATTAATTTGGGAAATGTAGGGGAGAGGACTGGAGAGAGGGGAAGAAAGTTACAGTTCAAGTTTAAGATTTTCTTGGAGAGTAACATGACCACCAAGGAGAGGAAACTGCCCTCTGGTGAGACAGCCACCGTCTACCCTGCCCCACACGGTTTCATATGGCTGAATCTTATAGACCTGAGCAAGATATTAAGCCACAGAAAACCTTTCTGGTTTTCTGAAGGCTTAAACATAGGGTCTTGATATTGCAAAATTAATAAACATTGTAACAATAAATAGTAGATAATAGTTCTTTGACTTTATATGCAGGACACTGTTGTGGGCACTCTGTCTAGAGATCACTCATCTAACCACCTATGACATGGGGAATGTCATAATTCTAATTATGGGAAACTGAGGCACAGAGAAGGTAAATTAGGCAGTTTTCCTTTGTTCACACCCTCCATAAGTGGTGGAGGCAGGATGTGAACTGGGTGACCAGGCTCCTGAGTCTGTGTTGTCAGCTAAATCCTCACAGAGGAATGAATTTCCTAAGACACACATGTACCAATTGAGGCTCTGCACGTCTAGATTCACAGGGCTGGAAGTGGTGGGAACAGCCTATGTATCTGGCCCTGCACAACAGTGAAATTTATTTTCTGGAAATGAGTCACTTTGAGTATTTCCTCGCTTTGCAGGTCAGAGGCTTCTTGGGTTATCTCTCCATCTACTTCTGGAAGGAACCTGAAGGATCATGCACTAGGCAGGCCTGCCAAGGGGCATGTATCAAATGATCATTAATAAACACCTTGGGAGCAAGTCCATTTCACAGCAATCAGAAATGATCCTTTGTTCCTCCTTCTCTTCAACGGAAAGCTGGTGGGAAACAGGGAAACCAACAACCAGAACTCACACCCCTGGCCTGGTTTAATCAGACAGTGAACTGTTGGATTACGTCAGTGTCCTTAGCTGGCCCTCTTTTTCTCCTGCCCCTCCTTGATTATTCAAAGTGTAATTTGAGTGATAGAGCCGTGTTGCATGTTCCTGCCACATGTTCTGATGAGTTAGCACTCTGCTGCTGCTGTCACACAGCTTCCGAAAAGAAGCGTTAAGATACCCTGTGGGGAAATAAGCAATGTTTCCATGGCGAAGAGACTGCGTGCAGAGGGGCTGCCCGCCGAGGCACATGTTGCTTAGGCGAGCGGCCAGCCCTGCGGTGATCGACGGGCACTCTGCCCTTCTGGTGTGTCTTCACTTGTGCTGTGAAAGGGATGAAGGGCACCTTTGAAAGAGGAGGGACCCTAATCATCACTTCATCTTTCTTCTGCTTAATGCAAACTCACTCTGAAAAGATAAATGACTGTCCACTCTTGTAACAGCTACCAAAATCTTTACTATATGTTGCTGTGGGTCAGATTTGTACATTTCTAGGACTGTTCTGCTGTGGCAGTTATTGACTTCGGTATGTAGCACTGAGTGCATGTTTTTGTTAACTTGAAGGTATCTTAGAATCAATAGGCAATAAGTTTCTAAGAGGTCTCCCTGGATCTGCTTTACATGGAATACATAATCGAGAAAACACTGTCGTGGGTTTAAAATTTGCAGTCACAGCTCGGGTGTACAGCAATGGAACTATTTTTCTGTGTCTGAACTGAACTTAGCTCAAGCCCCTATTTGTTCAGTTGGCTGAAAAGTGTTACTCTTGCCCCCTTCAACTTAATTTAGTCACTTCCAGTTACTCGGTCAAATTCTAAGTTCTCTTCCTGGCCTCTTCTTCGTTACGTCTAGGGATGATTTAACTTACTGGGTATCTCGCAGGTCATCCTGGCATTGGGAGCGGTGTCTCATTCTCAGTCTTCCCTGGGCTTTGCTGGCCTCTGTCCATGGAATAGCAATCCTCTTCTAGCTTTTGGGCTTCCCTTTCAGCATCTGGTTGGATGCTCAGACTCCACCACACCTCATAACCTAACTCTTGCCCTCTTCAGGTGACAGGCCTCTGGGCACTCCCTGTCTGTCCTCAGAGGATGCTCCTGAGCTCATGGTTGCTTTCTGTACAGCAAGCGGACTTTGGCCCTCCGGGAGTCTTTCTCTAGCTATGGTGGTAGCCCTTATGCCACAATGCGTCCGTGCCCTGCCAAACGAGGGGTTTTCCTGAGAGCTTGCAGCGCTTGCTGGCTATGGATTGAGAGCAGATTGGGTACCCGCCCATGTCAGTATTCTACAGTTTGCTCACCCCCACTGTTAGAGGCGTTATCTCCTTTTTAGCATTTAAAAAGCTTCATGTTTCATCCCTTCTTTATGTTTATACTATAAATACTATGCTGAATCATTTAAACTCTGTCTCATAGGAACCCACAAATCCTTCCTTTCACCATAATACCAGAGAGCCTTCCTTTCCAGACTCAGGTCTTTGCTACTGGCTTTTAAAAAGGCAAATTTGTATAACAAAGCTGAGGAATAACAATGTGATTCTCTGTTGTATTTACTCTCTCTTTTGGAAATATGGAACGCTGTTTGCTTCAACAGGTAAGGTAGGAAACAGGGAGGATTCCGGAGGAACAAAAAATCAGTTAATATTTCAGAAACATTATTCCAGCTCTAACTTTCTCTTTTCATAGCAAGCACTTAAAAAAACATGTAGTCTTTCCTGCTTTTTTTCTTCTCTATTCTTTGATAATGACATTGAAACTTCCTTATTATTGTATGAAGTGCGATGCTCCCACAGTTTAACTCCTGCTTTCCCAAGTCAGATGGCTGCCCATCCGTAGACCGTCTAGAGTGGGTGCTGACTATGAGGGAGGTGCTATCATGATCTTCATTTCTCAGATAGGGAAACTGACGGGGAAAGTTCATGTCCACATTCACTCAGCTAGTAAGGGCAAAGCTGGCATTCAAGCTCAGGTCTGTTGATGTCATACTACCATTTCCAGTGCAAGTCTATTTCAGACAAACATGCATTACAAAATCCATCCTAAACAGACCACATGAAGATTAAGTTCCTATGAAAAGATTTCATGGGTATGTAATTTTTAAAAACTACATACAACTTTTGGGCGGCACCTGTGGCTCAAAGGAGTAGGGCGCTGGCCCCATATGCCGGAGGTGGCAGGTTCAAACCCAGCCCTGGCCAAAAACTGCACCCCCCCCCCAAAAAAAAAAACCCAAAACCACATACAACTTTTGAAAGAAAATCAGTTCTGATTTTCTTTCACAATAATACCAGAGAAAATCAGTTCTGATTTTCTTTGAAAGAAAATCAATTCTCTCATTACTAATAAACTGACAATTTTTTTCTGGATAGTTTGAATATACAGAGAGGGTGCCAAAAAAATGTACACATATTTTAAGAAAGGAAAAAAACTGTATTAAATTTGTAATACTCAAATCACATTTGACTACCGTAGTTACGAACGGTGCTCCATGTGACTTGTATTTATATTTTGTTATTGGTGAATATTAAGTATTAAAATATTAATATAGTTTTTTTCCTTTCTTAAAATGTGTATTCATTTTTTGGCATCCTCTGTTTATTCTGACTTAGTGTTTAAGTCTTTCTTTAGATTTTTGTTTTTTTTTGTAGAGACAGAGTCTCACCGTACCACCCTCTGATAGAGTGCCGTGGCGTCACACGGCTCACAGCAACCTCTAACTCTTGGGCTTACGTGATTCTCTTGCCTCAGCCTCCCGAGCAGCTGGGACTACAGGCGCTCACCACAACGCCCGGCTATTTTTTTGTTGCAGTTTGGCTGGGGCTGGGTTTGAACCCGCCACCCTCGGCATATGGGGCCAGTGCCCTACTCACTGAGCCACAGGTGCTGCCCAAGTCTTTCTTTAGATTTAAGCCCAGTGGTCTAATCCCAAATGAGCCAGTAGGTGTTCAAAGAACACCAGAACACCTGGGCGGTGCCTGTGGCTCAGTGAGTAGGGCGCCGGCCCCATATACCAAGGGTGGTGGGTTCAAACCCAGCCCTGGCCAAACTGCAACAAAAAAATAGCTGGGAGTTGTGGCGGGTGCCTGTAGTCCCAGCTGCTCGGGAGGCTGAGGCAAGAGAATCGCGTAAGTCCAAGAGTTGGAGGTTGCTGTGAGCTGTGTGACACCACGGCACTCTACGGAGGGCAGTACAGTGAGACTCTGTCTCTACCAAAAAAAAAAAGAAAAAAAGAAAAAGAACACCAGAACTACAAATACCCACTGTGCAGTAGGTGTTCAAAGAACACTAGGGCTACAAATACCCACTACGGGTAGCTACTGACATAACACTTTTGTAGAGGATAATTTAATTTCCCTGATAGATCTTATGTTCGTTAAGAAGGAAATGAGAATAGAGAGAAAGAAAATAAGAATAAGTTGTTGGCTGGAAAGTTTAACAAATTTTTAGATTGCTTCTTAAACTAAGGTTAAATAGAATGCGATAAATAAACATGAAGGAAAAAAGCCCATGTGGTGATTTCACTGTTTCAGATGGTGGAAACGTTTCCAGTTGAAAGTTTGTGACAAATTTATATCACATTTGTGAACACACCAGAACCGCAGAAAGATAGAAAGGTCACCATCCCCTTCCTTAATGATGCCACACACATTTTTAGTAGAAATTTCTTTAACTTGTGTACTTTGAAATGCTGATAAGCAGCAGAGGGCTATTACGTATTACCTAAGGGTGAATTACCAGTTTTGGATTTCTGGTTCCTCAAGTGGTCACCAGGTTCAGTTATAATACATTGCTAAGGGGTTAATTTTCAAACCATTGAGTGGAGAGAAGGGCTAGTGAGAAGGGAAGGGGGAAAAGACCAATTGTAATTGGTAAAACTCCATGTGCACTTTTTTTTTCTTTCTGAATTTGCTGTGTATTCTGGCAGAATGACAATTCAGTCTGATTGGAATGATAGGCACAGGGTTAGGAAAGACTTTATGTACAGGATGGTGAGATCACGCTCTCATGAACTACCCTTCTCCACCAGCAGTGTTTGTCACACATAAATAACATAAATGACACCTGCCCCAACAGCCTCCTGCCGCACTGCAGACTGACTGTGCGAATCCACCGTGGCGTTACAGTGGTACTGTTCAATTTCTGTTCACTGCAGTCTTAATCAAATATGACACCCAAATGCCAAGGTAGATGGATGTCCTATACCATCCACTGGTAGTGAGCTATCCCATTTCCCTGACTAGTGTGCCATTTTACATGGAAATTATAAAATAACAGTGATTATTTTAAGATCGGAGATGGTGTGATTCCTTAGGTATTACGGACAGATAATAGTGACCACTCATGTTGGTCTGGCTTTGCCCAGAGACTCATCCTTGGTTATCCTGCTAAGCGTGTCTTGTCCTCATCCTTACTTCTATGCACCTCTGCCAATTTTTTCAGTTTGAAAGAACAACACTGTATTAGAATGATAGGCTGTCTGCAATATCATATCTGAGTGCTGTGCTACACAGACCATAAACTATGCTCAACTAATGCTAAAATTTAAATGTATAACTCTTAGTTAACTATAATTTTCTAGTAATGAGTAATGGATTCTCTTCCCATAAAATATGGATTCTTTGATTCTTCTGGCCTTGGGGACGGCAGGGTAATTCATTATCCTTTCTACATTAGGCATTTTTGTTTGTTTGTGGCAGGATTTGAAATAGGAAAAGAGATTGTTTAATGATAGTGTGACATTGTCTTCAAAATTCATAAGATACCATTTTCAGATTCCCTATATTGTTCCAATATTTTATTCAAGTTTTAAAAGCCATTATACATTTTAACAAGGTCCTCTATTTCCTATCGTAATAAAGCCTGTAAACTTGTTTCTTTCCACATATATGCATAGGTGTCATAACTATAATACTATATGTGAAATGTTCTATTTTTGTATTTTACATATTGTACAATGTAGGCCAGAATTGGAGTTCAATTTGTGCTATAGAAATCTAGAAAACCGAATTTTATGATAGCTAAACATATTTAATATATTAAAGTGAGATATACTTATGCATTTTAATTTCAATAATTTACTTCCCACTTTATTTTTTAATAGAAATTGTTTTGGTTACAGAAATTAATTTTGTTTTTGTTAGTATTCTTGACTTAATGACATTGATCCATATTTAATTACTATTGTATAATTAAAAACCAGTCCTTTGATATCCAGTGGGGATGGGAGGCCTGCAGATTGCAGCTTATTAACTTGCAACATTCTCCAATATATTCTCAGTTGCACTTTGTATAATAACATTAGCATATTGCAGGTAAAGTAGAAAATAAAAATATTACTTATCACATACTTTAAGGCTGCTATTTTTTCACTATCGACATATATTTTTTAAGTCTTAGTAACATGAGTATTGTACTCTGCTATATTCTCAATTTGAAAAAATTAAAACATTATACATAAGGTTAACGCCTTCTCCCTGTGACCAAAAATTTCTCCCTACCAGAGGAGAAAGTTATTACTCATTTGATAATATCCCTTTATACCTTTTTTTGGTCGTTTTCAGATAGAATTTTATTATAATGGTTTGTGCATGTGTGTTTAATTAACTTTAAACCTTGCCTCTTATTCTGTAAATTGCTTTCCTCACGCCACAGTAGGACTTAGAGATCTCTCTTTCCAGGCTCCATCACTAATTAGTAAGGGAACCTTCTGTGCCTCAGTTTCTTCAGATGTGAAATGGAAGTAACAGAACCTGCCTGGTGAAGGATGACATGGGCTGATACCTAAGAAAGCGCTCAGAACAGAACCTGTTACACAGTAAATGCTGCATCAATATTTGCTCCTGTGTTTTAATTTCCTGTAAAATATTCTATAAATTGGCATATTGCACTTGGGTTAGTCGTATCGCTATTGATTACTTTGAAGCAAGGTTTGGAATTACCCACAGTAGGCGCAAATATACAAAGAAAACTCAGCTGATTTTTATTTTTTAATTACTGATTGCATCTATTTCACCTATTTAAAACTAAACTTTAGTCTGGTAAATGTTGTCCCGAGTCCAATGCTCGAGTTCAAATACTCTCTTTAGGAAATCCTGCCCCTGCTTGGTTGACTTGGGGAGAGGCCCAATTTTCCCAAGTTTTATCTGCTTGCCCTTTTCCTCTTCAAGATGCAGCTGATTGTTTGGCTTCTGTGGCATGGTGGGAGGAGGGTAAGGTGCCTGGGCTGGTGTGGTGTCTGCTGGGTCTTCCCTCGTGTCTATGCAAGAGCTGAGGGGCTCTGCCGTCTGTGCTCGTCCCTGATGGGGTATCATGTCCCATCTGCTCTGTGGGGTGACACTGGCTCTGCACATTTCTCCCCTGTCTGAAATGATCTGCTTGCAGTGGTCTTTTCATTTGACTCCCAAGAGACTCAATTCCTCTGGTACTCTCAGAACACCTGTGTTGTCACAGTGAGGACTTGGGCTATTCTGGTCCCCAGTTTCCAGGCCTTGGAATGCCATGGGCTCTGTTTCAGGCTGGTCCACTGCTGTCATTTCTGCTACGTTACTTCTTTACTTCCTTGAAGAGTGGTCTCAGGTCAAGGGATGGGAGTGGGAACAAAAGCTGCTACCTGACTCCAGTGTTTTCATTCTTCTTCCTACATCCATTCATCTTAGAAATGGTGGACTTGAAGGTGTCTGCTTCCTCTACGCCACAAGTCTTTCTACCCTGTATCTCGATACTCAGCAACCAGGTCCACTCAGGAGGGGTTGAACTTGAAGGTGTCTGCTTCCTCTACGCCACAAGTCTTTCTACCCTGTATCTCGATACTCAGCAACCAGGTCCACTCAGGAGGGGTTGAACTTGAAGGTGTCTGCTTCCTCTACGCCACAACTCTTTCTACCCTGTATCTCGATACTCAGCAACCAGGTCGACTCACGAGGGGTTGACTTCATTGTGTATCTTCTAGATTGAGTTGTGATACGTTAATAGCAGTTTAAAATATTTAAAAGTCTCCTTTCTCCAAGGACAAGGCTTGCTTTTTAGGACTGCTTTCTGCAAAATCCCTTGGTATGACAGAAAGATGAATATTAATTTTTTCTTTCTCTTTGCATTCCTGCTGTAATAATTCTAAGCCACCCAAAAACAAATAGGTGTGTTCATGGAGAAGGTCAAGAAAAAGAATTTCAAAAGAGAGAAGAACATTAATACATTTAAAATATTACTCCCCTGGTTCATTTATGCTGTAAGGAGTATTCATCTCTCTCTCTGTGTGTATCTATCATTTTGTGGTAGAAATACTCAGTATTTCTCTGAGTTACATACTGAGAAATGTAATTGCCACAGGGTGTGCACATTTTACATTTTACTGTACAATGACAAATTGTGCTACAAAGTGACTAGACCAATTTTTACTCTTGCTATGAGTCGTTCGTTGCTATGAGTCGTTCGTTGAGAGTATCCTTTGCTCATCAATGCTAGACATTTCACATAACTTATTCTACTTAAATTCTCTCAATAACCCTCCATAGCAAATGTTATCATCTCCATTTAATATATGAAGAAACTGAGACTCAAAGAATTAAAGCACCTTTCTCAAAGTCACACAAGCAGCAAGTGGCTAATTTGGGAACCTTTTCTAACAATGCATAAGAAGCCTACTATTTTACTGTGCCATTTGAGAAATAATATTGACTACTATTGTTCTCTTCACATCTTACCTAATAATCTAGGATAAAAACATAAAACGACATTCCAGATAGTGGACAATGATACCATTATCTTTGTTAGTTCAAACACCCATTTAATAGTCAAGGGCAGATAGTTGATTTCACATCTTTTTAACACACAGTCATTAGTTACCCAGGAAAAGAGGAGCAAAAAACAGCCAGTGAGGTGTGGGGTATGCGAGTAGCTTTAGCACTAGGAATTGTGAGGCCTGCAGCATAGCCCCAAGACTCTGTCCAGAGGGAAACATGTTCAGTCTGTAGTATCTACTATTACCAGCATCTTTATCGAGACAGATAGAAGCGGATTTCTTAGGTCAGAAAACAGAAGAGCTCTTTTAGCTGAGTTGTGATATTTAAAAATTTCTCTTTTATTTGAATCCCTTGCCTGGCCAATCAAACTGTCCTCCCAGAACAAATTCCTCCCAGAAATGCATGCACCGTAGCTGCAGAGAGCTGTCCTATTTGCAGCGCTGGCTTCAGCTCCAGGCACAGCTCTGCCTGCTCCTTTCTATCTATAAGTTAAAGCAACAGCCTCGGCGAGCAGTACACTCTGTACAGCAGCTGCAACTCGTTATCGGCTTTGTCCAGAAAAACAAACAGAACAAACACATTTTGCAAGGGCTTTTTCCCCCTCTTATGTGGAGAAGGAGGAATTAAGCAATCAGTGACATGCTGATTGATCAGTTGTGCTGACTTAGAGAAGTCCAAGGCCACATAACCCCTGAAAAACAAAATACACAAAAAAGCTCTTAGCATTTTGTTTAAACCAATATATCTGTGATGTAAAGTTGTAGATTTTCCCAAAGGGAAAAATGGAAAAATAGTTGTGCTTCATTTAGTACATTTCATTCACCCGATTGCTTTACAATATAATGACAGTTAATTATTTTTCTGAAGATAATTCATGCTATTTGGCAGATGCTGGTTGACCTCAGAGTGTCAGAGTTGTGTGACTCAAATGGTGTGATGCAAAGCAGCTTTAGTAAACCATCTTCTTTCTATGGCTTGGCTGTGGCTATAGCCACAAGCTTCTGTTCCCATGTCTAGACCACTTTTTAGGAGAAACTGTACAACCCTCCAAATTCCAACATCGTTCTTTCTAGCTACCTCTTTCTTTATTTGTTTATTTCTTTATTTATTTGATACAGAGTCTCACTCTGTTGCCTCTAGGCTAGAGTGGTATGGTGTCATAGCTCACAGCAACCTGAAACTTCTAGGCTCAAGCAATCCTCTTGCCTCAGCCGCCCAAGTAGCTGGGACTACAGGTGCCCATCACTACACCCAGCTAGGATTTTCTTATTTGTAGTAGAGAGCGAATCTTGCTCTTGCTTAGTCTGGTCTCAAACTCCTTTGAGCTCAGTCTACTGCCCTGGCTTCCCAGAGTGCTAGGATTACAGCGTGAACCACTGTGTCTTATCCCCATCCCTATTTTTTACCTCATAGATTCAAATCTTCCCACTGTAGCAGTTCTTTGAGCATCCTTTTTCATCTAGTTTAAAACCTAGGGACTACCATTACAGTAATTTCCTTTCTAGATACCCTTAACTTCCACACGATTAATCTCTAACTGGACTGGCAAAATTAAAACCCTCAGACCTTTACTGAGCAATCCTCCACCTGTATTCCTGCATTCTTGTACTTGAAAATGCTGGAGCAGGCCACAAACATGGACATTCTGATACGGCTTTTGAATCATGGCCCCTGACCTCCAACAGGAACCCAGTGCTATTGGCTCTTCTGCTGTGGTGCTCTAATCACAGCATGATCCTACTCTTCAAAGGGATCATTTTAAACCTTTTAATCAATCTTGAGTTGAAAATTATATGTCCTACTTCATTATCAAGTCGAAACTATCCAGGGGCCACACTCTCATCTTCACACTATCATGTTAACAAACCTTCAGCAAGAAACGTTTCATGGGTCTTCCCTACCCTTCTGTTTTTTTTTTTTTGCTATTAAGTCATATTTACACATAGATCATGAACACATTTATGCGTATGTGGGGTACAATGTGTTGATTTTTTTAATACAATTTGAAGTGCTTATATCAAATTAATTAATATAGCTTTTGCCTCATTTACTTGATTATGTTAAGACATTTATGTTCCTGTTTTAAGGGTGCAAATATCCCCCCTCCTATTAACACCCAATCCTTTTCCATGCTCTTTAGATCCTATCTTGTCTCACTTTCTCAAAGTCTTCACTGTTTGGTATGCTCTTTCTCTCTTGCAAATTTATCCACCACCACCCCCGCCCCCATACACACACTTCTCCCCTCCTTTTAGGTAGAACAGTCTCACCAGCCTGCAAATACCTCCTAGTTACCTTTCATCTCGAACAATAAACAAAAACCAAAAGACCAACAGACAAAACCCTTCCTGCCTCCACATGCTCATCCAGTTTCTAACCTTTTATTTAACTGCTTTTCTTCTCATAATTTCTACACTTTTTTATGTCCTATTCACTCCATTACTTGAATAGATTAAATACGTGGTTTCAAGTAAATTCCAGCCTTAGCCTTACAGGAAGGGATCTAGAGCACAAACCACATGGCAGAGTTGTCTGCTCTAGAGATAAAGGAGTTTGCCTTCATACCCCTCCCTATAATACCATAAGGAAATGCTCATCGACCGGGAAAAGTCTCTGGAAATGGTGTTTGCACACACGGTGGCTGTGAAATGGGTGCCCTGGCCTGGTAAAGGGCACCTGGGCAGAGTGCCTAAACAGGTGGATCATAGCTGGCTTCTTACATGGACTCACCTTGCATGCAATACATCTCCATAAGTCATTAGCTTCATCTTTTTTTATGAGAAAAATACATAGAATAATTTTACATTCCAGTTAAAATTCCTCGCTGACTCCCTGTTGAACTAGGAAGGGCACATCAATATCTTAACGTGTCCTATTCATTCCCTCTCCCTAGGATCTGGGGTCTGATAATTCTTTTGATAATCCTCCCCGCTTTGTTCACCATCCTTCTGCCCCAGCAGTCAGTTCCTGCAGGGTATCATCAATTCCCAGCTCTAGCTTTCACTCATGACATTCCTTCTGGCAGGGACACTTTTCCTCCCACTTTACTCATTGAGTTAATAATCATTCACATCTCAGCTTCTGCAGACTGTCCCTAACCACCCAATCTGAATTTTGTTCCCCATTGTTTTCTAACAAAACAGGCCAGTTTTCCCCTGCAGAGTTTGTAAGCATACATTGTAATGAAATCTGTAATTATATATTGCGAGATTGATTATTAAGCTGTCTTAATACACTGTTAAGCACCTTTCATGCACTATCGTGAGGTTTGAGACCATGTCAGTTTATTCTATCATTGCCTAACGGAGATCTGGTATGTAATAAAACTCAGCTTGTTGAATGAGTAAATAAATAGTAAATAATGTATAAATTAGACATAGGAAATTAGGGGATCAGGAAACACTTTTTCCTCTAAGTTATTTTTTAACAGTTCTATGAAAGCTGTTAGCCTTGGGCCATTAGAGGTTTAATCAAATAGGTGTTCCTTTGGTGTTCTCTTCTGAGATCATGGGGCTTGATGGATATTCTCTCATTAACTCATCCACATCCCTGCCATTTTTATTGACTTGCCCAGTTTTTAGAGAAACTGGGAAGTAGGAAGATTAATTGACTCGGCTAAGGATAGAATGAGGTTATGACAGAGCCAGGGAGAAGGTTTGCTTCTCCTTTTTGACCAGCTTTGGCTGCCGCACAACCTGTGAGTAGTTACAGATATTGGGAGTAAATCCATGCCAGCAGCTTTGTAATACTGAAAACATCCCTCTGAAATGAAATGTGAATATTCCTCCTCTGCACATAGCACATTTGAGGAGAAACACCGTTAGGCCAAGAACTTTTTTCATGATCATTAATCTCTCTCAATTTCCCTATGAGAAAATGAAGCACACAAAGGTTAAACAACTCAGCCACTGTAATTGAATGGATTAATGTCAAAGCCCAGTTCTGGGTTTCCTAGATGAGGGATATAAACATGCAGCTATATTTTTTATCCTCATTTGAAGAACATTTTTGTACATTTAATATTAAAAACTCTTAATTCTGCTTGTTGCTGAGATTTAAACCTATCCAAGGAGGAGTCATAGGAACCAGGATGCTTTGTGTTCTTCTAGGGAAACATTTGTACATTTTACTTAACTCTTCATGTATCATAGAAATATTACTTATACATAGAAATATTACTTACAATAGTTTTAGAGCCATACATTTTCAACTAGATTTAATTAGTGTTTTCCTTACACTACTTTGAGCATGTAGATGTTCATTGAAGTAAAAAATTATATTGGGTTTGAAATATAAATGCAAAGAAAATTTGAAGCATATCGTCCTGGGCTAATTTAAACTGGGGTATGACATTCTGAAGTGTAATATCTTACTTATGTAAAAGAACAGTTGTCATATTTAATCTTAAGGTGTATTCAGATATTTAAGGCATGTATTTCCTGAGGTATTATGTTGATTTGGAGGATTTTTTGTTTTTATTGGATTGAAGTGTCTAGTATAATTTCTTTTTCCCTTCCTACTAATTCTAAGTCAGGAGTTCTGGCAAAGCCTGCAATTCTACTGGTCTTACATACGGTATGACCTGTCTCTTGGACTTTGAAGCCATTTCTTTTCTTCAAAGAAGATAAGGAAAAGTGTCTTATCTTAGGTCTGGAAGAAACACAGAGTTCGGTATCAAGGTAGTGGATTATTTTCCCAGACATAGTCAGGGTTTTCAAGCCTAAAGAAAATATTAATCTCCTTAATAAAGGACTTTGCTAGCTTGGTCCTGGACATGGCAATCCTGTTTCCAGCCATCCTACCTGTGAGCTTTAACAGTCAAAAGTTTGTTTGCTTTCACTTTTATGTGGCTCATCTTTTCTTGACTGCTCATACTCAAGATTTGGAAAAGAAGAAACGGTGGTGAGCTGTGTAATTAGTCAGATTCTGATGAGGAGGTCTTGAGAAATTTTATTATTCCTGAGCTTTAAACCTTGTAACTTTAATATAATTGCGGTATGAGCCTTTACTTTTTTCTCTGCATTGTGGTAATTATAGGATGGTATTCCTATTGGGTGTGATAGTAGCTATTGATTATGAATCTATACATTATAGATTTGTGATTTCATATGTTTGAGGAATTGTATTTGTTTTAAGGCTTGCTATTTTTAATATTGTGCCTTATATGCTTATAGTATTTAATATTAATCTAAATTCATTTCGAAATGCACTTAATCATCTATTTATCTTTCTTATATTTTCAGAAAGCATTTGACTTTTTTATTTTTTAAAAAATATATTCATGTGAGATTTCACAAGTTATAGCTTGTCTTTGTAGTCATGTGTGTAGTGGATATTTACAATTTTATTCTGATTAATTTGTTCGTGTTCATCATTAGATATTTTAGGCAATATTGGCTGGGAAAAAGGTGTGATTCTTTTTGTTCTCTTGAGAAGTTGTTGAATATGAAAAGGATTCCTGGGGGTGAGTCTGCTTCTTTGCAATATGAAAGTGACCTGGGGACTTTTTATTTTATAAAATACATTAGTAAGTGACACATTTCATACCGGGAGAGTTGAATATGAGTTTTGCTGTCCTGTTTGGGTCTTGTGGGTGTCAAGTTTTCATTTCTCTTTGAAAATATGTGTTGTGTCTGTTTCTACCAATAATCCTGCAAGGCTTTTCAAGAGTGAGCTTTTGTGGGGGCCAAGTACATATTCCAGCCTTATTTTTGTCCTGAGAATTTAGCACCATGGTGGAAGGAATTAGAGGATTAAGTGTTACTTATGACTCCTGAAAGATCACAGTTATTACTATTTCTCATTTGTTAGTATTAAACTGAGAGGATGAGAAGACTAATTTAGGATTACACGTGTGAATGAGGCCCGAAAAAAGCCTACAGCTTTGGAAAAGTGAACATATTCCATTTTTAGCTTTGCACTGCTATTGATAAGCAGTGTATTTAGTGATTTTAACCATGAGAGTATAAATGTATTAATGTTAATAGTGCATTAACTATATGATACAAAGAAGGTGTGTAGAAAGTTCATGAAGAGACTGATTTCACCTGCTATTGAAAGATTAATAGAATATAGACTCATTGAGAAAATTAGTAACAAATATTTGGCTTTAATTTCCTTTATCAGATAAAATATTGTATCTTCTTAGGTTGGCTAACTGATTCAAAGCTGTGTTTTTACAATATTCCTCACAGCTATCTCCATCAACTCCATTTTATCAAGGGAAAACTGCAACAGGTAGAAATCGTGTGGTCTTTGGCACTACTGGCTGCATGTCAAGCCACTGTGAGATTCACTTACACATTTTAAATATGCTGTTTTACAATCACATTTTCCTTTTTGATCTCCTCTTTTATCTGTATGCCTTCTACCATGGCATGTATGCCTTCTTAAATATTTTTTGCTGGTGAAATCTGTATGGCAGGAGGAGGTAAGAAAGAGAAAGAAGTAGTCTGAGGTTGGAAGCATTCAGAGCTCTGGATTGTAGCCAGCTGCCCGGGCTGAAGGTGGTGAAAGAACTTGGACCCTCCCGTGTCCCAGTTCCTGCCCGGACTCAGGTTTAACCTTCAGTGTTACCATCCCTGCCCCACATCAAGGTGGTTGTCTGGATGCTGAGCCAAAGAATTTACATGCGTATAAATCCCCAGAACTAAAAATAACTAAAAAACAGTGCTAAATGGACATATTTTGGGGGTTTATTTTGGTCAGTAAATATGATAAACTTTTATTTAAATGTACACATTACTTAAAAAGCACTTTTTAAAAGATTGATTTTCATTGAAATTGATTCTGGCCTTTGAGCAGAGAGTTAGCAGCAAAGGCAATTTGTAAATGCAGACACTTTAGAATTTAATTTGGGGCTATTAAAAGTTAATTCCCATATTTGAATTCTTTTTTTTTTTTTAGTTCACTGTAATATTCCTATTTAAAAAAATATTGTCAAGACATTATGTCATAGTGGGAATAAGAAAAAATTATTATCAAAACAAATATTAGAATACCTTCCAATAAAGACTTCTTTCATTTTTCTTACTTTGTATTTTAAGAATGAAACTAAATGAAAGAATTGCATAGTCCAGAGGGTAGTGATTCTTTCTGTATAGTGTTCACAGAATGATCTTTGGAAGTGCTCTAATTTGCATGTGAATAAAAACTGAACTCTGACAGACTCTTAGTTGAAAGTATCAGTAACTTTTATTAGATTTTGTCTTTTGAACTTTGCATATAATTGAAAAATCAGAAAAAAAATTATGCCCTAATAAAAGATCTTTTAAAGTATTTTTATTTGTCTTTTATTTAAAGGCTTATTAAGTAATCAATTTACCTAGAGAATGTATATTTCTATCTATTTGCAAATTTGGAAAAGAACTGCATATATATATGCATATATATATACATATTTTTTTTCAGCTTTTGGCTGGGGGCAGGTTTGAACCCGCCACCTCTGGTATGTGGGGCCGGTGCCCTACTCCTTTGAGCCACAGGCGCTACCTAAGAACTGCATATATTTTTGAAAGAAACCTCAGTTTCTGTTGAGAGTGGCAATATTTTATTGGTGGGCCTTTAGATTCCTATGTTATAACTTTGATCTCTAAAAATCCTGAGTCTTTGTTTCAAATGTATGAGTGCTATTATAAGAGAATGTTGATTAGTCAGTCAAGTACTAATTGATCACTTTAATCAATGACTGAGAAATAGACATTTATAGACAAGTGAATTTTGGGGGTCAGGGTCTTCAATGATCTGAAGAACCCCATCATCGTTTTTAGTGCAAATATTATTCTAGCCTGGAAAGACTTTCTTTTTCAAGTTACATACTGACGTGCTAACCAGAGTCACTAACATAGTACTAGTAATACTTCTATTGTGTAACTTTATTTTTCGCATTTTTCTTCCATTTTGTAATGTGTTTAATCATTCTGTTCATAAGGTTTTTATTATTACTGCTTGACCTCAACTTCTAATCTGTCCATTAACTTTTAAAACCAAATTTTGAAATTTGGCATAGTTTTCAACTTCCTGATACTCAGTACTTTGCTTTTTTAATTCACAACATTTTCAAAATTTTTTTTAAATTATTGATTTCCTAATACAAGATCAGTTAGCAGCAGCATCATGTATTTTCCTCTTATCAGTTGAGAATGATTGTCATGAGGGCAAGTATAGGTTAAAAAGAAATGACATCAAATAAACAATGCCAGACTAAAACATTTAATTCTTCAACCCTCAAAGGCATGTCAGGAACTGAACCCAAAGATGCACTTTTGAATAATTATTAGTAGTTTGTAGAATTCAAGGTTTAGGATGTTGGCTTTTTTCTTTCACCTTCTTCTTCCCCTCTGTCTCCTTTTTTTCTTCTTTGTCCCCCTCTCCAGATCATTAATTTCTCTCCAAATTTTTTTAGCCTCTGTAAAGTAAAAAAAGGCACTCCTGCACTGTGACTCAACTCAGAAATCTACAAATCCTGAGGAAGATTTCCATTTATAGGGAATTGCAATGAAATTTTAGGAAGATGGAACTTTATCTTTGTAAAAGCAAGGGTAGAGGGTGGAATACGTCTTCCTGGACCAAATTTCTTAGAAAATAGGAGGGTATAGTAGAAATCAGATTCAGTATAACAGATAGGAATGTGCGTAGGTGATCTTTTAGAAAAAAATTCTCTACGTCATTCCAGTGTAAACTACTGCCCCTTACTTCATGAGTCGGTCACTTCAAGAAAGGTTGCACAACATGCTTCTCTGTGACCCTCAAATGTGTTTAATCGAAAGAGTGTCCAATAGTGACCTAGAACATGATCTGGATTGTCATAGATAACCCCCACCCCCATTGCTAAGGTTGCAATCTTGCAAAATCATTTGTTTACTTTTGACAAAAGTTAAGAAACAAGCCCAAAAGACATGTTTGCTCAGTTCAGCATGTTAAAAGATGGTTTTGCTACAGTGATGATCACTGTGGAAAAGAAGCTGATGATGAATTTTTTTAACTTTTTCTTAGAAGCATTATATTATTTAGAACAAATAATTGTCAAATGATTTAGTCTTTCTTTTTTGTCAAAATTTGTGTTGTATGCATAGTTAGGACAAGTTTTAAGAAACTACTCCAGCCAAGATTAAGTGTAGAGTTTGATTTGTGCAATCATTGTTTTCTTTACTACTTATCCTATCATGCACCAAATTATTTCTATTTGAAATGTAATTAATTGTTCAGAACTTATGTTTCTACCTTGATGTCTAAAGCTAGTATTAAGTAACTCAAAAATAATGAAATGACCTTCACTTACTTAGATATCTGGCTTTTTATATCTATAAAACAAAGGAATTAAAAAAGATTTTAAAGATTTAATTATAAAACTATTTAATTTGTTATGTTGTCTGTTTGAAGAGAGTGTAGGTGATACTTCTAATAGGTTTCTGATTTTCTACAAAGAATCCTTCAGCAGAAAGTTCTCATGTTTCCTGATATACAGAGTCTGATATGTGGAAACCACTTGATAAATACTTCCTGAACTGTTTTTCCTTTCAACAACTCCAGATTTTATTTCTGAACAATCAAACAAATTTAGTAGCATTAAATTACCCAGGCTCTCTGGTTTTGGAATAAGTAACTTCAAGGAACAGGAGATAAGGTAGAAAAATAGACAAAGTGACCTTTGATATTTTTTGTAAGTCTAGCTGAATCAGTTAGCCAGCTGGAAATGTGGCTCCCAGAGCAATGAGTTCTACAAGGTAGATCACAGAAAGATTGATAGCATTATTTTTATATAGTCTCCCTCCTTTCCTGGTTAATTTTTATTTTAAATGAAAAAAAATCAGAGAAATAATTACCTTCTCCTTTCTCTTTGTTTACTTTTTGCTGAAGTTGTTAGATTTTTCTCATTTTTAAGAATGTTATAAATAGTTCTGAGCATCAGAAACCTAGCCTTTCCTACCGGTACATTTCTATATTCTTCCTATCAAATTTAATCTTGGGCCAGCCCTCTCTTTCCAAGGCATTCAATGCTCTTGTCTCTGTTTCCCTCACATAAAACTGACCTGATGGAAGGGGATGAGTATTGGCTAAGAGTTGAGTTCTGATCTTAGCATGGCAATTTGTTAGCTGTGTGATCTCGGACGTGGCGCTTAATTCTCTGGGACTCACCACTATTACCAATAAAATAAGGATAGCATTAGCTACTTTCAGGGATGGCTCTAAAGATTAGGAAATAAAGCATGTCAATGTCTAGCTTAAGGAATCAACAAATGGCAAGTATTTCAGTCTTCAGACAGGACCACGTTATCAACATTGGAGCCATTTAAACACCTACTTGCGCTTTATGGCGTAGTAGCAAGTAGTATATATATATATTTTTTTTCTCATGTAGATTTAGACTAATATGCTAATATAGTGTGGTTATAAATTCCAAAGTTTTAGCTTCTATTGTAGGATCTCTCTTACACGCTTCTTTACTCGTTTTCAGATAATCAATCTTTCACAACTTTGATTTGCAACTTGTTGGTCTCTCCCTTTTTTGGACTAATTTATGCTTTACCTCGCTTTACCTGTCCTTTGCTTGTGTGTGTTTGACTGACTGTGTCTTCCATTTTCCAAGGTCACTGTGAATTCTGAATCAAATTTGTAAGGCCCTGACCATTTTTCCTCTCCTCCCACAAATACACAAGAATCTTGGTTAATGCACCGACTAATTCACTTTGTTCTGTTACATTGGCAATAATTCTTTTATATACATTCTCTTAAATGTGTAGGCCCCTAATATGGGTAAGTACTCCATGCTCTTGAATCGAGGTAGATTGCATCAAACATTTCCACTTGGACTGCTAGTGCATCTGTTGTAAAAGCAGAATGGCAAGGTTTGCTTATTATAAATATATGTTCCTCGTACTGACTAATCTATTCTGTTTAACGTGTTTTGAAGTGGTTGCATTTTAAAAAATATCCTAGGACATAAATCATGTAGGCCTTGAGTTGTAACGTGTGAAATCAAATTTACAAAGTCTCTTTTACAGCTTCATTTTTCACTTTCTTTTATATCATTTCAAACTTTAGTTATCAAATATTAGATTGATAAGGACATTCATCATAATTGGTTCCTCACTTTCTATTCCTCGAAATGCCAAGTGGATCTTAATGAACATGTCTTACTTGACTGGCCGTTCAGTTATTTAAAAACACTATCATCTAACAACCTGATGTCTGTCTATTGTCATTATCAATCCTTGATATGTTGGGAAGGTTTTCAAGCAACTTTAAGTCTTCTTCCTGGCCAAACTTTGTTTGAGGAATCCTTCCACTTGTTTTTCCTAGATTTTAGGACAGGAGAAAGTATGTGCCTTTAGTCTGGGTACAACCCAGTCTATTTTCCCTCCTTCTTTGTGACAAGGCTCCTTGCTGTGTTACTCAGGCTAATATAATTAGAATAGAACCTAATTACTTTTCTACCTTTGATATTTTCATTCCCTTCTCAAACAGAAAACAGTAGAAATTTCTTCAGGCATTTGTTTTCTCTATAGTCGTACCTTGCTTTTTGCTTTCATTTATCTCTTCAAAAATAGACTGTATAGAATTATTGGTAGTCCTTTTAGGAATCAAAGATTCCTGAACTTCTTTATTTCCTCTTATGTTATCTGACATTATTTCATTTGTTTCTGCTTAAATAATTATCATGGATCAGGCAGGAATCCAACATACATGAATCCATTCCATTCGATCATTTTTCCAGAAGCATCTTTTGCCATATTAAAGACTTTTTAGTAGATGTATCACTTTTTCCAGGTTCTTTCTGATTCATTAGCTAGGATAACATACTTCAAGATGACAGTTGAAACGCTCTGTACCTTTGAAGAAGGAATCACTAACAACATCACTTTTTCTCCATTCCAAAATGTGAAACCTTTATTCTCCAGGATGTGCCACTATCACTTTTTTAAATTGGTGGGAGGCCTTCAGTAGACTGTCCAAATGACAGGATACTGGAAGTCAGTACACATACAGGCTGGCAGTCATTGTTGCTTTGTTTCCGTTAAAGAATTCTCTTGATGACTAATTCAAATGGATTCATGGTAACAAAAGATGTAAATAGCAGTTGACAAAAGGTAGTAATAATTAAATGCATATGTGAGTGCTCAACCTCATCAGTGATTTAAAACTTAGATGAAAGCAAAATACCATTTTATGCACTAGTGCAAATAACATATAATACCTAATGTTGGCAAGGATGTATTGGAAGGCACATTTATATAATGCAATTGGTATGTAGACAGGTAAGCTCTCTTTGAATAGAAATTTGTCAACATTGATCACAACTGGCATTATTGATGTACACTGCCTGAAATAAAGTTTAAAAATAACTTTGTAATAACATTAAACATACCTTTTATATAATATTACCTCACAAAAGCATAATGCAAGTTGATGACAGTTTTTAAAACTATGATCTGTGCATAGACATAAACGCTAGAAGACATAATACACTAAAATATTAAAAGAGGTTATGTTTGGGGGGTGGATTAATATATATTTTTCTGTATTTTTCAAACATCTTTAAATGTAAAATGAAAATAAGTACAACTTAGTATTTGATATATAAACATTTTCAACATCAGTCATGTCAATGACAAATACATAAAATTAAATACTCAGGGATTTTGAAGGCTGAATACTTTTATTTCTTTTAAGAAATGATAAATAATTATATTAGTTAAGATAACTTTCTCTGTCTTTGTATTTCTCTATATTTATTCCACACTATGTCTATCATTCATGTACACACACATGCACACGCACATGTGTATATTCAAGGCACTTCCAATTTATGGAAGGAATACAATACTTTCTCAGCATTACATTTACAGGTACTAGAATATGTCTTCATCAAAATAAGAAGTGCTTAGTTTTTAATTTTTTACATGGAATTATACAGAGGAAATTAGTCTCCTGTTGTAAACAGTGATCACTATGGCAAATGTATCAACAGAAAATAGGGCTACATCTATATAAAATACTGTTCTTTTCAGGGAACGCGACACAAGTGTAGAGGACCCTTAATGACCTGGCTCACCAAGAATTTATTTTCGAGTGCACAGATGTCCCCAGCCGCCTGTGTGTGTTTGCATGCATGCTGGTGCTCTGCTCAGTTTTGTGCAGAGAGCTTCAGTGAGGGAAGCACTGTGTACCTGTGGGCAAAGGAAAAAATCATTTCAAACTGAAAAACACTTTCTTTTAAAATGCTTTGGAAAAAAATGTCTTGCATGAAAGTGTAGTATTTTCACTAATTTTTTTTAATGTCTGACTTTAATATTCCCTATTCACCAACTCTTACAGCCCCACTCCTTTGATCTGTCCTAATGTAAACTCCCTCGCTGACGTAATTTTTTTTCCCCCGGTTTCGTTGTAGATTTCAGTCTATCTTCAACACCCAAATCTGAAACTATGCACTATTTTATTTATTGATCTTTTTAATCTCTAAGATGATTGTGGAATCCCAGCAGATGAATTTTGTAAGCCTTTACTTTAGAATAATAAAACAAATTTTCCAAATCTTCTGATACCTCCCCTAGCCTGCATCTAGGGTCCTTTTCTGATAAAAATGAAAGCCCTTTACAAGTCTGATGACCACATTTTTTTTTTTTTTTGTTTGTTTGTTTTTTTGGCTGGGGCTGAGTTTGAACCTGCCACCTCCAGCATATGGGGCTGGCGCCCTACCCCTTTGAGCCACAGGCACCGCCCACGATGCCCACATTTTCCTCTGTACTTTGAGTCTCGTAATTCTATCCAAGGGTCATTGACATCTCTCTGGGAAACTATGTTTACTTCATCATGGTTTTTGGTCAACTGTTATACATGGTGATGAATCTTTTCCTTGGTCAAGTTCTGGACCCCTCAGTACTGCCATTGCCATATTTAATTCAAACATGAGGAATGAAGGGATGAAATGCACTATAATGCTCACTGCGTGGTACCTCTGGGTAATGGGACTATGCCTAATTTAAATTTATTCTGCATCTAAAAATTTTTCCTTAATGAGTATATGCCATTTTTTTTTAATTAAGGCAAGAAAACCCCGTGGTTCTCCATCCTCAGCTCTCCACGTGAGGAGTTTTCCTTTTGCCAGCATTGTCCCTCTTCAGTTCACATTCTGTTATCTTTCTTGGATGTAAATTTCACCTTGATTGCTTGTTCAAAAGACTCCTGTGGTTATTATGAACACTATTGATTAGATCAGCTATTAGGCACACAAAGTCTGCTATGCCATTTCTGCGCTTTTTAAAAATATGCCGTGTTTTCATTCCTCTATCCTGTTGCTCATGCCATCCCGTTTGGGGTCCCCCCATATCCTCAGTGTCCTTGTGTCCTTCAGTATAACATGGTTCAGCATATCATGTACTTAAACTTTACTGTACATCCACACAGAACTTGATATTCCTTTATTTCTTTTCCCTCCCTATTCATTTATTTTCCCATTGCATTTGGGCATACTAACTGCCATTACGTATTTTATTAATTACTTATATATACTAGTATGAGGCTGTTCTGTTTAGCTTTCTGTTACCAAGAACCATGAAGCAGTAGACCTCAGAGACTGTTTACACATCAAAATATTAAGGAAGACAGAAGATTTCGCTTAAACTTTGTTTCTCTCAACAAAACAAAACAAAAATCCCATCCCCACCTTCCACCCTTCAACCCAGCCCTGTCTCTGTATCAGTGAGGTTTATAATCTGTCCTTCTGTGTCATGTTTTTTCTGTTGTGGGAAGTCTTGGGAATGTGTCTGTATTGCCCCTCCTGCCAGCCAGCTGCGTACGGGTATTACAGGCTGCTCATGCAGAACTTCCTGTTCTACATAGACATGTGACTTCAGAGAGAGCTGCCTCCAGCCCGGGTGACCCTCTGCCTCTCTGATTGAATATGTGATTGAAGGGCTAAGTGAATCAATTTTACTCAGATTAAAATGTGAATGCTCAAGTTTCGAAAAGTGTATATATAATATTTTAATGACTACAAAGAAATCTTAACTTAGGTATAGTGTATTTATATTAAAACGAGTGTTTGCCTTTGTTTCGTGTACCTTTTATAAACTTAGGGCACATAGAGGGATATAATGGACCGCCTTTATATGCTCCAGTTGTATTTTACTCAGTACTATTGATTGCTTTAAAATTTTCAACCCAGAAAACTGCAATGGTTAGAATGCCATATACTACTCACATCAACCACAAAAATAATGTGGGGAATTTACTGCGTATTTGTTGATGAAAGTTTATTATGAAGTTCTTTTTATTACATGTGGTTACCATTGTCTTTTTCCAAGAAGAAAATGGCCAGGGTCCAGGTTTCTTTGAGAATCCATAATCATCTTTTGAACCAAATCAGGCATCACATGTAACCTAAGTAAAAGCCTTTGATCCTTGGCATTATTAATAACCTGCTACTCTTCAGGGTGAGGGGTCTCCCTGAGGCTGCCCACTATGTGTAGGTCATTCTATTCAGCTGCATAAGCAATTTCTTTAGAAGATGGTAGGTTTTTCTACAACACCAGCATTATTTCAGTAGGAGAAGGTAGTATTTGATGTGTTGCAATTTGTATTACAAGTCCATGGGACATCCCTGGACATCACCTCTGGAGGAGGGGTTCTGGGAAGGAGGAGCTGTGGCTGAAGACATTTAATGGCAGAATGAATGGAAATCCACAGGCCACAGTGCTGTCAGCCTGAGACAAGGACGGCACCTCCCCAGCTTTCTTTCACAGTAATTAGAAAAACCTTAC
Organism: Nycticebus coucang; assembly: GCF_027406575.1. NCBI lineage: Eukaryota > Metazoa > Chordata > Mammalia > Primates > Lorisidae > Nycticebus > Nycticebus coucang. The sequence continues at coordinate 107,918,408 of NC_069786.1, forward strand.
AACAAAACTCCCATAAAATATATATCATTATATTTAATCTTAGTGGAAAATCATCTTCAAAATGACGAGGATTTTGACAGCTTGCAGAGTGGTGAAGACACTGAAGGCTGGTTTTAGCTTCACCAATGTGGCTGCATGCCGACCATGGACATTCTCAAGGCCTGGCGTCCGACTGCTGTCTGTCCAGGTAATACTCACAGTCATCGTTTCTGATAAAATTGTATAGAATGTGGTTTAGCTGTGGACTAAACTTTGTTCCTTACAAAGCAAATACAGTTTTCAACGTACTCCTAAAGTGCTCATTTATTAATATTTGCTTTACTATAGAACCGACTGATTTAGCAAGTGCTCATTTTTATCTTCTCTGAGTAAAATTACAGTCATTTTTACTCCATGTAAAAAATGGTCACAACTCCTATGAACATGTGAAATGTAAGTGTACTGCCTAGAAAAGAAATGTTTTTAAAGTTATAATAATTCTTTCTGTGCTTAGACACTACTGCTGATAGTTTGGGATCAAAACATAGAGTCACAATAAGGACTGCATTAAGCCCCTAGTCTGTAAATAGGGCTTGCCAGAAAGTTTTCTTTTTTAAAAATATTATTTTAAAAAGTTTGGAAAATCTCCCTATAGTTTTGATATTTGCAGGTCATCATGCAGACATTTCAGCTTTTCCTCTCAGCTATTCATTTAGATGGCTGAATGTATTGTTTTCCTTTTGAAAATTAAAACACTGAAGACTATAGCAGCTGATTATTCTGTTCCTCCCAGTGTATCTATAACCAAGAGAGCAAGTCCAGGGAAGGAGTGTCCCTTGGCTTTGGTCTGCCCCTATCACTGAATGAAGAAATTCCTGTGGGAACCTCTGTCTCTTCCTATGACTTTATGAAGACATTTATTACCAGGGAAATCTGAGAGTACTCCTTGGGAACTTTTGCCAGTGAAAAATCATCTTTAGTGAATATAAAGTTTCAGTGAGCACAGGAGCTTTGTGTGTACTGCTTCCGGAGAGTATGAGCTGCAAAATGTGAAGTAGAAAAAAGCCCCACATCCCTGTTGATGTAAAAATATCCTCTAGGAGTTGTGTTTTGCTTATATTTTGAACACTGACTGCGTTACAAAAATCTCTTAGGTGCTACCACAACTTCTCCTGCTTAGGTGGCTCACGGCTGAATTCAGGGGGGGTTTAGTCCTGCTTCCTGCTGGGCTAAGCAAGAAACACCGACAGTCTTGTGGGGCTCCAGGAGTAGGAATGGGGAAGGAATAGCAGTAAAAGGAAAGGAAGAGAGAGAGAGACAGAGAGAGACAAGGGGGAAGAGTGTTGGGAGGTGGAGAGAAGGAGGGAGGAAGAGAGAGAAAGAGGGAGAAGCTGGTACCATACGATCCCAGGAGCTTATAGTGCCATCAGTGACGTGTTAATAACTTTAGCCTTTTATATGGAGAACATCCTATCATGAGTATAAGAAAGCTTTTCCAATTAAAAAATAAGCAGGAAAAAAAAAAAAAACAGTTTCTTGGATTCAGTTTAATTATGGCAAAAGAGCCAGAAAGGAGAATATTCTAAACCATCACCAAAGATACAGAGAGTGCCAAAAACACATTTTAAGAAAGGAAAAAAGAGTACTATAATTGCAATACTCACTATATACTGATAACGTTTGTGATTTTGTGTATTGCATCTTATATCTCTTATGATTTCAGAAGGCAAATGTATTACAATTTTAACATCGTTTTTTCTTTCTTAAAATGTATATACAGTTTTTAGCAGCCTCTCTATAGTGACTAGATATAAACTATGAGGGTAAATATTTGGTTTTAGTTTAGCATTAGTAGTACCTCAAGAGCACTCACATATCACCTCAGAATAAAACAGAAATGGAAAGTACTAACACCTATGGTTGTTTATGCCTTCTAATGCTTCAAAGTTGAGACACTCAGAATAGCTTTTTCTTCTCACCAAAGTAGGTGGGTAAGGATAAGTGTGTCTTCATCAGATATCAGAAACAGAGGATTTGAGCAATGACTTCAAATGGCATAGACGTGACTGAGATTAGAAGCCAGTTCTCCAAGACCAGAATAAGCGGTGCACGCAACAGAGGCGTAACTCCAACCGCAGCAGAATAGTCTAACTATGTGGACAGACCACTGTGAAAGCAGTTCTTCTAGCTTATAGTGACAGATCTGTTTTAAGGGTCTGTCAGAGTGCACAGCGAAGAATGACAAATTTGTAGGAGGAATAAGCCATCATTTTATGGTATAAAAGCCATTACTCACACTCGATCTTTACTAGCCAGAGTTTTAGAGGAATGTCAGCCACAAAAAATAGAAGTTCTTGAACTTCTCAATAGTGAGTTAAAATGTCATGGAGCATTCCAAGGGGACCTGTGCTATTATTCACTATTTTGAAGTAGTTCTCTACCTACTTCTTCCTGCCTTTACTTTTAAAACTCAACTCTTTGAGAAATACATTTATTTACACTGCCCTGTCAATCAGGTTGTTTTTCTGATGTCTTTGGAGGTCACTTTTCCTCTCCCCTTGGCAAAATACACAGAGGGTGGGTTTGATGACAGCCTGACGCACGTGTGTGTTTTTAGTGTCCCTTTCTTGCGTATTTGTTTGTGGTTAATATTTACAGAGTGTGCCTTGCCAATACACAGTTACCTTTCTCTTATAGGAAAAAGGAAAGAATTTCAAGGCACTCTATATTTGAAAGGAAGTTGATATCAAGGGTATGAATGATGAACAACCATAAAATATGAACGTTTTAGAGACCATCACTTTTTCCTATTAGTATTGAGAATGTTCAGTGCTCATAGTTATATGAGGCCAGTGGAAACAGTATAATGCAAAATACTCTGGATGAGGAAGAAAAATATCTGGATTCTAACCCCTGTGAAGAATTTCTAAATGCTCTGACCTTGGTCAAGTCACATGTTCTCTGTACCTAAATTTTGTCATCTGTAGTAGAAATGGTTACTCATTTACTTAAAGGCTTATATGATCATTATATGTGATAAGTGCTTAAGATCATATAAACACTTTAAAAACTGGATACGTAAGAACATTCCTGTTGTACGCATTTTAGGAGAAGGACTTAGTAGAGGAGTAGATTGGAGAGTCCTCATGTTTTCTGTGGATTACAAATTATTATAACGATGAGATACTTGATCAGAATTCTCAAATACTCACAATGATGATTCTTTCACATTTGCCTTTCTATCAAACCTGTCTCTAAGAAGATATTTTTTATCTTGGATCAAACTCAAGTACCATGAGACAAATAATCTTTTAGGTATGGCAAATTCAATTCCAAAAGACAGGGTATGCACCATAATATCCTATTTCATTCATTCATTATTTAATAAGTAAATATGGAAGTTGTACTATGAGAATATATAGGAAGACTAATAAATAGAAATAAGTGGATAGTAAGTAGAAGGTGTCAGACTTTGAGAAACTTAGCCAATTTAAAAATTTTGAGTTCCTAAGTCTTGGAAAGTCAGCAAGACTAAATAATTTTATTTTTACTTGAAAATAAATTTGGAAATCAAAGTATTAAATCAAAAAGGTTAAGAACCCTGTGAATCGAAAAGTGTTCAACAAGTACTGCTTCTAACATTAATCCACTCATTTTTAAAAATGATGGCCTGTGTTATAATCAAGCCAAAAACCTAACAGTCCAAGTGTTCCCTCTGGTACTTCAAGTATGAATGAGCTCCAGGAATCATTATTTCTTTTGAAATGCTTTCATTTTGTAAGATTTTATATTCTGATTTCAACACAGAAGTATCTATTTAGCACAATCTTGAGGCGCTATTGTCATTTGATTAGAAATTGGCAACCACAGAAAATCCTACAATTAGAATCATTCAGTTATATTGTAGTATCTCTGAAGACATTCAGAGAAAATAGAATTCATTATTATATTGGAGCCTCCTTGTCCATATTAGACATATTAGAGATAGGAATAGAAATAGAATTATCACATACACATAAAAATAACTATTTTGCTAAACTTTTGGTACATTTGGATTAATTTTGGGGCTGGATTTTATCCATGGTAATTCAAATTTTTGAAATGATCAATCGTGTGTTCCAGTACCAAATTAACAATTGCAGAATTAGTTTCTTTTTTTCCTTTGAGACAGAATCTCAAGCTGTCACCCTGAATAGAGGGCTGTGGTCTCATAGCTCACAGCAACCACCAACTAGGGCTCAACCAATCTTCTTGCCTCAGTTTTTCTATTTTTAGTAGAGATGGGGTCTCTCTTTTGCTCAGACAGGGCTTGAACTCGTGAGCTCAAGTGATCCACCCGCCTCTGCCTCCCAGAGTGCTGGGATCACAGGTGTGAGCCACTGCGCCCAGCTGCAGAATTAGTTTGGATGATGGACAACTTTACATATTTTTTGGGCACGGCATGTATGTAACTGGGAGGTGGCCTCTCTTTTGAACATTTTTGTATACGGTCTCCAATTTTCATGTCTTCCATTTTCTGAAACATAAAACTATTTGTTTGTCATCGACAGTAACTTGAGCTTCTTGACATAAAACATTTGAAAAGGCTACAGGTCAAATGGCCTAGACTAGTATAAAATGAGCAAGATACCTGGGGTGCAAAATTTAAGGAGGTTCTCACTGCTGGGGGCACAGTGTGTCTTCTTTAGTGTTGGACCCCAAGACCCTCACTTGCCTGATCCTTGTTGCAACCCTAAGTTAGAAGCTAAGAAATTTGGTTAAGGAAATTGCCAAAGGGGCTAGCACTAGCCTTGGTCTATGGAACCCTCTCCCTCTCCATCTTCCTCAGGTCCCAATCTGCTCAGGCTTAGCCAGACTTTCTGATGGATTAGAGGTAAAATTAGATCTTCCTGCTGTGGACGTTGAGACTGTTCCTCTGTACTTATGTTTACATTAGACATATTCTTCGTATTTCCAAATTGTTCGAGTTGATGGATGCTGTAGAGAGTTTTCAACATCTCTTATGCAATGGTCATGGCAGAGCTGGCGTCACAGACTCAAGAAGAGCTCACTGTGATTTCATGATGGCCCTTGATATTTCTTAGGGTCTTCACAATGACTGAGGACTGAAGGAAGCTGCAGGGTCCAGAGTCACACTGCATGTTAGGCTCCTCCACCCTGTGAACCCCAGCTTATACCTACCCTCCTTCACATGGTCTAAATGAGTTCAACTCTTAAAAATATTTTCAAGGCTATTGTATTTTCTTTTCCTTTTTTTCTTTAACTTATTAAATGCTGTACATTGATATTTTAAATTTCATTGGGAAGTTAATTGAATAATGTGAAATTCTTACAAAGAAATCATTAGGATTTCTACATTATTATAGAATTTTACTGATAAGTTTCTTCTATGATGTAGAATTAAATATAAGACCATATTAATTTATTACTAGAAAGTAAAAATTAGCTTATAATATTGTACATACTTCCCAGATTCAGAGCAGGCGGTCGGTCAGTACTTATTAGTAAATCTATACATTATGGACATCTTTTCTAAAGGAATTTATTTATATGCTATATTTTATTTATAATGAGAAACATAACTAGAATAAAAGTTACTCATGAATCTGAATCTTTTCTTTATAAAGGTCCAAAACATAGAAATATTTAAGTAAATTAACCTTGTGATTCTTTTCCACTCAATGTTGGCTTATGTTTAACCAAAGGCTGATGACTTAATATTAACTTAGGATGTTGAAAGGCTATTAACTTAGAATGTTGGAAGGCGTAATTGATTATGGCACTTAAAAATCTTGAAGTGTTAGGCCTTGTAAGTGTAGAGAAAGTGCATTAAATATTTTAAAAACAAATTGTGCTATAATTCTGAATTTCAAATATACATATGTTCATAGTATAATTCGAAGAATGAATAGTAACATTTCATTGACTAATGAAGGACACTTCATGATTTTAAATTTTTATCACATTATCTACACAATATAATTATCTAAATAAATTCTGCCTTTCATCTTCCTACTTTTCAAAGCTTAGTTCTAATTTATTTCTTAAGAGGAGATGAGTACTGAGGTGAACTAATAGGCAACATCAGGTGTGCCAGAAATCAAATATATTATACAGCTTTAGGCTGTGGCGAAAATGGAAATAGACATGTGGGGCCTCTATTTTTTCTAATATGCAAATAATTTACATAGATAAATGATTCAACAGTAGTGTACTCAGATTCCCAGAGTAAATCATTTTATTTCCATTACTAGCTTGAGGGGATTACTGTGTCTCTAATGGTTTTATTTCTTCAAAACCTGTATGGAATTTAGTGCTGAACTAGCTTGGGGCTTTACATTCAAGACATTTTACTTGTGAAGTCTCTTACCTAGGAGAAGAAACACTCCCATTCTCCCCATTTCATAGATGTCTTGGTGCTGCAGTTAACACAAGGACACAAGTCTGTTTTTGTACACAAAATAAAATATACACTGGCAAATCTGGTTAGAAATTTAATTAGGTCTCAAATACCAGTTGTATCTTTTTAATTTGATGTTGTGTTATTGTGTTTATATATCTGAAGCCACAGTGCTATTTACCTTGGCTTCAGAAAGTTGAAAATAATTTCTTCAACTGTTATTTTATTAACTCAAGAGTCCTTTATATACTGAACTTTATCTCAATATAAAACAAATTTGAGTTTTCCTTTCCTTTCCTTTTTTTGTTGCATTTTGAGGACAGGTAGTTTAAATCAAGGATCAGTAGGAATGTCTGCTTTATGTGGCTGTCAAGAATTTTACAAATAGAACATTTTAGAGCAATGCTATTTATAGTTGACAGATTTCTCCCACTTCAACCAAAAATAGTCATGTGTTTGTAATAAAACATCCTGTTTTTCAGATTTCAATTTATTTCTCATGTAGTCCTTTAAGCTGCATGTATGCAAAGGTTTAATGTTGTTTAAGACTGAAAAAATAGTCTCATTTTGACTTGTTTTCAGTCCTGAAATAAAGGACTCAAAGAAAACTTGTTCAAAGTAAAGAATCAATATCCTCAAAATTAGTTCAGAATGATGCCGGATTGTAGGATAATACATGAACGGTGAATAGATGATTTTTATTAATGTAATATTGAGTGGGAAGGAACCTTCTATTAATAATAAATGTTAGGTTGTTTCAAAAACTTTTATTAATTAAATGATAAAATATGTTTGAATTTTGACTGTTAATCCCAAGACTAAGTCCTCGAAACCACCATTGCAGGGCACCCGGGACATGTTTTCAAAGCTTTTAGAAGGAGAATGTAGTCTATAGGATTCCCACTTATAGTTGCACTGTTCTTATTCTTGGAAATGCTTTGAAATATCTACCTTCCCAAACTTGATCTCAGACTGAAAGTATTAAAATGCAAAATTCCAGTCATGTATTTGTGGCTCCATAAAGCTAATCAATCACCTTATTAGGAAATGACAATAGACCCACGAAGGTAGGCGTACAATGAATTTTAATTTTCAGGAGAAATTAAAAGCCTTAGCCCTAAATAGATGAGATGTTTGGAAAAATGGCAGAACTTCTTGCAGTATCCCATTTTGTGTTGTCATTAGAAAAATAAAATATTTTATCACATGGTGAAATCATACCAGTGTCTACAGCAGACAACATGTTAACTATGGAGAATTTGTTAGACTTTCTATTTATACGCAAAGCCTTCTTACAGAAATGCATTTTCATAAAAAATTACTTACAATTCATGAAAAATCCCCAGGTTTTACAAATACTAATAAAAAGTCAGTTAACAATGCCCATTTCAAAAGTAATTAAGACGGGGATCACATAGATATTTTTACAATTCTGTTTAATTTAGAGAAAGAAGTATTAAAAAAAGCAAGATATTAAAATGGTGTAATAATACATCATAGAAAAATCCAGTTTTAGTGCATTTATATATTGTAATAGAAAGAATCTACAATATTACACATTTTCCTACCATAAAATTGCAGATAAAAATAACTAGGTTATGAAGACTGTTAATTTCAATCTTTCAAATAAAGTAACAAGGGAACACATTTCTGACTACTTATTTTGTGACGTGGCTTGCTCCCACATTCACTATATCTTTCTCTACTCTCCAGTTTGAAAAAATGTCAAACTCTGAATGGAAATGAGTTTCACTGTGTTTCTCTTGATGTCCATCTTGGTTAGAATTTTACAAACATTTGACTAATTTTTTTTGGGGGGGTGGAGGAGGTGTTCTATATGTTTGCGAATGTAATTACTTCAATGGGATAAAAGAAAGATAATAACATTCTGAAGAGGTGAACATAATATTATTAATTACAGATATAATTTAAACATTGGTTCAAGGTCAATCATGAGATTTTTAGAAAGTATTAAGAATCTCTCTCTCTTTCTGTGTGGGTCTGTACAAATTTTATTGGAGATAGTTGTATGCTGAACTTGTGCTTAGTGGCCTAGCTAAAGCAAATGTCCACATGTGGGCTCCACTCTTGAACACTGGGCAACCTTTACAAGTAACATTGGCTTTGGCCAAAGGACCAATATGATTTGGTTGCGTATTATGAGTTAGGTTCTTTCAAATCGAAGAACCAGATGGTGCTCCAGGAGCCTGATGTTTACTAGGGAGCAACTTCAGTGAAGCTTCAGGAAGTTGGAACGGGCAGAGAAGTAAATGGTCGATAGGTAATTCTTTTTTTTTTTTTTTTTTTATGAGACAGAGTCTCACTATGTCGCTCTCGGTAGACTGCTGTGGTTTCACAGCTCACAGCAACATCAAACTTTTGTGCTTAAGCGATTCTCTTGCCTCAGCCTCTCAAGTAGCTGGGACTGTAGGTGCCCACCACAACGCCTGGCTATTTTTTTGTTGTAGTCGTCATTGTTGTTTAGCAGGCCCAGGCCAGATTTGAACCTGCCAGGCTCGTTGCATGTAGCCAGCACCCTAACCATTGAGTGACGGGTGCCAAGTCGATAGATAATTCTTGATTGACCTGGGCCCTATTGTGGCTTATCCACAGCAATTTTGAATTAAAGTTGTTATTAAAAAAAATAATAAAGTTGTTATAAATAAATTTAAGTAGAAGTCATGATTGAATTGCTTTTTATTACCACTTAAAAAAAATTGGAAAGCAGAAATAGAACTAAGCTTAGAAAAAGAAAAAGAAGTAATAAGTCAAGACTGACTGGGTTCAGAAACTGCTGCACCTTCGATCGCTAGTGGCTTCAGCTTTACTCTTTCAAGGCTCAGTTAGCTCAAGTGTAATGTGGAGATCTTAATATTCCTACTTCATTGTTTTTTTGTGAGGATTAGGTAAGAAAATCCCTTAATGGCTTTAGATACCGTGCCCAGCACACATGTGCTGTCTGTTACTAAGAATGTCTTACAGGGGAGATCAGGGCAGTGTTCTCACTGACACAATATGTTCCCAAATTTCTTTTTTCAACATAGCTTCATAATTCTATTTGAGGTAAGATACTTTTCCCAGAACAGTGGAAATTTATCATTCAAATCCAAACACTCAATTCTCAACAACATATAGACTTCAATAAACATAGTTAAATGTATGTGTAACCTGCTTCTATTCTAGTAGGTTTTCATTAAAGTAATGCCAAAAGGGAGAATTAGGACAGGAACAGGTCATTCGACATCTATAAGACATGCCTAAGAAATGTTAATGGGGTCTTTTTTTTTTTTTAAGTATTATTCCAGTTATTTTTAAAGGAGGTACTTTAACATATGGGCTCACTCCGGAGAAAAATCGAAATATACATTATGTTTAGCTACAATTTTCAAAATTAGTTATAACAATATTTATCGAAAGCCAAGTATATACCAACATTATACATAAACTTTAACACCTTGACAACAATAACAATAAAACTGTATCACCTCAAGTTATCTTGGAAAGAGAAAACAGACTAATGACTAGCTATAAAATATTTAGGCATTTGGTATAGAAATGTAATATTGTAAGTATTGAGATCACATCAGTGAACTGAAACAAATTTATTGCTGACATACAGTAAAATTTGGCAAGTATTTTAGGTGAGAAGTAAAAAGAGTTTCTGTGCATTCAGCAAGTACATAGTGACCACATAGCTCTGTGAACAACAGTAGGCTATTTCTATGGGGGATACAAGGTTGAATTAAATAGTGGGCTTTCTGTTCCATAAGTCACAATCCAATAAGGTAGGTGAATACCTTAAGCAATGAAAACACAAGATGACACAAAATGGATGGAATGCAGTGGGAGCACAGGAAGATCAGCGATTAATTCTGACTCGAGGGAACTTTGAGGACATTTCATGGGCATCAGGAAGAACGAGCCACATGTAAACAGGCAGCAAGGAAGACAGTCACAGGCCCTGACACAGAGAAGTGGGAGTTTCATGGATTACATACAGAGATGAGTCAGATCTTGAATGGTAATTCAGGGATTTGGGGATCAGTGTCATTCAATAATGTTTGAGAAATAGAGCTTTGCCTGCACTGCATCGGATGGGTTGAGAAGGGAGAGATTGGAAGCAGATGGAACAATTAGGAGGCCAGAGTAAGTGACGATGGGGATTTTTCTCTTGGGTGGTAGAACATTTTATGTAATGAGGAGTTGATTCTCCTATTTATTACTTTTTGTCATTATTATTAATTATTAGATACTATGCGATAAGGTGGAACTATTTTAATTGGAATATTATTTAAATTACTTTATTGTCCAGCTGTAGGATCAGATATGACCTGAAAGTTGTTGCTTCCAACAGGTGTTAGGAAAAAATGCTAAAGGGAGAGAGATTGAAATTCCCAGGAATTTAATGTTTGAGATTAACCAGTACTGGAAAAATAATGAAGTAGATATCTACATTTAAAAAGATAATTAAATAAAAATAAGACAAATGAATCAAGAATTTGTAACATGCATAAAAGTTAAAATTATATTAAGTATAATATGAAAAAAATGAATGTTTAATACTTTCAGTATTGAAATAATGGGGAGGATGGGGAATACGCTTATATTTTCCCCTGTTATAACTTTTCCTCTTTTACCAGATTCATTATTTATTCATTTAACAGTAATTGCTAAACAGTTAGTAGATTATCTGACTAATTTCACTAATGAATGAAGTTTAACCATTGTTTACTTTGTGCTGGGTACTGATGTACCTTGCCAGGTACATCAGTGAATGAAACAGATCCAGTACTCTGTCCCCATAAAATTACTTCTGCAGGGATACAACAGATAATAAATAAGACAGCGGGTGGTATGTTAGAAGGCAATGACATCTATGAAGAAAGAGCAGACCAAGGAGATGGGGATTGAGGGGAATACTGTCATTTTATATAGGGGGTCAAAGTCGGCCTTGCCAAGAAAATGACATTTGAAAAAGATGAAGAAATCTTAAAATTTTGGACTTTAAATATAAAATTTGACAAGTTTCTTTATTGATTATTTATTTATTGCTTGAAGCATGGATGGAAAAAGGGAAAATTCATTTTTACAAAATAAATCAACCAAAAGAAAGAATGATATTTTATTTACCTTTGAAATTTCAGGTGTTTCAGTGATGCTTCAGCGATCATCCTGAAATTTTCTCTATTTTACCATCCATGGATATGTGTGTGTGTCACAGTGAAAGTTCTGAGACAGACTGAGTTATGATCCATTATCCCACTTCTAAGGAATACAGTTGACAGCACCCTCTGATTCACCTGTGCGAGAGTCAACTTGCTCAGCAACAGGGTGCTGCTGGGAAGGCTTTGTTTGTTTCTATCAGTGGGGATTTTATGTTTCTTGATGTTTGTGTATCTCACATTTATAGCCCTTTTACTAAATGAGGAGACTTGAGGACATTCCTCCAAGTATCACCAGAGCCTAGTAAGATGTTTGCTTGACACATAGTAGGAGCTCAATGATGTTAGTGACTTGAATGTCTAAATGGTCGTATAGGTATGTAGATTTTTATTAAACACATAGGGATTATGTCATGATAAAGTCTTTTATTTTATAGAACTCATGTTTGTATATTCTTTTTGTTACTTTTCCTGATATTCTCCAAGTATTCAAACTTGTCTTTGTTAAGGTTTTCTTGGTGCTTTCAGCTTTCAAAGTACCAAAGTGCAGGAGGTGCTTAAGTCATAATGTAATGTTGTAATCTAATTCCTACACTATGCAACTCTGTCCACCAGGACTGAGGCTGCTAAAATATCTTATGATGGTTATAAGGTGATTTCTTTGGGCTCTTTGGAATGAAATAGCACTTGGGGAACTGCTAGCTAGAAGAAGGGATTCCAAATAATAGATTTTTGTTCAGAGTTCCTGCATCAATTCATAGATAGGTCAATTGGCACTCATCATTTTAAACTCATTGGGGGCCAATGTAGTTAAAAGGCATATAAAGAGCACTATAGTATAGGCAATAAACAGAGGGTTGTAACTACTCAATGTGTGGTGGGAAAGTGGATTGGAAGATCTATAAAAACTGCCAAAATAACCAAAAATACAATTAAAGGAGCAAAAAGACTTATTGAACATAATCTCAGGGACTATTTCAGGCAGCAGTAAATGTCACTTCAAACATATCTTTAGACAACAGAAAGCAAAGTAGAAAACAAGTCCCACAGAAGGAGGAAGAAAAATACCAGACAAAATTGCAGGAAAAGGCTAATGAGAGTTGGATTTGCTTATGTTAATTTTTACCTTTATTTAAAACAATTAGTGCCTAACCTACAGAACAGACAATTTGAAATTCTCAGGTGAGAAGAGGATAGAGAAAAGCAAAAGGAAAATACACAGGTGATATTTTGGGCAGGCACAGCTCAGAATAGGGTAGATAAACTGGTACAGAGGAGAACAATTGAAATTTGCAGTTTATCTGTTTCGGTGTTTTTGGACTTGGCACTCAGTTGAACTGCTTTGGGGAGAGCTTGAGCAGGAGTGCGGAGAACTTTGGGCATTGTCTAGGGCCCCAGACTGAGCCGCTGAGCTGGATGGAGCTAATAGTGTTCAGTTATGGGCCGCAGGGAGCCATTATGAGAGAACTGCCCTGGCAAGCTCCACCCTCAGGGTCGCAGAGCAAAGATCGGGCGGGAGCTAGTAACCTAGTGACTGAGCAGCCTAAAGGAGGGGACTGAGCTGCTTACAGCCTTAATCCTCAGAGGCAGAGTGAGACAGGTTTTGGCACACTGGAGCCTTGGGCTATTGTCCTGGGTAGAGTGCTGTGGCATCACAGCTCATAGCAACCTCAAACTCCTGGTCTTAGTGCTGCCCGGACCTACATAAGAGTTGCGCTGTGACCCCCAAGCCTGAACCCGTGACCTGTGACTGCCGGGCCTCCGCATGCCCTGACCAGGAACTACGGGAGCCACGCACCCCTGCGTCCTCCCTCCTGTACCCTTCCTGCCTCCACACCGCTCATATGGCCAGGGACTCTGGTAGCAACGTGCCCTCCGGACCCCCCTCTGCCTCTGCACAGAGCCCTTCTCCTAGCCAGAGAATGCTGGAGCCTTGGGCTCTGTGCGCCAAAGTCACTGGGCACCAGGCATTGCCAGAACCATGTGCACCACCTCCCGCCCTGTTGCTGGATCCGGGTGTGTCACACTCCGGAACTGCTTCCACAACCAGAACTCCCTGGCTGATGCAGCCCTGGAGGAACTACACAGGGTCATTCCCTACAAAGATCCAGCAACAATAGAGTGATCCTGCTGGGATCTAATCTTGGAGAGACACCTCCCCAACTCTGAGGATGGCCAGAGGCAATGGTGAAAAACAATCATGAGGTGAAATCAACAGAAAAACTCTGGCAATATGAATAATCAGAGTAGATCAAGTCTCCCAAGGATCAATGGGGCAGACACAGCACAAAATCCCATGCACAAACAAATAGCTGAGATGTCAGAAATCGAATTCAGAATCTGGATAGCGAATAAGATCGAATTAGAATTCCAAGCAGTAATCCAAAAGATATCTCAAGAATTCAACGAATTCAAAGACCAAATGACCAAAGATTTTGACACATTGAGACAAGAAGTTGCAGCCCTCAAAGATCTGAGAAACACAGTAGAATCCCTCAGTAACAGAATGGAGCAAGCAGTAGAAAGGATTTCTGACCTTGAAGACAAAGCTTTCGAACGCTCCCAAACTCTCAACGTGAAAGAAAAAAGGAGGGCAAAAACAGATCACTTTCTCAGAGACCTCTGGGATAATTCTAAGAAACCAATATTCATCTTATAGGGATCCCCGAAAGTGATGAAGTGGCTTCACAAGGCACAGAGTCTCTTCTTCATGAGATTATGAAGGAGAACTTTCCAGACATGCCAAGAGACCCTGAAATTCAGATAGCAGACAGTTTTAGAACTCCAGCATGACTCAACCCAAATAAGATATCCCCCAGACACATCATAATCAATTTCACTAAAGTTAATATGAAGGAGAAAATTCTGAAAGCTGCCAGACGAAAGAAAACCATCACCTACAATGATTCCGTACTGCAGATCTCTCTGCTGAAACCTTTCAAGCTACAAGAGGATGGTCACCAACTTTTAATCTCCTAAAACAAAATAACTTTCAACCCAGGATCCTGTACCCAGCTAAACTGAGTTTCATTTATGACGGAGAAATTAAATACTTCAATGACATTCACATGTTGAAGAAATTTGCCATAACTAAACCAGCTCTCCGGGATATTCTCAGACCTATCCTCTATGAAGACCAGTGTGATCCTCCACCACAAAAGTAAACCCACCCAGAAAATTTTGATCTAATTCCAACTTCCACAGTCACAAAAGGACTAAAAATGTCCACTGGATCCTCAAAAGGCTTATCAATATTCTCAATTAATGTGAATGGTTTAAATTGTCCTCTAAAGAGGCACAGGTTGGCTGACTGGATACAAAAACTCAAGCCACGTATCAGCTGCATACAAGAATCTCATCTTACATTAAAAGACAAATATAGACTCAAGCTGAAGGGATGGTCATCTATACTCCAGGCAAATGGAAAGCAGAAAAAAGCAGGCATTGCAATCCTATTCGCACATGCAATAGGCTTTAAACCAACCAAAATAAGGAAGGATAAGGATGGACACTTCATCTTTGTTAAAGGTAATACTCACTATGATGAGATTTCAATTATTAATATTTATGCACCCAACCAGAATGCACCTCAATTTATAAGAGAAACTCTAACAGACATGAGCAACTTGATTTCCTCCAGTTCCATAGTAGTTGGAGATTTTAACACCCTGTTAGCAGTGCTGGATAGATCCTCAACAAAGAAGCTAAGCAAAGAAATCTTAGCTTTAAACTTAACCATTCAACATCTGGACTTAACAGACATCTACAGAACATTTCATCCCAACAAAACTGAAATCACATTCTTCTCATCAGCCCATGGAACATACTCCAAAATCGACCACATCCTATGCCACAAATCTAACCTCAGCAAATTTAAAAAAATAGAAATTATTCCTTGCATCTTCTCAGACCATCATGGAATAAAAGTTGAACTAAATAACAACAGGAACTTGCATACCCATACAAAAACATGGAAGCTAAACAACCTTATGCTGAAGGATAGATGGCTTATAGATGACATTAAGAAGAAAATAAACAAATTTTTGGAACAAAACAACAATCAAGGCACGAATTACCAGAACCTCTGGGATACTGCAAAGACAGTCCTAAGAGGGAAATTTATAGCACTGCAAGGCTTCCTCAAGAAAACGGAAAGAGAGGAAGTTAATAACTTAATGGGACATCTCAAGCAACTGGAGAAGGAAGAACACTCCAAACCCAAACCCAGCAGAAGAAAAGAAATAACCAAAATGAAAGCAGAATTAAATGAAATTGAAAACAAAAGAATTATACAACCGATCAATAAATCCGAAAGTTGGTTTTTTGAAAAGGTTGATAAAGCAGATAAACCTTTGGCCAACCAAAGGTTTTACTCAGGAAAAAAAGAGTAAAATCTCTAATTTCATCAATCAGAAATGGTAAGGATGAAATAACAACAGACCCCTCAGAAATTTAAAAAATCCTTAATGAATACTACAAGAAACTCTACTCTCAGAAATATGAAAATCTGAAAGAAATCAACCACTACCTGGAAGAACACCACCTACCAAGACTTAGCCAGAATAAAGTGGAAATGTTGAACAGGCCTATATCAAGTTATGAAATACCATCAACTGTACAAAATCTCCCTAAAAAGAAAAGCCCAGGACAAGATGGCTTTACATCAAAATTCTACCAAACCTTTAAAGAAGGACTAGTACCTATATTACTAAACCTCTTTCAAAAACATAGAAAAAGGACTATTACCTAACACATTCTATGAAGCAAACATCACCTTGATCCCCAAACCAGGGAAAGACCCAACAAGAAAAGAAAATTATAGACCAATATCACTAATGAATATTGATGCTAAAATACTCAGTAAGATCCTAACAAACAGAATCCAACAACACATCAAAAAAATTATACATCACGACCAAGTGGGATTTATCCCAGGGTCTCAGGCTGGTTCAATATATGTAAATCTATAAATGTAATTCAGCACATAAACAAACTAAAAAATAAGGACCATATGATTCTTTCAATTGATGCAGAAAAAGCTTTTGATAATATCCAGCATCCCTTCATGATCAGAACACTTAAGAAAATTGGTATAGAAGGGACATTCTTAAACTAATAGAGGCCATCTACAGCAAACCCACAACCAATATTGTATTTAATGGAGTTAAATTGAAACCATTTCCACTTATATCAGGAACCAGGCAAGGTTGCCCATTGTCTCCATTGCTCTTTAACATTGTAATGGAAGTTTTAGCCATTGCAATTAGGGAAGAAAAGGCAATCAAGGGTATCCACATTGGGTCAGAAGAGATCAAACTTTCACTCTTCGCAGATGATATGATCGTATATCTGGAAAACACTAGGGATTCCACTACAAAACTTTTAGAAGTGATCAAGGAATACAGCAATGTCTCAGGCTACAAAATCAACACCCATAAATCTGTAGCCTTTATATATACCAACAATAACCAAGCTGAAAAACCAGTCAAGGACTCTATTCCTTTCACAGTAGTGCCAAAGAAGATGAAATATTTGGGAGTATACCTAACAAAGGACATGAAAGATCTCTACAAAGAGAACTACGAGACTTTAAGAAAAGAAATAGCTGAAGATATTAACAAATGGAAAAACATACCATGCTCATGGCTGGGAAGAATCAACATTGTTAAAATGTCTATACTACTCAAAGCAATATATAATTTTAATGCAATTCCTATTAAAGCTCCATTGTCATACTTTAAAGATCTCAAAAAAATAATACTTCATTTTATATGGAATCAGAAAAAGCCTCGAATAGCCAAAACATTACTCAGAAATAAAAACAAAGCAGGAGGAATCACGCTACCAGACCTGAGACTGTACTATAAATCGATAGTGATCAAAACAGCATGGTATTGGCACAAAAACAGAAAAGTAGATGTCTGGAACAGAATAGAAAACCAAGAGATGAATCCAGCTACTTACCATTATTTGATCTTTGACAAGCCAATTAAAAACATTCAGTGGGGAAAAGATTCCCTATTTAACAAATGGTGCTGGGTGAACTGGCTGGCAACCTGTAGAAGATTGAAACTGGACCCACACCTTTCACCATTAACTAAGATAGACTCTCACTGGATAGAAGATTTAAACTTAAGACATGAAACTATAAAAATACTTGAAGAAAGTGCAGGTAAAACTCTTGAAGGAATTGGCCTGGGTGAATATTTTATGAGGAGGACTTCCCAGGCAATTGAAGCAGTATCAAAAATACACTACTGGGACTTGATCAAACTAAAAAGCTTCTGCACAGCCAAGAACATAGTGAGTAAAGCAAGCAGACAGCCCTCAGAATGGGAGAAAATATTTGCAGGTTATACTTCCAATAAAGATCTAATAACCAGAATCCACAGAAAACTCAAACATATTAATAACAAAAGAACACGTGATCCAATCTCAGGGTGGGCAAGGGACTTGAAGAGAAACTTCTCTAAAGAAGACAGACGCACGATCTACAAAAACATGAAAAAAAGCTCATTATCCTTAATCATCAGAGAAATGCAAATCAAAACTACTTTGAGATATCACCTAACCCCAGTAAGAGTAGCCCACATAACAAAATCCCAAAACCAGAGATGTTGGCATGGATGTGGAGAAAAGAGCACACTTCTACACTGCTGGTGGGAATGCATACTAATATGTTCCTTCTGGAAGGATGCTTGGAGAATACTTAGAGACCTAGAAATAGACCTGCCATTCGATCCTATAATTCCTTTACTAGTTTTATACCCAGAAGATCAAAAATCACAATATAACAAAGACATCTGTACTAGAATGTTTATTGCAGCCCAATTCATAATTGCTAAGTCATGGAAGAAGCCCAAGTGTCCCTCAACCCACGAATGGACTAGCAAATTGTGGTACATGTATACCATGAAATATTATGCAGCCTTAAAAAAAGATGGAGACTTCACCTCTTTCATGTTTACATGGATGGAGCTGGAACATATTCTTCTTAGCAAAGTATCTCAGGAATGGAAGAAAAAGTACCCAATGTACTCAGCCCTACTATGAAGCTAAATTATAGCTTTCACATGAAGGCTATAACCCAACTATGGCATAAGACTATGAGGAAAGGGCCAAGGAAGGGGAAGGAAGGGGGGAGATCGGGGGGAGGAAGGGTAATGGGTGGGGCCACACCAACGATGCATCTTAGAATGGGTATGGGTGAAATTTACTAAAGGCAGAATACAAATGTCTACATACAATAACTAAGAAAATGCCATGAAGGCTATGTTGAACAGTTTGATGAGAATATTTCAGATTGTATATGAAACCAGCACATTGTACCCCTTGATTGCACTAATGTACACAGCTATGATTTAACAATAAAAAAAAGAAATTTGCAGTTAATACCTAAGTTTTGCCAACTAAACACAGTTATTTTAGATCCTATCAAAGTTACGTATGATTTTTAGAAAAGTTTCCCTTTTTACTTTCATTTTGTGAAAGCATGTAGGTTACACATGATTTCCTCAAGAACAGAAAATAATACTTCCAGTAGAAAATATTTTTTGACAGTGAATTTTTATTGCTTGGACCAAGGAGTTTCACCTAGTGAAATGCATCAGAATTTCCTAGGGAGTTTTCGCACTAAACATCTTCCTATTGAGACTCAATAGGAGACATTTAAACAGCTTATAATCATCTTCAGAAATACACTGAACATTATCATTCTTCCCAAAATATCAACCTCTGTCATGAGTTATAATTAGATAAGAAATGATTGAAAAATTAAAACAAAATGTACAATCAGTGTAGCCCATTAATCTATGTAATGCAAAGTTGAGTTCCTGGACCCAGAAGCAGATTGAAGCCTTTGTGTGAAGCCCACCTCTGCTGTAGAATATACAAGTCTGTTATCACTTGTGGTAAATAAATATCTGGTTGTGGTTTCCTGTGTGATGAGTCTTTCCAAAATATTTTTAAAGTTAGTGGCTGTGAGGACGAACCATAACTATGTAATAGTATCAAGCTTAGGATTTCAAACACTGGTTACAGGGCTATAGATAAAACTACCTCAAAAATAATTTGGTAAAACGAGTGCAGGACAAAATTCATTGGTAAACCCTGTCCATGGAGACACACACACTCTCTCTCACACTTGCACACATATGAACACAAGTAAAATCGGCAGTTCTGTACTTTGTTCAATGTTTCTCAGAAATAGATACTTGAAATTCATGTTATACCTTGGATTTTTTTAAAAAGCACTATTATAATTATCTTTTGAGGAAAATCTTAAATACATCTTATCAATTTTTTAAAGTTATTCTATCAACTTTAGTAAAAAGCACTAAAATAGTCTTGTAGGAATATAGTGTATTGGTTTAAAGATAATCAAGACATTATTTTACTTTGAAGAAGAATCATTCTAACAGCAAAAACTTGGGTACTTTGGATCTAGAAAAGGCATTTCATTTTTACAGGGAGTACTATAATAATAATAATAATAATTATTATTATTATTTTGCAGTTTTTGGCCGGAGTTGGGTTTGAACCTGCCACCTCCGGCATATAGGGCCGGCGCCCTACCCCTTTGAGCCACAGGCGTCACCCAACGGAGGATTATTATAGAAAAATAATGGAATTTTTCCATTTTAATACATGGAAAGTTGAGGACATGTTACAAAGCTAGAGGAGCATAGAAACAGAGTTATGGTTGCCTACCAAAGATGATATCATGTACACGTGTGTATGTGTGTGCACACCAGTGTGGTGGCAGTAGAGGTAAGCAGCAAGGGGAATAGGATTTTACTATCAGAAAAGTGAAGTAGAGAATTAGTATGTTCCTGTCTTTAAAGCAGGCATCCTCAAACTGTGGCCCGCGGGCCACATGAAGTGGTGTGAATTGTATTTGTTCCCGTTTTGTTTTTTACTTCAAAATAAGATATGTGCAATGTGCATAGGAATTTGTTCATAGTTTTTTTTTTAAACTATAGTCTGGCCCTCCAATGGTCTGAGGGACAGTGAATTGGCCCCCTGTTTAAAAAGTTTGAGGACATCTGCTCTAAAGACTGCACTTACACCTTGCAGAAACATAGTACCATAATCTCCCTTACTTCAACAATTCTTAGTCATGGCAAAACACGTTTCATCTGTATCTTTACTACAATACTATCATTGATCCTAAAAACTATTATACCAAATTATATATTATATATATACATATTATATATTATAATTGAATGTCAATTCATTACATAATTTTCCTCAATTATCACAGACATGTTTTTATTTATAGTTTATTCTTTTTAACAGTGTTAATTAGTTTGTCCTGTAGCATTTCCTAGAGACTCTACATTTTGCCTCTCCAGGTGAGGTTTAACACATTCCTGTCTCCTGAATTCTATAGAAACTGAGTTAGATTTAACATGCTTTAACAGTAGAATTTAGAATATTTATGAGGGTTGGATGATCTGCCATTTTGATAACTTTCTATAATTTTCCCTCATCTTAGCCAAGAATTTTATGGAGGCTGATTCAAAGATTAGTATGACAAAGTAGTCAAATTCAGAATGCTTATAGTCTAAAGAAGGAAACCAGCATGGATATAGTTAACTCGAACCAAAAGCAACATAGGGTATACATTTAGAGTGTTCCACAGTGCTTGATTTTGTATCAGGATCAATAGAGTGATAAAGTTTTAGCTTCTTCGTGACCATAAAGCTGGTATGGGACAGGGCAGTCCTTGGGACAACTCCATCAAACACAGGAGCTCTGTAGAACATGTTGATAGACAAACTCGAAGATTCCTTCTAGCTCTAAACTTCAGGGTGATCGTGAGCCATGTGGTACAATTCATAATGTTTTTTGCAAACTCATGAACTTTCCTTAAAGCTATCCTTGAACAAAACTTGGGAATATTAAGGGGGAAAAGGTAGACACATAACATTGCAGCTCAATCGAAGTATTTCTGGCTAGTCAACAACTCTGTAAGTAAGCTTAGAATGAACAATGTATCCTATCGACGTGCTTCAGTTCCTCTTTCAAGCAAAACAAAACAAAACACCTACCAGTGACAAGAATCATATATTTGAAATAAAGTGACAAGTGACAGGAGAGCAACTGCAAATTTGGCCAGGTTGGGTTCATTAAGTGTACTGCTCATTTAATGAGTAGTCCAGTCTTTAGGAACACACTAATTCTCATTTACTACTCATTTAATATGTTTGTGCATTCTAGCTTTGGAATTCTGTTGTGTGTGAGTGCTCTGTATTTTGTATTCTGCTAAGATTCATGCAACTGTTTCTTTAGGCACAGACAGCGCACATTGTCCTGGAAGATGGAACTAAGATAAAAGGTTACTCCTTTGGCCATCCATCCTCTGTTGCTGGTGAAGTGGTTTTTAATACTGGTCTGGCAGGGTGAGTAATGCTTTCATTCCAAGGCTTTATTCATCCTTTATGTAGATAAATAATTGGACAATCTTACTCATGGTGGGAAGTGGAAACCAACACATCAAAATAAGACTGTGTAGTGTCCTGAATCTGCACGCTGCCTTGTGCTTGCCCTGCAGCAGCCAACCCTGAAAAAAGACACGAACTTCCTGCCATGTGAATGGGTAGGAAGGTGACACTCTGGTGGTCCCGCGAATAAACAGAACAAAATTAATTCCAGAAATTTATGTTGTAAGGACAGAGATCATACGAGATCACCAAATAGGAAGGGAGTTGTGGGTCTGATTAAGGTGAAAAGTGGAGCAGTGGAAAGGGTGAGTGGTAGTGCCGTGCCATTAGTAAGGAATCAGCTTTGCACATCTAATATGAAGTATTATAAGGGGATAATAAATGATTTTATATCATGTTGTACTTTCATAAGAGAGGTGAAAAAAGAACACCTTTTATCTGTTGCCTTAAAGAATTCAATGAGATATCAGGTTTAATATTTTTAATAGTTATCAATTGGTCCAACCTGGTATTTAAAATCTGCTGACAGACGTATGATCTGAAAGATGAGAATTGCTACAGAAATTATGTGGCTGATCCTCCCTAGTCAACAAATATTTGCTCATTTGAGAACCAGGAGACTGAAGTTCCTGTCTCAAGTCTGATGAAAACTGATTATGTAACATTGAAAGCATCACTTAATCTTTCTGAGTTCTGTTTCTGCATATAAAAAGTGAGGGGGTTGGATTAGATAGTAATTTACAGCAGGGGATTAAAAAATGTATTTGTCTTAAGAGGTTTCCAGTAGTGATTCACTCCTACTATTCATCTCTGAAATATTTGTTGAATTCTTTAGAGAAATTTACGGTAGACTCTTAAAGACAATGAGGTGTTGGGTTAACGGATGCTATTGATTGACCAAGCTTCCATTATATTATTAATGTACAATCTTCCCTAAACTCTTGCCTCTCCGCATGAAATTAAGAATATTAAATGGTTTTAAAAATAGTTTCACTGGTGAGAACGTTAAATTACAGTGTATGAAATCTGTTTGCAAAGTTTTTCTTCACCAGGCAATTATTTAAGCTTTTCGACAGCACTAATTACTAGCTGTGTTAATATACCTGCCAACAAACAACTGTTTAATATAGATCAGAATGATGGAGGGCACTAGAGTTTTCTTCTCTGTGATAGATTACGGGTAATAAATCTTGTCACATCACAAAAGTCAAACAGGACCTGATGGATTAATTTGCTTCCAACACTGCAGTTCTCTTGGACAGGCTGTATTTATTCATTTAGTGGAGAATATTGTAAGCATATGTTTATAGAGAATGGCCAGTTCTTTTATGGAAAGGAAGAAGAAAGGAAAGTAAAATCAAATTAATTAAAGTTTTTTTTTTGATGTAGAAAAGGCATTTATTTATAAGATTAGTTCACTGACCCCATTTTCCATTGAGAAATGCTGCTTTCATTCATTGCACGGCTCACTCAGTAAAGTGGTCGATAATTAAGGGGCTTATTTTGTTTTTTTTATCTTCAAGAAATGCATTTATATTGTGTGCAACCGTTGATTTAAAAAATTATCAGTTTCTGCCAGGTGAGCGGCATCTGAGAAATTAGCTGATGGAGGCTGTGGACAGATACCACAGCACCTGAATTGCCCTAGGGATTGAGGGGCTCAAAGACTAAGCACTCTGTTGCCAAAGTTAGTTCTGGCCGGAGTTAGTCTGGATGAGGTTGAAGAATTTATGTTGACTACTGCCTGAACTGAACTTTATCGGTTTCAAGGATGTCGATTCTGTCTCCCTTAGCATCTAAATTCACTTCCAGTAGTAATCCACACACACACACACAAAATCTGGTTTAACTCATTCTGCAGAAAATCGAAATGGAAAAGGGCAGGAAAAAACTCCTCAACTGCCATGTATTCCAGTGCACGGAAAAGGTGCAGATACCTTTTGGTATTTATGAGAAAAATGTTTCTTCTTATTAAGAATATGTGTATACATATCTTATATAATATTTTTAAGATATAGCCCTCTTGCATTGCTCCCCAATTCCACATTAATACTTTAAAAGAGTTATTTGGATCTTTTAATTTGCAGTTAAGAAATGCTTCAGGTCAAGGTTTGAAAGATTGATTTTTTTCTAAGTTGATAGTAACTCCCAATTTATATACTTATTTCTAAAAACTAAAATATTTTAAAAATCAACTCTATTGCATTAGTCATTCATGTAAATTAACTCTCTTATTTTAAAGGTTCAATGAGTTTTATTAAACATACATACCCATGTAACTAAAACTGACACAATCAGAATATTTTTCATTATCCTAAAAGATATCTCAAAACATTTTTCAATTGTTTTCAGTCAATATCTTGGTGAAACTGACATTCCCCCAACAGTAAATATATGTTTGTGCACACTAAGATCTGGTAGGCTAGAGGAACCTGCAAACTTTAAATAAAGCTGCAGTATTTAAAAAACTAAGACCCTATAAAATTTATTAAAAGAATTCAAAAATTTAAAGAAATCAAGGGAATAAACCTATGTGAGAATATACCTTATTACTTAAGAGTCTTTTTTTCCTATTCATATCAATCATATCATGGGATAGATTTCCATAAAATTTTCCTGGGTTTTCTAAAATCTAAAGATATGCTTGTTGGATTTTAACCTCATATTACTCTTAATTTTCAAGGATTCAATAATTCAGAGCCATGTATATAGATTATAGTTTTATATAACAGTTTTGTACACTTTTTGGTTGATAATTTTGGGGCATGTTTATCCAGGTACCCTGAAGCTATTACTGACCCTGCCTACAAGGGACAGATTCTCACAATGGCCAACCCTATTATTGGGAATGGTGGGGCTCCTGATACTACGGCACTGGATGAACTGGGACTTAGCAAATATATGGAGTCTGATGGAATCAAGGTAGGACCAGGATGACTATTTAAAATATCTTGACTTGAGGGGGTATAATTGACTTATTTTTAAGAATCAGTGCATTTATGTACTCAGCCTTATTCCTACATATATGAGAATAATCTTAAGCTTGACATTATTTTGAGTTTCACTTCTCAGGGCACTTTGGATTTTAATGCATTGAATAAAAGTTGGTTTATTTGGAAAAAAGTAGTTATAAAGTCAAATAACGATAATGTTATAAGAATTGGAGAGGAATTGCCCTTTAAAAGGAATTTGGTAATCAATTCTGTATCAATTATTCACCTTTTAATCTTATCCTCTATAGAGATGAATATGGCAGATAAAAAGTAAATACATTAAGAATTCCTACTTAGGGTAACTTTGGATAATATCTTAAGAATATGGACCATATAAATAATTAGAAAATTTGCATTCCAAATTCACCACTCTATTTTTTTACACCAATCCTTTTTTTTATTACTATTAAGTCATAGCTGTGTACATTAATGCGATCATGGGGCACCATACACTGGTTTTATAGACCGTTGACACATTTTCATCACACGGGTTAACAGCCTTCCTGGCATTTTCCTAGTTATTGTGTTAAGATATTTATCTTCTACATTTACTAAGTTTCACATGTACACTTGTAAGATGCACCGCAGGTGTAATCCCACCAATCACACTCCCTCTGCTCTTCATCCCCCTTCCCTCCTCTCCCCCTTCCCCCTATTCTTAGGTTATAACTGGGTTATAGCTTTCATGTGAAAGCCATAAATTAGTTTCATAGTAGGGCTGAGTACATTGGATACTTTTTCTTCCATTCTTGAGATGCTTTACTAAGAAGAATATGTTCCAGCTCCATCAATGTGAACATGAAAGAGGTGAAGTCTCCATCTTTCTTTAAGGCTGCATAATATTTCATGGTGTACATATACCACAATTTATTAATCCATTCGTGGATCAATGGGCATGTGGGCTTTTTCCATGACTTAGCAATTATGAATTGGGCTGCAATATACATTCTGGTACAAATATCTTTGTTATGATGTAATTTTTGGTCTTCTAGGTGTATACCTAGTAGAGGAATCATAGGATTAAATGGCAGATCTATTTTTAGATCTCTAAGTGTTCTCCAAACATCTTTCCAAAAGAAATGTATTAATTTGCATTCCCACCAGCGGTGTAGAAGTGTTCCCTTTTCTCCACATCCACGCCAACATCTCTGGTCTTGAAATTTTGTGATATGGGCTAGTCTTACTGGAGTTGGATGGTATCTCAAAGTAGTTTTGATTTGCATTTCTCTGATGATTAAGGATGATGAGCATTTTTTCATATGTCTGTAGGCTGTGTACCTGTCTTATTCAGAAAAGTTTTGCTTCAAGTCCCTAGCCCAGCCTGCGATGGGATCATTTGTTCTTTCCTTGCTTATACATTTGAGTTCTCTGTGGATTCTGGTTATTAAACCTTTGTCAGGGACATAACCTGCAAATATCTTCTCCCATTCTGAGGGCTGTTTGCTTGCTTTACTTACTGTTTTCTTGGCTGTGCAGAAGCTTTTTAGTTTGATCAGGTCCCAGTAGTATATTTTTGAAGCTGCTTCAATTGCCTGGGGGGTCCTTTTCATAAAATACTCACCCAGACCGATTTCTTCAAGGGTTTTCCCTGCACTCTCTTCTAGTATTTTTATAGTTTTATGTCTTAAGTTTAAATCTTTAATCCAGTGAGAGTCTATCTTAGTTAATGGTGAAAGGTGTGGGTCCAGTTTCAGTCTTCTGCAGGTTGCCAGCCAGTTCACCCAGCACGATTTGTTAAGTAGGGAATCTTTTCCCCACTGAATGTTTTTAATTGGCTTGTCAAAGATCAAATAATGGTAAATAGCTGGATTCATCTCTTGGTTCTCTATTCTGTTCCAGAGATCTACTTCTCTTTTTTTGTGTCAGTACCATACTGCTTTGATCACTATCGATTTATAGTATAGTCTGAGATCTGGTAGTGTGATTCTTGTTTTTATTTCTGAGTAATGTCTGTAATGTCTGGCTATTCGAGGTTTTTTCTGATTCCATATAAAATGAAGTATTATTTTTTCAAGATCTTTATAGTATGACAGTGGAGCTTTAATAGGGACTGCATTAAAATTGTATACTGCTTTGGGTAGTATGGACATTTTAACAATGTTAATCTTCCCAGCCAGGAGCATGGTATGTTTTTCCATTTGTTAACATTTTCAGCTATTTCTTTTCTTAGAGTTTCATAGTTCTCTTATTATAGAGATCTTTCACATTGTTTGTTAGATAAACTCCCAAATATTTCATCTTCTTTGGCACTACTAGGAATGGAATAGAGTCCTTAACTGTTTTTTTTTCAGCTTGACTATTGTTGGTATATATAAAGGCTATGGATTTATGAATGTTGATTTTGTAACTTGAGATGCTGCTATATTCCTTGATCACTTCTAAGAGTTTTGTAGTAGAATCCCTGGTGTTTTCCAGATATACAGTCATATCGTCTGCGAAGAATGAAAGTTTGATCTCTTCTGACCCTACATGGTTACCCTTGATAGTCTTTTCTTCCCTAATTGCAATGGCTAAAACTTCCATTACAATGTTAAAGAGCAGTGGAGACAATGGGCAGCCTTGTCTGGTTCCTGATCTGAGTGGAAATGATTTCAATTTAACTTCATTCGATACGATATTGGCTGTGGGTTTGCTGTAGATGGCCTCTATCAGTTTAAGAAATGTCCCTTCTATACCAATTTTCTTAAGTGTTCTGATCATGAAGGGATGCTGGATATTATCAAAAGCTTTTTCTGCATCAATTGAGAGAATCATATGGTCTTTGTTTTTTAATTTGCTTATGTGCTGTATTATACTTATAGATTTATGTATATTGAACCAGCCTTGATACCCTGGGATGAAACTGACTTGGTCATGATGTATAATTTGTTTGATGTGTTGCTGGATTCTGTTTGTTATGATCTTGTTGAATATTTCTGCATCTACATTCATTAGTGATATTGGTCTATAATTTTCTTTTCTTGTTGGGTCTTTTCCTGGTTTGGGGATCAAGGTGATGTTTGCTTCAGAGAACATGTTGGGTAGTGTTCCTTCTTTTTCTACCTTTTGGAACAGGTTGAGTAATATAGGTACTAGTTCCTCTTTAAAGGTTTGGTGGAATGCTGATGTTAAGCCATCTGGTCCCAGGCTTTTCTTTTAAAGGAGATTTCGTATGGTTGATGCTATTTCAGAACTTGATATTGGCCTGTTCAACATTTCCACTTGATTCTGGCCAAGTCTTTGAAGGTGACATGCTTCCAAGTATTGGTCGATTTCCTTCAGATTTTCATATTTCTGAGAATAAAGTTTCTTGTAATATTCATTAAGGATGTTTTGAATTTCTGAGGAGTCTGTCGTTATTTCATTTTTGTCATTTCTCATTGATGAAATTAGAGATTTTACTCTTTTTTTCCTTGTTAGGTTAGCCAAAGGTTTATCTATTTTATTGACCTTTTCAAAAAACCAACTTTTTGATTTATTGATCTGCTGAATAATTCTTTTGTTTTCAATTTCATTTATTTCTGTTCTAATTTTGGTTATTTCTTTTCTTCTACTGGGTTTGGGGTTGGAATGTTCTTCTTTCTCCAGTTGCTTGAGATGTCCCATTAAGTTGTTAACTTCCTCTCTTTCCGTTCTCTTGAGGAAGGCTTGCAGTGCTATAAATTTCCCTCTTAGGACTGCCTTTGTGGTATCCCAGAGGTTCTGATAATTCGTGTCTTCATTGTCATTTTGTTCCAAAAATTTGGCAATTTCCTTCTTAATCTCATCTCTGACCCAGCTATCATTCAGCATAAGGTTATTTAACTTCCATGTTTTTGTATGAGTATGCAGATTCCTGTTACTGAGTTCAACTTTTATTCCATGGTGGTCCGAGAAGATGCAAGGAATAATTTCTATTCCTTTAAATTTACTGAGGTTAGACTTGTGACCTAAGCTGTGATCGATTTTGGAGTATTGTCCGTAGGCTGATGAGAAGTATGTGTATTCGATTTTGTTGGGATGAAATGTTCTGTAGATGTCTGCTAAAACCAAATGTTGGATGGTTAGGTTTAAATCTAAAATTTCTTTGCTCAGCTTCTTATTGGAGGATCTATACAACGTTGCCAAAGGAGTGTTGATATCTCCGACTATTATGGAGCTGGAGGAAATCAAATTGCTCATGTCTGTTAGAGTTTCTCTTATAAATTGAGGTGCATTCTGGTTGGGTGCTTAAATATTCATAATTGAAATCTCATCATATTGAGTATTACCCTTAACAAATATGAAGTGAACATTCTCATCCTTCCTTGCTTTTGTTGGTTTAAAGCCTATTGTGTCTACAAATAGAATTGCAACACCTGCTTTTTTCTGATCACCATTTGCATGAAATATGGACGACCATCCTTTTACCCTGAGTCTATATTTATATTTTAAGGTAAGATGTGACTCTTGTATGCAGCAAATGTCTGGCCTGAGTTTTTGTATCCAGTCAGCTAACCTGTGCCTCTTTAGAGGACAGTTTAAGCCATTCACATTAATGGAGAATATTGATAAGTCTGGTAAAATTTTGGGTATCGAGTTTTTTCGAAAGTCCAGTGGACATTTTTAATCCTTTTGCCACTGTGGAAGTTGGAGTTTGATCAAAAGTTTCTGAGTGAGTTTACTTTTGTGGTAGAGTATTGGGCTGGTCATTATGGAGGATAGGTCTGAGAATATCCTGAAGAGCTGGTTTGGTTATGGCAAATTTCTTCAACATATGAATGTCATTAAAGTATTTAATTTCTCCATCATAAATGAAACTCAGTTTAACAGGATACAGGATCTGGGGTTGAAAGTTAGTTTGCTTTAGGAGATTAAAAGTCAATGACCACCCTCTTCTGGCTTGAAAGGTTTTAGCAGAGAGATCTGCAGTCATTCTAATATTCTTCCCTTTGTGGGTAATGGATTTCTTACATCTGGCTGCTTTCATAATTTTCTCGACATATTAACTTTAGTGAAGTTAATTATGATATGCCTGGGGGATGTCTTATTTGGATTGAGTAGTGCTGGGGTTCTGAAACTGTCTGCTATCTAAACTTCAGAATCTCTTGGCATGTCTGGAGAATTCTCTTTCATAATTTCATGGAGAAGGGCCTCTGTGCCTTGCAAGGTCACATCATCACCTTCAGGGATTCCAATATGACAGATATTAGCCTTCTTTGAATTATCCCTGAGCTCTCTGAGAGAATGATCCATTTTTGCTCTCCATTCCTCTTTGTCTTGAGAGTTCGGGAGTGTCACAGGCTTTGTCTTCAATGTCAGAAATCCTTTCTTCTGCTTGTTCCACTCTATTACTGAGGGATTCTACTGAATTTTTGAGATCTTTGACGGCTGAAAATTCTTGCTTCAGTGCATCAAAATCTTTGGTGGTTTTGTCTTTAAATTCGTTAAATTTTTGAGACAACTTTTGACTATCTCCTGGAATTTCTAAATTCAACTTTTGAATTGCTCCTCAAATTTCTAATTCCAAATTTTTCTCCATTCTATTAATCTTGTTTGCAATCCAAATTCTGAATTCGATTTCTGACATCTTGGCCACCTGTTTATTAATGGGATCTTCAGTTACATCTGCCATATCTTTTTTGGGGGGGTTGATCTATTCTGGTTATTCATATTACCAGAGTTTTTACTCTGATTCCACCCCATGATTATTTTACACCATTTGATTTTTCCCCTGGAGTTTTGTTGAGGACCTGTACAGTGCTATGGCCTGAGAAACTGGGGACCTGTTTTGTATGGTGGGGCTAAGTGGTTCTGTCTTGTTTTCAGCTGGTCTCTGTCCATCCCTAGTGAAACAGTTACTCTGGGTTGAAGTCTCAGCTGTGGAGAAATACCAGCAATTATGTCACCCCAATCTCCACAGGCAACAATTGGAAATGGAAAATCAAACCTTCCTACCACCACACACCTAGGGCACCACTTGAATGGCCCTCGGGTGATTGGCTCAGTTCAAAATGTCCAAGTCAATTGTCTCGGTCATCACCTGTCTCAGGTGGGAGAGTTTAAAAGGTCTCCAGCAACTGGATCGCAGTGGTCTGGTGACAACTCAGATATGACTTGCTCTGGTGCTCCGTGAAGTCAGGAGGACCCACCCAGCAAATAGATCAGTATGGGAAGGTTGATGCCTCCTTCCCCACCTTGTACCTGTCACACTCAGTCACTGATAGCCCTGCAGCGATGTGACCCGGTTGCCTCTAGTGAACAGATACTCCAGGGGTTTGCATCTGCCTGAATCACAAGGAAATCTATATCTGCTCAGCCAGGCTGCTGCACTCTGCCTCTATCCAGCTGGGGGAGGTGAGGTCTGACAACCTTGGGTGCTTGATGGAGGCTGGGTTGTGTTCACTCAGTTCCAGCCTCACTCCTGATTGATGTTATTTACAGAACAGAACAGAACAACTTTGTGGGAATTTGTTTCTGTCCCTTCTAAATTACCCTGCAGAAGAGAAGCTATTTTGAGTTCCCAGAGCCTGCACCTCAGGCCCTGTCTTTGATCCTGCAGGTTTATATTCAGTTAGCTGTCAGTTCTAGCCTCCTGCCTTCCCTTGTCTATAGGCTGATGAGGGCAAACCCACCCCTGAGGGCTGGGTGCATCTTAGGCTCAGTAAAGTGGTCCTCTGGGTCAGTCCCGCTCTGGGAATTTCCCTGCTCTGCGCGGGTGTTTTCTAGTCCCCGTGCTCCATCCAGGCCGGTACCACCTCAGGCAAACCCCTTTACTCATGGGGCCTGCGTTTCTGTCCCAGATCTGTTCCATGGTGGTTGCCACCTGAGAAGCTGCCTGGCCTCCTCTAGTTGCCCAGGGAGACAGGGGATGTGGCTTTGGAATATCCGGAGGTGAAACCTATTGTTCCCAAAAAACGGGTGCTGCTACGTGCCTTGGGGCACCGCCACTCCGGTGTGGTTCCCTCTTAGCCAACCGTCCTCTCCTCACTCCCATGCTGCAGAATCAGCACTGACCAGCTGCGGTCTAGGCCTTGACCACACCCCTCATGAAATCACCCACAAATCTGGACTCCTAGGGGACAGGCCTCCAGACCTCTGAGTGAGAGTGGAAGGGAGTTCTGGGAGCTCAGAATTGCAGGTAGAGAATATATACAGTTTTATATTCTGTCATAAGAATGCCGTGGCACCCTAGTAGCAGAGTCAGGTCCAGTTTTTAGAGGGTCTCTCCCATGGAGTGTAGTGGGAGGAACTTTGAATTCTGCTCATTTGTTTGTGGGGCACTCAGAGCTGTTCTCATGGGGGAGAAGACTCCCGCCCACTTGGTGATGGATTTTGTACCTTTTATTTGTATCCTTGGGGTTGCAGCTCGCCTCAGCATGTTTGACGTGCGTTCTTCAACCTTCTCTCTTGGTGCAGGTCAAATCCACCAGGTTACTTGCTAAATTTCTGTCCTTTAACTCTCCTTCTGGAACAGGAGCCTCTGTGGAAAGCTGGCTTCAGTCAGCCATCTTGTCTCTGCCCCCCACCCCCCACCAATCTATTTTTGAATGACTTGGACTGATCATTTAATTTAGCTCTAACTAGTTTTCACAATTTCCCCCAAATTTCTCATTATTCTTTAAGTGCAATTAAAAATTATTTTATTTTTATGAGCGGTAAATAATTATTAATTAGATTATTGATAATGCCATGAGAGAAAAGTACAGAGTGCCAAGAAGGGGTACTAGCTTAATTCAGCAAGCAAGTAAGCCCGCTCCCTCCCATAATTAAAATAACTATTATATATTTCAAAGAAAAAGTGCCATTTTTTCTCTTCTTCAAAATTTTAATGGATATAATGAAGCTTTTAAAAAAATCTTGTAAAAGCAAATGGACCCTTCAGATAAATCACAAGAATTGGAGAGTATTTTGAGGCCACTCTTTACAATGACCACCCATCTTTCCAGGTTGCAGGTTTGTTGGTGCTGAATTACAGTAAAGACTACAACCACTGGCTGGCCACCAAAAGTCTAGGACAATGGCTGCAAGAGGAAAAGGTGAGAAAAATGACAGGGCATCCATCACACCTCATGGCCATTGGTGGTGTCTCTGGAAAGTTTCGAAGGTGTATGTAGAATCAAAAGGGCCAAGAATGTAGTGGGAGAGCATTCAGCTTGGGATTTTTCTATTTTACAGAGGGATTCTTTCCCACTGGACTCATTTTCCTTTGAATGCTGAGGACCACATATTTTCAGTATATCCACTAGGTGGGACTCAAACACGCTTCAGAAAATAACTCTTCTGGGAAAGGGGGTAGAGAAAATTTTAGAATTTTCTATTCTCTTGAGTAATTGTAGTGCCCTTCCCTTTATCCAGGATATGGTTATGTAACTTACTTCCTGGGTTCTAGTACCAGCTCTGCTGTTAACTGGTTGTGCAACTCTGGGCATTTCACATAATCATTTCATATCATACTTTCATCAATTTTAATCCTTAGGAGTATAAGCAGATTGACATTATATAGGAAAAAATATTATATGACCTTATCTTAAACTTCCCTTACTTTAAATATTAATTTCTATTCAAATAAGAGGATTTACCATGTTTGACTGTTAGAAGTAATTAAAGTTAGTGGACCCACCAGATTTAAGTTCATCTCCAGTGTTGTTGTAGCTGCTTTTTTTCAACTACTGATAGACCTGTTGTTGACAGAATATTATTCTAAGGAAGCTCTGCCTCTCCAGTGAGTGTCTGTTGATTTAGGGTAAATGTTGTCTCTTTCTGACAAACCCAAAAAGCCTTGATCTTGGTAGCTGCCTAGGTTTTATTCTTTCTAAATTTTAAAAAAGAGAAGACGACATCTACCCCATTTTCCCGAAAATAAGACATCCTCTGAAAACAAGACCTACTTACAGGAAAGATAAGACGTCCCCTGAAAATAAGACCTAGTGCATCTTTGGGAGCACACCTTAAAATAAGACACTGTCTTATTTTCGGGGAAACAGGGTATATCCTGTATTAGGCCATTACTGTTATCTTCTCAACCAGTGTATGAATTTGCCTGCATTACCCCGTTAATTTTTGTAATGGCCATTCAGGAGACCTGTTTTTTTTAGACCTGTTTCCTTTTTGTTATTTAGGGCATCTGACATTATAGCTTCTTTATGTCAGAACTATTTAAGAACTATAAGCCTAATCAGTGGCTTGTTAGCTTGGTTTTTAAAAGTGCTTGGAATCTTCTTCTTCTATATAGAGTAGAGAAGGTCTGTGATAATAACCAGTTCACTTCCTTCTATTTCCAGGTGAGAACAAACATGGTGCTTAAACACCTTTCAGATAATTGGTTGAAGAAAAGAAATTAGAACTTGTTTTCCTGTTTCCTAATTTATCACTCTTTCATTGTACCTTGTCTGTATCTAACCTAGACAAAAAAAAAAAAAAAAACTAAAATGAATGTCCTATTGCCTGATTGACTAAGGAGAAGCAAGTTTTAGCATGATGTGTCTCCTCTACCGGGCCATTTAGAAAAATGTCTGAGTATCTGTGATGTACCAGGAACACTGAGTTCAAAACATGAATTTGCATATCATTGTTTATGAAATTCATCAATTCCTATATGTGTGTGTATATTTATTTGCATATATATCATATATGTATTAACATATGTATCACATTTGTGTTTATATGTATTGATATGTATGTAAATGTATATCACACATATATGATTTTACTTATTTAACATGCTCTGATATACATATCCACATATATCTACACATACATGATTTTACTTATTTAACATCCTGTTTTAAAAGCAATATAACTATAGCAGTAAATTGACATTCAGAATTTCTCATTTTTTATTCTGAGAAAGGGCCTGGCTATCAAGAATCCTCAGCCCAACTGGAGCAGCAATTTACCGTGTTCTGACAACACAGTCACCCTGGGTCAGAGAAAAGAAAGAGTGGAGAAATTATTTACTGCTCAAGAAGATAGATGAGGCTAAGTTTGTAACTTGAAAACAATATGCTGGATTTAATTTCCTTCAATTTCGCTGTCACTACAATTTTTTTTCTCATAGGTTCCTGCGATTTATGGGGTGGACACCAGAATGCTGACTAAAATAATTCGGGATAAGGTATGATCATCATCTTTAGCCAAATCTGTGTTTCTGCACATGTTTTTTTTTCCTGCATGTCTGAAGGATCCATTAATATGTAAAGGAACCAATATAGCCAGCTTTTGCTACTTGGGTGTCTGTTATTTTCTTTACTATTTCTGATGTAATTTTCAAGGCTTAATACTTGATTGGTATGTTTGTAACTGAATGGACTTGAGATTAATTTACCTTGCAGTTTATTGAGTGCCCTCTGTGTGTTCATTATACCAACAAGTCAGGGCACTTATAATTCAGCTCATGTGACAAGACTTAAGTAAAACAAGTGAAAAAGGTAAGTAAGTGCCTAACAATTGTCCCTAAGTTGAACGCCTACGTGTTGCAGAATGCAAACCAGAAATGCGCTGTATTGGTGCTGTCACTTGTTTCCTGGTCTTGGAAGAGTTATCTGTGAAATTAGTGAGTTATGCTTCATGAAGGGGCCAAATGAGCCCTTATGTGTTATCTCCATTATATGGTCCTTCTTGAGACTATCAGTGACCGAGGTGATAAAAGGAAAGGTTACCTTTTGCTTTCATATCTGATTGCTGCAACATCTGACCCCATCCTCTGAGACTATCTCATCACCATCTGTTTACTTCTTCTTGCTATGGAGCTTGAAATTATTATTTTTTACACGAGAACTTCATATCCCAAATCAGAAAGCAATTTGACCTCACTAATGTTACCTACATTCCTTAAATTCAAGTAAAGTTTTTCATCAAATATTACATAAAAAAGAGAAAAAGAGAAATGATACAATTTGAAAGTAAATTTGTGAAAAAGATTTCTCAAGATCATCTGTCATAGAATCCTTGTCAGAATATATATTGACATAGGCTGTCTGTAAACAGAACGAAAAATCAGCTTTGGAAATAAGAACATGGTGACATACCCATGACCAGAAGGAAGAAAGTGACAGTTTATGCAATCATTCTATTCCACCTCTGATTTTATTTATTTATTTATTTATTTTTTGCAGTTTATGGCTGGGGCTGGGTTTGAACCCGCCACCTCTGGCATATGGGGCAGGCGCCCTACTACTTTGAGCCACAGCACCGCCCCACCTCTGATTTTATTTCCTCCACCATGATTTTCTGGGAGTAGATATTAGCAGAATTATAGACCCCAGGTCGATCCTGGTGTTTCCTTAGCCTAATGATGTGTGTAAGCAGTTAAAAATGATGTGGCTACCAAGATGGGAAAGGAATAAAATTGGGAAAATCTTTTCAGGCTGCAGAATTGGAGGTTGAATAAATATAGTAAGGACTAATAATTTAGAAAAACTTTTAATATTTACCCTTTATTTGACGTGTTATGTTTAAATGAACCCTCATTTCACCATAGGGAATTAGGTTTTCAAAATTTGGCTGGATAGGTGATCATGGAAAAAACATTAATATTACCTCTTAGGTGTATTGGTTCATATTAAAAATCATATTATAGCTTTCATTTCTATTAATCTTAGGTGGAAAAGTTAAATTATGTTTCATTTGGCATCTTTTACAATACACACTCTCTGGGTGATGGGCACACTTATAACTTTGACTCAAATTGTACAGAACCAATTTATGTAACTAAGACATTTGTATCCCCCCTTAATTTTCTGAAATTAAAAAGAATAAGATAAGAAAAAAATAAAAAGGAAGGAGAACTAAAACCCAAATTTTAAAATTAGGAATCTAGAAATAGAGTCAAGGGGTTATGTGACTTGGATTCTAAGGGTAATAGAGACCACCATGAAATTTGGTGGTTCGGTATGGAAGTGAAAGGTGGTTTTGGTTAGTTTTCCCAGACTCTGGTTTTAATAATAGCACGGAGATAGCCGTCGTGCCTGGATGGTGTGCAGGCTCTTTCTAATCCCACCTACTCCCACGTGACTTCTGCTCCAAGGATTAAGTTTGAAAGAGAAGTAAAGTCTTCCTTTTATTTCCTTCAATGTGATATTTTCTAGGAAAAAGGGAAGTCAGTGAACTATTTTGAACTTTTCTACCTCAATAAAGTCTTGATTATTAAATGTATCATGCCATTTCTCTAACTGGTTCCAAGTAGACTCACTAACAAATGGGTAAATCTCAAGATGCAGCTAATAAAAAGAAAACACTGCCCTGTTCAAACTCGCAAGGCTAATTAGGGAAAACTTCACAAAGGTTGAACATTCTTTAAAGTTCAGGTCCTTATGGACACTGGGACACTAACATGTCTAAAGTGGTGAATATTTTCATTGCAACTTCTAAAAGTTTGCAGTTCATCCTTTTTGTGAATTAATTTTACTATCACAATGTATAATACTACATTCTCATTCTATTTACTTTTTTGTTATTTTTAGATTTCTTTCTTTTTTTTTTTTTAGAGACAGAGTCTCACTTTGTCACCCTCGGTAGAGTGCTGTGGCATCATAGCTCACAGCAACCTCCAGCTCTTGGGCTTAGGCGATTCTCTTGCCTCAGCCTCCCATGTAGCTGGAACTACAGGCGCCTGCCACAAGGCCTGGCTATTTTTGTTGTTGTTGTTGTTTTTGCAGTTGACTGGGGCCAGGTTCAAACCGTCCACCCTCAGAATAGGGGCTGGCACCCTACTCACTGAGCCACAGGCACTGCCCTATTTTTAGATTTCTTATTTCCTTCTCAATATGTGATTTGTTTTAAGCACTCTTTCATAAAATGTCTTCAGGCCGTATGCACCAAAGTGTATAGAGATACACTAAATACTGGAATCTGCATCAGCCTGGAGCTTGGAGACCCAAATTCTGCTGCCTTTTGCACTAGGCAACAGTTTTACCCTAAAAGAACTAATTGTTTTTCCCACAGAGTTTCTCAAAACGTATGTGCAAATTACTTGATCTTTCTAGTGTGAGAAGATGAAGGTCTTCTGCTGATGGTTATGAGTACTAATAAAGACATCTAAATCTTAGAACAGCTGTTTAAGGTCCCTGTGAGCTTATCCTGTCAGCACCTTCGTCGGTGCTTCCTTTTAACTGTTAATTTTTTTTTAATTTGATAGGGTACCATGCTTGGGAAAATTGAATTTGAAGGTCAGCCTGTGGATTTTTTGGATCCAAATAAACAGAATTTGATTGCTGAGGTTTCAACCAAGGTGAGAGCTCTTCCTTCATATTTTGTAGTTTTATTCTATTCCCTGTAGACCTATATTTCTTATTATATCAAAATCTTCATTTAGGTAGAGTTCATCTTCCAGAAGGACTAGTGTTGAGGGAAAAGGGGAGTCTCGTAGCAGCTAAATATATGTTACAAAATCAGCTCATTTAAAGTTAGTTATTTTTACTTGCAGGCTTACATGGGAAACTTAATGTCCTGATTTAGACACTTTTTTACATTATTTTAGCTCCTCCCACCCCAGTTCTTGTCCCTCAGTCTACAATTTTCACAATGTCAAATAAAGGGAACACGGAACTGTCAGAGACAAGCACAGTGATGCTGGAAGTCAGAGCTGGTAGCCTGCGGAGAGTCAGGAGGACGCCATAGAAATCAGACACCGTTTATCAGAGCCTGGGGTCATTTTGTAAAGGGAATAAATATTTCTTTGTACACTAAATATTTATTATATTATGGCTTAGTTCAAAGATTAATGTTCATAATGACGACTGAGTCACCTTAAAGTGAAATGTTTGGTATACACTATTTATAAAAAGGTATGGAATGCATTTTTGGAAGATGTCCATTGGTTTTGATTGGGTATCTGTTAAGGTAGGTGTGAGTGAGTCCCTTAAGCTACCGTCTCTGTCCTTGGAGAGCACAGAGCCTAGTGGAGTAAGCAAGCCAGTAAATCAGCATGCACAAAACCCTGCATTAATGCCGTCTGTGGAGCGTGCACTGGGGGCTGCACGGGCATGTGTGGGGCAGCATGGAGATGTGATAGGTGCATCAGAGAAGCCTCTGCAGGAGAGCTACTCTTGCTCTGGGACGCAGTGAGCAGGCCGCCATGGTTAAGCAGATGGAGAACAAGGAGAACTGTGTTTCAGGCCCAAGGGATGGCACATGCTGGGAGGCCATAGAGGTGTAAAACAACATGGTGTGTTTGAAGAGTCATGTGTAGTTTGGTACAGCTGAATCGAAGGCTTCACACATAGCGGTTCACACATTTGGCCAAAGATCAGTGGCGATGGGCTAGGACTAGCTCCAGGGGTTTTTGTACCCATGGCTAATTAGCAATCCCAGAAACTACTGGGAACTCATTCAGCATCATTTGGGAGCACTAATTATAACTGAATAAAAGAGCAAGTAACTAGAAGGTTACTGTGGCTCATCAGGACAAACTCATGAAAGCCTCAACCGAGCAGCAATAGCTAAACAAGACAGCAAGCAAAGTGGATTGGAGAACTGGGGAAGGAGAGCTGGGTATGACTGGGTGAAAGGCCACCCTGTTTTCTCACCTAGGGGTTTAACTAATTTGGATGTTTGAGCTATCTATGTGATTTTTGCTATGGAATTTTTTAAAGAAAAGTGTTTAGTGCATTTTGAAATTTAAAGGGGAGATTACTACTTTCTGCTTTTACTCCCTAGAACAAGAGATAAAATGGGGTTTTCCTTTCCCAGGACTATGTATTTGGTTATCATTGTGCTTTAAATGTGGAGAATTCATACCAAGGAAACCTATGTTGAGCCACTCCTGTTTTCACTATAGGAAAGATGGCTAGAAACTTCTCCGCCATCACCAGTGGGGCAACAAAACAAGTAGAAAGTGAATGGTATTTCTCCAAAACTGAATGAAGTTCTTGGAAAAATGGATTATAAGAAGTGCTTGTGCACACAAAACTTGATTTTAAATGCATTCTCTTACCACATCATTCCTAGATATAACAAACATTCAGTTTCTGGCCTAAAATAGCTCATGATTATCACAGTCCATTCAAAGTGGATGCTCTGGTTATTATTAAGGAAAATGATAATAGCCAATCTTTTGAATATTCAGTTAAGTCTCACAAAAACTCCATTTCACAGCTGGGGAAACTGAGGGTTACCAAATAAGTTTATTCAAAATCAGATGTAACTTGTCCAAGGTTTGCCTCAATTTGAATTCAAGTGACTTGAGAATCTCTGTGGCTAACCTACTACTGTTTTGCTTTTCACTTAGGCAATGGTTCGACTAAAAAGCTTCTAAAAAGGGCCATTTTTAAATGACTTCTGAAGATTCCTAAGATGCCCTGTGAAAGTGTTTCCTTCTTGACCCCCGGCTGGCAGGGTCTGAACATGTTTGCCTATGTGCTCCTCTGCTGGGATCCTCCCTCTCTCTCTTCCCTTTTTTCCTGGAGAAGTCAGTTTCGAGGGTCAGTTCATTGTTTCTCTGTGCAGCCTTCCCTGACATAATGCTGCCTTTGGATTCCATGATATTTAATAAATAACTTTATAACTAATTATAACAAGGATCAAGTTAAATTTAACTCCTTGGAAGGACCATCTCTTTCACTTATCTGTGGTTAGCTCTTTGAGAGGAGAGGTTTACTTACCTGAATTCCCAGTACTGTCTATGCTACCTTTCACATAGTACATGTTCAATAAATATTGAATGAATAAAAGAAGGAACAAACTCAGTAAACAGAAGCCAGATTTGGTACTAAAGGTTCTTCTTTCCTCTTCAAATCCTTTAGTCAGTGTTTCTGATGGTTCTATTATCTCCATTATTAATATAAGAAAATTATCATTATTACTAATAATGTATGATTTTATTAATAAAAATAATAATAGACAATATGTATTGAATATTTCTTATGTGCCA
The DNA here is from genome assembly GCF_027406575.1 of Nycticebus coucang. NCBI lineage: Eukaryota > Metazoa > Chordata > Mammalia > Primates > Lorisidae > Nycticebus > Nycticebus coucang. The sequence goes on from NC_069786.1 coordinate 107,959,198, forward strand.
AAGATTCTTCTAAATACTTTCTGCTGATTAACTTATTTGATTCTCAGAGTAATTCTACACTGATTATACCAATGAAGGAATCAAGATATAGATATTCAATACCTTTTTCAGTGTGAACAGGTATAGGATTTATAACTAGGGAGGCTTGATGTAGTGTCTACCTTTTAAACACCTCATGCTCTTTCCAATATATTAGAAATAATAATTATTAGTAGCTATAGACATATTAACCTGTAATAATACTCAAATAAGTTTATACTGTTGCATTCCATCTAGCTTTTAATTCGTAAAGTGAAAATTCATGAATTCCCCAAAAGAAACTATAAAAATATATGATGAGATTACTAATGAGTGAATGCACTGGAAAACTGACTCTGGTTGAGTGGAATATTGTACCCTCTACTGGGACAAAACCTTTCACTGAGAGTCCTTGGAGAAGATGTTCCCCCAGCCTTCCTCATAACTTCTCATCTAGGGTATGATTCATGTAATCATACAGCACTAATCAAAGTGAATATGGAAAACAACATTTTGTGAGGAAGAGTTCCAGTGTGAGAGCTCCTTTTAAAGGCATTTTTAAAAAAGAGTCATGAAAAAAGCAAAATAGCCTAATCAGTAGCATGAGAAAACACATGTCGATGTGATCTGCTGTTCTGGCTGCTGCCACATGGAAACAGGAGACAAACACTTTGAGTCCTTTCGCGATGTTGAACAAGGATGTGAATGCACAGCCTTAAAGCATGAACACTGTGATATTAAAGAAAGCGATATGTGATTATACATTTGTAATGTGATCTTGGCACATGGAGTATTTATTTCTAATTGTTAGCTTTAAAATTTGTTCATTCAAATGACATTGTACTAGTTTTCCTTTGCTTTTTACCTATTTACCTGTGAGGTGATTCAGTTGGAGACTCACATGATAGAGGGCCATTTTCCTCTTTACAATGATACAATGTTAGAATTGCGAATTCTTTGGCTGGTTTAGTCTTGCATTTTCCAAATGTGAGGAACACCAGCCAGGACAAATTCATGTTAAAAAAATTCAGGGGTCAAACAAGGTTGAAAAACATAATGCCCTCCTGTCTTAGGGAGTCTGAAGGCAAATACACACGTTCAAGTATTGGCGAGGTCTTGCTTTATTTCAGTTATTATGTATGGACAGTATTTAATGTGTTTGTGTAGAGACCAGAAAAAATGAACATTTCTGTGTTTTTATGTATATCACATCAAGGGAGAGACTGAAGTAGTGAAAGTTGTCTCTGTTTCTTAATGTAAGTGTAATTAAATAATTTCATTATAGCTTTGATAAAATGTGTATTTTTATCGGGGCATTATATATGTCTTGTGTGTTTTGTTTGGCTATATGCCTTGGAAATGTTGATAACTTAATTCATTGGCTTGTAATTGCAATTTTATGTAGTTACAACTAGATGGTAATATTGCTTTATTTTAATAGCAGAACCCTATACTTTTTCAAACCATCTGATGAGAGAGATTACCTGTAGCATTCATGAATCAGTTTGACAATAATTCCCTCAGATCATGGAAGAACTGAAGGATTTTTTTCTTCAGAATAGTCAGTAGGAGAAAAAAATGATACATGTTCGATATTTTTTTCCTCAAATAGTCTAAGGACTTTGATTGTACATTCTATATAGACTTTTTGGAGAGGTAGATGTTTCAGTTAAAGTAAAATGTTTTTAGAATATTCAGATCTCACCTTTCATCTAAAATCTTTGGCAAATATGAAACCATCCTAAGTTCAGAATGTACTAGCTAACTCTTGAAGCAGGAACCAGTGTGGGCGTCCAGCCTTCCAGGCTCTCTCTCTCTATTTCTATTAATTCTCCTTTTATAAATTTGGAGAACTGCTTCTTGGGTAAGTGCCTGTGAAAATGGATCTGCCTCCAAGCAGTGCTTCAGACGTGGATAATGATTATGATATGCTTTGGGATCCATTTATGAAATCTACCATTTAAATGAAAACAATTGCACAGCAGCTTAAGGAGACTAGTGGTCTATACCTTCTTAGCAATTCCTGTGAGTTTCATACTGATTTTATCCATTAGGGCCCATTTCATAAGTCTAATGTACAGTAATTCAGCTTTACCCCCTCCAATCTTTACTGCAAGTTGAGGATCAAGTGGTATTTAAAGCATGATGTATTACCACATCTGTCTAGTGCTGAATCAGGCAATAATCCTTGAAAATTCCATTGCTACTGGTTGTTAACGAGGCAAAACTTGGGAAAGATGGTTGTTAACTATGGAAGCAAACAATTTCTTAGGGATCATTGTTATTGCTGTAATCAACAGTTTATATAAAACGGAGAGATGCTTTTTCTTCTCATAAAAAAGATACAGTCTGTGGCACTTGTGGGTCTGTCTCAAAAATTGATTTTTTAAGTGTTAGTCACTCCCTGGTAGTTAAAAATCAGTCTGTTACCAATCTTTGTGCAAAGCCTCCTCATGTGTGTTTATGAGGTCGGGCTGTTGCACATAGCTAGGGCTTTCCTCTCATTCTCTGTTTTTTTTAAATGGCAGGATGTCAAGGTGTATGGCAAAGGGAACCCTACGAAAGTGGTGGCTGTAGACTGTGGGATAAAAAACAATGTAATCCGCCTACTGGTAAAGGTAAGTGCTTTGAAGGCGAGGGTTCGTAACATAGATTGTCAGTATTCAGCCAATTTCCTCTGTCACAGAGATAGCTTGTGTGTTTTCTCAGAATGTCAGGGGGCTGTATTCTCCTTGTACCTTTTTATCTACAAAACAGCACACTTATCCCTATTCAAATTAGAGATATGGATTGCTATGTTTAAAAAAAACCCTCAAGGGCCACTGAAACACTAAAGAAAATGACAACTCTTCTTATCACTTACTGGGTAACACTCTGAGATGTGCCACATTCACTTTCTTTGGAATTTAGGGATGACCAAAGAGCTAGAGTCAGTCCGATAGCTTCTACATGTGTTATGTACCACATGTTTACAGGAGGCATGCCCTGACGTAGGACAAAATTTCACAGTGCTTTATGTCAACTCATAGACAATCAATGAAAATCAAACCATAAAAATCCGTAAGGAGAATTTAAACATTTAAATTTAACAATGTCTTCTTGAATATTATTTTGTTAGGATCTCTCCTTTCCCAATCTCTCTCTCTCTTTCTCACACACACATTTGGATAACACCAAATTTAATCTCTTTGTCTAAGACTATTAGCAATACTGAATCACGATATCAAATTTTTGTCTATTTTAATATTTTTTTCTTGCCCATTTTATTAACAAAACTTTGCATGGACTCTTCAGTAGCAGATGCCGTGGATAGCCTGTTTTACCACTTTAATTCATGCCGCCCATCTTCCAATTGCAAGCCTAAGGTCTCTTTGCATAAGGTCTTTCTTTGGTTGGTTGGAACCTCCTGGTAGGCAGGAAATGCTATAGAATTAATGATCACTGAAGTAACCCCAACCCAAAGACCAGAAAGAGTAAGTGTATAAATATCTTAGCTCCTTTGCCCACGGATATATTACCTCTAAGGTAAATATTCCATCAGAGTTCTTCAGTGGGCGTAAGTTCCAGTTTTCCACAATGGTAACTACATAATAAAGAATAGTTTGTTGGAGTCTCTCATGATATTCTATTAATATTTCTTGGAAACACCTTCCAAAGAAGCTTTTTTCCTCTCAAGTCCTGTCTCAGAAAGTGCTTCTAGGGAAACTCTCAAAGACAACTTCATATATACTTTTATGTAGAAAAGTTCTCATATTATATTACAGATAATACAAGAAAACCCAAGAAAGTAGCCTGATACATTTGATTAAACAAGAAAAGGAAAAACTGATAACATTGAGAAGTGGACTAACATCAGTTATGCAGAAGATGAATTTGTCTTTTTTTGCAACTCTCTGTCCCACAGCTAGTGAAGTTAACTGTGAGTCCTGTGACGGACCCTGAAACCTCTCCTGAAGTGCAGGAGAGAATATTATCTAGTTTTTCAACATCAAAATGTTAATAGTGTTTTTCTTCTTCACTTGCTATTGACCATTTGCTTCATTTACATCCCATAAATTACAATGAGTTACCTGAGCAATGTTTGCTCAGCATTCTTTATTTATTTGAATTATACCTTATATTTTCCTTTTCTTTAAGGTTGGTTAGTTAGTCAAGAGAAAGTCCAGTAAAATTACACTTTGACAAAGGCAAATGTGATGAATTTGTCCTTCTTGTGTTTCTTTTCCAGAGAGGAGCTGAAGTGCATTTAGTTCCCTGGAATCACGATTTCACCAAGATGGAGTATGATGGGCTTGTGATCGCTGGAGGACCCGGGAATCCAGCTCTTGCAGAGCCACTGATTCAGAATGTCAAGAAGGTGCGATGAACCCGTGTATCTGTGTGTGAGGTGGGAGGCAATCTCACCTTCTACTTGTTCTGCTCTGAAATCTGAAAGGGCTATAACACATTTCACTAATGCGGTATTCGTCATTACTTATATATGTGACCTTTGAGGAAACATTAATACACATGTCCGTATGGAGACCAAGGAGGAGCGAACACCAGAGGCCACAGAGATTTTCTTTAGGCCAACCTTGGGCTTGCATTCTTGAGTTAATAGACGGAAGTCCAATCTCCAAATGGATCTTTCCTTACAATTTTGAAATAACGACTTGTGTTTCTCATCATGACTGTGGGGCCTATGAGACTTTTAAATCTTTAAGGACATATTAAATTAGATTTGGTTTAGTCTGAATGTTACATACATCTTATTGAATTCTAATGCCACAAATTTGTCAATTATGTTCTTATTTACATTTTGTTTTAATTCATTTAATTTTAATGTTCTTCTCTTTAAAGAATACTTTAGTTAAGTAATTAATTTAAGTTAATTAAGAAAAAAAGAAGGACTCATCATTTTTACTCCTTCAGAGCAACACTTCCTATTTGTGTACTATTTGTTCATAAAATTTTCTCCCTGGTTTAGATTTTGGAGAGTGATCGTAAGGAGCCATTGTTTGGAATCAGTACAGGAAATTTAATAACAGGATTGGCTGCTGGTGCCAAATCCTACAAGATGCCCATGGCCAACAGGTGAGGCAGTTACGCTTTTGTTTACAGTAATTTAATAACTCAACACGATAGACTTAGAGAATTTACCTGCCATTTCTTCAGAATGAATAGATAACCATTCTCTTAACTGGTTCATGGTTGTTTTACTACCTGATACCACTTTTATTGTATTTTTTGAAAGACAGCCTTCTCTAACAATAACTTTTCTGTAGTTTAAAGTTATTTTTCTTTCCTTATAAACTGAGGTTATAATACTTAATCAAATGGTATTCCAAGGCAAACTGTTCTGATTTTAAGCTTGATTTCAGACCATTGTAACATTATGAAAAGCTAGTGTGACTTAAGAACTGAGAAATCGTCAGATCTTTTTATTTTCACTTTATTTTTAAATCTCAAACGATGTCAATTTATTTACTAATCATGCTTTCTCTCATGGCCCACCCTCCACATAAAATATATTTCAGAAAGATTTGGGTCTGAGCAATCATCTCTTTACTATCTCTCAATAACTTTCCTCTGGCTTTCAAATTACTGTAGGTCCCATTAAAATAAGTTGCTTATATTTGTCTGTTTCTGTTAAGCTAGTGAGCAACTTTTATTATTAGGAGTGCTGTGCCTCCTTTGCTAAAACTGATTATAGATGTTTCATAGACCTGATATTTAATACACAAAAGAGCTTCTTGAATTTGTTTTTGTTGCTAAAATTATTGGGATTAACAATCAGTGACTTTTCTCACAGAGTGATTTTCACTAAGCAATTGAAACTTTTCAATTTTTATAGCCTTTTCTTGTTCACTACTTTACAAACTAATGCATTTATGTTCTTGTCTTCACTTTTCCTTTACCCTATTCTTTCTCTCCTTTTTCTCTCCAGAGGCCAGAACCAGCCTGTTTTGAATATCACAAATAGACAGGCCTTCATTACTGCTCAGAATCACGGCTATGCTCTGGACAGTGCCCTCCCTGCTGGCTGGAAACCACTTTTCATGAATGTCAATGATCAAACAAATGAGGTAAGTGCTGTCAACAAACCAGTTCAGCTGGTGATAGAGGTGCAGGACATTTTGCTAAATTGATACTTAATAATTGTCCATACTTATGAGGTGCACATGATATTTTGATGCACACATGAAATTAATAACAATCAAATCAGGGTAGTTAAGATATCCATCACCTCAAACATTTATCATTTCTTTGTGTTAGGAACATTTCAAATCTTCTTTCCTAGCCACTTTTGAAATATACAATAAATTATTATCACTTATAGTCATCCAGGGCTTTTAATACACTGTGATACAAATTGCTTTTCTCTTGTTTATGTGGGATAATTTTAAGAGGGAATGTTGAGGAACGGTTACACATTACATCTCATAGACCTCTGCTTTTAAAAAGTCATTTCTCTCTATCTTAATTTCTCCTCAGTTGAGCCTTTAGATCCACTCTTGGAATCTTTAATCAACAATTTTGTTAAATATTTGCTGTCAGTGGGCCAGTGGTCCAAATTTATTTTGGCCCAATCTAGGTAGATCTCTGGGACTCACTTGGGACTAGAGTAGTCCTTAGAAAGACCCTTGGAGAAGTAATTTAAAAGTTGAAGATAATATAAGGATTTGAGTTCATACTGAATAGAGCCCAGAGAGTCCCAAAGGCTATAGACTAAATCTGTTGTTTTTATTTAAGGAAAGCATATGTGGTTGAGTTTTCATTGGCCCATTTTCTTTTCTTACTGACATCGTTAGATATGTATGCCCTTAAGCTCTCCAATCATGTTAATGGTACTATTACTCTAGTTTTAGAAATTTTATTAAGGATTTAACTCAGTTTTTTCTTTGAATTTTATAGTCCACTGAATTATACATAGCCAACTTGATATTCGCTGCTACAGAAGGAATTCTTCCTGTTTCTTATTCCTTTAGGGAATTATGCATGAGAGCAAACCCTTCTTTGCTGTGCAGTTCCACCCAGAGGTCAGCCCAGGGCCGACAGACACTGAGGTATGTCAGAAAGAAGAGGCCTCTTATAGACATAAAAATAATTAGAAATGTGTTTATGTGAAAATTCAAGAAACCAAAATAATCACCCCAGATGATCTTGGTATATAGAACATTCTCAAGAAAAGTGCTTTGGTAATATATATTTTGTATTAAAATTTCCCCATAAATATCACAGAGGACATATTTTTTTATCTTTTTTTAAAATTTAAAGTGGGAAAGCTCTTAGGAAACCAGAAGTGATGCTATTTTTATTTAAACCCATTATCATTCTAATATATTTAGTTCTGAAATTTACAATTGTTGTACTATGCAAATGAATTCCCTCTTGCTCTTTCTCCTTCTCATAACTGAAATGAAAATTTAATCCCCCATCTGTGACTTCACAGAAATCCCTATGGCAACTGATTATGTAGCCACTAAGGAAAAATAAACAGCAGCAGGAAAGCGAGGGGCAGGGGTGTGGGGAGGAGAGAGGTCACGCATGCACATGCCTCATGTTGCGTGACCAGGGATGCGAATGAACAGCAGCTTTGCCGTGGGTGTAAACTCACTCCTGTAATTATTAAGTCAAGAAACAGACTATACAATATGGGATGGTGTGTGTAGTGAAATTCTTTATTCAGGGTTTAGATTTTATACTTTTCTAGTCACATATACACTTAATCTATCATCTGTTAGTTCCATCATTATCTTATTTTACCTATCTGAAATTAACTTGAAAGAAAATATTTTGTTATCATATCAATACAATCACTTTTGTAGTAAACATCTTCTTCTAAACACTGACTAATTTCTGGGCAGGTATCTAAATAAAGATCACAAAGAAGAAAGTAGCCACAGGGGAACAGAGTTAATGGAAGAATATCTTCAAGTGTTCACTCAGTTTACTCAGTATGAAGTAACGACTGTGTCTTTCTCTCAGGGCAGAGCACCTATAGACCTCTGACAATATGTTGTTAACATACGTCAACCCTCTGGCCTGTATCTCTGAGGAAGGGTGGCATGCCCTTTGATTTTAGGCTTCACTGGGTGCACAGCTTCAGAGAATGGGCTTGTGGAATTTTTAACTCCAGGGAAGCCAACTCTGTGTGTGTCCCAGGGGGGCCCAGGTCCCTTAAGCCTCTGGAGAAAAAGGAAGCCATTTTAAACTCACACTGAGTTCACTTTGTGTGCTTGATGTAGAATATCTTTATTTCTAAATATTATCCTACACCTCAGATTCAGATGGCTTAAGAAAAGAACCATAAGAAATGCTTAGAGGAGTTTTGAGTTTAATCTAAGCATTTTTACTTTTTGTGTGAGTTCTCCATTCAGTGTTTGAGCACGAGAGTGCCTGGTGGCATCCAGAAAGCCACCTGCAAGTCTGGTGTCGTTCTTCCCCCTCCACATTCAGGGGTCCCTGGTAGTAAATATGCCTTGTCAGAAGATACTCTCAGGAAGGAAATTGAGGTCAAATGAGGAGGGGAATGAGAGCTTTCCTTCTGTATGCTTTGCTCTCCCATCCCTGAATTGCATTTTTAGGTATTTGTATTTTGTTCCTGTTTTAACATTATTAGGAGATATTAGTTCTTAATAGCCAAACGCAGTATAACATGGAAGCTCACACTGAAACTCACAAATAAAATTTAGTTATGTGTATCATCACATACATGCTAAGTATTTTTTAAATTTAAAATTTAAATTGGCATATATTAGTACTTCAGTAAGATAAGTGATAATATTCACTTGTCGTGTAATTCAATGTTTTTTTTCTTCCTGCCAACTATTTGCAAAATGAAAATCCTTTGTTGAAATTTGTCATGTCTAGTGAAATGATAGAGAGTAAATTCTTGGTAAAATTTAAGAATAATCTTTAGAGATTTCTTTAGAGCTAGTAGAAATGCAGTATTGCTAATTCTAGGATGCATAAGTGGTACAACTTCTATTTTTTTGCCCAGTTAGATTTGCTTTACTGGAAGAAAATGATATACAATTAAGGAGCTGAAACTGGACATTCTTAGAAGGCATCTGAAATTTTTACTGTTAAAAGCTTTTTAATAGGACTTCAAGTGAATAGTTAGAAGTTTTTATTTGATCTGATTCTCATAGTAGTAAATATTTAGTTACTGGAAAATTAACAAAAAATTTCATAGAAAAACCTATAATAAAATATTCATTACTTATCCAAAGTTCAAATTTAACTGGGCCTCCTGTATTTTATCAGCATCCTTATGAGTTTTGAAGCTTCTAACTAGTTGTTCATATTTTTTCCTAGTACCTGTTTGATTCCTTTTTCTCACTGATAAAGAAGGGAAAAGGTACCACCATTACATCGGTTCTACCCAAGCCAGCCCTGGTTGCATCTCGAGTCGAGGTCAGTACATATGGGCTTGTTTTTAGCATTTTGGATTCATCATGTGATGAATTTTTAAAAAGTACAAGAAATTGTAAAGGTATGTAAGATGATTAGTAACATTGTAATCCACTGTTACTTTGCAACCAATCATTTATATATATATTTGTTCTTGATGATATTCATTGGAATTTTCATATTTTGATTTAAAATAATATCTTTTAATGTTTACTTCTTCTAGAATGTTTATAATAACATAACTTAATAAAGAATAGAGTTTAGTTTAGAATTTGGTATTTCCCTTTACCCCCAAACTCATAGCTCTATGTAAGCTTGACATATAGTACAGACTACAAAATCATTATAGGTGATAGAATACTTTTTGTTTCCACTTGAATAAGCATTATTCAGCATCATGAACGGAACAATATTATTTAACCTCCAGAAAGCAAATGGATAAATATTAATATAGCATATGATTTAAATCTTCATTCACTTACATACGTTAATGTGATGAAGTTTCTACCCATTTCCTTTATGGTTCAATTACACACACATGCCCCATTATTATATAGAATTTAGAAGGATACATGTATATTTAAAAATATACATGCAAATATGCATAGATATGTATTTTACATACATATATAAGAATATGTAGATTTTTTAGTTATTTATATAGGTAAATGTAAATATTTTCCAACATTTTTTAAAGTTTAGAAAACTTCATAAACTGTGGAAATTGCACTGAAATTAGAGATGTTTAAATTGTTACTCTTCTCCCTCATATGTTATGTATTTTTCAAAACATTATATCTTAAGTCGCCACACAAACTCAGACACTATAGTTTTCTTCTCCACTCTTGAAAGTGCCTTCTGTTCACCATTTTAGTAATAAAAGCAGTGTCTTTTTTTCCTTATTGGTTATAGGTTTCTAAAGTCCTTATTCTCGGATCAGGAGGCCTGTCCATTGGTCAGGCAGGTGAATTTGATTACTCTGGATCTCAAGCTGTAAAAGCCATGAAGGTGAGAGAGTATGATCTTTGCTAAAATTAATATAGTTCCTTTAATGAGCCTAATTAGTATTTTGTAATTTAGATTTATGACACTACCTCTCTTCAAAGTCACTGTAATTATTCCCTTTAACTATTCCTTACACATCTTGTATTAAAGAAAGCTTGATCACAAACATGATTTTCAGCTTTCTCAAGTATGCACACTTGCATATTAGGGAGGTTAGGTGGGTCTCCAAAATTATTTAAGTTATTGTTTATATGAAAACATATAAAACCACATTAATTGCTGCTGCTTACTGCTTTTGAGGCAGTGAGCTTTTCAAATATACTCGCAAGATGGCATTTGGGAGTCCTTGGTGCTTTAGAGTACCGTAATGCACTGCAGGTAGCTTCAGGCATCTCTGCAGTTGAAATGGAAAGCTCCAGGTGGGGGAGTAAGGGCAACGAGTTATTTTGTTCGAGCTTGGGAAGTTATTACCATTCCCTAGGGGACCCAATTCCCTACCAGCAACTTGGAAGACAGGATGGTTTGGCTGAATTTTCAAGTGAAAAAGAGGATTTGGTAACCAAATTGTTAAGGGCATCCTTCCTGTTTCTTCAAACCCTCTCAAGATCTTTCAACCCTTATTTCAGTAAAATAAACCTTCAGAAAAAAATTCATTGTATATTTAAGGAATTTCTCTTGAAGAGCTAACTCGGCCTCTCTGTCTTTGCTGTCTTTATTTCCCTGTACGGTCCCCACCCTGGTGCCAATCAGAGGCAATGTGAGCTCTTGGGGATCTGTCCTCAGGCTTTGCAATGTGACTGGAGACCTAGGGAGGAGAGGGCGATAGGGGAAGGCAGCTGGAGATTGGGACGGCAAATGTGGAGAAGCAGTTGGCCAAACGTTTTCTTTTTTTCATTTTTCTGTATTCAAAGATTTTCACCTGACAGATGTCTAGTGAAAAGAAGTGGAACACAGTCCAATGACCTTGCTCTTCTTCCCATTTGTTTTTATTGTTTAATACTCTCCTCCACGCATGCCTGGGTGTATGGATTTACAAAATGACGCTTTGCTTTTCACAATTGTATTGTGATTCAACTTCTCATCAACAGATAATTTATCGTATTTAGAACATAATCTAACTGCGTTTACGGTTTAGAATGCATTTAACTAGTATACAGTTTTTACTGTAATTGGGAGTTTCCATCCATTGGGTAAAGTTATATATATTTTTACCTAAAGAATAGGAATATTAGGTCATATTGTAAAAGAAGCTAATAGAGATGAATATATAGACTAAGAATATAAAATTGTTACATTGTTAATTGTTATAAACAGAGAAAAATGATGCAAAATTGATTAAAATGGTTTAAAATTATTTATGACTTTTAAGTAAAGGGAAACTCATTACATGCATGTATCAGATCCTTTCCTATATACTTTAATATATAAAAAAATTATTGTTCATTGCATAACATATTCAGAAAGTACTTAAATATATTTAAGTTTGTTGGTACTGTAGGAGTAATACTTTCTATAACTTCTGTTGATGATGTTTTCTTAGATTGGACTCAATTATTTACATTCCAACCCATATCTAAATGAATTTACTTATCTATAAGCATCTTTCTAACATTTCATTAATAATAACACTCTTAAAATCTTGAGCAATGACTCATATTGAGGAAAGGGCATGGGACTTGAGTCATAACACCTCGATTGGAGTCCTAATATTGCCACTTATTAGCTATGTGACCTTTAGCAAGTCATTTAACCTTACTGAATCTCAATTTCTTCATCTAAAAGGTGGAAAATCTCCTCGTCTTGGCATAAAAATCAAATAAATTGATAGAAAGGTACATTACAAACATTAAAGCTCTATTTTAATTTAAGGTAACATGAAAAAAATTATTTTTTTCAGATCCTCCTTCAGTTATACAGGCTTAGAAGGATAATTTCTAGACTTTCATCTGAATATGTTGTTGATTTTTTAGAAGAATTTAAATTTGACATGCTAATCTATCAAATAATTAAAAGCCATTTGGCCATACTTTATAAAAGTATTTTGCTAAATATCACCCTTACCCTGGTTTATAAGACAGTTATTCTTAGTAACCTGGTAACCTATGTGAAGAATTGTTTTTTAAATCTCTCCAGATATTAGGTATGAGATAGGGCTATGAATACAATTATATTATTCATACATAAACATTCACAGGTGCATGCATATATTTAATTTTTTTGCCATATAGGTTTTTACAAATATAACCTGTATAAACAGCTGTATAATGTTCTTTATTAAAACCACCATGGCAGGCATGAAAACAGGGAAAACAGGAAATCAACAGAGGGTTCTCAGTGGGTCCAGCACAAAAGGGACATATTAGCAGGCATTCTACATGTACACTCAATATTGTTTCCTGGTAAATGGTAAAAGCAGAAGCAGCTTTTATGTTGCCTCTTGTTTCAGTTATATTTACTCATTTAAAAATTGTTGGAGTATTTCACTCTTTTAATGCTGATCAGCAGCACATGTGGACCTCTAAGCAAATTCTATAGAATTGGTCTTTGGCTTAACTTGAGATCTCCAGGGGCAAGAAATTCATGGTGGGCCTTATGAGGCAGTCAGTTATTTATTTATTTATTTATTTTCAGTCAGTTATTTTTATATAGTTTTGTTTTCAAGAATTTATACCTTCCTTTGACCAAATGCTCGCTCTTAACGTTCATTCTCTATTCCCATTACTGACCTTTACAGCTTATAGAATAACCTGAAAGCTTCAATAACTTTCATTGGAGAGCAGCCACTCTTTTCTTTCAACCATGCATTCAGATACTGGATCCTTTTGTTTCTTTCAGGAAGAAAATGTCAAAACCGTCCTGATGAACCCAAACATTGCCTCAGTCCAGACCAACGAGGTGGGCTTAAAGCAAGCAGATGTTGTCTACTTTCTTCCCATCACGCCCCAGTTCGTCACAGAGGTTATCAAGGCAGAACGGCCAGATGGGTTAATTCTCGGCATGGGTGGCCAGACAGCTCTGAATTGTGGTGAGTTCTAAGTTCAGTTGCAGAGTTCTGACCCCTGCATCTGTGTGTAAGATATTTTATTTGAACCCATCTAAAAATTGTGCCCTGTGCGTTCATAAAAACTTTCCTTTAAAGTGTGAAGAAGCAGTTAGCAGACAGCCACCTAAAAAATGTCAGATGATGAATAGTGCTAGTTTATTTGACAAACAGCAGAGAGATAAAGAAACCTTTTGATTTAATGCTCCAGAGCAAATAGGTTGCTTGGGTTTCCCTCCTCTTCCCCGGGATATTGCTTTCTCTGTTTCCATGAAAGTCCTGAAAACTATTATAAATAAAAAAATGGGAATTAGCACTGATGGTAAAAAAAAAAAGCAAACATTGATTACATGCTCTTACGTATCAGCCCTGTAGCATTATCAACCTTTCACATGTATTTTCATGATAACATAGATCATTCTCTCTACCATTCCTTCAAGCATTTACAAAGTCTACTTCTCTGTTCTCTTTAAAATGCTTCAAATATTTGGATTTAGATCATGAATGCAAATCTCTTTAGCTAGTATTACATAATTTGTATTTCAATTATAAGAGACACAGCCAAAGTTTTGATGGCAACATAGAGAAAACACAAACAATTTTTATGATTATTTTTAAACCCAGTTAGATGCCCATATCTTCGAGATTACTTAAATAATAGAATTTCATTCTAGGCATGGATTTTAGAAGGAAAAGAAATGTACTAGTTTTTTTTTTTTTTTTATTGTTGGGGATTCATTGAGGGTACAAGAAACCAGGTTACACTGATTGCATTTGTTAGTCAAGTCTCTCTTGTGAAATGTACTAAAATTTTAAGGCTCAGAGTAATACTATAATTTTTATGAATAAGGATGATAAAAATGATTTGCAGAGGTGATAATATAAGAGACAGTAGCATAAGTAACATTTTGTTAGATTGTCTCTAGAATTTTAATTTTAATTATTTTCCTTAAGCACATTTCTATTGTATACTATGGTGGCTTCCTGGATTTAATTTTAAGTTTAAAAAGTATTTGGTTCTGCTGTAGGAGTGGAACTATTCAAGAGAGGTGTGCTCAAGGAGTATGGGGTGAAAGTCCTGGGAACTTCAGTTGAATCCATTATGGCCACAGAAGATAGGCAGCTGTTCTCAGACAAACTAAATGAGATTAATGAAAAGATTGCTCCAAGTTTTGCAGTGGAAACGGTAAGAATTCTTTGTTCTGGCAAAACCAGGGCATTATTCATCTTGAGTTATGGGGAGAATTATTTGTCATGGCTAATAATAATTCTTAAATTGTTATGCTTGCATACATTTTATTCCAGAAATGTGTTAGAGACATTTCACATTAATTCAGAGACATTGTAAATGAATTGCCTCATTCAATACTGAAAAGCTAAGGAGAGGTATCAGGTTTTTTTTTTTTTTTTACGAAAAGAGAAACATAAGTGGTTGAAGTGGTTTATCAATGGTTGAAGTACTAGTGGTCCTCAGATCTTTTGAATGGAAACCAAGAACTACTGATTTTTACATTCTTCCTGGAACACCCAAACTTTTGTGTTTGTGGATTCCCACAAGCAAGATTGGATTTAAAACAATTTTGAAATGGAATAAACATTTTAGAATAAAATGTTCCAGTCAGTAAAACTCATTAGTAGCAAACCTGTGGCTTAGATATTTAAAGTGGACAGATAGCTTTGCTTTTTTGTTATTTACTTTCAACCACATCTTATGCCTATCAATAGTCTCTTTCTAATCACTAGGAAAAAAGTCAACTTGCTGTACATCTGCTATTGCCCCTGACTTTTATTCATTTTTTTTTTCTTTTTCTTTTTTTTATTGTTGGGGATTCATTGAGGATACAATAAGCCAGTTACACTGATTGCAATTGTTAGGTAAAGTCCCTCTTGCAAACATGTCTTGCCCCCATAAAGTGTGACACACACTAAGGCCCCACCCCCCTCCCTCCGTCCCTCTTTCTGCTCCCCCTCCATAACCTTAATTGTCATTAATTGTCCTCATATCAAGATTGAGTACATAGGATTCATGCTTCTCCATTCTTGTGATGCTTTACTAAGAATAATGTCTTCCACTTCCATCCAGGTTAATACGAAGGATGTAAAGTCTCCATTTTTTTTAATGGCTGAATAGTATTCCATGGTATACATATACCACAGCTTGTTAATCCATTCCTGGGTTGGTGGGCATTTAGGCTGTTTCCACATTTTGGCGATTGTAAATTGAGCTGCAATAAACAGTCTAGTACAAGTGTCCTTATGATAAAAGTATTTTTTTCCTTCTGGGTAGATGCCCAGTAATGGGATTGCAGGATCGAATGGGAGGTCTAGGTTGAGTGCTTTGAGATTTCTCCATACTTCCTTCCGGAAAGGTTGTACTAGTTTGCAGTCCCACCAGCAGTGTAAAAGTGTTCCCTTCTCTCCACATCCACGCCAGCATCTGCAGTTTTGAGATTTTGTGATGTGGGCCATTCTCACTGGGGTTAGATGATATCTCAGGGATGTTTGATTTGCATTTCTCTAATATATAGAGATGATGAACATTTTTTCATGTGTTTGTTAGCCATTCGTCTGTCGTCTTTAGAGAAAGTTCTGTTCATGTCTCTAGCCCATTGATATAAGGGAATGTTGGCTTTTTTCATGTGGATTAATTTGAGTTCTCTATAGATTCTGGTTATCAAGCTTTTGTCTGATTGAAAATATGCAAATATCCTTTCCCATTGTGTGGGTTGTCTCTTTGCTTTGGTTATTGTCTCCTTAGCTGTACAGAAGCTTTTCAGTTTAATGAAGTCCCATTTGTTTATTTTTGTTGTTGTTGCAATTGCCATGGCAGTCTTCTTCATGAAGTCTTCCCCCAGGCCAATATCTTCCAGTGTTTTTCCTATGCTTTCTTTGAGGATTTTTATTGTTTCATGCCTTAAATTTAAGTCCTTTATCCATCTTGAATCAATTTTTGTGAGTGGGGAAAGGTGTGGGTCCAGTTTCAGTCTTTTACATGTAGACATCCAATTCTCCCAACACCATTTATTGAATAGGGAGTCTTTCCCCCAAGGTAAGTTCTTGTTTGGTTTATCGAAGATTAGGTGGTTGTAAGATGTTAGTTTCATTTCTTGGTGTTCAATTTGATTCCAAGTGTCTATGTCTCTGTTTTTGTGCCAGTACCATGCTGTCTTGAGCACTATGGCTTTGTAGTACAGACTAAAATCTGGTATGCTGATGCCCCCGGCTTTATTTACTAAGAACTGCCTTAGCTATACGGGGTTTTTTCCAGTTCCATACAAAACGCAGAATCATTTTTTCCAAATCTTGAAAGTATGATGTAGGTACTTTGATAGGAATGGCATTGAATAGGTAGATTGCTTTGGGAAGTATAGACATTTTAACAATGTTGATTCTTCCCATCCATGAGCATGGTATGTTCTTCCATTTGTTAATATCCTCTGCTATTTCCTTTCTGAGGAGTTCATAGTTTTCTTTATAGAGGTCCTTCACCTCCTTCATTAGGTATATTCCTAGGTATTTCATTTTCTTTGAAATTATGGTGAAGGGAGTTGTGTCCTTAATTAGCTTCTCATCTTGACTGTTATTGGTGTATACAAAGGCTACTGACTTGTGGACATTGATTTTATATCCTGAAACATTACTGTATTTTTTGATGACTTCTAGGAGTCTTGTGGTTGAGTCTTTGGGGTTCTCTAAGTATAAGATCATGTCGTCAGCAAAGAGGGAGAGTTTGACCTCCTCTGCTCCCATTTGGATTCCCTTTATTTCCTTGTCTTGCCTAATTGTATTGGCTAGAACATCCAGCACTATGTTGAATAGTAAAGGTGACAGAGGACAACCTTGTCTGGTTCCAGTTCTAAGAGGAAAAGCTTTCAGTTTTACTCCATTCAGTAAAATATTGGTTGTGGGTTTGTCATAGATAGCTTCAATCAGTTTTAGAAATGTGCCACCTATGCCTATACTCTTCAGTGTTCTAATTAGAAAAGGATGCTGGATTTTATCAAATGCTTTTTCTGCATCTATTGAGAGGATCATGTGATCTTTATTTTTGCCTCTGTTAATATGGTGGATAACGTTTATGGACTTGTGTATGTTAAACCAGCCTTGCATCCCTGGGATGAAGCCTACTTGATCATGATGAATGACTTTTTTGATGATAAGCTGTAATCTATTGGCTAGGATTTTGTTGAGAATTTTTCCATCTATATTCATGAGTGAGATTGGTCTGAAATTCTCCTTTTTGTTTGGGTCTTTTCCTGGTTTTGGTATCAGGGTGATGTTTGCTTCATAGAATGTGTTGGGGAAGATTCCTTCTTCTTCAGTTTTTTGGAATAATTTCTGCAGTACAGGAATAAGCTCTTCCTTGAAGGTTTGATAGAATTCTGGAGTGAAGCCATCTGGACCAGGGCATTTTTTAGTTGGAAGCTTTTTTATTGTTTCTTTGATCTCAGTGCTTGAAATTGGTCTGTTCAGGAGGTCTATTTCTTCCTGGCTAAGTCTAGGGAGAGGGTGTGATTCCAAATATTGATCCATTTCCTTCACATTGTCAAATTTCTGGGCATAGAGTTTCTGGTAGCATTCAGAGATGATCTCTTTTATCTCTGTGGGATCAGTTGTTATTTCCCCTTTATCGTTTCTGATTGAGGTTACTAGAGATTTTACTTTTCTATTTCTAGTTAGTCTGGCCAATGGTTTATCTATTTTATTTATTTTTTCGAAAAACCAACTCCTTGTTTCATTAATTTTCTGAATGATTCTTTTGTTTTCAATTTCATTGATCTCTGATTTGATTTTGGATATTTCTTTTCTTCTACTGAGTTTAGTCTTAGATTGTTCTTCTTTTTCCAATTCCATAAGATCTCTTGTGAGATTGTTGATGTGCTCTCTTTCTGTTTTTCGAATGTAGGCATCTAAAGCAATGAATTTTCCTCTCAAAACTGCTTTTGCAGTATCCCACAGGTTTTGGTAGCTTGTGTCTTCATTGTTGTTATGCTCAAGGAAGTTAATGATTTCCTGTTTTATTTCTTCCTGCACCCATCTGTTATTCAACAGAAGATTGTTTAATTTCCATGCCTTTGGGTGGGGTTGAGCATTTTTGTTAGAGTTGAGTTCCACCTTTAGTGCCTTATGGTCTGAAAAGATACAAGGTAAAATTTCAATTCTTTTGATTCTGTTGATATTTGTTTTGTGTCCCAGGATATGATCAATTTTGGAGAATGTTCCATGGGGTGATGAGAAGAATGTATATTCTTTATCTTTGGGATGGAGTGTTCTATATGCGTCTATCAAGCATAGTTGTTCTAGGGTCTCATTTAAATCTCTTATATCTTTGTTTAATTTCTGTTTAGAGGATCTGTCCAGCTCTGTAAGAGGTGTGTTAAAGTCCCCTGTTATGATGGTATTATCAGATATCATATTGCTCAGACTGAGTAAGGTCTGCTTCAAGAATCTGGGAGCATTTAAATTGGGTGCATAAATATTTAGAATTGAAATGTCTTCTTGTTGTAGTTTTCCCTTGACCAATATAAAGTGACCATCTTTGTCTTTTTTGACTTTAGTTGCTTTAAATCCACATGTATCTGAAAATAAGATTGCAACTCCTCTTTTCTTCTGAATTCCATTTGCCTGAAAAATTGTCTTCCAACCCTTGACTTGGAGCTTTAATTTGTCTTTTGAAGTCAGGTGTGTTTCTTGCAGACAGCAAATGGATGGCTTGTGTTTTTTAATCCAGTCAGCCAATCTATGTCTCTTCAGTGGGGAATTCAAGCCATTAACATTTATGGAGATAATTGATAAGTGTGGTAGTATTCTATTCGTCTTATTTGGTGAGAGTCCATTGCTTAATTTTATCTTTTGCATCAGTGTGGAGGTTAGGTTCTGTCCTTTGATTTCTGAGTTCTTACTTTGCTGCTGATCCATTGTGGTGGTCAGTGTGCAGAACAGGTTGAAGTATTTCCTGTAGAGCTGGTCTTGTTGTGGCAAATTTCCTCAATGTTTGTATATCCGTAAATGATTTGATTTCTCCATCAATTTTGAAGCTTAGCTTAGCAGGGTACAGAATTCTGGGCTGAAAATTGTTCTGTTTAAGTAGATTAAAGGTAGATGACCATTGTCTTCTTGCTTGGAAAGTTTCATTAGAGAAGTCTGTGGTCACTCTGATGGATTTGCCCCTGTAGGTCAACTGGCGCTTACTCCTGGCAGCTTGCAGAATCTTTTCTTTTGTCTTGACTTTGGACAGGTTCATCACAATGTGTCTTGGAGAAGCTCGGTTAGAATTGAGGCGACCTGGGGTCCGATATCCCTCTGAAAGCAGTGTGTCAGAATCTTTGGTGATGTTTGGGAAATTTTCTTTTATAATATTCTCTAGTATGGCTTCCATTCCTCTGGGGCATTTTTCTTCCCCTTCTGGAATTCCTATAACTCGTATGTTGGAACGCTTCATAAAGTCCCATAATTCTGACAGTGAACGTTCTGCTTTCTCTCTCTTCTTTTCCGCCTCTTTTACTATCTGAGTTATCTCAAAATCTTTGTCTTCTACCTCTGAAATTCTTTCTTCTGCATGGTCTAACCTGTTGCTGATACTTTCCATTGCATCTTTAAGTTCCCTGATAGACTGTTTCATTTCCTTCAGCTCTGCTATATCCTTTTTATATTCTTCATATCGTTCATCTCTGATTTGATTCTGTTTTTGGATTTCCTTTTGGTTATTTTCCACTTTATTAGCAGTTTCCTTCATTGTTTCCATCATTTCTTTCATTGTTTTCAACATGTGTATTCTAAATTCCCCTTCTGTCATTCCTAACATTTCTGTATAGGTGGAATCCTCTGCAGTAGCTACCTCATGGTCCCTTGCCGGGGTTGTTCTGGACTGGTTCTTCATGTTGCCTGGAGTTTTCTGCTGATTCTTCCTCATGAGTGATTTCTTTTATCTGTTTCCTTGCCCTAATTTTCCTTTCTCTTCCTCTTGCTCTTTAAGTTCTTGTGCCTGTGGAAGTTGTGGGTGGGTTTAGACGGATTGAACACACGCGACCACTTGCCGGTTTTCCACTGTTTTAGTCCTCCTCTTTGGGTCCAGAAGTCTCTCGCTGACTCCCTGTATCCTCATAGGAGTGATGATAGGCAGTTCCCACCAGCCAGAGATGCCTGGAGTCCTATCTCCCCAGACTCACGGTGCCCAGATGCAAGGAAGCTGTTACTCGGCTGCCATCTTGCTCCGCCTCCCTTTTATTCATTTTTTTAATTGTTAATTATTATGGGTACAGGATAGTTTCCATTTATAGGATGTACATGATTAGATACAGGAATACTATGTGGATTAAATCACATCAGGGTAATTGGGTTATCTAGCACCTCAGGTCTCATTTTTTTTTTGTTAGGAACATTCCAGTTACACTTTTTTTTAGTTATTTTAAATATATCCCACCTTACTGTTGATTATAGTCACTTTGTTGTGCTCTCAAATATTGTTAATTCTAACTCTATTTTTGAGTATTCTCTCTTTTTTTTTCTTAGCCAAATGTCTGTCAATTTAGTTTATCTTTTCAAAAAACCCATTTTTCACTTCATTGATTTTTTTTGTTTCAATTTCATTTATTTCTGTTCTGATCTTTATTATTTATTTTCTTTTAGTAATTTTAGGTTTTGTCTTGCTCTTTTATTCTTAGTTCTTTGAAATATATTATTAGGTTGTTTATTTGAAAGTTTTCTATTTTTTTGATGCAGGCACTTATTACTATAAACTTTTTTGTTGTTGTTGCCGGGGCTGGGTTCAAACCTACCACCCTCGGTATATGGGGCCGGCGTCCTACTCACTGAGCCACAGGTGCCGCCCTAAACTTTCCTCTTATTGTTTTTGTTTTATACAATAGGTTCTGACATGTGTCTTCATTTTCATTTGTTTTGAGAAAATTTTTAATATTTTTCTTAATCTCTTCATTGACCCAGTGGTCATTCAGGAGCACAGGTACCATGTGTTTGTGTATTTTTCAATGTTCTTTTTGTTACTGAATTTTAGTTTTATTCCATTGTGGTCAGAGAAAATACTTGATTTGATTTCAATTAAAAAGAAAAGTTAACACTTCTTTGTGGCCTAACAATTTATTCTTGAGAATGATCCATGAGCTGAGGAGAAGAATGTGCATTCTGTAGCTACTGGATGAAATGTTCTGTAAATAGCTAATAGGTCCATTTGGTCTGTAGTGTGGATTAAGTTTGATGTTTCTTTCTTGATTTTTCTGTCCAGACGATCTGTCCAATGCTGAGAGTGGAATGTTGAGGTCTCCAGTGATTACTTTATTGGAGCATATTTCTTTTTTTTAACTCTGATAATATTTGCTTTTACCTGCGTGCTCTAGTGTTGGGTATATGCATATTGAGGATTTTTATGTCCTCTTGCTGAATTGACCCCTTCTTCATTACATAATGAATTTTTTATACCTCTTTTTATAGTTTCTGTCTTGAAATCTATTTTATCTAATGGAAATATAACTACTTTTGCTCTCTTTTGGTTCCCTTTGCATGAAATATCTCCTTCCTTCCTTTTATTTTTAGTCTATGTGTATCTTAATAGGTGAAGTGTGTTTCTTGTAGACAACATATAGTTGGAACTTTTTTTTTCTTTTTGATGCATTTCACTGCTCTCTTTTAATTGGAGAGTTTAGTCCATTCACATTCAATGTTATTATTGGTAGCTAAATACCGCTGCCATGTTGTTATTTGATTTCTGGTTGTTTGTGGTTCTTTCTTTCAATCTTCCTTCCCTCCTGTCTTTTTTTTGTTAAAAGTGATTTTCTCTGGTAGTGTGTTTTAATTATCTGTCTTTTTTGGTGTTTATCTGCTATATGTTTTCTGATTTGAGGTTATTATGAGGCTCGCAAAAACCATTTTGTAATCAACATATTACAACTCTGTTTACAAACAAATAAGCAAGGTAAATCTAACATAAACAAAGATAAATGTAACAGAAGTTCAAGACGTCAATTCCATCCGCCATTGCTTTTTAACTTTATTATTTCCGTCTGTATCTTTTTACATTATCTCTCTCAAAAAATTACTTTATTTGTGGGACTTACAATAACTAGTGAATTATATACCTTTAGATGATTTCTTATTGTTCATTAACATCTCTCTCCTCAAGACCCCCACTGTTTTTTTTGGGGGGGGCTGGTCGGGGGAGCTAGTAGGAACTCGGGTATCAGGGCAGAGAATTTCTCTCAAGCTAGTCTAAATGCTCCCTCTGTGAGCACTAGCGGATTTCTGCCCTGTGCTGTGTTCACTTGTGACAGGGCTGCCCTGAATTGCAATGTAATATCCCACAATTACTTCACTCTTTTTTCCCCACTACACAGATTCTCTCTTCATTGGGCCCATGTGGGTGGCACTACTAGAGCTTTGGGGAGGTGTTGTGCAGGCAATGCAAGAATTTTCTACCCTCCTTGGCACCTCTTCTCTTGATACAATTTTAAAACCAGGTACTATGATTGCTCACCTGCTTTTTCATTCTTCAGAAGGTGATTCCCTGTGTAGGTGGTTGTTGAATTTGGTGTTTGTGTAAAGGGACAATCACTGGAGTTTTCTACTTAGTAATTTTTCTCTGTCCCCTTCCCTCTAACTTCATTGTTGTTTCTAGGCATATATGTAATTGGTGAAGTGGGGGTACTAGAGGCAGTTTAAATGCAACTTCTTCATTGTAGAAATAGCCAAATCATTAGAGATAGGCAAGTACTGCTGGGACAACTAAAATTGGGTTAGGCATGTTTCAGAAAAGAATGCTACCAAGTACATACTGTGTTACCAAGCTGTCAATCAAGAGTAACCCCAGGATAACTCTGCTGAACATTGTGGGAAGCTCCTGCCATACCTTTATTCTTCCATTGCCAGATTTAATTATGTCCTTGCTTCCTCAAGATGAGAAACAGGCATATGGGAAAGGTGTAATTACATTCCCAATGGTAGTGTAATAATATTCCATGACAGAAAAATACAGTCACCATATGTTGTATTCTGTAAGTTAAAAAAAAAAGTTCCTAGCTTCTGGGACTTTTCTCTGACTAAGCTTGAAAAATGAGAAATTTCTTCTATATACAGTGTTCCTAACGGCTTATTGTGGTACCCTGTTTCCCCCGAAAATAAGACAGTGTCTTATTTTAAGGTGCTCCCAAAGATGCGCTGGGTCTTATTTTAAGGGGATGTCTTATCTTTTCTGTAAGTAGATCTTATTTTTGGAGGATGTCTTATTTTTGGGGAAACAGGGTAATACCAAATTAATTTCAGCAGCTTCTACTTGTTTCATTAAGAGATGGACTTTTAAAATGAATTTTTAAATTTGATAATTTAATATAGCTCTCATTTTCAAATAAATAATGACTATTTCTTCTTTGGCAATGATTCTGTTTTTATTGGAGAAGATAAAAATTTCCCCAAAAGTATATCTTTAAAACTCCTTCTGGGTGTGTATATATCCCTCCTAGAATTTTATATAACATTTATATAACAACACTTATTTTGAAGAAAGAGATGAGGGTATAATTGACCATTTTTTATACCTATGCTCTTCTAAAATAAATTGATTTACCTGAATTGCCGGACTCTCTTTTCTGATACTGTGGTCAGCTTTTAAAATTTAGGGTTCTTGTTCTTGTTGACAGATGGAGGATGCATTGAAGGCGGCAGACACCATTGGGTACCCAGTGATGATCCGTTCTGCCTATGCCCTGGGTGGGTTAGGCTCAGGCCTCTGTCCCAACAGGGAGACCTTAATAGACCTTGGCACAAAGGTATGCATTTTCATAGACACTATTCTTATCAACCAAAAAAGCTGACTTCATATACCCTTTCAACTGGAGAAAGTTATATCATGAGAATATACCTTCTCACTATTGACTAAATCCCCATGATGTTTTCTAAGTGTATTGTCCAAAAGACAACACTTTTGATAGGGAAGTGCAGTGCAACTATTTATGCTGGGATGCAGTGACAAACCACGTGGTTCTAGATAAAGTATTAAAAGTTTTAATACTTTATCTAAAACTTATCTATTAAAGTATCAAACTTTTAATCTTAAAAGTTTGTAAATTGTATAATCTACAGACTTCAATGCCATGAACTTAATACAACTCCATCTTCCTCTGCCTCAAAATCTACTTCAAAACTTTTAACAAATAATGTGAAATGGACCATATTCTGTAAGTGAAACAAAGCACTTTGAGTGGCTTGGCTTTCGCCCAAATTCAGTATATGCAATATAAACCTCTCAGTGTAATAAAATAGTGAACTTTGTTGACTACTATACCCACAATAAAAACAAAAGTTGAAATTTAAGTGTTTTAATTTATTTTTTATCAAATCACTTTAACATATTACTAAGTACTTCTTTTCTTGAGTATTAAAGGAAAAATCTTGAGATAATTAAGATATTTTCCAAAAAATAAATTAGACGTTAATACAGAAAATATCTTCCAGGAAAATAGACTTTTGTCCATATTCTATTTCCGTGGAATACTAAAGGATCAATAATTACTTTGTATGAATACATACGTGTGCAGCCAAGAATCTTACATAGCTTACATGGCAGTCATGGAAGCAAATTTGGCAGAATCAATGTGAAGTTACTTTGGGGAGCGCTTAGTAAACAGTTCAAGCATAGCTTATAGATTTATCATTACTTTTTGAATTGAAATAAATGAGACTCAAATTGTTGACATAAGATATTGAGAACATAGACTTACAATTAAATATACTTAAATAATTACACATGAACCACTTGAATTTCATTTTTTCTAAAGTTATGAAAAATTACAAAAAAGAGGGCAACATCTCATATATATATATATATATATATATGTTTTTGTTTCCATTCTGTACTTTGAAATTATGTATTTAAGGTAAAATTATACTCATGGGGATATAAAAGTTTATTTCCTCTAGCACATTAGGTGTTTCGACTGTTTTCAATTTCAGTATTTCCACCAATAGTGGCAATGTGTGCTTATTTGGTATTAAAAATATTCTTCATTGTATTAAAAAACCCTTTTGGATACTGAATATTTTACGTAAAAAATTGTCCATTTGGAATAAGATAGTTTTCAATTATTTATATTGTGCAGGTCTTTGAATAGGTTTCCTTACTGAAAAAAAAAAAACAAACCTAGCTTTTCCCTTGAGAATAATCAGTTCTATCTTTATGTCCTACGCTATCCCCTTATTCTCTCGAGGTTATAATTAACACCATTTAAAGCTACATTAACTCATCCAGGTCCCTAAATTAACTTTTTATGTAAAATCTGAGATTCAAAAGAAAAAGAAAAGAAACAGGCTGAGCAACAGGTGAAGATGACCTCCATTTTCTTTATTCCCCCAAATCCATTCTACTTCATTAGAATGCAAAAAGCTTTCTCTATTTATATCCTTTGTTTCCTAAATGTCTTCTTCTGGCAGGCAACTGGAATGACAAATTAATCATCATTTATTGTTATCATTGGCTACATGATTTCTTAGCCACTTTGAAAACCTCATTGTGATCACCCGTGGAAACAGTTTTCAATTGCATGTGCGAGAGCCCTTAATGATGACCGAGATCAAAAAAATAGTGTTGAGACACATTATAGAAAAACTTACATTGAGTTTTTTTTTATACTACCTACTAATAATTTGAAAAAGTTCAAACTACTTTCCCTTTCACTGCCACCCTAGATCGAACATATTATGAAACAAAAGGACATTTCTGTCTTAGATTATGAGCCACTACATGTCCCAAGGTCAGAGATTGCCTATTCATATTCTGGGTTCAGTAGTCTACCTACTGTGGACATCCTGTAAATATGTGTAATATTAGATAATTACACTAATTTTTATCTGTCTAATCAGGTATACGTGATCTATGACTCAAAGTAGTTAAGCACTTAGGCAGTGATAAACCACAATAATAGTCACATAAGATTCATAAGATTCTTCTAATTCCCCAGTTTCTTATTCCTTCTTGGCTAACTGTTTATAACCATCATCATCTCCTTTCTCCTCCTCATCAACATCAAGTAACTTTTATTGTGTACAAAGCACCCTCAGCTATTTTAGAGAGAGCCGGAGTTTTTAGACTTATTTTTCCACATTTATTCACACTTATCACATTTTCTAGTTTCACAGAAGCCTAGCTGCTGAAATAATTTCATTTTGCTCTGCCTGATTGCTCAATTATTTTCTCTTTTTCCTAAATTAGTTTGATTTAATGTTATATCAGCACTTTGAATGGCAAGCCTCAATAATGCAAATCAAGCACATTCACTGTGGGATGCTATTCCTAGTACCCCGCTGAATGGTGCCTTCTGGAGCGTAGGGAAAGATGAAGATTCGTTTTGTGACTTCAGTGCTGACCATAAATTAAGCCAGGCATTTTGCCAAATATCCTGTCTTCTCTTACTACCTTTTGTCGCCAATTTTTAGGCCTTTGCTATGACCAACCAGATTCTGGTGGAGAAATCAGTAACAGGTTGGAAAGAAATAGAATATGAAGTGGTCCGAGATGCTGATGACAACTGTGTCACCGTCTGTAACATGGAAAATGTTGATGCCATGGGTGTTCACACAGGTAGGCAAAGAAATCTTCAGGAATTGCAGTGATGCCTTCAGCTCACATCTCTGTGGCCACACTAACCTTTATGGTGTTCTTTTCCTTACATTATTTCTAGCTGACAGACAAGTGATCACATTTTACACATGTACAGTATTTTACAGTATTGGAAATATTCTCATGTTTTATTTGATGTACCCCAAAATCCTATGAAGCAAGGCAGATATTATTATACTGATTTCACTTGAGTAAAAGGTCAAAGATAAGCAATTTAGTGGAGGTAAAATCTATAAGACTTAATGTTGA
The DNA here is from genome assembly GCF_027406575.1 of Nycticebus coucang. Taxonomy (NCBI): domain Eukaryota; kingdom Metazoa; phylum Chordata; class Mammalia; order Primates; family Lorisidae; genus Nycticebus; species Nycticebus coucang. The sequence goes on from NC_069786.1 coordinate 107,986,527, forward strand.
CAAGTAAGCAGTGAACTTGAGAAGACCTAAAGCAGACAGAGGTGTTAGTCACCAAGTAAATGAGAAAATAGGCACAGGTAATAAAAATAGATTTCTCAGGAAGGTAAACTAGTTAGATGAGAGGGCAAAAATGATGACTGAAGTTTTAGAAATGTTAAATTTGAGGTGTGGGTGGTATTTGTATGAAGGGAGTTGAGAATGTGGAAATGGAGTTCTGGAAAAGAGAACGTAAATGAAGTTGAGACAAGGTCATTGGAAATCATTGCCGTACAGGAAATAATTAAAGTTGTAGGTTTAGAAAAAGTAGGTACATAAGGAGGAGAGGCAAACTTTGAACCTGGGAAGCATTTAGATTTATAGAGCAGGATAAAGAAAAAGGGCTAGCATTGAAGGCAGAAGAGAGGAATGGAGAATAAGGAAGGAAAGCGGGGTAGTACAGGACCAAGTAAGCCAATGCAAGAACGTATTTTATGAAAGATTTTTGTTTGTGGCGGTGTCAAATGCTACACAAGATCATGAATGATACTTTAAATTTGGCTTTTTAAATGTCCGAGAGGACAATTTCATTGCAAAGTTAATTCTGTGAGCCCAGTTGAAAGGGATTATATGGCAATGAGTGATAAACAGAATTGGCAGACTTGCGAGAAGCTCAGGCCTGTGAAATAATGATTTGTGTGATTGTCTGGTAATGTTGGGAGAGCGCCTTCTTGAGGCCTGAGCATGCTTGAGGAGTAATGGAGACTGAAGAGGCTATGAGTGGTGAGGAGTGAGGATGAGGTGTGAGAGGCAGGAAGCACATGGATAAGCCAGGCTGGGTGAGGAGGAGATAACATTCCAGGGGAAGAAGACGATGTGAGCTGAAAAGAAGGGACGTTAAAGAAGTTAATGTCAATTCAATAAGCAGATGATTATATCCTTTATAGCTAAATGAGCCTGGGAAATTTTAGCAGAGTTTCTATAAGCATCGTATCAGAATAATGTGGACAAGACAAGAATCAAGGGCACTACTTAATATCTCACGTGTAGTTATTACCTTAGAGTAATCATCTTCCCAGCACACCTTCAGAGTGCTCTGTGCCTTGTACCATGCAAGGAGATTGTTAAGTCAATGAAGTTGGTTCTTTAAATATGCCACCAAATAATGAGTGCTGCTTGTTTATGCAGGTGATTCAGTTGTTGTGGCCCCTGCCCAGACACTTTCCAATGCGGAATTCCAGATGTTGAGACGTACTTCCATCAATGTCGTCCGCCACTTGGGCATAGTGGGTGAATGCAACATCCAGTTTGCCCTTCATCCGACCTCAATGGAATACTGCATCATTGAAGTGAATGCTAGGCTGTCCCGAAGCTCCGCCCTCGCTTCCAAGGCCACTGGGTAAGACCAGAAGCACTGACCACGCGTTTGCAGGTTCTTTACAGACAGAAATGGAAAACTGACAGCTAGGGGAAAACTGTTGTGCATTTACAAAGTACATTCGCCATTTCTGTACGCTAGCTCCAAATCATTCATGGGACCCTGAGGACGTGGTTATTAATGAGCTTACTGCCAGATTGAGGCAAACGGTATTGCTAGCTGGCTTTGTTTGCAGGCTAATCATAAACTAATCAAAATCTGGGTGGTCAAAGCAGGCTGTGAAAAATCTGCTTCTTAATTGTGCTTTGCAGATGTTGTTAAAAGTGCAAATTAATTCTTAATGTTAGTCCTGCACTGGCTTTTTCAGGGGTATAGTTCCATAGCAAATAGCTGACAAAAATGCAGCTCACTCAACCCAAACATTCCATACACATTGCTTTTATCTTAGCAAAATTCTGCAAGACTAAACAGTGTAGAATTTTTCCATAGGTAAATGTTGCAAACAAATAAATAAATTTACTGCTCATTTAACAGCTGCTGGCAAGCATAATTGGAGGGAAAATTAATTAAAACCTTTCATTTCTTTTAATACATTTAGCATCTTGTAGTTAAATTACATGGCATTTAAATGAACACAATATTTACTTCTGAAGATTTTTAAGTGTAGTTCACAGGGCTGCTGCAAGGAGTGGTGGAAGGTGTGTTGCCCTACATAGGACTCAGAAGACCTGGGTTCTCATTTTGTTCTTCCATTGACTGTGTGATTTTGGGCACATCACTTACCATTTCTGTCAGTTTTCTTATCTGTTAGGTGGCGAGTTGTACTAAAAAAACTCGTGTTTAATTCTATAGTTCTATGAATTATTTTCTCATATAAAATGACCAAAAACTGACATTCTGCATGAAGACAATTTTCCAGAGTGTTAATTTGGAAGGAACCCGAAGTTTAAAGATAATTTAGAGGCAGAGCAAGGATCCAAACTTGCAAAGCCTACATTTGCTGACCATTACATATCCCCTAGTACTATTTAACACCACTGTCTACCCAGGTTCAGATATATATACAGATATTTTTTTTTCCTCAAAAGAATATTTGCAGATTCTCATCTTAATGGAGGATAAACACAAGTGGAGATTGAAACCTTCTTTATCAAGGACGCTATTGATTTTGGGTTGAAGAGGTGAAGACTCCTATTATTCATCACTACTATTTATTTAAAAATAAAATATATAAATAGCTATGCATACAATGCATAGAGAACGAATACTGCTGTGACCTATGCCTCTATCCCTGTATCATCCTTATATTTTTTTTAAGTGGCTATTAAATATTTATAAGAACAGAGAATCAGGCGGGAAGTAGAATAATACCAGATGTTTTTTTTTAAAAAGACATTTATATTTTGGGTTGTTTTCAATACTTACTGCTCAAAGAAAAAAAATAAGTTTATGACCTTCTTTATAGCTACCCATTGGCATTCATTGCTGCAAAGATTGCCTTAGGAATCCCACTTCCAGAAATCAAGAATGTTGTGTCAGGGAAGACCTCAGCCTGCTTTGAACCCAGCCTGGATTACATGGTTACCAAGATTCCCCGCTGGGATCTCGACCGTTTTCATGGAACATCTAGTCGAATTGGGAGCTCTATGAAAAGTGTAGGAGAGGTAAGAGCTTGGTTTATTTCTCTATTTTTTTCTTGTTATCAGTTAGGTTTTTTAAAAAATGTAACACCATTGAAAGTCTTAAGGTTGCCTGGGCTACCGGGTTATAGATGGGAGAATATACAGGATTTACATTTCTTCTTTAGTGCTTTAACATCTTTCTATTTGACTGCTAAAATATTACATTTGTGAATACAATATAACACGAGGCCATTTTTCTGGACTGAAAAACCTTTCTATTCCAAAGGCGAGGTCATATATGGGGGCATATAATACATACACATTTATGAAAACAGATATTAAAATAAATATAAATGAGTTATAATTTGTTTCATAAACAAATAAAGAAAGTAAAATGAAATATACAACGATATAATGTCCCCCAAAAGACTACTGAACTGAGGTTAAGAATTCATCATTAGTCCACACATGGAAATTGTGGCTTTAACCTCTTTGAACCTCACTTTTCACAACCATAAAAGAAAAGACTGGACGAGACGATCTGTCAGAGCCCTTCCAGCTCTAAAATCCCAAATTGAGAATTTAGTGGAATTCTACTACCATGAAATGGAAGGAATACTAAACTCCTGTTCATTATACTAAAAAGTTTTCAGCTATAAGCATCATTAAAAGATTTTTCATAATGTTTTGTGTTATACTGTTTGAAATTAAAGTTAGCTTTTGATTATTTCATCGTCAAAGATGCAGTGTTCTTCTGTGTGGGAAGAAAGGAATTCAGATCTCTGCCTCTGAGATTCACTCCTCTCTCCCTCCACCAAGGCCTTATCTCTTTCTGCTTGGTGTAGTGGAGAGGGCATGAGCCCTAGAATCAGATAGACCTGGGTGTTACTCATGGCATTGCCACGTACCAGCTAGAAACTCTCAGGAAACACCCAGAGCCTCAAGATGCACACCTACAAAGCAGAGATGATAGTATCTACCTTGTAGGGTTCAGGATTAATGCTTACAAAATGTGTATTAATGTAGTTCATCATTATTATTGCTCTTAAATTACTATCCATAAATATTGTGTAGGAGAAGAGTTTTTGAGTAGCAGAAATTTGCATAAATCTCAATTTTTAATCTTCTATCATCTCTCTGTTTTAGTTTATCTTCTTTCTATCTCTGTTGTGGCCACTGTGGAAACTTTTAGTCTGTGTCTAAATAACTAGGCTGGTTAGAATACAGAACAAAAGGCTATTTGTGACATATTTTTCCCTTTTGTCCTTCATTTGTCCCATGACACATATTATATAGCCTAAAATCACACTAGCCATTTCAGAAATGCATGTCAATAATAACAGGAATTATAGCTTAAATCCATCATAAACATGGGGGGCAGATAAAGACATTTTACTAGTTGACCATATTCACATATGAAGGCAGAATTATCACCAGTATTTTTTTTTTCTTTTGAAAGTATTTATTGCTTTCCCACATAAAGGAAATAATTCTGGCTTGATATAAGAAGGACTGAACAAACATAATCAAATATTTATGAGCGAAAAACTTTCGTAGATAGAAATAAATGTAGGATATTGCCATGATTTTAAAATGTTACAATTCTTTTGAAGAGATATAATTTAAATAGTCAAGTGAGTGATTTAAATGACAGGTAACACACCCTTAGAATATGTCATAAGGCAATCTTTGATTAATTGCTGGGTAAATTCTTTTTTTTTTTATTAAATCATAGCTGTGTACATTGATATATCATGGGGCATCATTCACTAGCTTCACAGACCGTTTACCAAGTTTCACATATACCAATATTGATTTTTCAATTTCTAACATATTAATGAAAGATTTTGGAGTAATGACAAATAGTACACCTTTGAACTTTTAAATGAAAATAATTAGGTATAAAACACCAAGTAGTGGTTTTCCTTCTTTGTGGTTGTTTTAAATCTTATTTTTTTTTCTATGATGGTTTTCAGTGCACAAAAGAATTAGAACTCAAATGCCACAAAAAGATGTGTTGGAAGCGTTTCTACCAAATACCCCTTATTTTATTTAGTTTATATTTCATGGGAAGTACCTGTTTTTATAATGTAATACTTGTAGGCCAAAGAACTTGAGAAAATTTTGTTATATTTTCATTTGGGGCTTATATTATCTGAGAAATTTTCATTGTCAGTGAGTATTTAACACATTACCTTCAATTCAACTCAAGTTGGCAAACATCCCTGAGTTCTTGCTATGGGCAAGACTGGGAGGATGAGACAGTGAATAAGTTGTGGATAATTGTACACATTGTCTGCAGCTGGTGAGTTCAGAACATAGAAACAAACAAAAAAATATAATGTGAGCTTGTCTGTGGTAAATGTTAAAATTTAGTGTTTTTATATACAGTTGAAGAGAGAATATAGTAGAATAGACTCAAGGAAGGTCATGGTAGTCATTCCACAGGAAAATAGTAACTTTTTCACACAAGGAGAATAAGTTTTACTAATGTATAGTATCCAAAAGCACGAATTTTGAGCAAACACTTAAATTGGTACATTTCTTTATAATTCCATACCTATTATTTTCTTTTCTTTTTTTTTTTTTATTGCTGGGGATCTATTGAGTGTACAAGAAACCAGGTTACACTGATCGCATTTGTTAGGTAAAGTCCCTCTTACAATCCTGTCTTGCCCCCCCAAAATGTGGCACACACCAAGGCCCCACCCACCTCCTTCCTTCCCTCTCTCTGCTCTTCCTTTCCCCACCCCTCCCTCCTTCTTTCTCTCTCTGCTCTCCCCTTCCCCTTCACCCACCCCCACCTCATCATACTATTTTCTTTTATGGAATGTCTCCCATGTACTTTTATGTAGAGTATGCTTAAGAATAATAAAAATATATGGAGAGCTACTTACAGAATTATTTTATGGCCAAATTTTAAACATAGGTTAAAATAAAGTAAATATTTTTTAAAAAGTAAAGTAAAATAAAATAAAACATTCAATTTCTGACTTTTTTCCATGTCTAGGCTACACAATTTATAGCATATTGTCTAATTCCTCAAGATGCCACTATGATTTGCAAATTGCATGTCTGAATTGGACTAATGTTTTGTTTATCCTTGCTCTTGTGAATCTTCCCTTATTTCTAATTAAATTTGGAACAGTATGAAAAGGTTATCTGTTTGGCTTTAGTGATCTTTGAATATGTATCTTGTCACACAGTTGACGGGAAGCTATTCTAAGCTGACATTAATGGGAATTTGAGTCTGTTAGAGGATTCATGAAAGTTTACTGAAGGCAGCATTATGGCTGTTATTATTTTAAATTGGAGACCAACTATGCACAGCAGTCTATGGAAAGATTCAAAGACAATGCTTATCCAATGAAAATAACTGAGTAGGCTACGAGGTCAATTTAAGTTTAGTTCTGACTTGTAAATTGTCCAAAGTAAATCAACACATGACTTTTTCCAATTGATTAGTGTACAATCAGCTGTAAAGATTTCAGGAAGACACATTGAATTTGTCATGGGGAATTTAGTCTCTGCCTACAGTTGAAATACTAATCTATCAGTATTTGTTATGTTTCTCAAGTTTCTATAAATATTAATACTTAGCTATGAAAAAAAAAGCCGGCCTGTCTTAGATACTGACTGATACTTATTTAGAAATAATTCTGCTCTTATGTTAATATATGCTTAGTTTCTATTTGCTCTCTGTTCTAATGCAAGGGCCTATATCGGGGGTCCTCAAACTGTGGCCCGCGGGCCACATGAGGCGGTGTGATTGTATTTGTTCCCGTTTTGTTTTTTTGCTTCAAAATAAGATATGTGCAGTATGCATAGGAATTTGTTCATAGTTTTTTTTTTTTTTAAACTATAGTCCCACCCTCCAATGGTCTGAGGGACAGTGAATGGCCCCCTGTTTAAAAAGTTTGAGGATGCCTGGTCTATATGCTCCAACCACATATTCCTTGTTTTCAGACTATGGCCCAGAGCAAGGGCAGGTGATTTCCTCATCAATCTCAGCAAATACAGCTGAATTCCCTAAGTAGTAAAAGACTGACCTAATGTTAAAGACTCATTACACCAAAACCACGGAAAAAGGGAGAAAGGAAAAAAACAAATACCTGAAGTTCGAGTAGTGTTTTGCTGTAATTTTTGTTCTTAAATCTTTTTTGAAAAAAGTTCCATGTACAGTTCTATTACAAGTTCAAAATACGTAAACTCTTTCTTTCATTATGTGATTTTAAATATGTATCACAGGTCATGGCTATTGGTCGCACCTTTGAGGAGAGTTTCCAGAAAGCTTTACGGATGTGCCACCCATCCATAGATGGTTTCACTCCCCGTCTCCCAATGAACAAAGAATGGCCGTCTAACCTTGACCTTAGAAGAGAGCTGGCTGACCCATCCAGCACCCGCATCTACGCCATTGCCAAGGTGATATGTCACAAAGGGCCCAGACTACTATTTTTATTTATTTTTTTCAAACGTAGCCTGAAAACTTAATCACAAAGTGGTCTTGGATTCAGGAATTTTTGGAAAAATTTAAATTCTCTTCTATAATGAGATGTCTATGGATTTCATTGGATTGTTGTATACCTAATGATGAATTATCCTTTTTTATTTGACTTTAATCCTGGACATAAGACCACATTGTAGTTTTAAAGGATGATTGGATAGATGAAATGTCCCTTTCTCCTAGTGCATGTGGTATCAATACTCTCAAGTCGATTTGGCAATATTGACTCATCCTTTCCTTTGTTCTTTGAAAATGTGTAAATTTTATTTTAGGAAGGAAGATGCGTGCATTAATGATGCTTAATATGTGCTGCCTAAGACTCTAATTTACTTGCTCTTTTTCTGTGTTTAAACAACTGCAACAAGCGATAAAGAACTTTCATGATTACAGACTTCCATGTAATTATTTTATTGGTTTTTACATTTAGGAAAAAAAGGCCCCACATTTCTCACTTCTATCCACGAGTTCCTTTTAATACAAATTAAATGCCATATTAATCTCCTTTCATATTTACTGTGCTTAGAGTTTTGAAGTTTCAGCTGATCCGATTTTATGAAAGGTGACTTGGGCAGCTGGAATCTGTCTGGTCAGAAATCCCTGAATGGCTTTTTGACATTTAAGAAAGCACAGGCCTTAATCCTCCAACAGTATCAACCCACGCTGGGTCTACAAAGCCCCGCTGACCATTTTATATGTGCGTGTGTGTGTGTGTGTGTGTGTGTGGCGTGTGTGTGATGAGTTGATGAAAATAAGAATCCTCTCTTGACGGAGAGAATCTGCCTTTGTAATTTATCTATGTTGTAGCAGAAAAATGTTGGTAGTGATTGTGAACTCACTGCAACTTTTATGTTCAGATAGAGAGTCCTGAAGAGAGATGAGGGGGAGGCAGGGTACTTCCTTTACTGCATCTTGTGGTTTCTGCAAAATATTTAAGTCCCACTAAAATTCTGGCAAATGCTATTATCTCTTGGTTGAGTTTAAGAGAATTAATATTTTTCAGGTGGTGGTGGGGGTATAGCAATGACAAGAGGTTATTTTTAGAAAGCCATTTCAAATTCTTTATTTACCATTTCTATTTCAATCTTTTATTAAAAACCAATCTGTGATACTCACATGTGTGTACATATATGTACATACATCTATACATGTACGTATACATTTATATAATGTATTTTTTTCCTCAGGGAAAGGACAGTAAATGGATTTTCCCCTTAACCCTAACAATCATTTTTCTGCCACTTTGAGGCAGATAAAAAAAGAGAGCATTTCCAAGTTTCCAACTAGGCTGTAAACTCAAGCAAATCTCTCATTCTTTTGTAACAGACTCATAAAGGATGAGAATTCAGGAAAAAAATGTGTGGTTTTTTTTTTTCTTGTAGAGTACATAGTGTCCCAGCAAGATGCACAGGGTGTGAGGTATAAATTATTGTCTGCCAGAGTGCTGGGAGAAGGAACTGATTTCTGTTTGTTAGAGGTCATCATTACTGCTCATATCTACAGCAACCTAGGAACTAGGTGATTTTGATAAAGCATGTAAGGACCATGGAGGGCTGAAGGGGAAAAAGAACGAAGGGAGTGTGTAAATCTCTGCTTGCTTTCATGATTCTCAGAAAAGGGCAACTTGCTCTAAGGTCTGAGTTTTTGCAGTAGTCTTATTTCAGAATGACTGGATGATCACCTCTTTTGATTTGGGGAGAATGCAGAGCATTATTTTTTATTTTGGGAACATTAAAGTAACCTCAAACTTGGTTTGGGGTCATTATAGACTTCATGACAGCTGTGGTGCTCACTGATGGAGTTGTAAGACTGGCAGGATCAGGCTTCCTGTTATGAATGGTGGATAGAACTGACATTGTCCTCCTTCTCTGTGAAATGACTTCAGAATTCTAGGCCCTCCTTCACTGTGTGTGATTGTGTGAAAACTTCCTTTGATCTGCCAAAATATTAGTAGCGTAAGGTTCTATCTACCTCCAGTGTTGATGGGCACAGCTAATTGTGCCTTTAATCATTTGGAAATATGATAGAATCTGAAGTCCTTGAGAACCTGACTCTAATTACAGGGAGAATTAAACAAAAGAAACACAAATAGACTCAGAAAATGAATGTGGCTTTGAGTATTTCCATTAAATGTCATCTTATTCTAGTCAACAAAATTATGAGCCATGCTACATCTTAACACTCATAATCATGGTCTCTCTGATTCTAGAAATAAGAAAATGCACCTGGGTTGAAATATAACAGTAGAATTAGTAGTTACATATATTTCTTATGGGGGTTTAAAAATATAATGTGTTATTCTAAAATATATTGTTTTGGAATAATATCCAGTTATTATTTTTCATAGGGTATATATACATACACGGATATATATCTATATGCATGTATCAAAGAATAAGAATTGACATATTTGAGTATGAGGGTTTTGGTTTTGAGAGTTTATCTTTTCTTTCAATTGCTTAATGAGCAATTGTCTACTCAGCTTAATGAGCCTTAGTTGTAATTTTATTTTTGAGAAATTGCTAAAGTAAGCTGGAGGAAAAGGCTGAGCTGCCTATCAGAACCAAAGTTATTACTACATTGTTCGGGAATATATTAGGATTTTAAAAAATGCCCCACCTTTGCCCAAAAGTCATAGTAATTGATTCAAAATAATTTTCTGTTGAAAGTCCTCTGTGAGGAAATATTCCAGAGAAACAATACCAAGTCAGATTTGACCCATAAATTCTCACCGATTATTGTATGTTTGTGTGAATGTGGAGTAGGGTGATAAAAATATGCTATTTACTAGAGGATAAGTACAAAACATACAACCTAGATGATCGTTATATTGATTCTCGATTTCCTCGCCAGTTTGTCGTAACTGTAATTTCAAGATTCTCTTTCATTCTAAGGAAATGTATTGAATACGAGATGTACTTGGTAGCACGGTCACATAAGAGCGGTACCTACCCTGGGGTGTTCCTCAGGATTTGTACCTCTTTTGTGTGCCCCTTCTGGATGCAGTGGACCCCATCTTTAGGTTTACTGGAAGGTATGTCAATCATCTCGGTTTCGTGTTTCCTATTTTGGTCAGTAGACAAGGGCTCCTAAACAGTGCAGAGAGGCACGGCTCCTATACGCTTTCGACCAAATAAACCTTTCATGAAATATTTGCCAAAGAAAGTCTCTTCTCCTTTTTGGCAGGCTTTGGAAGACAACATGTCCCTTGAAGAGATTGAGAAGCTCACGTACATTGACAGGTGGTTTTTGTTTAAGATGCGCGACATTTTAAACATGGAGAAAACACTGAAAGAGCTCAACAGGTAAGGCAGTGTCGTGCTGGTTCACTCTGCATATTTTCTGTGCAGTTTTTGAACAGTCTTCTTACCCTTAAGCATTTGCCCCCAGTTCTCCTCAGTGAGATAGTAATGGTCATGCTGGAACACGATAGCTGTCGCCAGGAGAGAAAGGACAGTTTTTTAGATGTTTACCTTTTGAAAGGCATCTGTTAATTTTTTTATTATTTATTTTATTTTATTTTACTTTTTATTTTTGCAGTTTTGGGCCAAGGCTAGGTTTGAACCCACCACCTCCAGTATATTGGGCTGGCGCCCTACCCCCTTGAGCCACAGGCAACATCTGTTAATTTTTTAAATATATCATCTACCCCCACCCCTGCCATCAGATATAGTGATGGTTTTATTAGGTCTTTTGCATCTACAAAACCGGGATGCATTTATGAATGCATGTGCTGTTTAACTCCCAAATATGACCTAGATTTAAATTTTATTAATCAATAATTAAATGAAAAACATTTCTGTTTTCTATAAATTTTGTTCTAAGTTCCTAAGCCCATTTTTCTCTTTTCATAGGAACCCATGCCTTGCTATATCTTGATGAGCAAAGGCATTCCTCTTGCATTCTACTGATATTTTGAACACTGGGGGGCTTCCAGTTTAGCATACAAATCAGCCACATTCAAGTATCTGTTAATAGACTCTTTCCCTCTTACTAATTTACATTTTTATCTCCTCCATGGCCAATTATTTTTAAATTTCATTTTATGTTGAGAGTATTCTGATAATGCCAGTGCTTCAAAATCTACTTTTTAAATTTTTCATGGGAAGACAGTTTGCTGGGGTACCTTCGGCTTACGAAATTATGGATAGGTTTTAAATATTTATTTTTGATAAGAGGAGCATTTATTACCAAATTAAGGAAGACAATATAGTCCTCTTCAGCTTCTCCCCTCCAGGAGACCTCTGAAATATACTAGTGTTGGAAAGGAAGCCTCATCTGCATAGCTAGGGATATGTGTAGAGAGGGAAAATATTTTGTGTAAATTGTTCTCAAGTGATTTGAGAAAATGTGGGAACTTTAATCATTTAAAATGCTGATAAATTCAGTGGAAGTTCTCAAAGCCTGGATTTATCAACTGTTTAGGAAATGTAACATAAAACTGGGTTGCTGCATTTGTCTAATCAATATGTTTATAAGCTGGTCAAGAAAAATACATGATTTGGGGGGAACAAAATTAGGTTTGTTTTCATCTATTTAATAATTGCCTGTGTCAGATGCTTGGCTATGAAAATTGGGGATTTCTATCTGACAAAGATTAAGCTAACTCCACGTGCTTGTAAATCATCCTTTCTAGGGATCACATGAAATGAACAGTAGATAGCAAATAAGTCAGGAATTGAGGCTGTACATTCATCTTAGAATTCTGCTGACTTAAATTTTCCTTTCCTGCTTTATGATGCCAGCAGACCTTCCACGTTGAAGGATGGTCTGCTCCAGTGTTCTCAGTCTCAAGCAACTGAGTTTAAATGCTTATGAAACCACTCCAGTTAAACCACAGGAGGGTGCTAGCAACTTGCAGTATGCCAAACACAGAGGCAGAAAAGACCTGGGGTGGAAAAAAGCAGATGCTATTGTGATTTAAATCTCCACTTGATATACGTTCTGATTTTTGGACAAATTCAGTGTTTTAATTGAATAGTTTTTGTTACAACCAGAAGGCAGGTTGAGATTCCATCTAAGCATAAATAAGGGTATATTGATAGTGAGAAAGGTCCTTGGAGGATTAAAACAACACATTCTTACAGATCATTTAGAACATCATTCTCTCTTCTACATTGTTACATTTATATGCTGATTGTTTGATGTTCTCTGTCTCCATTTTCTGGCATAAATATATTTGTAAAATACTTTCTATTGTTCATCATGATTTACATGAAAAACTTTATATAAAGCTTTTAATAATTTAAAAGACTTTTAATATTAAATTCATAATTATCTACTTTAGGTATAAGTCTGTTTTGATGCAGGGATGTGAAAGTGCCTGTTACATAGCAAAAGCTAAAGTAAACCAGGGTAGAACTCAACGGACGATCCCTGGCCTTGATAAACTAACCCCTGAACTCATCATCCGAGTGTGACTTTACTGTTCACATCATTTCTTTTTGACGTGTCATTGAGGTACACGTAAATATTCAGTAATGAATATTTCTTAGGGGTGTTAGATAAACAATAAGAATACATGACCACTGAGGCTTCCAGTCTCAATTCATTCTGTGATACATAGGGGTCTGAAGTTGAAAGGGTATCAATGCTGATGGAATTAAAAGTATGCAGGCCTTGAGTTTCCTCGTTCTATTTTGATTATTCTCACCATAAGTCCACTTCATGCAGTCCTCTGCTTTTTCTCAGCCTCTAAGTCCATGTAGTCTTGGTCAACAAGATATGAACTGCTCCAACAACTTGTAATATAGTGTCTCTCTGTTAATGATTGGCATTATGTGGCTGGCTGGTGTATTGTCAATTTGGAGAAGGGTTGAAATTAGTTGTTGTTTTTCATTTGCATGTACTCATGGTTCATTTTGTTTCAAGATCTCAACTACTCCTGTATTAAAAAGGCTGGCTTTACATGTAGGTCCAGGAGGTAGCTATTTATTTGGTTTGAGTTGAGAGGATCCTAAAATTCTCCTGGTTCAACATATCTCTGGTGCCAATATACCTCCCTCCCTTTGCATTTGTCAGATAGAAAATAAGTAGTGGGATCACACTTGGGAGAATGAAAGAAACTTTAAAGAGAGGATAAAGTACAGAGTGCTAGGTGTGGGGTAGTTTTCAGCTGGTTCCTTCCTTGTGTATTGGGAGCCAGAGATTGATGTATATGGTGGATTCAGGGGCACATTACTCTCTCATTTGCCTAGCTCTGGAGTTCTTCCTCTTAATGTCTACTTCATAGTTTTGTTGTGAAGCTTAAATAAGATAAATATAAAGGACATCTAGCACATGGTTAGTGTCTAAGAAAATTTTCCTTCTTTTCTACTGAAAATCAAAATATTACTTGTTATAATAATATTTTATGATTTTAGATATATGCATTTAAAGACAGATCTTCAGAGTCACAGTTTGTATTTGCTCATATACATGTATTTTAAAATATATCATTTCTCAATTTTCTTTATGATTAACACAAGACCTGTTTTTTTTTGAAGGAAGCAATGATAGCTACTGATACAAATGCTTATCTTATTAAAAGATCAATAGCATTCTATTATGCTAATGAACAGAAAATTCCTACTCTACAGTTGTTGATCAAGCTAAAGCTCTTCTAAAATCCAATAAACACATTCAGTAGCAAAGGACGAGAGTATTACTCAAATAGATAGCCAGTCTGCGTGACTTGGGTTTACATAAGCCACCCGAAATGAAGTTCAGAATTTTACTCCCAAATGGACTATATCCACATATTTAGTACATATGTGAATGTGTGCAGATTGGGATAGAGAAGAAAAAAATGGCTAAAGAAGGTAGGCTTTGTGGAAATAACTTATGAATTTTCCATGCTTATGAGAAATGAGAAATTATAGTAAGAAATATTTTTCCTTAAATGATGGAGCTCTAGGAGAAAGTGGAAATTATAGTAAGAGATCTCTCCTTCCTTGAAGGGCGGAGATAAACATGCATCATGATCAGGATGATGTATGAAAGCCCAGCCTTCTTCAGGTTGATGTGACAAAGTGAACAGGTGTTGCAATAATTGACTCAGCATGTTGGCTCTGAGTGCTTGCCCCCAGTAGAGCTCAATTTTATTTTCCAATTCACACACATTGCAATGGCAACACTCACAAGACTCACAAAGCAATAGCCATTCTTATCAACTTTTCCTGCTTGAGTTCACTGACTTTATGCTTTTTATAGCAGCCCAAGGACATGCTAGGGAAGTTGACCATTCCAGGCAGTTCCCCAAATTTATAAGCCGGTGTAATGGCATTCATTGATTTAGGGTGGTGATTTATACATTTATATAGTAGATTTCTTTAGGGTTTGAGAAGTTTTTTTTTTTTACTTATGTGATACGAGTTGTACCATGTAGGATTCTAAAACTTGTTATGCATTTTTTGCTTTTTTTTTTTTTATTAAATCATAGCTGTGTACGTTAATGCAATCATGGGGCACCACACACGGGTTTTATATACAATTTGACATATTTTCATCACACTGGTTAACATAGCCTTCCTGGCATTTTCTTAGTTATTGTGTTAAGACATTTATAGTCTACATTTAGTAAGCTTCACATGTACCCTTATAAGATGCACCATAGGTGTGGTCCCACCAATTACTCTCCCTCCACACATCCTCCCCCACCCCGCTCCCCCTCCCCATCTCAAGCATGGAAGAAAAAGTATCCAATGTACTCAGCCCTACTACGAAACTAATTTATAGCTTTCATATGGAAACTTGTTATGCATTTTATTTAGAATTTAGATGGTTAATAATTCCTAAGATCTATTAACTTCACATTACCAGATCACCCTGCAAAGAATTTGAGAAAGGTTAACTTTATTCGAATTTTTAGTGGACCCATCACATGAGTAATGTTCTATCCATTGGCCTTTACTTTTGAGCCATCCAGACTTGGATATTTTTCACACAATCACTTTTTCTACCAATGCTGACTATTTCATAAGTTATGTTCTTTTTGTACAGCATTTTCCTAAATATTCACTAAAAGAAAAATAACTTACTTTGATCTATTAAAAATCACAAAGGTCTTACCTATCAGCCTTTGATCCATTCCTACATAAATTCAATTTTGGGCAAGTAAGAGTATCCGGCCTGGAGAGAGGAACTGCCAGTACCATAAATCAAATAAACACGTCAAACGTCTTCATCAACAAGGTTCTCCTGATTTAGCAGATTCTGTGTAGTAAAAAAAGGAACGGATTTCTAGCTCTTATCTGTTAAGATAGAACTTGAATTTTGATTCAATTCAATAATTCTGAATGCCTTCCAAGTGCAAAATAATAATCACCAAATTTTTGGACTACAGATCAGGCACTTCTAAGCACATTATTTCATTTACTCTTTACCACAACATTAAGAAGTCAGTAATTATCCTAATTGTACTGATAGCAAACTGAGGTGCTGAGAGACTCGTCGGCTTCATGTCACATACTAATACATAGCAGAGTTGAGGTCCAACCTGAGCTGGACTCCAAAGCCTAGGAGATTTGATACTCAACTCTTTATATTTGACATGTAACCACACAAGTATGTGCACACATATATTTTGTATAGGCATAAGTGTGTAGATATAAATGTAAACACATAAACCTATGTATATATTCACAAACATTCATTTAGGGATATGAGAGGTGAATCAGGTAATATCTGAAAGAGGTAAGACTACATATAATAAACAACTTCAGTATAATACTAGTAGCCCATAAAAGAGTGACGGTCCTCCCCCCATAGAACAAGCACATATGACAAAATTTCAACTATATTAGTAGTTAAAAGACAAACACAGGGTGAGGATCCCTCCGTTGACCCCTATTGCAATAAGTAAGGGAGAAATTCTACAATAATAGGGCTTGTTTATGAGTGGGAAGCATTTGATGACCTTACACTTTTGTTTACAATATCAGTTTAGATCAGCAATTTTAGACTGAAAGACAATCATGATACTTAAAAAAAAAAAAAGGAATAATGAACAGGCAAGAAAAAAATGTGAGAGTACTAATTACCAGTTTTGAGCATCTGCTGATCTTCTGCCTCTAACTCTTTTCTATTTTTTTATTTCCTTGTTTTGGTTTTTGGGGTTCTTTAGCTATTTCTGACTGATGTATCCAGCTCCAGGATTTTATTATACCTGACTAAATTGTATAATTTTATTCTTTCCCTGGGTAAAACTAAGCTGGATTAAGTCCTGAATCCGTCCTTCAAGTAATTAGCTATAAGAAGACAGCCAGCCACTGCTTGGGCTACACCACGTTGAATTACCAAGTGGAAGGTTTTCCACCACTTATGGTGATTGCTTGTTCTTTTGTATTCCATTCATTTTGGGCAATTTTCCCGGAACGGTCCATTTTTCTCTCTGGTTTTTATGTACAATGGCGCTATTTATGTTAGCAACTTGTAGATGACTGCTTACAAAGAATCTGCTTTCATCCATTTTAGATGTTCAAAAGTAGGCTATATAACCATTGTGATACAATTTATATGTTGTAGGGTTTAGAGTTCTCTGTTAATTGTTGAAATAAACTTAATTTACTATGGGTTTATTTACAAATATATTCACTTTTTCTTCTGTATTGTATAGGCTTTGTGCAGGGTTTTTTGCTATTCTAATTCTGGTAATATTCATGTTCTCCTTTCACTGCCACTTACGGCTATGGTCTTTGCAATAAAAAAAAAAAAGAGTAAAGTACACATTTGAAGGTCCTATTTTCCATCCGAATGTCACTATGTTCAATGTGATGAACGATGTTCACTGGTGAGTGCTGAAAAATCATAGGTGTGCCTTTTGCTTAAGAAAACAATCTAGGACAAGCCTGGTAAGTTCCACTTGGGCATTCAAGTGCTAAATTGAGCTCAGTAAAGTTGGCCATTTCCCTCCAGCCACAAACTTCTGGCGGAGGTAATAATGCAGGTGTCACCTTAGCTGGAACACTCCCTTCGAATGTCCTCTCCTACACACGCTAGTGTCTGACTTTTTATTTAACTTGCTCACATGGCATGGAAAAATCAGACAAGAACGTTTTGTGTTTATATTTGATTGAAGTTTCTGGAGGAAAAATGTCACCTAAGAGTTGTTAAGTATAAGTAAAAGAAGGGCAGGACTTTACTTTCTGAGGACAATTGGTACTTTGCAGAAGAAAAAAAAATCAACAATTTCAGTCTTAAAATACTAAAGGCAGATGTAATTTAGGGAAAAATATAATAATATGATATTTGTTATAATTTTTATGAAACTTCCTTATGACATATGTTTGTGATATTATTTATTATTTTGGATATGGAAATGGGAATGGAGGTGGTGGGACACTTTATCAAGTGCACTGATTTGATTTGCAGAAAATGGCCATATCCTCTTATATTATTACAACTCACATTAGATTTATAAGTCTCAGTTTTGCCCTAGATAAAAATAAATGCTCCCTTCTTATTTTACTTAGAAGCCATGCAGCTATCTCAATATATAATACACTATACATGAAGTACCTAGATTTAGAGGAAAACAGTATTACCAATTACCAATTACCAATATTGCCATTCTGTGGTTTAAATCTTTATACTCTAAGCCACTTCCATAGTAAACCTCCTCAAAAAGACTAAAAATTGAAGCATATGTAAACAATTTTTTTTTCTCTGTACATTAGGAGTATTATGGCATGGGACAGTCCATGCTTCAGTGAACTAATGCCAAAAATACATTTTATGATTAATTTTATTTTATGTTCCGTATGATAGACTATCTTAGGTGATGTCATAGATTTAAAGAGATTTTTATTATTTTTAACTTATGATTTATTGCTTTAGATATGATGTAAATTTTTACACCAAATATTTACTGTTCTGAGAGCTCTTATTTAACTCCTTGTTTAAGTACTATTGTCATAGTTTTGACAAATAATTGTGCATTTTGAAAGTGAGAGGACAAATAATTATTGTGCCTTTTTAGGAGCGTGCAGCGATACTTATGATTCTAGCATAGGCAAGATAAATGGTTTGCTTAAAAGGTTCTTCTAGTGATATTCAGATTGTTCATAAAATGCATTTTATATACTTCTATATGTTAATTCTTGCACGTTTGATAGTTTCTAAAATTTTAAGTTGATTTAAAGTATATTTATTAGCTGGGCATCCTGGTGGGCACCCACCTGTAATCCCAGCTACTTGGGAGGATGAGGCAGGAGAATCCCCTGAACCCAGGAATTTGAGGTTGCTATGAGCTGTAATGCCACAACACTCTACCCAGAGCTAAGGAATGAGACTGTCTCAAAAAAAAGTATTTAAAATATACTCAGAAAGTGTGTATACCTATGAATGGTGAACAATTAATAGATTATGTATGTGTCAATATCTCTGATCTCAACATGATGGATTATGCATTTACTTGATGGCATTTCTCCTTTGTGGGAGCTTTTACTAGATCCAGCGGGATTTGTTCATCTGTTCAGTCAGTAATATTTATTGGATATCTACTATGTGCAAGGCATTGTAATAGTTCCAATATTATTTGTTGATGAATTCTTATTAGTTTTTAACTTAATTTCAATGAGTTTATACTCTGTAAAAATAGCTATACATTGACAGGATGCAATCACAGCCATTTGAAATGCAGAAACATGAATCCACGAAAGTTTAATGGAGGTTAAAAGCACAAGCTCTAAGACTTCTGCACGTGTTGTCTCACAAAAGTCTCAACAGAAGTGTTCCTGGAGGGTGTGTGTCTCTATATTATTATACTGAAGGGAGGATGGCTCAGACTATTTGAGCAAATGTGCTAAGGTTTCACAGCTAGTTCATTTTGGAGCCAGGATTTGAGTGCAGGACTTTCTGAGTATAAGGACAGCATGTTTTCCTTCCATATATCCCGCTATCATGGGAACCAAAAGAAGAGAGAATTTTAGAAATAATTATAAGCTAGGGAGACATTTTCAACAGTATCATGTAGTTTGGAGAGAAAAGAGAGGTCAGCTCAGCACATTTGAGGAGGTCGGCAGGGAGGGTAGAGTGTAAGGACCAAACGTGTATTGAGAAAGAAGTAGGTAAGGGGATGAATTCTAGGAAGTGACAATTTCTTTTGGCTCTTATTTTGTTGTATTTATGTTATTTGTCATAAAAGTAGAATCTTACTGTAAAGAATAAGGTAATCTAAGAACAAAAATTAAGGTGGATATTATTTAACTATTTTCATATCGCATGTAATAGTTAGAACCTAGTTTCATGTCATTGCTCTGTGATTATTATACATCTGCTAGTATCATCCCCCAATTAAATTATAAATTTCATTAAGGCAAGTACCAAACATCATAATGTCTTAATATACTTTTACTATAGGCCTTTATTAGTACTAAGTGCAGAATAGAGTTCACCATTCTGAGGTATAAGGTCAATTCTGAAACAGGTACAAAACTTTTCCAATTTTTGGAAGGTATTTATTATATATTGTCTTGGAAATTGGCATACAGTGCCTAACATAGAGTAAACACTCAACAATATTTGTATGATAATGTACCAACTTAAGAAATAAGGAAGTGTTCTTGGTAGAAAGTGAAAGTCAGAATTTCTCAGTCATAGCAAAAGAGGGGGAATTGTAGTGGGGGAAAATATATTATGACTCCTGGTTGCTCAAAGCGACCTACAAAATTATGAATTGGAAAATATAATGTACAGTTCAATAGACCAACTGTTGGAAAATATTGTATAAACATATCTCTAGATTATAATCTTTTTAAGTGGTTATATATCTACTAATTGGCTAGGAAGGCTCTGGATAAATGTTTTTAATAATAGGGAATTTATCTAATTATTTGTATTGTCAGAGAATATATACATGTAGGCATTATAATATTTACAAGTATATTGTGAAATCTCTATTGCCTACTGAGAACTAGCCAGCATTTCTGTACTACAACTGCCTGAAAAAATTATTCACATTTTGAAATTTGTACATTTTTGACATTTTGTGAAAAATATCTGTAAATATTGACAGTCGTAGTGAAGGATATGATTTCATTAACCAGCAATGAAGGTTAAGGCAAAAAACATATACTTAGGGTATTTATAACATAAAGATTTACTATATTCTTCTTGTGACCTTAAAGTGCATTTCTATTACAAAATAGGAAAAACATATCACCATTATATTTTTCTGGACGGAGAAACTGAGTCCCATGAAGTGTGTATCATACTTCATGTCACACCAGTCAGAAAAAAGCTGGGAAGCTAGCCCAGGGCCTCCACCTTCAGTTTTACTCATTCACCCTTTTCTAAAGCTTCTTTTTAGAGATACGACTTTTAAATTAGACAGGTGGAGATCAGTTCCTCCTCAGCTGTCAAGTTGGGAGCTGTCTGTGTCCCTGCCTTCGCTGTTGACCCCACTTAGAGCAGAACCATTGTGAGGGTCATGCCCTTTTCCAGAACTCTTGGGGGAAAACACAGGGAGCCTGGAAGGAAGAAAACCCTGGTGAGTCACGTTTAAAAGACGTCAACAGAATTTTCAAGGGTACGGAGACCTAGGATAAAGATTTTCTTTTTCAATCTTACTTTATTAATAGTAAAAGACTGTGTATATATTTTTGTACACATATTTTTTTCTTTAAAGTGCAAATGTCTTGTCTCCCATGTTCATGCAGGTGTAAGTAAAACAACTCTAGAGCGTAGAATGGAAATTAATTTACGCAAACAGGCTGCCAGAGCTGCAGAAACTGGAGAATCTGTTGCTGAACCCCATAATTTTTTTTCACCTGCTAATTCATTCCTGCAATGCCTTCAGGGGTGGGGGGACATAAATCCTGTGAATCTGACTCTATCCCAGAGAGGGGCAGGCAGCAGCTACTCCTCCTGAGGGGGAGTGAATGCCTGAGAACACTTTCTCTCCAGGAGATCAATTTTTTTTTTTTTTTTTTTTTTGTAGAGACAGAGTCTCACTTTATGGCCCTCGGTAGAGTGCCGTGGCATCACACAGCTCACAGCAACCTCCAGCTCCTGGGCTTAAGCGATTCTCCTGCCTCAGTCTCCCGAGTAGCTGGGACTACAGGCGCCCGCCACAACGCCCGGCTATTTTTTGGTTGCAGCTTGGCCGGGGCTGGGCTTGAACCCGCCACCCTCGGCATATGGGGCCAGTGCCCTACTCACTGAGCCACAGGCGCCGCCCAGCCAGGAGATCAATTTTGATGTTCAGGGAGTAAAAAGTGTGGTGACTCTCAGGGCACAGGAATGCTACAGAGGTGAGGGAAGAGGCAAAGATTGCTGAGGCGAGGCCACGTTCAGATGACCTGGCAGTTTTGTTCTGCTGAACGCTTCCCCCGCTTCTTCTCTTCCCCTTCCTCTTTTTCTTCCCTTTGGCCACTTTTCTCCCTTTCTTTCTTTTTCTCCAGCTTTTGTACCTATGAGACACTTATCACCTGCTTGGCGTTCTGCTGAACACTTGACACATTTATCATTTCATCGGATTGGTGGGTTTTCCCCCCAGGGTAGCTGGAACCTGACTCTAGGTTTTGGCCAGTGATATTTGCCTATCAAAGGCTGACGTAGGCGTTTTGTCACTATCTGCCTCCGTCAATACACTGATGATAACATCAGGGCCATAACATCAACATCCACATGGCAATATCCATTGTGCTACCACCTCCAACTCACATCCTACCACCCATTCATTAGCTGATAAACTGGTTTAATTGCCCGGCTTTGGCTCTAGGCAGCTTGAGGGATGAGTTACTTAAGTTGTCTTTGAGACTAGGGTCATTAGTGTCAAGTAGATGAGAATTTTTTTCTCTCATGGCTTCTAATGTCCATTTATATGTCTTTTGAAAATCTCTCGGCAAGAAAGATATTTGATTTCCATGTAGGTGATAAGCTTCCTATCAACATAGATCAAATGTGACATGCCACCAGGAATTAATTCTAGAATTTTTTCTGCCTCCTGTTAAAAATGGCTATTTATTAGCCTCCTTTCAGTAAAAGGCTTATAATATCTCATTCAAAGACTACAAAAAATATTTAGTCAAAATTATTCCCATATATATTACATTTTGCAAGAAAAATAATTACACAGCAATTAGTAGATAGGCTTAAGTTAACTAATTTATTCTAATAAGTGTTCTAGGTAACAGTTTCTGGAAGACGTATAAAGTTATATATTGAAAGTTAGGTATTTGTTGCTTGTGACAACATACATGATGTTTGGAAAACTACTCTGGAAACATGAGTTAAGCAAAGATGATAGAGATAGTTTCAAAACATAGGACTTTCAAGGATATCTATTTGTGAAATAACAAATTGTAAAACATCAAAGAATGCTCGATCTCAATTTTCTACTGAGATTTTATAAAGTGTTATGCACATTAAAAAAAACTATATTTGTGAGAAAATCCAGGGTTTTGTTTACTGAATACATCAACTTCCTTCTAGGGAAGGTATACATTAGCTAGATTTAAAGTTATAAATAAATGTATTAATCAGAAATAACAGAAGCAATATTTCATCATCTAGGCTTTGCCCTATAGTTCAGTCTGATCAGGTGAGAGCTATTTGATTAGTAGCAGCAAGCCTCTAATGTAACAGAATACTTTTTTTATATACTAATTGACATGACTTACTACTTTGGTTAGGTGGTTTTCATTTGTTTTTCATCTTTACCCTACCAAGGGCAGAGAAAGAGGGTCATAGAATTTTATATTAAGAATCACTCATGAACAAAATGTGATTTATTAAGGCTAAAAAATTAAAAATGGAGACTTTACATCCTTCGTATTAACCTGGATGAAAGTGGAAGACATTGTTCTTAGTAAAGCATCACAAGAATGGAGAAGCATGAATCCTTTGTACTCAATTTTGATATGAGGACAATTAATGACAATTAAGGTTATGGGGGGGAAGCAGAAAGAGGGAAGGAGGGAGGGGGGTGGGGCCTTGGTGTGTGTCACACTTTATGGGGGCAAGACATGATTGCAAGAGGGACTTTACCTAACAATTGCAATCAGTGTAACCTGGCTTATTGTACCCTCAATGAATCCCCAACAATAAAAAAAATAAAATAAGAAAAAGGAAAAAAAAAATTACAATCAAGTCGGCCTACATGGGGCTTTTTTTCCCCACTATTATTTCTTGGTACTCACAGAGTATAGTTATGATATTATATTCAATAGTAGATGCATGTTCTTCTTACCAGATTGAAAGTGTTGTAACAATATTTATCGATCATTAGAGTCATTAAAAATTGTTAAAAATAAAAAACATGAGATTTAGGAAGTTGAAAATTACCTACCTAAAAATATCTTAAGTACCAGTTTCTCATAATGTTTTCTTCTTTGTTTTGATCTTGTTGTTGTTACTACTAGCTTTTAAGGCAAAATACAGTTTTCAATATGCCACCTATTGAAACCAATGCTTGTAATACTGTTGTCTTATTGCAATAGTGCTAAGAGGATCCAGATCTTATCGGATGATTTTCAGAGGCTGTGCTATTCCATGAGCACCGAATCTAAGTAATATTTATCCTATTCGTGAGCGAACCTATCAAAGCCTTCTTTAGTTCCTTCAAAGACCTCATTGCTATATAGAAAGAAATTGTGCTGCTCTCAAAAATTAAGAGAAAATAATAGTATTTACCCAATTGCCTGGGTTTTTATCCTTTGTTTCCCTATGTGCTATTCCTGTTTTTGAAAAATGTCTTTTGCATTTCTCTTAAGGAAATAGGTAGAAAGCCGTCTCTTTGGAAAAAAAAAGACAACTTCTCCACTGAAGGCATTATTGTGATTGTGGCATGGTCTTGAACCTGTGAAATACCAAAAACAATCAATGAATCAGTAAAAACCTCAAGGGAGAGGCTGGTGAGGGGTCACAAGGCAGAGAACATATATCTTACTCAGTTTTCTTTTCTTATTAACACAGGTGTTATTACTGAACATCAGGCTCACTGTTTTTGTCAGCTTCTGTCTTTGGGGAGATTTTTTTTTTTTTTAAGAGGATAATGATAAAATTGCAAACCCATCCCGTATTTATAGGCCAGGTGGAGTGCTCATTTTCATATTAGAGCTTGTGCAATCTGGAGGGAAATTTGTTTTGTATTACTTGTGAGTTGGTGGATCAGATAAAAGCCAGTAAGTGGAAGAGAGGCCTGTGTGAGTAGCTGGCTCCCCTGGTGATTAGAATGCTGCTCGTGCTCCTCCGGTCCGCTAATAGATTTCCCCAGCTCCTCTGTGCCAGGTGAAAATTTCCTCATTAAGGAGAATTTATTCCATTTCCTTTTATCATTTATTATTGAAGAGTAAGTGTGAGTGGAGGAAGCTTCAGAGATGACAGGGTAGAATTTTAAACAACAACAAATAAATCTATGCTGGAAGTTGAAGAGAGAGAGGAGACCGCCTTGTATTGTTTATACAACCAGGGAACACACCAGGGACTTCCCGCTGGAGAAGCGAGCCATGCTGTCTCACCATTAAAAGATGATGGCGGAGTATGTAAAACGTCTGACGGTCTGGTTTTAAGACATCCCTTTCCCCTCTAAAATTTCAAACTATCATTTTGTGCTGCTAAGTGGAAAGAAAAGAAAGATTATGAAAAGGGCAGCATCCCAGGCATTTGATGTGCTGTTAGGTTGTTTAGATCCCATTATGAATGATGAAAGTCTAAACCTTTTGAAAAGTTTGCCCTTGAACTCTCAAAGCAAGCTGGTAAGGGAAAGAAATGTTTTATATATCGTATATTTTAAAGATACAGTTCTGAAATATGGATTTCATATGTGCATGTTTCATATGCACATATCAGATACACATAAAATACTAGGATGCACAAATATATGCCAAATAATAGAAGGAAAATTGATTGCACATAATTTTAAATTGTGTCCTCCAGTCCGATTTCTGACTTGGTATCATCCTCCCTTGATTTACACTAGGATGCAGAGCATTCCCTGATGAGGGGCCGAAAAGTAGTTTTGAACAATACATTCAGCGTTTGTATTTCTTTTAGCAACTATTCTATTTTGAATTGTTCCAAATTAAAGTTTTCATTTTCATTTGGAAAAATAAAACTGGTATAGCCCTGATTCTAAAACAAGCTTTTACCTAGGTTGATTTAGAAAGAAAACCAAAAGCTTGCTCTGCTGGAAGTTCTTTTTAGTAGATAAAATGGAGGGTAGCCCAACATGGGCAGAGAAAGATGAGAAGCACGTATCGAATCTCCACATTGTTAAATGAACTTTATGTTCACTCAAGATTATTCATCTTGTATTTGACTCTGAGGAGGTTTAACCTTACCTAAATCACTGGCCCAAAGCTAATGAATCGTGTCTTCAAACCGTCCCTTTTTTTATTTTATTACAATAGGACATGAAATAAGATTTTTATCAGAACAAGTTGGGAATAAAGTCAGTATTCCTCTGTGTGTCATGACTTGCCTGCCAGCCTTGTGTTGTACTGAAGCAGAGGAGAGGACAAGTGAGGGAAATAGAGTCAGCCTGCTCCCTGACTTGTCATTAGGCATTCCCCACAGAATTAGGCGGCACTGGATGTGGGAGGGAGCGAACTTGTCTGTGCCTTTGTAATTGCCTTTGTGGGTCAGAACCAACATCTATCTTTCTGAGAGGAGGATTGCTAAATGCTTTACACACTATCATGAACATGTCTAAAATGTAGAAATTTATAACCAGAATGACGAGGAATAAAATAGAATCAAAAATACATCACTTTGAACAGACTATGATCACGTCTACCCAATATTTGTGTTCAAGTTAAGGTACACAATTTTGCTAATACGCTATTCTAATTTAATGCACTCTAATTTTCAAGGCATTTAAAAATATCATGTGTTATTGATCTAGTTATTTGAAAATTGGACAAAAGTTAAAGAAGCAGTTTTTTGGCTCATCAGGAAACTGTTTCAATAATAAGTGACTGCCCTTAAGATATGCGCTGTTCATGTCTAGCTTGGTACATCTATTTCAGAATTTTCACCTGATGTGATTTGAGAGAGTGCCCATGTGGAAATAGTTTTCACCCCCATTCTGTATCACCATCATTGTGTGTTACTCTTGCCCTTCTCAGATATCCCCTTTAAATGATCAAACCTCTCTGAGGTGGGGACACTGGGTGGGGGCGGGGGAGGGGCAGGAACAATTGAGTTAGTCTTAGTGACAAATAACTTTTCTTCCCCGCTAAAGCTGTGCACAAAATTAATTCATCTTTATGCACAAGGCCAATTCCATCACTCAGCTTTTCTGTTGCTTTTCTTTTCTTTCTTTTTTATTTCTTTGCTTGTAAGATTCTAATTGTATTTGGTGAGTAGAGGCAGAAGTATATCAGCTAGGGATGCCTACTCTATCGGACTCTGTGGTGAAAAAGAATAAGAGAAATTATGCGTATTTCAGTAATAGAGAAGACTGAAAATGTATATAAAAATGCACATTTATTGTATCCCTAGTAGAAAAGTGAGGAATCTAAAAGGTTTATTTTTGTTCATTTAATAACATTATTTTTAATTTTCATTTAAAACAATGTAGCAATCTTTGAAGAATTAACTGATATAAGAAGGAATAAAAATAAATAAACACTGAAAAAGCCCTTACTAATAAATAGAAAAACATAACCAAAAAAAACAAAGATAAATGCTGACTTCTGCTTATCTTTGGACTTGAAGAACTTGCATTTATGATGCTGCATCCATGGTATTGGTTACAGATGTGATGGTTCTCTCCCAAGCATGTTTCTTAACTGTGTCTGGACCACTGTTTTCAGTGTTAGGATTTTTAGTCATTTACGTTCAAGTGGTTACTGTTGCAATTTAGCAAAATAGCTTATTTGTTAAGCACTTCTGCTTTGAGGCTAAATGCATACTTGCACATAAACAAATGAGCAATTAGTTTAGGAATATATCCTAGGCAAGGGAAGTGGAAACGTATGTTTGTAAAACAAATAGCAACAACAACCAAAAGTTCTTCCTCACCTACTTTTTTTCTTGATTTTTGAAGGAAGGAGCAAAATTAACTGTAATCATAAGCCAGTGTTTTTCAAAGGCCCTCAGAGGCTCAGATTTACCCACCCCCTCCTCTGAGCCACACCTTCATCTTGGATAAATTTCTCTCACAGCACTTCTCCAGATACAGATACATGAATGGCTATTTGTGTGCTCCTGAATATACTCTGACCTCCTTGGATGTAGTAGTTTGATGTTTTTTATCTCCCCATTATTAATACCAGTGGTATAGGCTTGATATAGAGCACGTGTTCAAGGGTTGAAGCACTGGTGAGATGACGGTGAAGATTGCTCTACCCCCAGCACGCCGTTTCCTGCTTACTCTTTCCAACTATAATACAAATCCTTAGCATGTTCCCTATACCCGCCATCTTGTTGCTCTCAAATTGTTGTAAATGCAGATGCTCTTGCCTGTTGTCTACTAGTTCCTTCATCTATATAGAGTAGAATTTTCTTTTTTTATTTTATTTTTTGTTTATTTATTTTTAACACAGCTTTCACCTCATTTACTTAATCAATGTGTAAAGACATTTGTGTTCTATACTTGATAGATCTGACTTGTACCCTTGTAATATGCTCCATAGGTGTGGTCCCACCATTCACCCTCCCTCTATCAAACTGCCCCTCTCCCTTCCCATCTCCTTCCCCTTCCTTCCTTCATCCTGGGCTATAGTTGTGATTCATCTTTCATGTGAAAGTGTGAGTGATTATAAATTGGTTTCATAGTAGTACTGAGTACATTGGATTTTTTTTTTTCATTCCTGAGATACTTTACTAAGAAAAATATATTTTTGTCCCTCTACCACCCTACTATTTCTCAAATACAAACTCTCACATTGTTACCTTTCTCTGACCTCACATTGCTTATCCCTCCATAAAAGTTTTGAATCACTTTCTAATCACCTCGCTGTCTCAAATATTGTTTTGTATCTTCTCAAGCAGGATTGTCCTTGAGAAATTTCTGTGATGGCCCGTGCATAGTGGCTCACGCCTGTAATCCTAGCTCTCTGGGAGGCCGAGGTGCATGGATTGCCTTAGCTCAGGCATTACAGACCAGCCTGAGCAAGAGCAAGACCCTGTTTCTGCTAAAAATAGAAAACTTAGCTGGGCATTTTTTGGCAGATGCTTGTAGTACCAGCTACTTTGGAGGCTGAGGAAAGAGGATTGTTTGAACCCAGGGGCTTGAGGTTGCTGTGAATTAGGATGATGCCACAGCACTCTACTGAGGGTGACAGAGTGAGACTCTGTCTCAAAAAAATAAAAATAAAAACAAAGAAGACATTTCTGTGATGATGAATATTCTATAATTTTCATTGTCCAAGGTAGTAGCCACTGGCCATGAGTGGCTAGGGAGCACTCAAAATGTGGCTAGGGTGATTATAGGTCTAAATTTTTAGTTTTTAAAAATTTCAATTCAATAACTTTCAAATTTAAAGAACCCCATGTGCTAGCCAAGGGGCTTCCACAGTTCTAGGGCGTATAAGCGCAGAGTCTGGCACACACACTAGGTCAGTAATAACATTTGTTATCAGGTTATATTCAAGAATTTGACAGGAAAATGTATTACCTTGAGGGAAGGCTTATCAAATGCTTGGGAAAATTAAAATTCAAAATTGGAATAAAAGGAGAAGGAATTCTATTCATTGGGAGAATGGATGCACTGATTTGAGACAGAAGGGAATTTAGGTACAATAGATAAAGCAGAAAGGCTAGGAAGAGCGGCAGCCATGGATATATATAAACTCATACTGATATCAGAAAGCCAGAGAAATGGCCATTATACATATCAGCTTAACCCACTCTTCCCTAAATTCAAAATATGAGTTAATTAAAAAAAGATTAAAGATTAGAATGAATAAAATGCAATAGATTTAATATAGCTACATTTCACTAGCTGGATTTCATGAAAATGTTTATTTAATGAAAGTTAGATATTCTGGCAACATGCTGTTATATTTTAATCTCACTGTATTCAGTATCAAATTGTTATAATTGAATTTATTTTATTGACTATGGCTTGAAATAACTGGCCCACAGGTATTTGGTTAGGGATGCTTTTATAGTAGTATTTTATTCTTCGTTCCCTTAACTCTATGCAAATTATTTTTGTATGCAGTTTGAAATCTAGTTATGAGCTGATTTCAATCATTTTTGTCTTTTCTGTAAAATGAAAATACCAGAGAGTTGTTTCTTTCATTTATATTTCTTCATTTATTTATATTCATAATTTGTATTTGTAATCATTTGTATGAATATATAAATTTATATTTGGCCTTCACTTATGTATAGTCATAAATATTTATTGAATGTTATTATGGGCCAGATAATATGCCAGGCATTACGAGTAATCTGGTAAATGAACCAAATGTATTTTTTTGCCCCTGTGGAATTTAAATGTATCAGGAAAAAGACTGATCAGTGAATAAAAGTTAAGAGACAATAAAGATGTTAGGCGATGATAGCATGCAAAATTGTATTCTGACTATGTCCATGGCTCCAAATGAAAGAGGCAGTTAAAAGCATGGGGAGATCAGTGCAGGTTGAGCAAACTCAGAGGCTGGACGTTAGCTGAACTTCGAAGGCTTGCTGGGGGCTCAGGGAGAAATTAGACAGGTTAAAGGAATGCCACAGGTGTTATAGGTGAGAGAAACCATGTAAATAAGTCTACATTATGGAAATGAGCATGGGAAAATGAGACAAATCTAGCTTGAGTGGAAAATAATTATAAAACCACAAGATTATCTTCTCAACATAGACGTGTGATATCAGTTCATAAAGGATGTCTCTGGGGAGGGTATCCAGTCCGATGCATGCTGGGACCTTCTGGTGAAGATGATTCTCAAAGTGTGTGTGCTTAAGACCTGGAGCACAGCATTGGGGAAGAGGTATGGGTTTGAGAATCATCAACCAGCCATGCTTATTGGAGCCCAGGACAGTGGCTTCTCTCTAGATAGAGAGAAAGTAGTCAGACTAAAGGAGGTAAGAGAGGTAGCGCCTTGGGGAGGAAAAACTAGTAAGTTGTTGTTGAGAGTAATAAACTAGGGTGACAAGGAACTTTAATAGAAGCCAGGGGAAGAATCTTTAAAGAATGGAACGCCCAAATGGTCATGGGATGACAGGTTGAAGAAAATGGTTATAGAGAAAAGGTTCCTGGATTTAGAGAAGGAGGTCCCTGATTATTACAAGCAAATTTATTAGCACGGTAAATGCAGGTGCCAATTTAAAAAAAAAAAAAAAAGGCAGGGCAGAGGGTTCTGAGGGTGTCACAGTAGGAGATCACAGAGGTCAGCTTTGCGAATGCAAAAGACTTCTCAGAGTCTGGAGTAGTGTGTTATTTATTTGTGTATTTTTAAAAGATAAGGGGCCCTACCCATATTTGAAGGTGGACAATCAGCAGCCTCTGGTCACTTTGAGGGGGAATGCGGCATTGCTCTTTGTTGTTTGATCTCATCATGAATCTATCTTTTCTGTTAAATTCTAGTGAGTCCATTCCAGAAGAAACCCTCAAAAGGGCAAAGGAGATCGGGTTCTCTGACAAGCAGATTTCAAAATGTCTGCGGCTCACTGAAGCCCAGACAAGGGAGCTAAGGTTGAAAAAAAACATCCACCCATGGGTGAAACAGGTAAAGGAATTTCCCTTTTTTTCTCCAGAATATCTGTGGTAATATGTAGGCACCAACTCAGAAAGCCATTCAATAATGAGAGGTGAGATTAGAAAGTAGACTGTTTATCCAATCAATGCTCAGGATGTCAGCAATTTTATTCGGCCCAGGATTGATTTATGCTTAAAAGGGGGTGTATGAAAGGACACGGAGATGTGAAGATGGAAGTGCGCATCTGGTTTTCTTGGCCTAAATGAAAAAAAAAATCAAAATGACCTTTCCTCTGCTTTTTGACCTGTGTCCAAATATACGTGTAATAAGAGAAATCCTTTGTGTAATAGAAGGGCTTGAAATATTCTAGCATAGTGACTGACCCTCTTGAAAAGAATAGTTATCTCTGATGGCACTAACTTTTTACAGGGCAATCCTTTATTTTAAGTGCCCCATCATTGTGGTTCATTTACTATTCATTGTGATAGGGCTGGGTATAATGAGCTCATTTAGTATTCATGACAATTACATGAACATTCATAGGTGTGCCTTGTGTTTCTATTTTTTCCCCCCCCTTATCCTTTAATGGAAAGGATGTCTTGGCTTAAAGTACCACCAGCTGGTTTTTGTCCTTTAAAATCATTGACTTTGCTCTGGTGCTCAGGGGGCCCCTGCATACCCTTAGGTCTCAAGCTTGATGCTAAATATTTTCCACTCAGCAGTTATTATCTTTCTCCCTTCTCACCTGCCTTATACCAGCTTGCCCTGCTGGCCCCAGATTCTTGCTCGCTAAGCTGGGCAACTGGCCCTAGAGAGTTGAATTGATTTCCAAACGTGTTCAATGAGATCCTGTTCTCTGCTCACCACCCTCCTTCCCTCCATGCTTTATGGTCTTTGTGTCATTTCACTGCTCGCTGCTACAGGTAACTTCAACCTTCTGCATTAATTTGAAAACCAATGACATCCTTACATGCAGGTCATTTTGCTCTGATTTTGATTTTTCTACACAGCTTTTTTAGCCAGCTAGGTAAGTCTTCCCAGTGACCATGGACTATAGGACCACTTTGTCATGTCAATGAGAGGCCCTACTGTAGTGATGTCATGATGCTGTAGGGTGAAAGGCACTACTGCAGTGATCCCGTGATGCTCTAGGATGACAGGCACTACTGTAGTGATCCCATGGTGCTCTAGGGTGAGAGGCACTACTGTAGTGATCCCATGGTGCTCTAGGATGACAGGCACTACTGTAGTGATCCCATGGTGCTCTAGGGTGAGAGGCACTACTATAGTGATCCCATGGTGCTCTAGGATGACAGGCACTACTGTAGTGATCCCATGGTACTCTAGGATGACAGGCACTACTGTAGTGATCCCATGGTGCTCTAGGGTGAGAGGCACTACTGTAGTGATCCCATGATGCTCTAGGATGACAGGCACTACTGTAGTGATCCCATGGTGCTCTAGGGTGAGAGGCACTACTGTAGTGATCCCATGGTGCTCCAGGGTGTATGCAGCTGTGTATTGGCCAAATGATTGCTTGATCACATCATTGTTGGTGTTTCCTGTTTCATTTTCAGAATTAGAAAGCAAATAGATTGCATATACCTTTTCTGGTGTTTGTATTTGACAGAAATAGGCATTAAAGGAATATAAATGGAGCACGAGAAAACTTACAGTTTTGAAAAAATATTTAATAAAGGAATAAAATCCTTATTTATTTGCTCATTTTTAAATTTATTTTCTCTTGCAGATTGATACACTGGCTGCAGAATACCCCTCAGTAACAAACTACCTCTATGTTACCTATAATGGTCAGGTAAGAATTGCCAAAATGCCATGCCCAGAGGATCTTGACTTACTATATGGTCCAGGTTAGGGAATATAATATTTTTGGCATCTTTGTTTATCAAAGTAATAAAAATGGCATCGTGGGAGTCAGATGCAATGATGTGTTTCTATACTTAGTCTTTTTAAGAACTGCCTTAAGATAATTAAAGTAAACAAGAGAAAAGATGATAAAGGCAGCGATTACATGAGCATATAATTATGCTATGTTTCATGACTAATTCAAAAATACTGAGCTAGATTTATTTTTTAAAGGTTGATAGATCTTGTATAACTCTTTATACTTATGGGTTCCCAGAGACTAATAGAGGATGCAAGTAAACTAGAGGAATAATAAAAAAGACACATTTAAAGATGGGGAAAATAGTTTAATTAAATGGAATAATAACACAAAACAATTTCCACATTTTTCCCCCTCAGGAGCATGATATCAATTTTGATGACCATGGAATGATGGTGCTGGGCTGTGGCCCATATCACATTGGTAAAGTGAAAACTTATGTTTACATAGGATTTTTATGATTTAAATAAACTCTTCACAAATGTTAATTCCATTATTCCAAGAACTATGCCAAATGCTGTTAGAATTGATGTTTTGTAAATTAGGAAACTATGGTTCAAAAAGATAAAACCCAAACATAGGGCAGCGCCTGTGGCTCAATGGGTAGAGCTCCAGTCCCATATACCGAAGGTGGCAGGTTCAAACCTGGCCCCAGCCAAACTGCAACAAAAACAACAAAAAATAGCTGGGCATTCTGGTGGGCGCCTGTAGTCCCAACTACTCGGGAGGCAAGAGAATTGCTTAAGCCCAGGACTTAGAGGTTGCTTTGAGCTGTGCACTCTACTGAGGGCAATAAAGTGGCACTCTGTCTCTAAAAAAAAGATAAAACCCAAACATATACAACTATTTGGTGGTAAAGTAATATTCAGAGGGAGGTCTCAGCTATAAATTTTGTCTCCTATCATTTCACCATGTTACTCCTTCATCATTTTCAACCTCAGTAACTAAATTGAACTTCTCACTGGGTTCAAAGAATGGAATTGACTGTGACTTTTTTTTCTTTTTCATAGCTTTTCATGAGGATCTACATTTGCTCAAGGAATTTATACATTAGCCAGAAAATTCCTTTCAGATACAATCTGTGACTGAACTTATCACTCTTGTTTACATCAAATGCAAAGATCTTGTCTTATTGGTTCATGGGTACAGCATTTTATTTAATATAATATAAACATACTAGAGATTGGGACATTTTCGCCCTACTCAATTAAAATTAGCTATATATCCAGGCATTCTAATGTGGAAATATTAAAATATATGATTTGAATGTTTATAGTCTTATTCTGTTACTTTAAGCATAGTTTATTTTAGTTTTTACAATTAACTGCTTCTGAATATGTGAGTTTACCAATTTGTACAGCCTTAGTTATGGCCTTAGTCCATTTGTGTTGCTATTACAAAATACCTGAGATGGGGGTAATTTATAAGGAATAGAAGTTTATTTCTCACAGTCCTAGGGGCAGGAAAGACCAAAGTCAAATGGCTGGAGGCTCAGTTTTCTGTTGAGAGTTAAGTTTCTGTTTCTAAGATGGCAACTCAAACTCTGTGTCCTCCAGAGGGAAGGGAGGCTATGTGCTCACATGACAGAAGGCAGAGGGCAAGAAGGGAGCAGACTTTCTCTATTAAGCACTGTTATGATGGCATTAATCTATCCATGATTAAACACCTCCTAAAAGGCCCCACCTCCGAGCACTGTGGCACTGAGGGTTGGGTTTCTAACACATGAATTTTGGGTGATACACTTAGATGATAGCACTTATTATGGGTAAATATCCTGAACACCTTCACCAGGATCTGCCCTTCTCCTCCCTGCATTATTTTTCCATCCTTTCCCAAATTTTACGTAATTTATGCAAAAAATTTTGCATTACATTGTGATTCAGAGAAGCCTAGCTGATAATCAAGTGTATGTTTACTCGACAATGAGAATGAACATGGAACTATGTTTGGATTATATATATATATATATTTTTTTTTTAATTTATTTTTATTGTTAAATCATAGCTGTGTACATTAGTGCAATCAAGGGGTACAATGTGCGGGTTTCATATACAATCTGAAATATTCTCATCAAACTGTTCAACGTAGCCTTCATGGCATTTTCTTAGTTACTGTATTTTTTTGAGACAATGTCCTAATGCAAAAAATTAGTACAAGGTACAGGACTTCCAGTTCCATGGTTTCCCAGGAGAGGTGATATTTTGAAGCATTTAGGTCATTATGATACAGTACTTCAGATTTCTCTATAGAAGGTCACTTACTCTGTATGGAGTGGCCTTGCCAAGATTGAAAGGATATACTTGGAAAGGATAGGACTTTTTGATAAATCACAGTATGTCAGAGCTGCAAGACCTTTCAGGGATCACTGGGTTTAGCTGTTAGACACCAGATGAAGTACAAGGACTGAAACTGGAGTATTGTGATTACTGGATTAACTATTTTTGTGTGTAGAGGTCAATATGTTCACTTTGAATTTCTTTTCAGTAAGTCAAGATTATTTTTTATCATTAAAATTATCTTCCATGGACACTGAGGTTCTGAATGCTTCAAATATGGAGATGACCTATTGCAGAATGTAGCCTATAAAACAAGCCAACATTTCATTGCTGTTTAATTAGACTCTGATTTCCTACTATTAATACAGTATGCATCATGAGTCTGAAATTTATATCTTGGAGCTTTAAAAATTGAATTGAAAGGCATTAGCTTCCTTAACTTGGACTGACGAGAGACACATTTATGCTTCTGTCCTGTAACTTGAAGCTTCTCTCATCCCTTTTCCCATCTCATGGTCTCTGCAGGCAGCAGTGTGGAATTTGATTGGTGTGCCGTCTCCAGTATCCGCACATTGCGTCAACTTGGGAAGAAGACAGTAGTGGTGAATTGCAACCCTGAGACTGTGAGCACAGACTTTGACGAGTGTGACAAATTGTACTTTGAAGAGTTGTCTTTGGAGAGAATACTAGACATCTACCATCAGGAGGTAAAAAAAGAAAAGAAAAGAAGATACATGCAGTGTCTGCTCTATATATGTGTATTCATGTGCGTAGATTTGCATCGTAATTCACCTTAGGAGAAAGAGCTGCCAATGTCTCCCATTGCCTAAGTTTATGGTGAAACTTTAAAAAAAAATCACTTCGGACTTATTTGAGGTCCTGGCAGAGAATGATTAACTTTTCATATAACATTCATTTTTTCCCCCAAAGCTTTCAGTTTGAAAACTCTACTCAGTAACAAGTGCCAGCCGCATGTTTACTAGCACAAGATGGCCCCTCATAAATATTTTGCAAAATTGGTCATTTAGTCATACAATAAACAGCCTCTTTTTTGTTCGTGATACAGTTTAATGGTGAACGGGTCCCAGTAGAGAGTCAGTTGTTCACAGAAGACCAGTTAATTTCTAGCTGCACCAGATGAAGCTGTTAGTCTCAAGTTTAAGATCCTTGAGTCCATTTGAACTTTTGAGTGATTTGGTTTCTTTGTAGCCTTCGCTCACGGTTGCTCCTCCATTCCCACTCCAACATTATTGAGTGCGTCTTCACCGTGCATTCATGCGATTACAGGTTCCTGTAGGTCTGTAGAACAAGTTAAATTCTTACGTGTAAATATGTTACACTTAAAAAAAATAACTGCTGGAAAGTTTCAGAGTGGTGTCCAGAAGTTATGTTTTCGATGTCAGTTAATTCCAGTTAACTAGTTAATTCCCTACCACAGATGATGATTACCACAGAGAATCATCCCTGTGTGTAGAATATGGTCACTCAGAGAAAAGAAGCGGTACTGAATTGAAGCCACAATTCTTAAATTTTAGATTTGTCTTGAAGACTCATTGACTTTACAAGTTACTTAAATTCTCTATGTGTCAACTTTTTCGTTAATTAATTACACGAGTGTAAAAGCGTGCTACTTGCAGCTTCTGTGAAGTTAACATGGAATTTATCATTGAAGTCACGTTGTAAAGTATAAAATATAATAGAAGACTGTGATGACCATTATAAAGAAAAAAATGGACAAACTTAGGATGGATGTACAATCATAGTTGTGTATTTGAGCCTAGCCTATAACCCTTTAATAATTTCATTAGGTAGAGTATACACATTTTTTATTCTTTCCTAACATGGTTTTTCTGATGACTCCTGAACATTCTTTTCACTTATATAAGTGGGTATCGAAACAGATGCATTCTACATTTTCTGAGCACCTTGTAAATGCAGGTTCAGCATGAGACCTCTAAAAACAGCTCCCTACCTTCAAGACATTAATAATTACACTGAGATCCATAACGTAAATATGTGAAAACTCAAAGGCTCATTTTAAAAATATTGAAAGGCATTATAGGCAATAGCAGCAGGCATTTGAAACATAATTATTTTCCTGTGAAAGCGTTTGAGGGGAAATTAGAAATATCTATGAATGCTTTTATATGTAGTTATACATGGCTGTTAATAAGATCCTTTTACTGTAACTAAAGTCAGTATGATACAAAGAAATAGGTTGGCCTGTCTTTAAAATGAATTGGCATTTAAAGTATAGTGTTACTATATATCATGAAGTAGTTCAAAATGTCATGTTGAAGAACATAAGACTATTGTGTATAGACAATGGTACTTCTGTAACAAATTGAAGTTAAGTGAATGAAATAATGACAGATACTAATTAGTGATAAGCAAACCCATTAAAGAATGCATGACTAAAAACAGAAATGGGGTTAATTTCTAGCATTTAGTTTAATTGTAATTAAATATTATCCCGACATTCTCACCAAAAATGTACAACATCTTTTACTGAAATGTAAATTACCTAAATATAAAGCATGATCCTTCTCATTGGCAGATGTATAGATAATGGAATTTTGGAAATTGGAGATAATCTATGAAGTTGCAACATTCAGGGCCATTTTTAATGAGGCAAATACTGTTTCTGCCAGTAAGATAAATTTTCTCACATTGCATTTTGTGTATAATACCACCTTTAATTTATTCATAAAATAAGTACCGACCAAAGTGACTAGTGGGTAGGAGAAGCTAAGATATTCTCATACATTTAAAGGTTTCTTTATAATTTTTTACCGTTGAAAATAAATTTGTTGTGTGATTGCAACTTGAATATCATTTCAGTAATATGCTGGTGATGTGTTAGCTAGTGATATCAGGTTAAAAAAATAGAAAACTAAGATAGGTAAAAAAGATACAGACAAGTCTAGGTAAGATCAGTGGAACTTTGGGAACCTAATTGATGATTTAAAGCCTAAAGAGTTTAAAAGTCTCTGAAAAAAATATCTGAGCTTTAGAATATTTTATTTCAGTAGATTATTTGAAGTAAGTTAGGAATAATTGATTATGTTGATGATGACCATTTACCTGTTTGAGATCCCAGGTTCTGTCCGTGTGTCCCTATGAGTTGGGGCCCATTTTAAGTTGGACTCTTCCATGAAAATGAGCTCCATTAACTTCATCCTACAAACATTCCCTTACTGAATTCCTTCTGCTGTCTGGGCAAAGCCTGTACTACACCATCGCATGGTTATACTAAAACATTCCTGTGGACATGATTTGTCTTACTGGTGATGATCTCTTATTCCGGAAGTCAATGAGAATTTGGTCTACCACTTTTCCAAAAGAATGTTTTAGAAATAGCTTTTCTTTTATTCTCTAACATTAACCACTTCTGAAACCAGCCAGAAAAGTAGACTTAGCTTGAGATTCAAATATTTGGTAAATGACTTGAGCATAACTGGTTTACGATCTATAGAATAGAGCTCACATAAAATCTCTATTTATGTATTTGCTGGATAACCAGTATGGGCATGCCGCTTTACCTGCATTGAGTTTCACTTTCCTTTGCTGTAAAATGATAATAATAATCACCTCAGTAGGACATTGTAAAGATTGAAACAAATAGTCCAAGATATACAGCAGAGTCCTCAATAAAAAGTAATAAAGATTAGAACTATTATCTTACTGTTGTTTTGAAAGTAATTAATTTCTTGAAAAATATAAATCAATTGAATGGAGCCATTTTGAAAAACATTGATTTGTTAATTGAGGCCTCTTAATTCAAATTTAAGGTCTGATTGAGTCCAATTTGGCACCAACTCTTTCTCATAAGCGGCTACTTCTTTAATTTTTAAAAATTACTTTGAAATACTTCATATGAGACTTTTTGTTTTTGTTTACACTTAACTGAAGAATTTCTTTTTTAGCCTCAAACACATTAGTAACACTGCTAATAAACCAAAAATAATAAAAAACTGATAAAGAAAATGATTCTTTTTAAAGGTTTTATAAAAATTTCTATTGAACGTATTTTGAAAAGATGATAAAAGTAGCTTAAACATACTTATAAATATGCAAAATAGTGGACTATTAATTTCAATACTGTTTACAATGCCTTTAAGCACCAATTGCAGGGTGTTTGTTTAGGAAGTACTATAATTTCTCTCATCAGAGAGAAATTAGCTTCGTCACTTAGAAGAGCATTTCAGAATGACTTTAAATAATGACAAAATATACTTGGCACATACAGATCATTTCAGCAATTCTACTAATAGTCATTAGTGGGTCATTAGGGCAAACATAAATTATGTAAAGCTTGATGGTCTATCAGATAATATAATGTTTTTGATATTAGTAATCATGCCTTTTAAAAATACACTGATAGCATAGAAGACCTGTAATGTTATTTGATCTAACTGGCAACCTTGTGAAGAAGGCAGGTGTTATCTTAATATTGTAGACAAAAAAACTGAATTGAGGTGGGGGCAGAACATTGCACAGAGAGAACCAAGCTAGGAAGGGAGTTAAAACTGCAGAGGCAATGCCTTTCCATCTCACACTGGTTCACCTTCACTTTGGGATTTTCTAGGCTAATTTTTTTTTTATCTTGCAGTTTTGACTGCTAATGGGAAATTTGGTTTTAAGTAAGGAAATCGTAGTGCCCAAACATTGGAATTAAGGCACAGCTTGTAAAGGAAACAGTAAGGAAATAGGAACTAAAATCAGTGACTGGGCACTGTAGACAGGTGCTAAGGTTGCATCAAAGGAGAGAGAATGGTGGGTTAGGTCCCCAAAGTGGTATGTGGAAATTAGAATGGACTTCAGTTCAGGTGGGAAAGGTAAGATAAACCGGGGAAGAGAGGAACAGAAACAACAGCCAGAGAAGCAGAGAGTTTGCTGGTGGGAGTCCACTTGGTGGAAGATAACGAGTAGTCTTCCTGAGGCTGGGAGGACGATGACAGAGAAGACTGGAGAGTTTTAGGTGTCCGTATCCTCCCAGGGGTCCTCAAACTTTTTAAACAGGGGGCAAGTTCACTGTCCCTTAGACTGTTGGAGGGCCGGACTATAGTTAAAAAAAAAAAAAAAAAAAACAACTATGA
This sequence comes from Nycticebus coucang, assembly GCF_027406575.1. Classification (NCBI taxonomy): domain Eukaryota; kingdom Metazoa; phylum Chordata; class Mammalia; order Primates; family Lorisidae; genus Nycticebus; species Nycticebus coucang. The sequence continues at coordinate 108,026,858 of NC_069786.1, forward strand.
ACAAGTTCCTATGCACACTGCACATATCTTATTTTGAAGTAAAAAAACAAAACAGGAACAAATACAATCACACCGCCTCATGTGGCCTGCGGGCCGCAGTTTGAGGACCCTGCTAGGCAATGAAAACCGTTGGTGCACTCTCAGTACAGTGCTAACGTTTGAATCAATCTTGTAGGTGCTTAATCTGCATGTGAGGTTCTGGGGTGGCGGGGAACAGTAGAGGAGAGTGCTGGAGGGAGATATGGCTACCAATTTACAAAACTACAATAGTGGTACAAGAATTAATCGATTACAGGATGGAGTACAGGGTGAAAATTGTTTTTTTTTTTTTCCCCCAATTGTCATACATGCTAATGTCAAAAATGATAGCCATGTGTGGTCGTGTGGAAGTCTCATGTGGATTTTAACATTTCAGTACCTGGGACGTCAATACCGAGTATGTGTCTCTCTTGGTGGCATAATGTAATATTATCCACTGACAGAGATGAGACCGTCACAGTCAGGTTAAGCATCATCAGTAAGAACATGAAGGCTGTCTTAGCACAGTTGTCCATGGACGAGGAAGTTACTACCATGGCTGATAATATATACTTCGATTCCAGGCATGTGGCGGCTGCATCATATCTGTCGGGGGCCAGATTCCAAACAACTTGGCAGTCCCTCTGTATAAGAATGGTGTAAAAATCATGGGCACAAGCCCTTTGCAGATTGACAGGGCTGAGGATCGATCCATCTTCTCAGCAGTCCTGGACGAGCTGAAGGTGGCTCAGGCACCATGGAAAGCTGTTAATACTTTGGTAAGGAGAGAAACAAGTGTCTTTTTTTAAATTTTTTTTTTTTTTTTGTGAAGAGTTGTAACCTGAATGTTAACTACTGGGGATGTTAACTACAGGGCAGAAGGAATGTACTATACTTAAAGTTGCTGTATTTCTATGATCGCAGTTAAAGGCTGATTATGAATTACTAGCAGGATTCTCATTAAGATTCAGACCATGAAAGGATGTTCAAACTATTTTTGAACTAGATTTGGTATTTAGAATCAGAATCAAGAATATATATGTATTTCAATGTTCAATATACATTTTAGTAGTGTCTTTTGAGAAAAAGAATAAAATGTTAGGTTACAATATTGTAGAACAATATTGATCTAACGATATTGTTCTGCAGTTCTGTTGTGTATTTTAAACTATTCATATTTTTATCATTTCTGTTTCTATTAATTAGAATGAAGCCCTGGAATTTGCAAAATCTGTGGGCTACCCCTGCTTGTTGAGACCTTCCTATGTTTTGAGGTAATACTGTACATTGTTTTCCAAAACAATGGTTTGGAAATGGGGGTGGGTGGGGATACAGAAATGCATGCTGTATGCTATTAGCATTAGGCTTCTATGTGTAGTAATTTGTGAAATCCATTGACAATTTTTAAATCATCACAGCAGTCTGAGGATCAATGAACAGATCTTCAGCTTAAAGCTTTTCTTTAGGGATTGGCAATAGGAAGAGACCAAATCCTGTATCTAGAAGCATTAGCCCTGCCAAACTGAAGGAGGATGGTTTTACATTATAGAACATTAAAGAACTCACTCACACGCACACACAATTGGGATATATCTCTCCAGTATCTGCTTTCTGACACCCCGAAATAACAGCTTATCTTTGACTATTGCTAGCCCCTTAGGATAAAGCCTTTGTTTTAAAATTTTGAGTTTCTGAGAACAGATTTTTAAAACAGATGAATCAGGGCGGCGCCTGTGGCTCAGTGAGTAGGGCGCCAGCCCCATATGCCGAGGGTGGCGGGTTCAAACCCAGCCCCGGCCAAACTGCAACCAAAAAATAGCCAGGCGTTGTGGCGGGCGCCTGTAGTCCCAGCTGCTCGGGAGGCTGAGGCAAGAGAATCGCGTAAGCCCAAGAGTTAAGAGGTTGCTGTGAGCCGTGTGACACCACGGCACTCTACCCGAGGGCGGTACAGTGAGACTCTGTCTCTACAAAAAAAAAAAAAACAGATGAATCATAATGAGGAACAGGGACAGTGAGGATCTTTTGTATTAAACTTTGAAACCAAGTTCTATCATAAAGGGAGACGTTGTGAATTATCACTTATTTTCTTCAGATGTTACCACATGTAAGGAACTACTTCACTGAATAGGGGATAATAAGAGAAACACAATTTGCTGTGCACAATTTGAAAGTGTGAATGGAATTTGAGATGGGAATCTTTTAAAATAATAAAAAGTTTCAAATGAGATGGAAAACTTTCCTTTTCATTTAAATGACATTTTGAGTAAACCACCGTCTAATAATACTACTTCTATTAATGTATATTAATTTAAATGACATGCTCATGTTTAAGGAAGTGTTGGGAAAAATAGCTGTGACTATTTCTTGCTCATTTTTGCTATGACTATCTTTGTTCTAGTTTCTTATATCTGAATTGTCAGTATTATTGCTTTAGCCTTCCTCTCTTAAACACATAAAACAATTAAAGGCTCTTTATGTAGAAATCTGTGATGGGATGAAAAATTGGTGAGGTGATGGATATGTTACTTTGCTTGATTGAATCTTTATATAATGTATACATAGATCACATTATACCCCATAAGTACGTACAATCATCTGTTAATTAAAAATACATTAAAAAATGAGAAGAGAAATTTATAATAGAGTAGAAAAGGTAAAGAAATGCAACTTTTTAAAAGCGAAGGGGAAGTGACATTTTTATTTCTTCCCTTCCTCTTTCTGGTCATCCTTTCTTCCTTCCCCCATTCCATTTTGAAAATGTCAAAATTCAGAGAAAATTGTTTTTAGATACCATGATTTTCTGTATATTTAAAAGGAAATACAGAGTTGAAAAAGTTGCATTCATATATTATATTTTAAATCTGCAAATATTACTAAAAAATTGGTTCTTTTGCTTGTAATCTGGCTGAGCTAATAGAATAACCTGCTTTCACAATACACTGCTGGGTTAAGATCAGCTGTTGCTAATCAACTCAGTAGATAACAGGGTTAAAGAAATTAGGGTTGGGGCTGAATCCTGTTAAGATTTAAGAATTAGGACGGCGCCTGTGGCTCAAAGGAGTAAGGCACCGGCCCCATATACCAGAGGTGGTGGGTTCAAACCTGGCCCCTGGCCAAAAAACAACCACAACAAAAATTTAAGAATTAGCTGGAATCAAGAGAAGGTTAAAGAATAAATCAGAAAGGGCAAACCTTAGAGAGAAATACAGTCCCTGGAGCGGCAGGGTTCCCCTTCAGGCGTTGTTACACGTCTCATCCTCCTTCTCTATCTTCAACGCAGTAACTTTATACTTGCATCAACTGTCCTGGTGATTACATTGAATAAAGCCTCAGTTTAGAGTAAGGTATCTTACTCTTGTCTGGAACTAGAGGTTGCCTGGAACTGTTGAGAACCAGTCAAGTCTGGCTCACAAGCATGAAACTAACCTGATTCCCCCCCCTCTTTTCCAGTGGGTCTGCCATGAACGTGGTATTCTCTGAGGATGAAATGAAAAAATTCCTCGAGGAAGCCACTAGAGTCTCTCAGGTAGTGTCCGGTTTCTGCTTAGAGACTTTTGCCTCTTTTGTCAATTGCGACCTCATTTTCTATACATTTTCTCTCATACAATGTTAGGATAAGTTTTCATCTTTCCTCCTTCTATCCACTAGAGTCCTACATATGAAAATGAGAAAACTCAAAAGCACTAAATTCTAATAAGAATCTTAGGATTAGTAGAAGAGGAAGACCTGTGCATATTCAATTGAAACAGAGATTTATATGATTTTAGACTCTAGGAGTCAAAAGGATTAGCATTCCTGTTTTCCTTAAGGGTGAGACACTGGTCAAATTATTCCTGGGATTCCCAGCCTCAAATGTTTCCAGACATACTCACTGTTAACCAGTGAATGCTTTCCTGATTTTTAATTTTCACACCTGGGAAATTTGTCTTAGTCAAAAATGCCACTTTAATAATAGGTCCCCTTATTCAACTATTTTTTTTTCTTTGCTTATTTGGCATATTCCATTTGGGAGTTAATAAAAGTGTTTATGATTGTGTAGTGACTCAAACACCTTCCTCCACTGCCCACAGCTTTTACTTTCTCCTTTGGAGTTACCTCAGTGTGATCCATTTAAGATTTACCCAGTGGGGTTATTGATCTGCAGTCCTTGTAGTGTAAAGCATAAAAGTGATGGTTTCCTTTTAAAAGCTTTCAAAGCTAATTGGACTAAAAGAAAAAAAAAAGAACAACTCATAGAGCAGGGTTTGATGTTAGGCAAGTGGAATTTCGAGAGAGCTGATGAGTAAAATCAGAGGTATCTCAAAGAGGAACAAAGAAGCGTGGACTCGCCCTGCACACGGCAAGCTGGGTCATCTTTTGTATGATTGCTGCTGCCCAGGGATGCTTGGGAGGTGAACAGAGTAGATAAAGACTGAGAAGCGGCAAAAAGTGTGAAAAAAAGAAAACCAAGTGTATTTTGAATTCATGTTTGTGGGAATGTCAGATAACCAAGGAGGGAATCTTGAGCGCACTCTGCAGGGAGACACCACTGTCCTCTCCTCTGTGTTCCCAGCGAGGGCTCCCGCCATGCTCCGCTTTTGAGAAGCCAGCAACTGTCTCATATGAGGGGTGCTGCACGTCCTGTCTTTTCTACCTGGAACACTAGATCTCATAGGACTTCTACTCAGAAGAATATTTTGAAAAATATGTGTTTTTTTCTGATAGCATGTGGACTGAACCCATAGGGGGACAAAGGTTAATAATATAGATGTCCTGACTGAATACTTCCTGGATCACTTCTCCTCATTAAACTACAGCAGAATCTGGGATACTGAATTCAATGAATTTAGAGTAAAGGAGGCCCCCATAAAGTGTTCATCTATTTATGTATTCATTCCTGGATAGCGCCTGCTATAGAAAGGAAGCACCGAGCATGGAACCCACTTCAGGAGTGGCTAGGCAAGGTGACTCAGGCCTCTAATCCCCACATTGTGGGAGGCTTTGTCTTGACCAGGAGTCCCAAGCAATCCTGGACAACGTAGCAAGACCTCTATCTCTACAAAATACTTTAAATTTTTTTTGGGGGGGTGTCCTAGCTACTTGGGAGACTGAGATGGGAGGATCATTTGAGTCAAAAAAGGTGAGATTATAGTGAGCTATGAAAGGACCACTGTATTCCAGCCTGGACAACAGAGCAAGCCCCTGTTTCTAAAAAAATAAAATTAAAAAATAATTAAGAATGATAAGGGATCTGAAACAGCCAAGAAAGGACATCTGAATATGAATGAAGAAAAATGATTGTACAGTTGCAAATGTCATAATACTCTAGAAGGTAGTATAAGACAAATTAATTTCAGACAAAGGATTTCATCTTCTGCCCCCCCAAACCAAAAGAAACCTAGCCCTCTGGGAGGCTGAAGTGGGTGGATCACCTGAGCTCAGGAGTGAGAGAACAGTCTGAGCACGAGTGAGACCCTGTCTCTACTACAAATAGAAAAGCTAGGCTCAACGCCTGTGGCTCAAGCTGCTAAGGCGCCAGCCACATACACCTGAGCTGGCGGGTTCGAATCCAGCCCAGGCCCGCCAAACAACAATGACGGCTGCAAACAAACAAACAAACAAACAAACAAACAAAAAAAATAGCCAGGCATTGTGGCAGGCGCCTGTAGTCCCAGCTATGTGGGAGGTGGAGGCAGGAGAATCGCTTGAGCCCAGGAGTTGGAGGTTGCTGTGAGCTGTGATGGCACAGCACTCTACCCAGGGTGACAGGTGGAGGCTCTGTCTCAAAAAAAAAAATGAAAGAAAAGGTAGCCTGAGGGTTGTGGTGGGCGCCTGTAGTCCTAGCCCTCTGGGGGTTGAAGCAAGAGGGTTACTTAAGCCCAGGAAGTCTGAGGTTGCTGTGAGCTATGACACCATCCATGGCACTGTACCCAGAGTGACAGAATGAGACTCTGTCTCAAAAAACAAACAAATCCCTCCCCCCAAATCCAAAACAAAATGCTGCTTTCTTCTAAGATATTTGCACAATTCTCCTATAGAGAACTGATTGAGGAAGTTGTAGTTCTTGGAAAAGGTGAAGGTAGGGAGAAAAACTGAATCTGAACCAATAATGATGTATAATTATAGAAGCAAATGGAGACTATTCATGATTCAATAGCAAAGGAGGAAGCCTCCTGTACTTCCTTTTCAGTGCCCTCTTTCCCCAAGATGGCCTGGTCACCTGTATCTGACATTTTAACACTCCTGTTCAGTCTGCTGAGCACTCAAAGTTGGACAAAGACCCTCTGCCTTACTGCAAGCAGAGAAGGAACTTGTCCTTACAACAGAGATTGGCTAATGAGTTTATGTAGTATGCTTAACCTTGAAGTTTTTTGCAAGTATTGTCCTGATATTTACTTAAAGTATATGACTTATTTGACGTTACACATGTAATTTTACCCAATTGTTCTGCTCTTCCATTTTCGCTGGTGACAGGAGCACCCAGTTGTGCTGACAAAATTTATTGAGGGAGCCCGGGAAGTAGAAATGGATGCTGTGGGCAAAGATGGCAGGGTAAGTGCTTTATCCCTCTCTCTTTCATTCCCATCAGTTTTCTTTTCTTTGGCAATCGTGAAACTTCCACAGGTTAGAATTCATGAGTTCTACAAAACAGGTCTCCCATAATAGTGCAGAGGATGCTCAGTTAAAAAAAAAAAATCCAATTCCCTGACAATTCAGTGTGTGTTGCAGGTTTCATATTTCCTGTGTTTCATACTGTTAGGATTTCTCTTTGATGGTATTTGAAATTAATTATCATCCTGTACTCATCATTCTTTTTGAATAGACTTTCTCTCTTTTCTTTTGTCTGTAGTTTTCCTTTCATGTTTCAATAGATATTACAAAAACATCCAATGCTTTTCTTTCTGAAGTTCCTAATTGAATCCCTGGTTTTTATTCTTTCTTCATTTCTCGCCCTTCTCACTTTTTATTTGGTTAATAAAGGCAAAAGCAAACAGAGTTAGGTGGCCTAGGATAACAAGGGAAAATTGGCTTACCGTGTCATATCTTGTGTTGCTACTCCAAGGAGTGCCTCCAACTTCAGGGAGGAATGAAAATGTGAAGAATGTTGGGCTTTACTTTGCTAGTTGTGTTAATAAAGTATTTGTGATTTATCTTGAAATATAAAAAACATAGAAAGTTGTGTTTTAGGGAGTCTGTGCCATAAAAAGTTAGCCTTCATTTTCTGCTTTGTAAATACTTCAAAACACTACTGGAGGTGTTAAAAGTTGTTTTCCTTTTTCTTCCTTTATCAGATTAGCAGTTTGGTGTAGGTTTTGTATATATTTTTTAATTGTAATGGTGTCTACTTACCACGAAATCATAAAATCTTGAGTTGAATGCCCCTTTAGAGATAAATTATTGCAGCCTCCCACCCATGAGACAGGAATTTTATTTTGTAGCACCTCTAGAAGGTGGCCATTTGTTTTCTTTTAAACTCCTTGGTGATACAAAGGAAAAAATAGTCTAAGATTACGTTATGTGATTTTTTTTTAATTTTTACAACTCAGATATTTTCTATCTTGATATAAGTTCTGCTTCCCTGAAACTCTCCTCTCTGCACGCCTGAGTTTCAGAGCATAAGTTTAATGTCTCTCCTCTTTCAACATTTTAAGTATTTGAAGATTGAGATATAAAATAAGAGGAATGTGATTATACCTCTATGGAAGCTGACAGTGTAGGACTGATATAGAGACATTCATACTTTTTCAAAATATTGCGCTGATAAAGTGATGCTGGCCTGTTGGCCTGATTTGGCTGTAGGTTGCCCAAATATGCACTTGCCCTAAACTTCCCAGACCTTGACCACTGCACATCGTCCTGTACACTCCCTTTGAAAACATTCCAGATTATTCACATAGTTTTTAAACTATAATATTCAGACATGGGCATAGAATTTCAGATGTGACCATCCCAAAGCTTAGTGGGGTGATGGCCTTTCTTTTTCTAGACACTGTACAAAAAAATGAGCTTTTATTATATACCAAGTATCATACTAGGTACTTTATATGTTCTCTTTTATCCTTATAAACACTCTGTGAGACAGTAACCATTGTTATTCCTGTCTTATCAGAAACAAATGCTAACCAGGTAAAGCACCTTGCCCAGGTCACAAAGCTTGTAAGTAACAGCAGAAGCATGGAGACTCAAATGTCACTCTGGTTTAAGTCATTTATAAATCCGATAAGCAAAGCTTGTACATTATTTATGTAAGTTTTCACAGCCATCCAATTATTCTCCCCTTCTCTTAGCTTCATCGTTTCCCAAGGACACACACCTTATAAACATATATGTGATAGTGATTGAGACCATAGCCTTTGGAATCTGACAGATAAGGTTCACATCCTAACTTAGTCACATACAAGTCCCATGCACTGGGTTATTTATTCTCGCGTTGCTTTCGTTTCTTTACTTCTCAAGGAGGACAGGAATATTTTCTTCTTGTCTCCTTCCTTTCTCAAACTTCAATTTACAGATCTCTTGATCAGGTCCTCAAGTTGTCTTTCCAGTCTACCTAAGTTACACCATTTACCTAGCCTGATATTCACACTTTTCCCATGTTCTTTTATTTTCTAGAGTCTAAAAGATAAAAATAATTGCAATGCCTCCCAAATGCTGTGGTTTCCTATTGTGTTCCTGAAAGTCAATATGAGTTGGGTTACCTTTTTTTTTTTTTTATTGTTGGGGATTCATTGAGGGTAAGCCAGGTTACACTGATTGCAATTGTTAGGTAAAGTCCCTCTTGCAATCATGTCTTGCCCCCATAAAGTGTGACACACACCAAGGCCCCACCCCCCTCCCTCCTTCCCTCTTTCTGTTTCCCCCCCATAACCATAATTGTCATTAATTGTCCTCATATCAAAATTGAGTACATAGGATTCATGCTTCTCCATTCTTGTGATGCTTTACTAAGAATAATGTCTTCCACGTCCATCCAGGTTAATACGAAGGATGTAAAGTCTCCATTTTTTTTAATGGCTGAATAGTATTCCATGGTATACATATACCACAGCTTGTTAATCCATTCCTGGGTTGGTGGGCATTTAGGCTGTTTCCACATTTTGGCGATTGTAAATTGAGCTGCAATAAACAGTCTAGTACAAGTGTCCTTAGGATAAAAGGATTTTTTTTTCCTTCTGGGTAGATGCCCAGTAATGGGATTGCAGGATCAAATGGGAGGTCTAGCTTGAGTGCTTTGAGGTTTCTCCATACTTCCTTCCAGAAAGGTTGTACTAGTTTGCAGTCCCACCAGCAGTGTAAAAGTGTTCCCTTCTCTCCACATCCATGCCAGCATCTGCAGTTTTGAGATTTTGTGATGTGGGCAATTCTCACTGGGGTTAGATGATATCTCAGGGTTGTTTTGATTTGCATTTCTCTAATATATAGAGATAATGAACATTTTTTCATGTGTTTGTTAGCCATTCGTCTGTCATCTTTAGAGAAAGTTCTATTCATGTCTCTTGCTCATTGATATATGGGATTGTTGGCTTTTTTAAAGTGGATTAATTTCAGTTCTCTATAGATCCTAGTAATCAAGCTTTTGTCTGATTGAAAATATGCAAATATCCTTTCCCATTGTGTAGGTTGTCGCTTTGCTTTGGTTATTGTCTCCTTAGCTGTACAGAAGCTTTTCAGTTTAATGAAGTCCCATTTGTTTATTTTTGTTGTCGTTGCAATTGCCATGGCAGTCTTCTTCATGAAGTCTTTCCCCAGGCCAATATCTTCCAGTGTTTTTCCTATGCTTTCTTTAGGATTTTTATTGTTTGATGCCTTAAATTTAAGTCCTTTATCCATCTTGAATCAATTTTTGTGAGTGGGGAAAGGTGTGGGTCCAGTTTCAGTCTTTTACATGTAGACATCCAGTTCTCCCAACACCATTTATTGAATAGGGAGTCTTTCCCCCAAGGTATGTTCTTGTTTGGTTTATCAAAGATTAGGTGGTTATAAAATGTTAGTTTCATTTCTTGGTTTTCAATTCGATTCCAAGTGTCTATGTCTCTGTTTTTGTGCCAGTACCATGCTGTCTTGAGCACTATGGCTTTGTAGTACAGACTAAAATCTGGTATGCTGATGCCCCCAGCTTTATTTTTGTTACAGAGAACTGCCTTACCTATACGGGGTTTTTTCCGGTTCCATACAAAATGCAGAATCATTTTTTCCAAATCTTGAAAGTACGATGTTGGTATTTTGATAGGAATAGCATTGAATAGGTAGATGGCTTTGCTAAGTATAGACATTTTAACAATGTTGATTCTTCCTATCCATGAGCATGGTATGTTCTTCCATTTGTTAATATCCTCTGCTATTTCCTTTCTGAGGATTTCATAGTTTTCTTTATAGAGGTCCTTCACCTCCTTCGTTAGGTATACTCCTAGGTATTTCATTTTCTTTGAAACTATGGTGAAGGGAGTTGTGTCCTTAATTAGCTTCTCATCTTGACTGTTATTAGTGTACACAAAGGCTACTGACTTGTGGACATTGATTTTATATCCTGAAACATTACTGTATTTTTTGATGACTTCTAGGAGTCTTGTGGTTGAGTCTTTGGGGTTCTCTAAGTATAAGATCATGTTGTCAGCAAAGAGGGAGAGTTTGACCTCCTCTGCTCCCATTTGGATTCCCTTTATTTCCTTGTCTTGCCTAATTGTATTGGCTAGAACTTCCAGCACTATGTTGAATAGTAAAGGTGACAGAGGACAACCTTGTCTGGTTCCAGTTCTAAGAGGAAAAGCTTTCAGTTTTACTCCATTCAGTAAAATATTGGCTGTGGGTTTGTCATAGATAGCTTCAATCAGTTTTAGAAATGTGCCACCTATGCCTATAGGTGTTCTAATTAGAAAAGGATGCTGGATTTTATCAAATGCTTTTTCTACATCTATTGAGAGGATCATGTGATCTTTATTTTTGCCTCTGTTAATATGGTGGATAACATTTATAGACTTGCGTATGTTAAACCAGCCTTGCATCCCTGGGATGAAGCCTACTTGATCATGATGAATGACTTTTTTGATGATAAGCTGTAATCTATTGGCTAGGATTTTGTTGAGAATTTTTGCATCTATATTCATGAGTGAGATTGGTCTGAAATTCTCCTTTTTGTTTGGGTCTTTTCCTGGTTTTGGTATCAGAGGGATGTTTGCTTCATAGAATGTGTTGGGGAAGATTCCTTCTTCCTCAATTTTTTGGAATAATTTCTGCAGTACAGGAATAAGCTCTTCTTTGAAGGTTTGATAGAATTCTGGAGTGAAGCCATCTGGACCAGGGCATTTTTTGGTTGGAAGATTTTTTATTGTTTCTTTGATCTCAGTACTTGAAATTAGTCTGTTCAGGAGGTCTATTTCTTCCTGGCTGAGTCTAGGGAGAGGGTGTGATTCCAAATATTGATCCATTTCTTTCCCATTGTCAAATTTCTGGGCATAGAGTTTCTGGTAATATTCAGAGATGATCTCTTGTATCTCTGTGGGATCAGTTGTTATTTCCCCTTTATCATTTCTGATTGAGGTTACTAGAGATTTTACTTTTCTATTCCTCGTTAGTCTGGCCAATGGTTTATCTATTTTATTTATTTTTTGAAAAAACCAACTCCTTGTTTCCTTAATTTTCTGAATGATTCTTTTGTTTTCAATTTCATTGACCTCTGATTTGATTTTGGAGATTTCTTTTCTTCTACTGAGTTTAGGCTTAGATTGTTCTTCTTTTTCCAATTCCATAAGATCTCTTGTGAGATTGTTGATGTGCTCTCTTTCTGTTTTTCGAATGTAGGCATCTAAAGCGATGAATTTTCCTCTCAAAACTGCTTTTGCAGTATCCCACAGGTTTTGGTAGCTTGTGTCTTCATTGTTGTTATGCTCAAGGAAGTTAATGATTTCCTGTTTTATTTCTTCCTGCACCCATCTGTTATTCAACAGAAGATTGTTTAATTTCCATGCCTTTGGGTGGGGTCGAGCATTTTTGTTAGAGTTGAGTTCCACCTTTAGTGCCTTATGGTCTGAGAAGATACAAGATAAAATTTCAATTCTTTTGATTCTGTTGATATTTGTTTTGTGTCCCAGGATATGATCAATTTTGGAGAATGTTCCATGGGGTGATGAGAAGAATGTATATTCTTTATCTTTGGGATGGAGTGTTCTATATGCGTCTATCAAGCACAGTTGTTCTAGGGTCTCATTTAAATCTCTTATATCCTTGTTTAATTTCTGTTTAGAGGATCTGTCCAGCTCTGTAAGAGGAGTGTTAAGGTCCCCTATTATTATGGTATTATCAGATATCATATTGCTCAGACTGAGTAAGGTCTGTTTCAAGAATCTGGGAGCATTTAAATTGGAAAAATATGGAACACTTCACGAATTTGCGTGTCATCCTTGCGCAGGGGCCATGCTAATCTTCTCTGTATCGTTCCAATTTTAGTATATGTGCTGACGAAGCGAGCACTGAGTTGGGTTACTTTTCTTCTTTTCCTGTATTTATACCCATGCTTATCAGTAGAAGAGGGAGGTCAGCTCTCAGCCACCCTCAGCTTCCCCAGAGGCTGTCCCTGACAGGGAGGTCCAGGAGGTCCTAGTGCAGCTCTTTTCACTGCTCTCATTAGGACTTAGCAAAGGGCCTGGTCCATGCTGGGGGCTTCTATTAGGATTCAAGGGGAGGGCGAGAGAACTTTGTTGAAGTGGGTACGTGACAAGTCTTTTTAAAATCTTTTTTTTTTGGTCCAGGTTATCTCACACGCCATCTCAGAACATGTTGAAGATGCAGGCGTCCACTCTGGAGACGCCACTCTGATGCTGCCCACACAAACCATCAGCCAAGGAGCCATTGAAAAGGTCATCAGTTATAAAAAAGAAAAAGTAGAAGGGAAAAGCAAAAGATAATAGGAAAACCTCAGTTAAAAAAAAAAAAAAAAGAAAAGAAACCAAACAACTAGATAGCAATGGAAAACATGCTGCAGGTTAAATTTAATGATGGGGGAACTTCCCAGCTCTGAGTCAGCTGGGTATTTTAAAGACAAAGATTTCCTTCACTGCCCTTTAGAGGTCATTGGGTTGTAGGCCAGTGCAGTGGTTCTTAAACTTTACTGTGCATCAAATTCACCTGCAGAGTTTGTTAAAATACAGGATACTGGTTGCACCTCAAGTTCCTGATTCTATGGTTCAGAAATTCTGTGGCCCAAGAATTTGCCTTTTTAATAACAACTCCTAAGCGGGTACTGTTGCTGGTGCTCTGGGAAGGACAATTAGAGAATTGCTGCCGCAGGGGTTTCTAATGCTTGAGAGCCACTTGCAGGCGAGCAGCATATAAAACCACGCTTCTCAGGAGTGGCGCAGGAGGTGTGCAGGAGTCACTGGGGACCTTCTGGAACCTTCCCCCCTCACCCGCCTGCACACCCTCTTACCGTCCCTTCTCTTTCCAGTATGTCTCTTTTGATGGCCACTCTTTTAAAGGACTTCACATGAGTGATGATTCTGCTTCAACACTCAATGTGCACTGCTTGGTGCACACTCAGAGCTGATCATCTTAAATAATCTAGAGAAGGTCTCGTTAGTCTTCAGGTATGTCAGGGCAGACCTGGATTCCTTAGTGAGCTTTTCCAGTGAATTTTCCATCAGAACCCACGCACGCCTGTCTGTCTGGTCGTACATTAGACTGGATCCTGAGGTCTTAACTTTGTTCTGGAAAGTGGAGGTAGCGGGATGCTCTGTAGTAAAAGCAGCCTAAAAGAAAAAAGTCCTCAAATTTTAAATGTACTTCAGTTTCCCCATCAGGATAAATGATCTCCAGAACTCATATTTTGAAAAATCTCTCAGAGCTCAACGTGCCATGGACCCCACTTCGTTTTCTACCCAATGAAGTTGTTGAAACACTCTTGTGCATGTAATGAGTGAGGCGCGCTTGCTTGTTGTAATCAGTGACCCCTCTTGGCAAAGGAATTTTACGGCCCTGGTTGGATACAGGGATTTCTATATGTGACATGCAGTGTCTCCCTGCAGGGAAACACTGTCTCCTTCCAAACATAATATCCACCCTTGTAGAGTCCGGGGCAACAGAAAAGCAACATAAAAGAAACCTCTGAGGTCTCTTTCCAGTACCATGTAATTTCAGGGCCTGCACCTCTCAGCAGGTAGGTCATTAGATTGATATAGAGTTTGGACTGCAGTTTCTGGTGCTAAAGCCAGCAGACTGAGAGAATTCCATTTAAACCTCAAGATAAAGCCCGAGTACGTAACTACAGGGAGATAAGGATGTTTGTCGGAGAGAAAATGACTTGAAAATGATTTGCTGTTTTCCCTACTCCTCTATTTAGTACCTATTATTATTGTGTTAATAGAAGCCTAAATAGTGCATCCTATTATTACCATTATAAATGTAGACACAGCTTTCTTTGAGGAGAAATTAAATAAATCTAAATCTAATGTTCTGTGCCTTTTTTTCTGTTTTTCTTTTTTAACTAAGGTATGTTCTTTAGCTAAGGTATGTTTTTTAACTAAGGTATGTCACTATTCTTTTGATGTAGGTGAAGGACGCTACCAGAAAGATCGCAAAGGCTTTCTCCATCTCTGGCCCATTCAACGTCCAGTTTCTTGTCAAAGGAAACGATGTCTTGGTAAGAGACACGGAAGTGCTTGAGAGATCATCACGGCTGTGTTAGGCCGTGTTGGTTTGTGACCTCATGGTAATCTCCTCAGTGAATACTAGCCTCAGAACACCAAGACCCCTGCAGCTGTTAGTGTGGAAGGTTTCAGAGCATACCATGTCTGCCTTGATTGAAAGCATAGGCTCTTGGTGGGTGGCACTGACATATTAGTTACAGCTTTGTAAAGCACTCGGTCCCACTGGAAAGAAGATGACTGTATGCCGTCCACAGTACAGTATGCATAGATAGAGTGAATATCATAAAGTAAACCAAATGTGTAGCGTAGTCATAAATTCCATGCACTGAAGATCTGCTTTACTCCTTACTTAGAGAAGGTATCATTTGCAAAAATAGAAATGTTCACTCAACCAGGTTAGTCCTAATTAATTTAGTCTATGTCATTTAACTAATCTGTAGCTGTCTTTATTCTGTGTTGCTATAACAGGATACTTGATGCTGTGTCATTTATAAAGAAAAAAGTGTATTTGGCTCACTACTCAGGTGGCTGGAAAGGCCAAGACTGGGGCGCTGCATGTGGCGAGGGTCTCAGGCTGCTTCTGTGCATGGCAGAGAGCAGAAGGGGAATGTGCGTGCAGAGACGTGGGGCAAGAGAGGAAGCAGAGGAAGCCAAATCCTTTAATAGCCCACTGTTGTGGAACTTATTCATCCCTGTGAAAATGAGAACTCCCTCAAGGGCATTAAGCTACTCATAAGGAATCCACCTTCATGACCCAAACACATCCCACGAGGCCCTAGCTCCCAATACTGCCAAAATGGGGGTCAAATCTCAACATGAGTGTTTGTGGGGGCAAACTGATCCAAGCCACAGATTCACCACTGTTGTGCAGTCATCTGCAAAGATGTGTAAGGCCTGGTCTCAGCTCTCAGTGATCTTATAATTTAGTGGAGACTGGAAAGAAGAAGAATTTGTAGAATTTGTAGATAGCCATAATAGAGCATATAACAGCTGTTAGATGTGTACAAATTAAGAGATAGCACATTTGCGAGTCTATGCGCACATGAACCAGTTTGCCTCATCACATGCCTCATCGGGGCGGATCATTAAAGACTTCAAGGAAGATTTTGTTTTGTGAACTGGACCTTAAGGAATGGCTGAGATTTTGACAAGTTAAGAACAGTATAGGGGCTACCACACAAGGATAGGACATCTATTTTTGGAGACAGCAAATAGTTTAGTCAAATGAGATCATTTTTCTAGGTAAATAGTGGAAGATGAACTCAAAAAGTAAGACTGGGGCCAGGAAGAAGGCATAAGATAAAACAGAGAGGCAAATGAAGCAAGAGGCTAGAAGGCATTCCTCTGCAGCTGGTGGAGGTCCCGTGAAGGATTTCACAAGGGGCATGGCATTATTTGAGCTCTGCATTAGTCTAAATCTGTCAGCAGTGTGTGAGGATACAATTGGGGGAGAGGATGAAAAAAAGTCAGATATTGACTGAAAGGAAACCAGTTAGAAAAAGTCTAAGCAGTAGGCTTGAAAAGGGATGAGAATAGCAAAACAAGATCTGGTCTCCACTTGATGACAACTGGAAACCAAGTGGCAGACAGAATATTAATATTGCTGGTGTTGGCTCTCACCACCCTCTTTCTCCTTTCGAATGTATCTCCTTAGGTGATTGAATGTAACCTGAGAGCTTCTCGATCCTTCCCCTTTGTCTCCAAGACTCTCGGGGTCGACTTCATTGACGTGGCCACCAAGGTGATGATTGGAGAGACCATTGATGAAAAACCTCTTCCCACTCTGGAGCATCCCATCATTCCTGCTGAATATGTTGCAATTAAGGTAATAATAAAATATCAGTCATTTTATGAGATCCAATGAAATGAAAGGAATAATTTGACATCAAAAATCTTGTCACTTTAAAAAACCTTCTAACTGAAGTTCTGGACGCAGGCTTTGTTTCCTTTCAATAAGGCAATGTAGTTGCACTACGGGCAACTTTATGGGAACTGTTGTGCTTTTTAAACTTTTAAGAAATCATCTAGAATGACATAACTTCAAACCAAGTAGCCTAGTGAATTTTATAAGCTATGTGTAATGCAATTGACATAGAATGGTTCCAGTTTAGATGCTAAGCAAAAGTCCTGGGTGTCATTTGTTAGGGGAAGACTTGAATTGTGTTAAGCCTTCAGGAATGCATGACTCTTATAAAAGTGGTTATCTTGTGGGGTTAAATTCTCAACATGTTGACCATCTTTGCTTAGTCCTTATTTTCTTCAGTGGCACATTTTTTCCATTTGAAAAATGGATATAGCAATTGCTATTTACAATGGTGCTGTGAGAGTGATGAAATCAATGACACCTTCTGAAAAGATGAGTGGGAAAATTTAAGGTTGTTCATCAGTTTCCAACATATACATATCTTTTTGATAATACCTTAATAATAAAGCCACCATGCTCCACTAAATACCTCAGTATGATCACATACAGAGTTATTTATAATGAAGTCCTTTATTACTAATTACTACTTTGTAGGAGAAGTGTGAGGATTTGTGGGATATTATATAAACGTATTTGAGTTCTTTAGATAAAATGCACAATGAAATTAATTTGCATTATGTGATATATTTATGTAAAACTGAAATATTTTTGAGGCCTATCAAAGGTCCCTGTTCCTATATGTACTAGTGCCCTCAACCGTAATTGTGTTACAGATGAGAATCTGACTTCCGACTTTATAGTGGGAACTTTAACTTGAAGCTGTGAATTAAAAAAAAGTATTTATTAGTCTTGTTTAAGTTAATAATTTAGGACACCTTGAATTTTATAGTACATTGAGATGGAATGTCACTTTTCATGTTAGGTGGGGTGGCACTTTCTTCCGAGAGACTATAACAAAAACATTGTAGAAGCTTTTTAGTAGAGAAAGAGAGCAAGAGACTGTGAGAGGGAGAGAGAGAAAGAGGAGATTTTCTGTTTGAGAACCACAGGTGGTCAGCACTGAAGAACATTCTTTTTTTTTAAACTGGAGATTCTATATATGAACTTTAAATTCATGTTTATTCATAGTTATAAGAATACATGCCTTTATTTCTTCTTATAAATTAATATGCGAATGATAGATAGATATGCATTTTTAACGTCCTGTATCTTTCAGATTACTTCTTTTCTACTTGTCTTTGTACATGAATTAAATTTTTTCAAATTAGTTTATTCCTTGGCAATTGCAACAGGCCTAGCAAAGTCAGTGGGTATCAGCAGATGGGGAAATAGGGAAGCTGATGCACTAGAGTATGTGGTAACTTGACTAAGATGACCCAATGAAATGACTCCAAGGTAGAATTCCCATCATGGCTCAGGTGCCAGAATCAATAAAGGAATAGTCTAGACAAGATAAATGAGCATATACAAGAAACAAGAATTTGGTTCTTAGTGAATTGTACCAATAAAATAAATGAAAAGGAAGCACTCATATGTTCCAGTGCATACAAAAGTTCTGGATGAAAGTGTTTCCAAGTGGAATGTTTTCAAAGCTTTTAAGAAGTGTCAACAACAGTTTCATGTCTCAGAAGTCAGTTTACAGACAGCCATTTCTGGCAAGATGGCTTGTTGCAAGTCCAAATGATCAGAACAAGTAGAGAAATGTTTCCAAAGCCTATCAAGGGGGAAAAAATGTGTTTGAATTCTGTGTCTGGGTAGACTGATGCCTAGTAGAATTTGTTTGAAATCACTCCAATAAGACTGTGCATAATCTAGATTAGAAGCACTGGTCTAGACAGGTCATAGGGGTCCCATTTACAGAAATAATTTGTGATTATTTAACCTAAGGTTTTGGCCAAGAGCTCAAGAAATTCTTGGAACAGAATTTTAAAGCTGTTTTTCAAGCCATGTGCTTGGACCAAAGAGATCTTTACATGTCTGTCATAGCCTAAATGAATCCCTGGAGAGATGATTTGCTAAATATATTTATTCTCTTTTACTCATTTATACCTTTGCCTCATGCATTTTTTCCTCCCTGCTTTTTACGACAGGCTCCCATGTTTTCCTGGCCCCGGCTGAGGGATGCTGACCCTATTCTGAGGTGTGAGATGGCTTCCACTGGAGAGGTAACTAGTTAATGATCCATGAACGTTTTCATTAAGTATACTCTGAAATCTATGGTTTTATGACCTGAATATAGTAAAACAAGCAAGGAGAAAACAAATTTCTGCTCTCAGAGTAAGTCTCAAAAGGTTTAAGAAGTTTGAATAAAAATATCTTTTTTGCAGTTTTTTTTTTTTTTTTTTTGGCTGGGGCTGAGTTTGAACCTGCCACAGGCGCCACCCAGAATAAAAAATATCTTTTACTGTCATTTGGAATAGAGTCTAAGTTCTCACTTCTGTTTGAACATGGGAATATCATACACGCGTCCTAATTCATTTGCTCATGAGGGCATCTTTCTTACATTTCTTTAGACATCAAAGTTAATATCTTTTGTGTATTTCTTTTTATTTTAGGGTTCTCAGATCTTTCTCTAATAGCACCTCATTACTACCTTACTACCACAAAATTAGATCATTGAATTTTTACTAGGAATATGTAGAAAAACAGCCTCAGAAAAATCATGTACCTAAATGTTGTGGGATCTGCAGATTCAAGGAAAATCCCAAGACCATTTTTTTTTTTTATACATTTTTTTTTTGGCCAGGGCTGGGTTTGAACCCACCACCTCCGGCATATGGGACCAGCGCCCTACCCACTGAGTCACAGGCGCCACCCCCCAAGACCATTTTTAAAGCAACTGTTACCTCTTGGGGATTATCTGAAAGCTATAATGGGACTGGCCACTGGATGTCCCTCTTCCCTTGTGCTGGGATTGGGTCAGCTGGCGGTTTCTTTAAGAATATGAAATGTGTTTCTTGTAGAGAGCTGTCAGATTCTAGGAAGTTCTCTACATGTCAGTGTCAGGACATTTTATGAATCACCTAGCCCTTGACAGGCATGCGAGATACAACCTTCAGATTCTCATCAGTGCACATCGCAGTAGCAACGTCAGACCATGAGGCATCATAGTTTCCTCTTGATTATTAAGGAATACCCTTTTGAAAGAGGAAAATATTTAATTGCAACAGATATGTGATGTTTTGTATGGTTGCTTGGTTACAAGCAAGATCTGTGACGAGAAGCCAAGTGAAACACGAAGGCTGACAGTAGAGAACAGATGTGATACATTTGTATTTGGAGTCTCCGAATGGGGACTCAGCCCCCTCTTAGCAGGTCCATCGAGACCCCATGGCCACTGTAGTGGTGCTGGTTTCAGCAGCCCCAGACTTCAGATCGGAAAGTGACCTGTTTCCCCCATGTTTTTTTCTCTAGTGTGGCAAATTCGTTTCCAGAGCTTATATTCATTGTTCCTCATTAAACACATTGTTAGGGTTGTTGAAATATAAAAATGTAAAAGAATTAGAAATTTAGCTCCATAGTAGTTGTATCTGCTTATAAAGCATAAGGAGAGAGATTCTTCTTTCATTATTAAAAAGGCTCGTATTTCCCAATGTCATGAAGTGTAAAGTTAGGAGGTCTGTTTTATAACTGACATGAGAAATAATAACTTTGGCTGAGTAAAATCTCAATTATGCTTCAAAGAGACATTTTCAGTGTCAAAATGCATTGTTTTGGGATTAAGTAAACCTCTGGGTCATGATGTAAGTAAGAGGGATTTGATTTTACTGGTGGAAAAGTGGGCATGTCAGTCGTAATGTCCATTGGTTTGCTGGAATATCTGCCTACTTTCTCTGGTTCCATTGGATATTGCTGAAATTTCTTCTGTGTTACTGTATCTGTACTTGTGATGGGATTTCCCAATTCCTTTCAATAGATTTTGAGACTATTGACATAACTTAACCTTGAGTTAGCTGACCAGTACTTGGCTGAGAGTGAAAAGTAGCATGTGTTGGTGGTCAGCTGAAGGTTACAGTCATGAGAACTTTCCTTGCATAGAAAGGGAGTCATTTGCTGGAAGAATGAATTCAGCCATCAGCGTTATTTACTCCAATGGTGGTTCTGTACTGGTGCCAAATGATGATGTGCACTGCGGACTTGACTCTTACCATGTTCAAATACACCACTTGTTCTATAGTTATGGTGGCTATGTGACTTGTAATTCTATCTGTAGCACAATTTCCCTGGTTGAAGCTTCTGCATCCTCTTTAACATTCCTGTATATGTTAGACTGAAATCATTTATTTTTAACATACAGCTGTGGATTTCAGGACTAGTCGTAGAGTATTTTGGTTCATTTTATGAAAATGATTTTTAGAAAGAACAAGTTCCTTTGAGATTTTCATGGAATTATAGAATTTCTGAGAAGGCTCTCTCATGAGCTGTATGAAATGACTCCAAACCAGTGATCTACAGTTATGCATTTCTGCTCCTGACCCATGAATTCAGGCTCTGCTGCCTACATTACTGCATAGTATGTACGACATAAGCTGTTATTTAAACAGTAAGTCATATTAACATTTGGAAACTCACCGTGTTATGGACCAGAAGCTGCGATTTGTATCCATATAACTCTCAGTAGAAGCCAGTTATGTTGCTCCATTGAGTGCTGTTGAATAGAGAAAGAATTGCTTATTCATTCATTATGCTTAATTAAAAACATAAGATACATCTGCCTCGGCCAGTCTTTTAATCCCTGGATTCAGAGTGCATGGTCTTTGGATAACATTAATAAAATATACAGAAGGAGTCCATGCGTGAAGGACTTTCCATTTGTATTTTTGTGCTTGTATGTGTGTATGTGTGTGTATTGGTAAGGGGAATTGACTATTATTTGACTTCTGTATTTTATTTTTGTTTGTATTCTTAAACAGGTGGCTTGCTTTGGAGAAGGTATTCATACAGCCTTCCTGAAGGCAATGCTTTCCACAGGATTTAAGATACCCCAGAAAGGCATCCTGATTGGAATTCAGGTAAGTGGTATGTGGCTATGTGCATGCTGTAGTCATATATGTGAGTGGTGAGGTGTGGCAGGGACATTAATTGTTATATTGAAGAGGGGATATTTGTTTTATGTTCTGCTTTATTGCAATTTATAGCAAGCCTGGACGTTTGTTCCCTATTTGTTCCCTGATTTTTGCCTTCTCCTGTTACAGCAACCAATGCAAAAATAGAATAAAATGAGATAAAGACAGAAACATAAAGTGTCTAGTGAATGGGCATTTTTCCTAAACGGGATTCAGGACACCTAAAAAAGGCAATCTCTTCCATTCTTTGGTTATGTCTTTTCTCATAGCTCTTTTTCCTTAGCCCTGGAATATAAGGTTTTCAGTAAGGTTGGGTTTTACTTTCTCTTTTTGGCTCTATCTCTTGACTTTTTTTTTTGCAAAATCACTCACATCTAAGGTATCTATTATCCTATCTATAACTACCATCTTCAAATCTTTATCTTCAACCATCTCGTATTTCCAAAAATCTGCAGAACAGCTCTATCTGGATGTCTCAAATTCAACATTTCTCAAACTCAAGTCAGATCTGTTCTCTCCCGACCAACATTCCTACTTTCCTTTCATTCATTTATTCCTTCACATTTCAATCTCCACTAAATGCCAGGATTCAAAGTTGAAGGAGATATGATCTTTATTTGAGAAGTTTCCTCAGCTCCACTCTAGGTTGGACGTTTTTGAAGGGTCGTGACTTAATAGGTCTAAAAATGTCAGCTTATCCCATGGTATACTGTGGGAGTTATTAAAATAGTATTATTTGCTAACCCTTGTAGGTCAAGGTAGTGTGAGATAGTTATAAATGAGTATCTTTATATAATGAAAAAGGTATTATTGGTTTGTTATTGCAAGACAAATATAAATCTTAGGGCAAAACGATAGACTGAAGACTTCTATTATTGTTTGGAATGATTATTGCAAAAGTGTATAAACCATTCTGTTTGTAAATTTCTTGAAAAAATATTAACTGTTTTCCAACTGGTCATTCATTTTTATTTGAGATTAGGAATTCTTGGGTTCCATAAAAACAATGAATGGTTTTATATAACACCCCTGCTGTGCATTTAATAAGCTCAAACCCTGCGTGGTTACATAAAAATCAATAAAAATGTAATTAGAACAGTACCAGGTATTCTCAAGCCAGTGGGTGATTATTATAGATGCTGTCTCATTAGGGTATCTTAATATTAGCAAATTAGGCTCTGAAGACTAGACAGGTAGTGGCTTTGGAGAAGTTTCTGCAAAGAGTAACTTGGGATTTTGCTTTGCAAAGGTGCCAGAAGGGCGATGGTGAATAGTTAGAGCAGAGGCTAACAAGATGACTAGTAATTGTGAGGTTTAATGGCAGTTTAGAGACAAATCACATCATATGAGAGACTCATCACATTATAAATGGGTATTAAGTATTATTAAGTCCCAAGGATGAGAATATTTGCCCAACTTCCTGTTACGGCTTAAAGTTTAATGTGAGTCCTGGGGGCATTCTGAGGAGACCATGCCCTTAGTCCACATCTTCACATCTGATCGTAATAGTGCTAACATTTAAAATGCCAGTCTAAGAAGGCAGTGATGTATAAAATTGTGCTTGTTTGGTTCCAGTGCTGCAGGGAAATGTGAAGCAAAAATTAATTTGATCCCTATGAAGTATTTGTGTAATTTTGGCACTAGGGAACAGAATTTTGCTTTGTAGGAAAAATAAAAGGGTTTTGTAAGTGTGTAAAAAGAGTTTTCTTAAATCAATGAGGTTCTGTCCATTGAAGTTCTACTTTTTGATGTATTCTTTTTTAAATAAGTTGATGTTCCAGTAGCTACATCAGCTGTTGCCAATAACTTTCTGCATGTTAAGAGCATTGTTAGGGATTTAAAAGAAAAAAATATATATATACTTTGTTCTATTTTTTCTATATATTTTTAGATAGCTAACAAAGTTAAAAATATTTTTAAAATAATTTTTAATATAATTATACTTAATACAATATTTACAAGTAAATTTTATTTTATTTATTTTTTTTATTAAATCATAGCTGTGTACATTGATTACAAGTAAATTTTAATACAATATTTACAACTGTAGTAAAATTGATCAGCAGGGCCCTAAGTTGACAGATATGGATAAGAATAATTTTCTGACATATCTTATATGGAAGGAAAGAAAATCTGACATTGTTAATATATAGTCTTTCCAGGACTATGTGGAGGATTTTCGCTCATAGCAGCTTTTTAGAAGTACTTGTTATGATAAGTAACAAGTATGATAAACCGAAAATGTTACAGAAAATAATAACTAGTGAGCTAATAGTTATCACAGTCACTGGACTTTTTAGAATGAGACCAAATCTAATCTTAACTTTTTTTTTTACTTAAGCGTCATAGTTACTGTAGATACAGTAATTAGGGTTCCATATTCTAGGATACATTAGACTTTTTAAGAAGCACGTTAATTAGCATGATCCCAGTTGGTGAGAAAAACTCATATAAATTCTTTAAGATATATGACATCAAACTCAAAAGACTGAAATATTATTTCTGACACATCAATGGGGGCTAGGACTACTAAATCCAACAGAAGGCATCTAGTTGAGGGCGAGTTATGTAATAAAGTTCTAAGAGAGGAGGCCCATAATTGTATTTTGATATCTTAAAGTAATCATTTATTTAGTGAAATGCTGTATAGACTTTACTCACAGAAGAGTGCCGGTAGCCAGCATTCTTACAGTTAATTTGCTTTATTTTTCCTTCAAGTGTATAAATGGGGAAGGAGGTTAGTATCTATCACATTTATTGGAGGTAAAGGTTTTCTTCTCTTCATTTCCCCACCCTGAAATGAATTCTTCATCAGTAAGAATATACCTTAAGAATGTATCAGAGGGAATATACCTTGACTCATTAATTTTGCACAAGTTGTAAGAGAATTTGGAGGAACAGAGAAATGAGAGTAAAGGAGAAAGTGACTCTGAGTTCCTCTTACTGTTGGAAGCTTAATGCATATTTTAAATAGGTATTTATTATTAGAAGGTTTCAGCCGCTTCGTGGTATTTAACAAGTAGATGGTGTGTGCTTGCCTGTGTGTGTGAGCGTGAGTGCGCATACTTGATACAGCATAGTAGTATAGTCCAGTCTTCATAACTGTTTATTTCTCTTCTCTTTCCCACCTTCTTCCTCTCTCTTTCTGCCCTTTCAAAGTTAAATCCCATGGGTCAAGGAACCTGGGATGTTTGAAATATTCCTAACATCAATCTTGTGTAATTACCACTTAGGAGAAAAAAAAAGAATCAAGATTTAGATTTTCTCAAAGAATCTGTGGCAATGTAACTATTACATGTGCTGCGTCTCCACCAAGAGGCTTTCCACATACTAACGCATTTCTCACATAGGAGAGGCATAATGCGGGTTTATGTGGCAACAGAATCCTCTTTGATTTTCCTGTAATATTTCCAGCCACCGTTCATCATGTTAGGATTTATTTTTGGAGGCTGCGAGTAGGCACTCTGCCTTGTTTTGAAGTTTTCTCGAACGCCTTTTAACAATAAATGATTTACTCTAGAGTAGAACAAGAGCACTCACTGTTTTTTCCCCTCTGATTGGGCTATTCAGTGATGCTTGTAGAGTGGCAAGCGCCAACCTGACATCTGTGCTCCGGCATTGCTCAGAAACACAAAGCAAGCATTTTATTGGAAAAGGCAACTCCAAGTGACATGAATAACCTTTTATCTTTGGTACAGAATCGTTAGGAACAACCAAAGAGGTGTCAATCCAGACGTCCCTATAGAATCCACAGGCATCACGTAGTATTAGTTTGGTATTTTTTTCTGCAGCCGGAAGTTGAATTAATGTGAAAGTGATCGTTGGAGGATATGCATACATAGATATGTATAAAAGTCCACTTTTAGAGGACTTTCTTTCTTATAAACATTCCCAAGGAAATAAATCAGCTTGCACTTTTCACCTTTAATAACAAATGGTTCCTTACACAGGTATTTTCAATCAGCTTTTAAATCTGAGGCTACTCAGATGCAAGCTGACAGCTGTAATTTCTTTTTGTAGAGAGGCTGTTTTATGTGTCACAAGTGTTCAATACATGTTTGATAGCAGTTTATAATGTGCCCATGGAAGCCAACACCCAGACCGGAAGGCAGAGTGGTTCCCCGGCTGGGAACTGCCAATACTGTCATGTTGGATATTCATCTTTTCCACTTGGGGGATGACACTGAAACAGCTCCATAAGGAGGTTCCGCCTGGTGTCTGTAGCTCTCAGAGGACTTGCTGACTGATTTTACTTTAAAATGGCAAAGAAAAAAAAATTACCTTCTAGTACTCTTCCCTAGAGATTTTTTCACTGTGCCTTTGGCTAAGGTTATTACGTCTTGACCTCAAATTACAAGATGAGAGGATAGTCCTTCTATCCACTATTCCCTCCTGTTCCTAACCTCAGGTGTGCACCAGACCCTCCTGAAGGGTTTATGAAATGACAAATTGCTAGGATCCACTCCCAGAGTTTCTTATTCCATAGATCTGAAGTGAGGCCCAAATGTTCATAGTTTAACAAATTCCCAGGTGATGCCAGGGCTGCTTACCCAGAAACTACAATTTGAGAACCATTATACTTGAGAGATGGTATTTTAGAAACCTGGTTGAAAGTCATGTTATCGCTTATTGTTGTAATTCCATACCCCAACAGTGACTCTTTGCTGGGGAAGAGTTTGAGATTGAGGATGGTTAGTTAAGGACGTGATTAATGAATCAATCAGTCCATGCATGTTAGGTGGGCACCTTTATGTTGAGCCTTCACGTTAGAAGACTTAAGTCTATGCCATGTTTAGCAGAAAGACACGAAATTAGAGAGGTTTGTTTTGCACTTTCCATATGTATTTGTTATATAAAAAGGAACCCTAAAACATGAAGAAAATCTACTATGCCACTTACTTTAGCCCTCTTGTTTTCCAAGCAGAATCAAACATAAACAATGGTGTTATTCTTTTGCTAACTTATTCTTAAAGAAACTGCCGTATACCTCATTAAATTGTCTAAATGTCACTGATTCTGATTTTTTATTTGTTTATTTTCTTCTTTATGTGTAGCCATGAGTTTCTTATATCCAAGTTCATTTTTCCCTATTTTTCCTAAGTGGAAATGGAAAGCAACTATCTTGGGCCTGGTCATGATAGTCTTCTAAAACTCATGTCTGTCATGAATAACCTCTGAGCCTGCCTTAGCTGAGATTCATCCAGCTGCATTTATCTTTTCTATTTGCCAATAGCTTCTTCTCATAAAACTGTAGTTCTGGGACTGAGAGGGCCAGAATCTAACAGAATTTTATATTTGAACATAGTCTTTGGGGTCTTTTCCTAGGATTTAGATCTGTTCTCAGAAAGCCTCTGCAAGTAAATATTAGGAGGGTTTATGGGTTGAACATTATCGAAATTGTGAAAGATCTTGTACTTTTTGTTATCACAGTTCTTAGAGTTTCTGACTCTGAACTAGAATCATATTTATGATGTTTGAACCACCACTAATATGGTTTTTAAGGAGATTATAAGGTATTTACTGAAGTAACCAACTTGCACTCTCTGTTTAAACTTTTACAAGGGAAACCAACAAAAATGTTTCCATTTAAAGGAGAATGGATATGCTTTTAACTGTATATGATTTTAAATACTCCCTTTAGCCCAGTTACTCAAACCCTCATGAAATCAAAGGTCATAGTTTGAGCTTGGGGTAGGTCACTTAGCTGTATTTTCTTTTATTTAGACCAATGTCTTGCAGATACTAGCTCTTGGTCACAGGATGTATGCTCAGAACCAGAGAACGCTGACAGCAAGTGGGGGGGAGTCCAGGGAAAGAGGGCTTGGAAACTGAACGGGTCTAGCTAGGGTCCTAGGAAGGACACAGTAACTGACCCTAAGAAAATATCTGAAAAGTGTGATGATGAAATTTTAGGGAAGCCTTTGTGGAGATGAAATGCATGTAGATGAAGAGGAAGTTGGTTTGGGTTGTTAAGTATAATAGTGGGAAGAGGAATCCAGGTGTGGAAATTAGAATGCATGAACAAACGTCTAGTCTCTGGGAGGCTGGAAAAAATAATTATTTCAATAATAATAATTAAATTTATCAATAACTCTTTTTAAAACTTTTTTTCCCTTTTTATTACTTTTCAGTGGTTTGACTAGTTTCTTTTTTTATCTTTACATATACATGTATCTATTAGGTTTCCATTTTTTTGCCTTCACAAAATTAAAAAGGCTTAAAATTTAATAACAATAATAACGTTTAAGATAAGGCCTAGAAACAAAAACCTCGTAAAGAACAAATGAACATAAATACATTCAGAAAAGGAATCAGACAATTGCTACATCGAAATATTAAGCAATAGTAATAATAATAATGCAAAGAAAGTAACATTCACATTGTCAAATAAGAGTATGTCTATTATAGAATGCTTTGACTCTGAGATTCAGTATGGAGTCATCAGTTAACTTATTTTTTTTAAGCATCAAAAAATAGACAACTAATATTTATAAATAAAAGTAAAAGATAGCTTCAAAAAACATATCAAGCCAAATCTTACAGAAAATAGAAAAAGAAGAAAAGGAACCATAAAAATCCCCATATAGCTAAGGCATTTCTTAGTAATAAAAACAAAGTGGAGGGGTATCACTATACCAGATTTTAGGCTGTATTACAAGGCCATAGTGGTCAAGACAGCATGGTACTGGCACAAAAATAGAGACATAGACATTTGGAATCAAATAGAAAACCAGGAAATGAAATCAACAAGTTACAGACACCTAATCTTTGATAAACCAAACAAGAGTGTCCACTGTGGGAAAGATTCCCTATTCAATAAATGGTGTTGGGAGAACTGGATATCCACATGTAAAAGACTGAAGCTGAACCTGTACCTTTCTCCACTCACAAAAATTGATTCAAGATGGATAAAGGACTTAAATTTAAGGCATGAAACAATAAAAATCCTCAAAGAAAGCATAGGAAAAACACTGGAAGATATTGGCCCGGGGAAAGACTTTATGAGGAAGACGGCTGTGGCAATAGCAACAACAACGTTAATAAACAAATGGGATTTAATTAAACTGAAAAGCTTCTGTACAGCTAAGGAGACAGCAACCAAAGCAAATGGGCAACCTACCCAATGGGAAAGGATATTTGCATATTTTGAATCAGACATTTGCTTAATAACCAGGATCTATACAGAATTTCAATCAATAACTCTTAATGGGCCAGTAACTGGCCTAAATTACAGTACTAACATTTAAGTAGTGCTTACTTCTTTTTTTTTTTTTTAATGGTTCAGATTTATTTATTTATTTTTTGGCCGGGGCTGGGTTTGAACCCACCACCTCTGGCATATGGGACCAGTGCCCTACTCCTTGAGCCACAGGCGCCACTAAATTAGCTGATTGAAGACTCATAAATAAGAAAGCAAGTACTGTTACCATTCCTATTTAACAGACGAGGAAATGCATCGTAGAGAGGTTAAAATGTTCAAGGTCAGACGGGTAGATAAGTGTGGAGCAGAGGGGTAAATAAGTGTGGAGCCTTGGGAAGTGGAAACACTGTTACATTATTTTGGAGATGAAGAAGCAAAGGCCCCAGGACCTTAATTTTTCTTTGCACACACTATAATTGAACGGTAAAGCCAGGATTTGAAATGCTGCACAGTGACCCCAGAACTAATTCATTAACCATACCTCTAACTGGAGCTGAGAAGATAGAGCTTTTGTGAGGGCCTGTGTATGAGCTATTAGGACAGTGGCCTAGTTACTGAAGGGCAATAAAAGTTAGAGCTCAGCAATCAGAGCAGGAAGAACAGGCAGGATGCCGAGCAGGGCTAACTTGGTGTTGAGCTCCTAATCTAGGCGTCTTTGATACTCTCCCTTCCCAGGAAAAGGGTCCACGCAGAACTAGAGTGGATCTGAACTGACAGAGACTAAATGGATTAAAAAGGAAATAATGGGAGTTGGGGGCAAAGTGAAAAGCAAAGAGGAGAGGCGATGTGGGTGAAGTTTCATCTCTGTTGGACTTGAAGAACACAGACTCACTATAGAGGGAGAAAAGGATGCAACTTGTCGTCTTTGAACATAAAGTACTTGGCAACATATGACATTGTGTCTCAGGATGATACAAGACAATACCGTATAGCATGTGACTAAGTAAAGAGCACAGACGTCTAGAAAGTGAATTTTGTTAAATTTGTTTTCAGCAATCATTCCGTCCAAGATTCCTTGGTGTGGCTGAACAATTACACAACGAAGGTTTCAAGGTATGTTATATTATTTGTTTGAAGTTTTCTGTCAGCATTGCTATCTTTTCACAAAACAAAATACAGCAGAACCTCTATAAATTGACTACCCAAGGGACTCTAACCAACTGGTCAACACTCAGAGGTGACCAACAGAAGGAACTTCTATTGGGTACATATGGTACATGAAAATTAGGTCAACTTAAGGATGTGATCGATGTAGGGAAGTGGTTACCTGTGGACGATCTACTGTATTGCACAAACTTGGAAAAGAAATAGCCCCAAATATGTCCTTTCAACCTGACAGGTTTAACTAACTTGGTAGTTTCAAAACTTAAATATAGTAAATTAATTTGAAGAACTAGATTTAAGTTTTAACAAAATTTCCACCAACTCAATAGAACTTACCAACTAAAAACTTAGAAAATTTTTGGCTTAAGCATAATTGGGGAAAAGTGCCAATGCATTTCCATGTATTTTTCCTTTTCTGTTATTCCGTTTCCAATTAAGTTCATAGTTTCCAGTTGTTACACTTAGAGGCAAAACTTCTTTGCTGTGAGTACATCCCCACCAAGCCTGGTTCAGTGTAACAAGATTATTCCCAAGGCTCAGGGTGGGCCTGTGGCCATAGGACTTTTTCGACATGATAATAATGAACTATTAGTCATAAATTATTCTGAGAAAAAATATTATTAAATTGCTGAGAAGTTATTATTAAATTATTATTAAATTAAAAATTATTGCTATTAAATTATTATTTATATGTAATTACTAAAATCCAAAAGTAATTAAAGTTAAGTTTCCTTAATTTTTCCTCACTGCAAACATTTAAAGACAAATTTAAAGTGCCGTCTTCTGGATTCTGAGTCCAAGTCTTTATCCATGACACCGTATTCCTTCTCACATTCACCAGTTTCTTCTTTATATTTGGAATGACATGAGTGTTACAGTAGGTTCCAAGAAAACACTGCATTATTGTGATATGGTCACCGACTTTTCCATCTTCAATACAGCTCTTTGCCACAGAAGCCACGTCAGACTGGCTCAATGCCAACAATGTCCCCGCCACCCCAGTGGCATGGCCATCTCAGGAAGGACAGAATCCCAGCCTTTCTTCTATCAGAAAGTGAGTACAAGGCAGATTGTTTTCTGAGATAATTTAGAGGATTAATTTTGAGAATTAGTCCATGAATATGTCACCTAACTTAATTGCACATCATTTAAAAGTTTATTAGTCAACTAATTTAAAAATAAATACATTTGTAGATGACAGAAATTTGTTTTATCTACAGGTCACTCCGTATTGCTATAGAAACATAATGTCACATGTACATGGTGCTATGTAATATCTTTCACGATACTTTGTAATAAAGATGCTTGCCTTTATAGAAACAAATGGGAGCATGAAGAATGTAATGGAGCACTTTATATCTCAGGTCAAACTTATGTATGTATCTGCATATCCAGTATCAGATTGATCAGCCTCATTTCACAGAGGTTGTATATCAGTGAATCAGGCAATTTATTGAGTGCTTGCTATCTGCAGGAAACTATATTAAGCACTATAGCGATACATCCATTGGATTTCCTAATTGGCCATTTCTTGATCAGGTTGATTATTAAGCCTTAGACTATGTCATCATTAGATATTTATAAGACACATTATTTCAGAAGATTGTGAGAAATACCATTTGCTTCTGCACTTACAGATTTATGTGGCATAGTGCATAGAAGATAATTCTTGGTTGTTTCAGGATATTACAGCCTAACAAAAGGCTATATCACACCAAATTCTATGCAATGTATTATTTGTTAGGGCTCTTAAGAAGTCAAATGTAAATCATAATCAAACTAATAAATGGCATTGTGTTTAACCTTAGCAGCCTTCTAGGGATTTGTAAAACAATAATTATCACTATTTAGCAGGCATAGATGTGCAGATGGGACATGGGGGTGTGGAAGGGCCTTTAATGTGGGGAAGATCATCCCTTTGTAAAAAATTGAGAAGCAGCTATCAAATTTAAATTCTTACAATGGACAGATGGCATTTTAAAGAGAAAAACAACCTTTGCATTCTATTAGACTTGCACCAAAATTCTTTCAAGAACATAATAAAATATAACCCCCAAATATATGT
Source organism: Nycticebus coucang (assembly GCF_027406575.1). Lineage (NCBI taxonomy): Eukaryota > Metazoa > Chordata > Mammalia > Primates > Lorisidae > Nycticebus > Nycticebus coucang. The sequence goes on from NC_069786.1 coordinate 108,058,854, forward strand.
AATTTGAACATCAACTTAGGAACGGAGGAGGGCAGGTGACAGTCAACTCAATTTGGCACTGACTTGAATGACTAAAAGAGCAATTTAGGATGGCATTTTTAAAATTAATTATAAAATACAAATTGTCATAAAATAAAGTTTTTATTTACTTTCTTTGCTCTTCTAGGTTGATTAGAGACGGCAGCATCGACCTGGTGATCAACCTCCCCAATAACAACACAAAGTTTGTCCATGACAATTACGTGATTCGGAGGACAGCTGTTGACAGTGGAATCCCTCTCCTCACTAATTTTCAGGTAAGTTCCTTTCCTTAGATGTAGGCTACTTGGGGGTTTTATTCCTGTGTTTCCTTTAAGAGTGTTAGTCAATACAAACACATCAATCTTTTCGCCTCCTTGTGAAATTCAGAATATAGAGGGATTTTTTTAATGGAATCTAAAATAATGGCATTAATATGCTACATCATGGACTAAATGGGATAGTTGGTGATCAAGCAACTGATAATCAAAAGCCATAGACTTTCATTACCCATACAATTATATTTGAATAAAAAGTGATAGGATAGCATGGAATAAAGTTACTAATTTTATTCCATTGTTTCTAAATGGAAGCCACCCCATAAAAGCAACAGGTTAATGATAACCAAAGGTCCAGATATAGCACAAGTGCTTGTCCAATTCACAGAAAATGACTGCATGAGGTCTGTTCAGTTTCACTTGGGCATGACACGCTGAATTTATCACAGAGAGAAACACAGATTTGAGATTCATTAACTTTCTGCCCATCATAATTTTTTCTTTTATCCAGAGTCGGGTTAATGCATGTGAGGGGAGAAATAAGCTTATTCATGGTGAGGTCTGAGATGTAGGAGAAAGTTGCCATTAAATAAACATTTCTCTGCCTTTTATCCCATGTCCCTTTGAAAGTTAGGGGCAGTCACTTGTGACTTTTCACTCCTGGTTCATTAAACATTCCTTTTCATCTCCTGCAGGTTGCTAAGATTCTTACCATTCTATTTTCAGGTGACCAGACTTTTTGCTGAAGCTGTTCAGAAATCTCGCAACGTGGACTCCAAGAGTCTTTTCCACTACAGACAATACAGTGCTGGAAAGGCAGCATAGAAGAGCAGACCCCCCCCCACCTGGTTCTTAATAAATCTCAGCCACATTCCTCTGAAGGAACCAATCACCCACATTGTTTCCCAGAGATGACATGTGATATCAAACTTCATTTGGTTTTACTGTTATGCTTTCATATTCTGTATCCTTCACAATTAAACAGTCAATCGCTTCTTCAAAAACCTTACTTAGAGTCCTTTCTAAGTTACTTATTCTTCATGAGATTTTTGTCCATTTACTAATACCTATTTTTGGTGGACTAGGCTTACTTTCATGCTTATTTGCAGCTAACATTCTATGGTGCCGATTAATGATGATCAAGGTAGAAAAAGCTGCTGTTCTATCTTCTGAAATCTCCCTATACTTTAAAGACACTACTGTTATTATGTTTTTACATCGTATCTGTCATAACTCAGGACATTTTAAACTGGGCAGGATACTATAAAAATTCAACTGAATGAAATAACAGATTTAACTTATGAACCTCTCCCTCATGATGCTTGTGTATTGCTTCCTTCTGACAATCATTCTTACCTGTCTGGCTGATCCAGTAATATTATTATCCCTTCCTATGACACTGAAGTTGCGAAACGTGACAGAGGTCATTAGAGTGTGGATTTCTTTAAAGAATACTGGTTTGCGTTTTGCTTTGGAGTATGTTAGCTGATGGACAAGGCTGAGGTAGTTTGGTTCTTGTTCTTTTCATCAAATTTAACCTGGGCCAAGTGAAATCTTCAGATTTGTGCCATTCCCCCCACTCCCAATTTTGGAGTAACTTGAAAGTCATGTTCATTCCCTCAGATAACGGATTCTGTTGCTGTGCTGGGTCCTGCGCTATACTGTGAATTCCACTCATTGTAAGCACGAGGCCCCCTTCCTTCTCACACAAGAAAAGTCCTTCCTCTGGGTAGCCTTTTTCACTTTTAAATGTTTTGTGTTATTACAAGTGCTCTAATTGTGAACTTTTAAATAAAATACTATTGAGGTAATGCAGTTGTATTTTTGCACTTATTTATTCATTTATTTTACGTTAATATAGAAAATCAGATCCCTTCTACGATAGAACAGGATTTGGGGCCAGGATTGCCTTGCTAATTTACTTTTCTTTTCTATACAATTCCATATAGCATATGACTAAGTTCATGTTAAGAAAAAATAATAAAGATTTGGCTTACCTTTTTCATCTTCTTTTTCTTGTCTCTCCTTTGCTTATAAGTCTCAATGTAAAATGTATTAGGTGGAGATGTGGTTATAAACCACCTTTAATCAGGGTGCGGCTACAACCATACCCTGACTAAAGATTACTACAAATATATCCTAAAGTAAACTTTAAGAAATGGCTTGCATCACTCAGAGGAGTAATTCAACCCTCTCAGAGGCTGCTGCATCATATTATCTGATGGACATAGTGCCCATGAACAGAGTGATGCCCAGACCTACCACGTCAGTGGTGGCTCTGTGACGGTCCTGAGGCAGGGATGCTTGCAATAGCTTTCATTCCTTCCTTCTCACGCCACTGTCGATTGACCACCACTTTGTATAAATCGACGTGAAAGTTTGTGAAATTCATTTTCTCCTCTCCTCCCTGCCGTGTCGTGTCTTGAATATACTACAATCTCTCTTCTACTCCTTTTCTGTCACTACACTATTTACTACTAGCACTAGCGCCACCACCACCACCACCACCATAATAATGAACATTATTGGAACACCTGTTATTTCTCAGGCAGTTTTAAGTACTTTACATGAATTAACCTACTTAATCCTCAAAATATCCCTGTGAGCAGGTGCTGTTACCTCCATATTATCAATAAGAAAACTTAGGCACGCAGAAGTAACATGCTCAAGGTCACAGAAAATACAGTCTCAGGGTTTTTTTTTTCCATGAAGATAGGTGTGTAAAAACATAATTTTTCAAAATGAAAAATAATTTGTAATGGTGAAGAAAATACTTCACTTGCCTGCAGAGATCAGGGAAGGGCATTTGGAAGCGATGGCTTCATGCATTGAACGATGGTTTAGTTCCCAAGGAAGTTTGGAGGTAAAGCATCATTTAAATAAATTACAAGGGATTTGATATGACTGGAGGCTAGGATATGTGTAAAGAGAAAAGACTCGTAGTTAAAATTGAGTCTTGATTCTCTTAGTTTTGCATGTTTAAACCAGATAAAAATTTTCAAACTTTTAATTTTGAAATAATATTAAGCTTAAAATTTTAAAATAAAAGTAATACTTTTCTCTATTCTATCTTAATCTAATCTACCATCTCTCTGTCTAAACACACACATTTACCATGTGCACACTCACAAAGAAAGATAAAGATTACTCTTTGACTAAAAGTGACTAATTGGGCATCTCATGACTAATTTAGAAATGTAACTCAGCATTTGAAATAAACAGAACTGATGAAACTACCCCAAACTTGAATCAATAGTTAAATTTTATATTGCGGGAATTTAACAAAGGTTCCTAAACCTTCATATTAATTTTAACAGGCTATTTGTAAAATAAAATAAAAATTTAAGAGTAATAGCACGAAATCACACAACATCATTTCTAAATAAACCCTATGGTTTTGTTGGTGAAGTAAAAATTTTTAAGAACAAAATTCTAGCCATGCTACTAAAAGTGGATTACAATAAATTTTGGTTTTGTTGCCTATCACTTTCTAATGTTCTAAGCTTTAAAAAGCACTTAAATACAGATAAATAACACATTCGAGATCTTTGGTTCAAGGAAAGAAGTGTAAGAAAATAGAAATATATTTTTGTTTAAGTTTGGCAAGTTTTGTCCTTTTGGAACATTTTTATTCCTTCATATAGACAGGTTAGCACATTGTTATTTATTTTAATTAATTACTGAGACAGATTCTCACTCTGGCACCCAGGCTAGAGTGCTGCAGTGTCAGCCTAGCACACAGCAACTTCAAATGTTTGGGTTCAAATAATCTTCCTGCCTTAGCCTCCCAAGTAGCTGAGACTACAGGTACTCCCGTCACAACACTTGGCTAGTTTTTCAACATTTTAGTAAAGACAGGGTATCACTTTTCTCAGGTTGGTCTTGAACTCCTGAATGATCCTCCTGCTCAAGTGATCCTCCTGCCTTGTCCTCCCAGTGTGCTAGGATTCTAGGCATGAGCTCCTGTGCCCTGCCTAGGTTAACATATTTTTAAATGTCTGAATCTGTTATATATCACAAGTACAGACACCACGGGGACTTTGTGTGTAAAGTTGAATCGTAGTAAACTGAAGTAGCCTTTTCCATACTGAGAATTTAATAGCACCCAAGAAGGATGGGCTCTGCTATGTGGGGGAAACAGGAGCTCAGCCAGCTTGTGAAATGTAAAGAAATAAAGAATGATTCATCTATAGATTTAGGATTCTATAGCTTTGGACAGGTAAGTATAATATTTTAGCTGTACTTCTGTCAAACTTCCCTCTTAGGCAGCATTCCTATTGGAAACTTTTAAAAACAACTACAACATTCATTTATCTCAACAGCTGCAGGTACTTGAACCTCAGCCTCTGCAGTGTCCACAGCCTCTTGAACAATGAATGTGGGAATTATCAGAGAAACAAATCATGGCTGGATGCAGTTAAGTGCTCTGTAATTATATGCCAGTGTTACCATTTGGCTGCTGGTGCAGCCCCCTATGGGCACAGGTGCCATAAATGCTCACACACACCCAATCAAATGCACAAAGACCATTCATTACGTATCATTTAAAACACCCTCAGGTTGAAAAAGACTTTAGTTCTCTCCCTGCTTTCTTTTACTATTTCTTTTCCCTTTGTTACACATAAAAGTTCTGTTTTTCTTAATGAATATTACTGTGCTATTTTATGAGAAGCTGTTCCAATTGGCGAGTGTGACGGTAATGCAGCAGGAGGAAGAAAGCCTTTCCTCTGAGTGGCTCCCTGGGCTCTGTGAAAAATTGGTAATAATTGTCCCTACTTCTTTTCTTGTGCATAATGTAGGGTGCAAGGGCTCCTACAAGAGAATTTAAGTACCTACAGCTGTTGAGATCAATGCAGCAATGGAAAAAAAGGCTCAGCAAGTCAAAATTAGCACCGTTTCTACATGTTCCGTGTTGCTTAAAGATCGTTTTTGAGTCTTTCTAACTTTCCTTTTATAAAGGACTCAAATCCACAAAGAAAACTGTTTATTGCCAACCAAAACAAACAAAGTAAGGCTTTTCTGGCAGGTTCACTTTTTCCTGAAACTGCTAGCCTATCTTACTGTTTCTTTACAGTGTTCCCTAGAAGAAACACCAGCCACAGAGAGAACTACTGCTTGTTGGTCAGAGGAAACAACACTAAGCAGTCTACAAAAGAGTCAAAGGTGCAGTGTCCCCAGATAATTTCCCATACAAGGCTTAGTGCTGCTGGGTAGCCACGATGAAGACACACAGATCCCATCAACGCGTGAAAGGGGAGAGAATCCAACAGAATGTGTTATTAGAAGAGAGAAATTACTTGAAAAGTGTGTTTATTTCTACTAACAAAGGGTATGTTCTAATATCCAGTGCCCAAATGACTGTTTTCCTTTTTGAAATGTAAAGGCATTCAGTAATATTTTGGACATCTTTTCTTCTCTGTGTATACTCAACACATTGAAGGTTGAAATATAGAATGATTTTGAACCTTTAGCATGACAGAAATATCCTAAGTGCTTACTGTAACTCTTTCTACATTTCTTCATAGAATATTGCAAATAAAATTTATATGGAAAAAGTATCCAATGTACTCAGCCCTACTATGAAACTAATGTATGGCTTTCATATGAAAGCTATAACCCAGTTATAACCTAAGAATATGGGGAAGGGGAAGAGGGAGGGGGGAGGATAGGCGGAGGGAGGGTGAATGGTAGGATTATATCTGCAGTGCATCTTACAAGGGTACATGTGAAACTTAGTAAATATAGAATATAAATGTCCTAACACAGTAACTAAGAAAATGCCAGGAAGGCTATGTTAACCAGTGTGATGAAAATGTGTCAAACGGTCTATAAAACCAGGGTATGGTGCCCCATGATTGCATTAATATACACAGCTATGATTTAATAATAAAAAAATGAGTGAGTGGCAGCGCCTGTGGCTCAGTGAGTAGGGCGCCGGCCCCACATGCCGAGGGTGGTGGGTTCAGACCCAGCCCCAGCCAAAATGCAACAAAAAAATAGCCGGGCGTTGTGGCGGGCGCCTGTAGTCCCAGCTCCTCGGGAGGCTGAGGCAAGAGAATCACGTAAGCCCAAGAGCTAGAGGTTGCTGTGAGCCGTGTGACGCCACGGCACTCTACCTGAGGGCGGTACAGTGAGACTCTGTCTCTACAAAAAACAAACAAACAACAACAAAAACAAACAAACAAAAAAAAATGAGTGAGTTAGTATTAAAGATGTCCATCTGAACACTACACTTGAAATGTTATGTTTGCTGGGAAGAGCTATATACTGTCTTCATGAGTTGAAAAGTGTTAGATAAGTAAAGGACTTCAATATAAAAAAAAGAAATTTATATGAAATAATTTAATTAGACTGTAACATTTACTTAATCTCTCCTTTCAAGAGAGTTTACATATGGATCCTTTTTAAAAAATGCTTTTTAATTAAATTGAGGACATAATGCATCATTTGCCAGGTTTGATACACTTCCTTTCACACTCATAATTAAAATATATAGGGAGCTGCAGGGGAAAAGTGGTGGTATTGTAGTTAAAATGTGACTGAGTAGAAATATTTTAGAGATTTAAAAAACCTGGAAAGTATTTGGTATGAAGTAGACTCTAATTTTCTTAAGATAAAGCAACACTGATTTGACTTTCTCAACCCTGGAGAATCCTCCAGGGGAAAATAATATCTGTGCTAACTCTATCATTACCTATCTTGGGATGCTATGCAAAGTCCTGTTTGCTTTAGAAATATCTCACTAACTCTAGTTCTTTTGAAATCTGAGGATCTGTGGAGCCCAGGGACTTCTGAATGCAAACAAATGGAACTTTATAGACTGACTCCTGGAATAGTTTCTGGCTTACCCTATGGGGTTTTGCTATTCAAAAAACTTTGGAAGTTGGCCTCCATCGGTTTACAATATAGCCCACCTAAGCCTAATTTCTTGAGTGTTCTTATCATGAAAGGATTCTAGATACTATCAAAAGCCTTTTCTGCAGCAACCTACAGAATCATATGGTCTTTGTTTTTCAATTTATTTATGTGGTGAATTAAATTTATGGATTTACGTTATATTGAACCAACCTTATATCCCTGGGATAAAGCCCACTTGATCCTATTGAATGGAATAAAACTGAAAGCATTTCCACTCATATCTGAAACTAGACAAGGATGCCCACTGTCACCACTGCTATTCAACATAGTGCTGGAAGTCCCAGCCATTGCAATCTGGCAGGAGATTAAGAGCATTCAATTGGGGACAGAGAAGGTCAAACTCTTGTTCTTTTCAAATGACATGATCTTATACCTGGAAACCCTCAGGTACTCAACAACAAAGCTCTTAGAAGTGATCAAGGACTGTAGCAGCATCTTGGGAACAAAATCAATACCTACCAATCAGTAGCCCTAATATATGCCAATAACATAGTGAAGCTGAGAATAAAATAAAAGAATCCACACTTTTATAGTAGCTACAAAAAAAGATGAAATACCTTAGAATTCATCTAGCAAAGGACATAAAAGATATCTGTAAAGAAAACTATATAACCTTTTTGGAAGGAAGTATGGAGAAACCTCAAAGAACTCAACCTAGACCTCCTGTTTGATCCTGCAATCCCATTATTGGGCATCTATCTAGAAGGGAAAAAAAAATTTATTATAAAGATACTTGTACTAGGCTTTTTATTGCAGCCAAATTTACAATTGCTAAAATGTGGAAACAGCCTAAATGTTCTTCAACCCAGGAATGGATTGGCAAGCTGTGGTATACGTATACCATGGAATATTATTCAGCCATTAAAAAAAATGGAGATTTTGCAGCATTTGTACTAACCTGGCTGGAGGTGGAACACATTATCCTTAGTGAAGCATCACAGGGATGGAGAAGTATGAATCTTATGTATTCAACTTTGATATGAGGACAATTAATGACAATTAATGACATGGTGGGATATGGGGGAAGGGGATAGCAGTCAGAGAAGGAGGGAGGGGGTGAGGGTAAGAAAAAAAAGAAGATAGTGACTAATTCTCACATAAATTGGATTTAATTTTGACTAAAGTACATTACTTAAACATCAATTTTTACTTCAACTTGTTAATATGTTGTTTAGGATACAAGATACTGCATTCCCATTTATAAGTGAATTATGTTTGTAATTTCCCCTTTATAATAATATTTTTTTTTCCAATTTTAATATCAGGTGTATCCAGATTAAGTAGAATGATATTGAAGTATTTCTTCTTTTTCTATTGTCTATAAGATTGTCATGATCTGTTTTTTGAAATTATCTTTTATTTTTATTTATAAATACTAGTTGTCTATTTTTTGAGACTTTGGGAAAAAAATAAGAAGTTAATTGATGAGTCCATACTGAACCTCAGAGTCAAAGCATTCTATACTAGACATACTCTTATTTACAATGTGAATGTTACTTTCTTTGCATTACTATTATTATTATTGCTTAATACTTTGTTGCAGCAATCGTCTGATTTCTTTTCTGAATGTATTTATCTTTGTTTGTTCTTTACGAGGTTTTTGTTTCTAGTCCTTATCTTAAACATTGTTATTGTTGTTAAATTTTAAGCCTTTTTAATTTTGTGAAGGCAAAAAGTGGAAACCAAATAAACACACTTATATGTAAATAAAAAAAAAGAAGAAAGAAAAGGAAACTATGAAACCCTGAGAAAAGAAATAGAAAATGTTAACAAATGAAAAAATATACAATGCTCATGGCTGGGAAGAATCAATATTGTTAAAATGTTACCCAATAGTTAACCTATTGTTGAAATAGTACCCAAAGCAATCTACAGATTTAATTCAATCTCCATCAAAGCTCAATGTCATATTTTGAAGAACTTGAAAAAATAGTATTTTGTTTCATATGGAACCAGAAAAAAAACCCAAGTAGCCAATATAATTCTTAGAAATAAAAACAAATCTGGAGGCATCAGGTTACCAGACTTCAGGTTACACTACAAGTCTATAGTGATCTAAACAGTATGGCACTGGCACAAAAATAGAGACATAGATCTATGGAGTAGAATAGAAAATAAAGAGATGAACCCTGCCACATATCATCATTTGACCTTTGATAAGACTAATAAAACATGCACTGGGGAAAAGAATCCCTATCTAATAAATGGTGCTGGGAGAACTGGTTAGCCATGTGTAGAAGACTGAAACTGGACCCTCATCTTTCACCATGGCAAAAATTGATTCTTGATGGATAAAAGATTTAAATTTAAAACACAAAACAATAAACATTCTAGAAGAGCATGTGGAGAAAACACTTGAAAATATTGGCCTGGTCAAAGACTTTATGAGGAAGACTCCCCTGGCAATTGCAGCAACACCAAAAATAAACAACTGGGATTTGATCAAACTGAAAACTTCTGCACTGCTAAGGATACCACAACTAAAGCAAACAGTCTTCAGAATGAGAGAAGATGTTTGCATGTTATGAGTCTGACAAAGGCTTGATAACTAGAATCTATAGAGAACTCAAATTTATCAACAAGAAAAAAGCCCCATTTCTATGTAGGCAAGAAACTTGAATAGAAACTTCACTGAAGATGACAGATGAATGGTTAACAAACATATGAGAAAATGCTCATTGTCTTTAATCATCAGAGAAATGCAAGTCAAAACCACTCTGAAATATTACCTAAATCCAGTGAGATTAAGCCACATCACAAAATCCCCAAACTGCAGATGCTGGTGTGGATGGGGAGAGAAGGGAGCATTTCTACACTGCTGGTGGGATTGAAAAATAATACAACCTTTATGGGAAAGATGTATGGAGAATTATCAAAGAACTAAAGTTGACCTTCCATTTATCCTGGAATTTCATTACTAGGTATCTACCTGAAGAACAAAAATCATTTTCCCACAAAGACATTTGCACCGGAATGTTTATTGCAGCTTAATTCATAATTGCCAAGTCATGGAAGCAGCCCAAATGCTCATCAACCCATGAATGGATTAACAAACTGTGGCATATGTATACGATGGAGTACTATTTAGCCATAAGAAATGATGGAGACTTTACATCTTTTGTTTACCTGGGTGAAGTTGAAACACATTCTTCTTAGTAAAGTATCTTAAAAATGGAAACACTATCCAATGTACTCAATACTAATATAAAACCAATATATAAACAATTATATGCTCATAGGAATGGTAAAACACAAAAATAGTCTAGCAAAGGGAACAGGTGAGGTAGGAGAGGGGAGAAGGAGGGTGGGTTAGTAGAGGGAGAAGGGAGGGCATTTGGTGGGATCTCACCTAATGTGCACAAATTGAGGGTATTCAGCACACACCTTGAGTGAAGGGCTCTTCTACAACTTGAACTTTACCTTGGAAGTGAGAACAATGTAACCTAAAAATTTGTGCCATCATATTAATTTTAAAAAAATGAGAAAAAAATGTGGAAGGCTGATTTCAAATCTTTGGATGGCTGACATTCTTGGAAATACATGAAACACCAAAGGTTTTTTAGTTGGTATATTCACTATACCAATGTTGTTGTGATGAGATTGGTTTAAATCAATGATGGCTATTTGAATGACTATAAATAATTCTAGACCATTTCAGCATCCTTTTTTTTTTTTTAGCCTAACACCTAGAGCTAAGACCTGATCATAGGTCTCTGGTACTTAATTCAAGTCTATGGAAGGTAGGGACATATTTGTCTTATTGACCATTGTGTCCCCAGAACTTAAATTATAGTCATGTTGGGGTTAAGGAAGTTGAATGTGTTCTTGGTTCTTGGTGTGCTCTTGGAAACACTATCCAATGTACTTAATACATTGACCAGATACCCCCAAAGCAAGGCAAGCATGAAACAAAGTTCATTGAAGGAGACAAAGATAGACTTACAGAACAAGAGCAAGATTTAAGTTTAAAGAGCAAAATATGTTTGTAAGAGACAATAAATAGCCACTTTCTCATGGTTAAAGGGGCTTTGGTTATGGTCTGGGCTCCCATTTTATACTGTGTGGATGGGGCCCTCCATGTGGTTCAGAGCTACCATGGAACCACCTTGATGGACAGTTCGCTGCATGTTAATTAGTTTTAAGTTACTCTAGATTACTAATAGATTATAATAGATTATAAATCCTATTTTTTCTGGGCTTCTTGGCTTGAAGTGAATTCCTCCTTCTCCTTCATGTGGCAGTGGTACTCCTAAGGTGGGGAGTACCAAGAATGACCCTGTTCTTGTCCTTCTTCCCAGGTGGAGCAATTTTTCCAGGCAGCCTCAAGGCAAAGCACCCATCTTGTCCCTTAGGTGAGTCCTGGTTACTACTTACCTAAATTAGAATGTTCAGAACTATTAAATCTATGAAATTTTGATACTTGGTGAGGTGGGGAGGGGGCAGAGCAAGATGGTGGACCAGAAGGATTGTTCAGCTGAGCTCTCCTAGAACAACTGGGGAAAAAGAGAACACAGCCATACTTGGCATGAGGCCCTTACCCAGACTCAGCTCAGGGAGTACAGCGAGGAGGTGGTGAGCTAGATACAGTGTCTGATCCAGGGCAGTGGAAATCTAATGAATTAGGCAAGTGATTGCAACAAACTGGGATTGGCTGGTCCCCCATAGAGGTCTGAGAAGGGAGGAAGGCTTTCTGGAATTTTCTGTTGTTGGGGGAAGCTGCATGTTGAGTGAAACGCTTTGAAGAGTGGGCAGATTCTAACAGTATACAGTAATGAGCTCTGAATGCCAGTTGGAATGGATTTGCCATAGCTTTAGTGAGGCAGCCATATTGAGAAGTTCTCAGTGGCCAGGGGCTGTCATTGTGAGAAGGTCATGGGAAGGTCATGAGAATGTCTTAGCAGGGGCCTAAAGCATGGCCATCTTAATTCTGCCTGCCAGGATCAGAACTCCAGTCTTGGGAGAACCTGAGGGACTCCTGCATCCCAGGGGAACTGGAATGAGGGGGCACTATGAGACCTGCTCCTGAAGGATTCTTGTGAATTTTAAGGTTGCAAGCCGGCAGGGTCTGAATGCTGGGGAAACAATCAGATAATCATTGAGGGCAACTAAGTTTGGAATAAGGACCATAGAGGTCACTGGCTGTGCTCTCTGTCTCCTAAAAAAATAGTGCCACCAAGTATTCCAGTGACATATTTCAACATACTGTCTTCAAGAGCAAGGACTTCTGTTTGAAACAAAGGAGGCAGTGAGAAGGAAAAAGGAAAAGAAGGAGGGGAATAAGAAGAAAACACAGGAGGAGGAACCAACAGAAAAATTTGGGCAACATGAAAAACCAAAACAGAGATACTCCCACAAGGGAGAGAGGAGAAGAGTGAGGGATGAGGAGGTCATGGTGTATGACACACCCCTTGGGGGTAGGATATAATTATAAGAGGGACTTTATCTAACAAATGCAATCAATGTAACCTAATTCTTTGTACCTTCAATGAAACCCAAACAATTAAAAAAAATAAATTTTAATACTAAAAAATGATTGTTCATCTCATTGTCTTTTAGTTACATCGTAACTTTGCTCATTATAGTTTTCTTATGGCCACTCACTATTCCTTTTACTTCTTCTTAATTACCTATTACAGAATATTTCATATAGTATATTCATATAAATGTATACTTGATAGGAAACAGACAATTTAGGAGAATGTACTTACATGCATATCTCTGTATTACTTTTCTTAGCCCCTCTGTGTATAAATAGTTATTTATTAATTTCACAAATATTTATTCAGTAGTTACTCTAAATAAAATAGAACATTTTAGAACATAGGAAGTTTGTTATCAAGGAATGAATGCAGAGAATTAAAATAAAGATTATAATAGAGCTTAATTAATGATATAGTAAGGGAAGTTTAAGGGGCTATATGAATACATGACAAGGGCAGATCTGGGTAGGCGGCCACGAAAAAGTAACATCTATTCTGAAACTCAAGGGATAAATAAAAATTTGGCAGGCAAATAACTGTGGATGTGATCTATGCAGTAGAAACAATGTGCATGAGACAGTGAGGCAACAAAAACACATTGTGTTTGTAAAACTGAAGGAAGCTGAGCATAACTGGACATCAAGCAAACAGGTTTGACACTAAGGCTAGGAGAATGGAGACTAAATTACAGGGGCCTTGAAAGCCATGGTAACCAGTTGGAACACTTTGGTCACTATGAGAAGCTCCAGTGTTTTTCATTTAGAAGGTGTCATAATTCTTTTGCATTTTGGCAAAACTTACTTTGACTAAAGAATGGAAATGAATTGAAGTAGCCAGGACTGGAGGCTGAGCAATGGGACAGACAGGAAGTTATCATAACAGACTGTAATGATCTGTGGGAAGAAGGACAGACAGGGAGAGGGATTGATTGCGTGGGCTAGAGTAGGAAAGAGAAACCAATCTGAGGAATGGTATGCTTGGGAGGAATAGCTGTCATGATGTGTTTACATGAGTGAGAAGAGGCACTCAGATTCAGAGATAAATATTTCTAGTCTACGAAAATAGGTGAGAGGTCACAGATTTTTTTTTTTTTTGCTCCAGAAGTGAGCAGATGGAAAATAGTAAGTTCTGTTTTAAACATGATAGGCAGAATGGAAATGAAATAGAGCTAATGATTAAAAGCCAGACCTCAGAGCCAGTCTTCTTCAGTTTGAATCCAGTCTCTGATACTTCGCAACTGTGTGACCTTAAGCAGTCTATTTAAATTTTTCACACCTCAGTTTTCTCTGTAAAATGGGAATAATATTAATTATTCATAAGGTTATCATGGCAGTCAGATTGGGTAAACATAAATTTAGGCACTGCAAGTAGTGTTGAGTGCAGAGTAAGTGCTAGGGTAAGCACGAGCCATTACTGTTGTTATGGAACATTCGGAGATACCTAGTAGACAGTTGTATATTTAATGCTAAAGATTGGAAAGTGGGTGTATCAGATATAATTACATATCTCATTAAATATCTATTATATGCTTGGAAAAAATGAGCCCTAATAGTTATTATTGACTTTGTAGCAATGTAAAAGTGAAATTGATGCCATGTTTTGTATCCTAGCAATACAAAATTACAAGTTATTATTATTATTGGTTGACTGTATACAGCAATGTTACCATGTTATACTGTACCATGTTATACTGCTTAGACCATGGTAGCAAGTTTTAATATTCTATCAGATCCAAATTAACTCAATTTTAAATAACTTTGATATGTCCCTCAGAAATAATGTAATGTTTTTGAAACAATCATAAAATTATAAAGAGTAATTTAGTTGCTACAAACTTGGATTTCTGAAATGGGTTCAGTGACAGTTTGGTAAACAGTTTCTCTGTGTGATGGTGTTGGACATTATATTTCTTGACATCATGACATTCTGTGATTTTCCGGGCAGTGTGGTTATCTTTATGAAAGGTTTTGATTATGGTAGAGGTGGTATTGAATGAGCCTACTGAGAATTTAGACTTTTATGGGAAAACATGACTGATGCTGTCGCTGGTGGTTAGGCAGGTGTTAATTGGCATGGGTTGACTGGAGGGCCACTATTGTTTTAGATGGAAGGATAGTAATTAGGATATTATTAATGGTGAACATGATTTGAGCGTATTACACGCCATGCTTTCATTTTAATTGTGTGATTTACTTTGAATGGGAACTCTTCCCCAGTGTGCATTTTTTTTTAGAAGAGGAATTTTTTTTTCTTCTTTTTTTTTTTTATTAAATCATAGCTGTGTACATTGATATAATCATGGGGCATCATTCACTAGCTTCACAAGATCAGATTGTAGTCTATAAACTACTGATTCTGGGGATAGCTCTTAACCCTTGTGAAGAGAAGGGTCATTAGATCCATAATATCCCTTTTATGACACACATTCAAGGAATTAAAAAACTGTAATTGACCCACTTTAGAATCTAATAAAATCAGAATGAATTTGAAATATTTTTCCATGTTTTTACTCTCAAACACAGTTTCCTAAAAATCGATGTAGAGATTTATATCCAGCTATCTGGAAATACTTGTCTTAACAGATAATAAAGATGGATACTCTCTAAAGTATAGAGAATGCTAATTATATAAAAAGACATCTAGAAATTTAGTTCTTAACTGATTATTTTCTAAAATACAGAAATAAAACTGAGGTCAGGGGAGTATTTGGTCTAACACTATAAGGCAATGTTGTATAAGGTCTGACAGTTAAGCTTGCAAACTCATCCTAGGAAAAGTGTTACATATCATTACTGACTATCACTACAGTCACCAGATGTCTAAGCAGAACACTTTGAAGGTGACCGTATTGATATTCACCAATAAGGTAGGTAGCACTTTTTCCAGGACAAGTTCCCGAGCTTAATTGTCCAACCTAGAATTAAAGCTACTTAACTAAAAATATAGTGATTAAAAAAAAATTAACTGTTGGAAAAATAGCCTCAACAAATTTGACTCACTAGCTACAATTAAGAAAAAGCCTATTAACAATAATTGGTGGGTTATTAGTTTCTTAGAACCCATAATTAAATTTTATTGTCTTGTAAGTGATTTGGATTAATTACACTCGTAATAGACTGATGCTCATTCCCCACTTTAAGGGAGGAGATAGCAGTTTCATAGAATTCGGTCATTTACTGCAATCCTAAAGCATTTTGTTTCCTGCCAAGGCAAATCTGCTACAAAGCCCAGTTCCTCTTAGGATTTAGTGAAAAGTGACAGGTGTTGATTTGCTGGTATTTTTCTCAATAGATCCGAATGAGCTAAACAAAATGACTTCTCTACCAATTTAGGCAGAAAAATAGATGGGGACACCAGCTAATGAGGAAATGCAGAGTTAGCCGGACTTAAAACATTCCAAGCTGTTGGCAGCTGGAATCAAAAGAGGAATCATGCAGACAGTTGCTCATGTTTATTGCTGAACATGAAATAGAATGGCGCTTCATCTTCTCAACAGGTGCAAGAAAATATAGTTATTAATTATAGCAAAACATATTTATTGACAACCCCAAACTTTCAAAAATCTCACACTCAGCAAATGGCTTTCCAAATTCATCGAAAAAGCACTTTAAAATCAATATAAAACCATTTCACCATTGACGATTCTGTCGCTAGGAAAATTCTGCATCCTGAAAACATGGCACAGACTATTCATATTGATGTAGTTAAATACCATCAATGCTTACCTTGTTCTTGGAAGAAACTTGTTAGAAAACAATGCTAATTTTCCATTGCTTTGATAGATGTAATTCCAGAATATTAGGAAAATTGAACTGATTTTGTTCTTCATTAGAGTTGATAAAAACAATTTTACCCCTTCATTGAGCTATGTGACATAGTAAGCCATTTGTTCATTCATTGACAAAAGGTCTGTTGAGCATCTATTATGTGGCAGGTACTATTTTAGGTGCTGTGGAGAACATATATAAATGCATAAGGACTTCAAATCTTACGGGATCTATATCATGAAGTAATGAGAATGTAGTATAAGGGAGTATGTGATCAAATGCTGAATGACCTTTAAGAGCCACCTTAGTTTTGATGGGAATAGCCACTGTGAGGATTTGCAGAAAATGGATGCTGAGTGAGGCTGCCTACAGGTATTAAATGGACATACATATTTTATGTACTTTTTATTTTTTTCAACTTGTCTCCTTCTAAATAGAATATGAGAACACTTATAGAAATAAATACAGTATGACATGATAAAAATAAGATAAGTAAAGAGATAAATAAATACAATATTATTCAATGACGCTGGGGTGAGTTCAGGACTCTAAATGTGTCTCATAAATTTCTGGCTGGCTTTTGGAGGTGTGTCTCAGATTTCTGGACCTGCATTTCTTGGTAGCCAGGAATAGAAAAAAGATTGAGTATAAAAGACATACGATGTCTTATCAGAGCAGACAATTTGCTGCTTGGTCTTGTATAAATATCTCCTATAAATCCTCTATAGGAAAACTGTGGGATATAAATTAAAAAATTGTTTATAGGATAGAAAAACCAGATCTTACGGCTGTGTGTCCTTCAATGTAGGTCACTACTCTGATGACTTAGCTTCATTTACATATGTATTCAATTCATAAATATTTAAAATGCTTACTGAGGACTTGTAACAAGCTGGACACTGTTTTACACACTACAGATAAACTGGTGGATGAGACAGAGAAGGTGTCAGCGTTGACATGCTGTGTGTAAAACAGATAATAAACAATAGATAAGTGTAATGAAAACAATACAACAGGATTATATGATGGAGAGTAAACTAGGAAGAGGAGAAAGCCCTCTCTGAAAGAGAATACTTGGATTGGATTTATATGACAAGAAGGAACCAGTCATGACAAGGTTAGGAGGAAAGGTATTAGGTATAGAAAAGAGCAATGTCAAGGTCTCACAGGAAGAAATGACCTTGGCAAAGAGGAGAAATCACAAGGAAGCCAGTGTGGCTAGAACACAGTGGATGAGAGAAAGAGAAATTGAGATGAGATTAGAGGTAGGAGTAGTAACCTCTGGTAAGACATGTGGATTTTATTCTGAAGGCAATGGGAAACAATTTAGAAAGTCTAGGAAAGTGGAAAACTGAAATCTTCATTAAGTCTTACCTCTTGTAAAATAACTTAAAAAATTTTAAACATCAGATAATTTGAAAATCTCTGGCAAAAACCTAGAAATAAGAAAGAAAATGAGTTAAGGTCAGGGCTATTCCTCACTTCTAATTGCTAGCTGAATTTAAGTAAAATATTGGACAGGTTATACGATTGCAAAGTACTTTTTAGTGTCAGGTTTATTTTAACAAATTAATAAAAGGGCACTCAAGTTTCCCAAATTCTATGTCCGAAAGCAGAATTTGGCATATAATTTATATAATGTGGTCATAATGATTTTATTCTAAAGAAAAAAAAAGAAATCAAAGCAGGTGTTCTCCATTGTTCATCGTAGCCATAAAATATCAACAAGGCAACAAAATACCTAATATTATTCAAAGATATGTCCTGGTACATCTTCCAGATAAACTGGGTATAAACATATACCCTTAGGGAACTAAATGAATTGACCTATGATACAAAGTTGTTAACTGTAAACCAATTAAGCTTTGGAGGTCTGCCAAAGTGATTATTAAAGCTGTAAAGTGAGTGTTATTAAGCCATTCTTTCTGACAGCAATTAGGTGACAGGATCAGTTATCCACTGAGGCCACTCTTAGTTGATGACAAAAAGCACATGATTAGCATACATGGCCATGCTACCCTCTCCCTTCTGTCTTTTCTTTAGGCTAGGGAGAAGATAGAATTTTCTCACCCCTCAAGTCATCCAGAAGAACAGTCTGCTTTCTCTACCCTGGATTCTTGGGGCTTCTTGAGAGTAAGAATTTGATAATTATTCTAGTGTAGATAACATTTTTTAACAAAGGTGAAGATTCATGTTGTTTGATAGCTAATTGACCCACCAGTTGAGAGGATGAAATAGGTTACATAGAAGATAAAATAGATCTACCCCATTTCCTGAAAATAAGACATCCTCCGAAAATAAGACCTACTTACAGGAAAGATAAGACGTCTCCCGAAAATAAGACCTAGCACATCTTTGGGAGCACACCTTAAAATAAGACACTGTCTTATTTTTGGGGAAACAGGGTACATAGATCCAAAGACACAATCTAGGATGTTCCAAGTCTGGAGTTTGTGTTTATTTGTGAAGACCTAACCATATTTGGGTATGAAATGAAGCAAATTATGAATCAATAATGTAACATAGCCCTAGTCTGGATTCAGGCACTGTCTCTGTCTGATTGGAGACAGAGTTCTGCAGTACTTTTTAAGATGGCTTTCATTTTAAAGCAAGGGCTGGGAGAGGTCTATTGCAAATATCTCTTTTTTTTTTTTTTTTTTTGCAGTTTCTGGCCAGGGCTGGGTTTGAACCCACCACCTCCGGCATATGGGGCTGGTGCCCTACTCCTTTGAGCCACAGGTGCCGCCCTATTGCAAATATCTTTTAGAGACAGGAAAACTGAGTTGTAGAAGAATTATGTAATTCGCTCTAGGGCAGGCTCATTAGTGATTGGCTTATACACACGTGTGTGCCATCATCAATTTATTAGTTCAATACGTTCTTACTGAGTGCCTACCTTTTTCAAACGTTGTGTTATACATTGGTGACTCAGTGGTGAATTGTCAGACATGATTTTGCTGTCATTATGGAGTTTAGAGTCCACCAGGACAGCATATGCTAAGTAAGTGATGATATAATTAATTGTTATGAAAAGAACTAGAAAATAAAAATATAAGCATGTTAAAAAATACGCTTTTTTGGGGGGAGGGGTGCTAGCTTGTTTTGAAGAATCAAAAAAGACTTGCATGAGAAAGTGATATTGATGCTAACATCCAAATGATCAACAGGATTAGTCAAGGGAAAAAAAAGATAAGGAGTAAATGATAAAGTCTATGAAGGGAAAAAGAAAACAAGCGGATCCAATAGTCATGTGTGACAGTCCTGAGACATGTACAAAGGTAAGGATCAAGGCCAATGTGACTTACGTGTAGTAAGAGAAGTGTGGCTTACAACAAAGCTGGAAAGTTCACACAGGACAGAGCAGGTGGAACAGCAATAGAACCTTAGATTATATCCCAAGAACAATGAGAAGATATTTGTTTTGCAAAAAGAATACTGATTTTAAAAATTGACTAATTTACTTTTAAAATAAGTAATTTAATACATAGTTAAAAAATAAAAATGTAAATAGAGACTAGGATTAAAAAGTATCTCTTTTTTTCCCACAACTGTACCCCTAGATATTAATCTGTTCTCTCCAGAGCAGCTACTTTTATGAAAATATTCAAAAGTACTCATATACTACAATACACTATTTGTTTTATTTAACTTTATTTCCCATTGAATTAGCATTAGTATGAGGTCTGAAAAATTTATGAACTAGTCACCATGTACTCATTTTGGCAGCACTGTATAAACAACTCAGTAAGTGTTCATAACCTTGGTATACCAGCGTTGCACAGCTGTGCTTGTGTTGTTGACATCTGGGGGTGTCTTGCTAAGTGGTGTTCATTATTGTTGTTTTTGTGTGCTATTGTGAGAATGTCGGAGCTTGCATTAGAGCAATGAACGGACATTAAATTCCTTGTGAAACTTGAAAGAGTGGAAATTAAATCAGGGACTTGTTAGTCCTAGTTTATGGGGATAATGCCATGAAGATAATGGCAGTGCACAAATGGATTAAATGTTTTTCTGAAGGGAAAGAAAGCATCACTGATGAAGAGAGGCAGGTAATGAACAAAACTGATGAAAACACTGCAAAAAAACTTCATTGAATTATGCACCAAAATAATTGGCTGACTGTGAGGAGCATAGCAGATGAAGTGCACATTGATGGAGAAAAAGTAAAATCTTAACTGAAAATATTAGCATGAGAAAGGTGTGTGCAAAAATGGGCTCTTGGATCACTACAATACACCAGTTCACAGAGAATTGTCTCTGAGGGAGTTTTTAGCCAGTAAACAAATAAATGTATTGGAAAACTCTCCCTACTCACGTGATCTGGCCCACAATGACATTTTCCTTTACTCAAAGATAAAGGCAAAGTGAAAGAAGGCATTTGGATGACATTCAGGACATCAAGGGTAATATGACAACAGCTTGGATGGACATTACTGAAAAAGAGTTCCAAAATTGCTTTGAAGGGTGTATTAGACACGGATGTTGGTGCAGTTTCCTAAGGGGAGTACTTTGATGGTAACCACAGTGATATTTAGCAGTGAGGATGAGTTCATAAAATTAATTGTATTAATGGGACACAAATACAATTTTGTTACAATGATAAATTGCAAAATGTACTTTTTAAACAGCAGTTACAGCACACAGTCCTACTCATTGCTGTTTTCATGTAGAGCGTACCCTATTCTTTCCATTTATTTCATAAGAAACCATTGTATAAATAAGCATATTATGTTTAATTATTCCTAGTTTGATGAACTTAGAGATTATTTTTAATATTTTTCCATTGCAAACATTGTGGTAATACTAGCCTTGCACATGTTGGGTATATTCCACACTTGGGTAGATATATCTATAGAATAATTTCCTGTAAATGGTATTGCTTGATTAATGTGAATGTACATTTTAATTTTTAATAGAAATTGACAAATTCCCTTTGTAACAGTTCTCCTTATTGTATAACAAGCCATCTCTCAAATTAATAGCATAAAACAATAATTATTAAACCACAATCCTGTAGGTTGGCAACTGGCATGGGCTCAGCTGTGCAGTTTTTCTGGTCTTGCCTGAGTTTCTTCATGTGGCTGGTGGGTATTTGGTCCTAGATGGCCTCATTCATATATCTGGAGGTTGAAAGATTAATAGAAGTGACAGAACTATGAACCTCTACTGTCTTATAGGCTTGCCTGTGTTTTTCACATGATGACAGTGTTCCAAAACCATAAAAAAAAAAGAAAGAAAGAAAAGGAAGCCTCTCTGTGTAAGCACATTTTCAGCCTCTGCACGCTCTGTCTGCTAGCGTCCTACTGGCCAATGCAGTTATACAGCCAACTTTACATCTTCGTGGGAATATTTATATCAACATTTTCCTCTGCAATTTTATGTAACTTGCCAAATTACAGAAGCTTTAATACACAGAAGAAAACAAAAGAAATTAGACATTTCTCCATTATTTATGTGTCAATTATTTCCCCCTCCCCCTTTTTTTGCTTGCTGTTCCACTTTTAAGCTTGTTTATGGTAGGTTTTTATTCTATTTCTCTCTCAAGAAATGTCTGTTAAGTTGTCAAATTCATTTATAAATAAGGGTTTTGTGCACACTTAAAATACTTTATCTGTCTGAGATTACTACTTATGAAAAACCCATGTTTTATTATATTATTAGATGGAGTCTTGCTCTGATACCCAGGCTAGAGTGCTATGGCCTCAGCCTACCTCACAGCAACATCAAAGTCATGGATTCAGTTAAACCTCCTACCTCAGCCTCCCAAGTAGCTGGGACGACAGGGGCCCAGCACAATGCCTGGCTCATTTTTCTGTTTTTGGTGGGTGAGATGGGTTTCACTCTCGCTCAGACTGGTCTTCAACTCGAGGTCAGGAATTCTTCTGCCTAGACCTCCCAGAGTGCTAGTATTACAGCTGTGAGCCATCGCACCCTGCTGATCTCATGTTTTTTAATATTTATATACCTGATCCACTTAGAAATTTAAGAGTGAGAAAGATAACCAATATTTTTTCTAGAAGTTTATCTAGATATCTTAACAATGATTACTAAATCATTTATGCTTTCTCCACTAATATGCTTGCAACATTTATCACGTATTAAATTTCTATAAATTTCTGAACTGCCTTATCTGCTCCAATAATCTACTTGTCTATTCAAGAGAGCTACATTTCTAGTCACCTCAATAGTGTGTGTCAGTCAGAGCTTTGTTAGGAATACATTGTACGCTCAGGGGCTTATCTGAGAAGAATTGCACACATTATATACACAGGGATGGACAAAGTTAGGGAAACTAACAAAGAGTGGCGAAGCACCTGGGTAGTAGCAACAGCAGGAAGACTTGAATACTCATATCCCTGGAGAGACCACAGTTGCTATAACCCTGAGAGCCCAGCCACAGAAGAGGCTGGACCAAAAGGAGCTCTTGCTGTAAAAATGGGTGACTGCTTTTCAAAATTACAGCCCCAGCACAGAAGGAGTTTGGGCCAAAGGAATACATACTCAACTTCTTACTTCTCCTTCCCTACAATCTCCTGCCCATACTCGCCACTTCAGAACCCCATAATAAGCCTTTCTGATGATAAATCCATAGAGTCCAGTCTCTTAGGGTCCCAGAGCAGGCTAGATAAAGGCAGATCATAGATCTAGAGGGGAAAATAGACAATGATCATTCGACCCTACTGTGGTTTTAATTGTTACAACTTAAAAATATGATTTGATAAAAGTTCAGTCACTTCTTATTATTCTTCAGCTTTTATAATTCCACAGTGAATTCATGCTGTTAGTTTTTCTATATAAAATTTAGCTCATCTTGTTCCAAAAGTTTGCTTTAGTAAACTTTGTTTTTGAAATGTAACTGAATATAGAAAAGTGCACATTATCACAACTACACAGCTTGATGAATTTTCATAAAGTGAATAAACCTATGTAATCATCAGCCAGATTGCAGAACAGCTCCTAGGAAACCCCTTTTGGTCTCTCCAGCTCCTAATGCCACAAATCAGTTGTGACTGCTTTGACTTTATATAAACAGTATCGTATACTTTATACTCTTTTGTGTCTGGCTTTTTTGGTTAAAAATATGTTTATAAATTTCATCTATGCTGTTCTGAGTAGCTACAGATTTGTTGATTTTCTTTGTTGAATTATTTATCCATTCTATTGCCAACGGGTGTTTGAGTTGTTGCTGGTTTAAGCTCTTCTGAATAGGGCTGCTATGAAGATCCCTGTACCTGGTTTTTGGTTAATACCTGTGTTTATGTATGTTGAGCATTTATTGAGGAGGACAAATGCTGAGTCAGATTGTGTGCATACATTATCAGCTTTAGTAGATGCTACCAATTTTTCAAAGTTGTTTTACAAATGTTCTGTGTAGATTCTCTCTAGCAGTAAATAAGTTTCGCTTGCTCCTTGTCCTCACCTATGTGTATATGTATTGTCTGTTTTTCATTTTTGTATTTTAGCTATTGTGGTGGATGTGTGGTGATACTGCCATGTAATTTAAATTTGTGTTTCTACGATGTTTGCTTCACAGAATGTATTGGGGAAAGGTTCCTTCCTTCTCAATGTTTTGGCATAGTTTCTGCAGTATAGGTACAAGCTCTTCTTTGAAGGTTTGATAGAATTCTGTGTGAAGCTGTCTGGTCCAGGGCTTTTTAGGGGGTCGGGGGGGACTTTTTTATTGTTTTCTCAATTTTGGTGCTTGATATTGATCTGTTCAAAAGATTTTTGCTTCCTGGTAAAGTTAGGGAGGCTATGTGATTCCAGGTATTGGTCCATTTCCTCTACATTTTCAAATTTCTGGGTATAGAGTTTTTTTGTTGTGTTTCTGTGCTGACAGATGAAGCTGAACAGATTGTCATTGTTTATTGGCCATTCAGAAATCATCTATGGTGAACTGGTTGCTAACATTTTTTGCCTAGTTGGTTATCTTCTTTTTTCCTTACTGATTTGTAAAAGTGCTTTATATATTCTTGATTTAACACTGTGTTGAATTTGTGTGTGTGTGTGTCTATTACATATTTCTTTCATTCTGTGATTTTCCTTCTCCGGAATTTCAGTGGTCTGAAATTACCTATCTTTTGATAGGTAAATCTAAAGTTTGAACTATTAAATTTAAGGATGTTTTACTTTTTGGTTAGTACAGTTTGTATACCATGTCAGAAATATTTGCCTACCTACCCAAATGTCACAATGTGCTCACCTATGTTTTTAATTTAAGAACTTCATTGTTTTCTCTTTTACATTTACATTTGCAGTCCATCTAGAATTTATTTTTGCATATAGTGTGAAGAGGTAAGATGTATTACCTTCCAAGTCTTGTTCATTGAAAAGACTGTCCTTTCTCCACTGTACTGCTTGCTTTTAATTTACTGAAGTCACTTTAAATTTATAAATTATAGAGCATTGAAATTCAAGAACGGGAAATGCTTTTCCATTTCCTCAGTCATTATTTAGTTTTATCAGTAGCCACTTTAATGCTTCCACATAACGATCTTATTCTTTTCCTAAACTTATTCTTAGTTGTGTTATTTTTTCAAAATTACCTCTGCAAATGGCACATTTTCTTCCATTATATCCTCTAACAGGCTTTTATTTGTATATATTGAGGCTATTATTTTCATATATTGATTTTTGTACCCAGTCATTTTACTGAAGTCTTTGTTTATTGTTACTTTCAGTTGTTTCTCTTGGGTTTTCTAAGATTTAACCTGTACATAATATTTTTTTCTGCGAAAAATTTAGTTTCCTTTCTTTTAAATTCACCTTTCTTTCACTTGGCTCTCCTGAAAGAATTATAAATAATAGCTGCCATATTTATTGTGTTTCTAATCTTAAGAGGATGCTATGGGATTTTTCCATTAAACATAATCATGTTAAGAAAATATCAGTCAGGTTCTCTTATTATACATATGTATTTAGAATATTCATATACACCTTCATAAATGAAACGAGTCTGTTTTGTTATTTTCCATTTTATTGTAGATTAGCTTAATGTTTATTGTGTATTAGGATTTTAAAAATTAAAGATATGATGTGAATCCCCTGTGCAGTCCAGGACTGATGCCTTTTGTTGAGGAGGGAATGCCTTTTGAAATTACTTAATCTCAAATAATTTTCCTTTCTAGATTCACTATTTCTTTTTATGTTAGTTAGTTTTATATTTTTCTAGAAAAATAGTACATCCAATTTAGGCTTTAAAATAAATTTACGTAGAGTCAGTGATACATGACTGTAGTCCCAGCTACTTGGGAGGCTGAGGTAGGGGATTATTTGAGCCCAGGAAGTTAAAGTTATAGTGAGCTATAATCACGCTGCACTTCAGCCTAGGTGAAAGAATGAAATTCTGTTTCTAAAAAAAAAAAAAGAAAACAGAATTAAAAATTAAAACAAAAATTATAAATGGAATTAAACGAAGTACTCTCATGTTTTAAAAAATGTAGTTGGCTCTCCATTGCTATTACTGTGTTCTTTTTTTATTAATATTAAATCATAGCTGTGTACATTAATGCAATCATGGGGCACCATACATTGGTTTTATAAACAGTTTGACACATTTTCATCACACTGGTTAACATAGCCTTCCTTGCATTTTCTTAGTTATTGTGTTAAGACAATTATATTCTACATTTACTAAGTTTCACATGTACCCTTGTAAGATGCACCGCAGGTGTAATCCCAACAATCACCCTCCCTCCGCCCATCATCCCCCTCTCCCTCTAACCCTTCCCCATATTCTTAGGTTATAACTGGGTTATAGCTTTCATATGAAAGCCAAAAATTAGTTTCATAGTGTAAATTGGATACTTGGATACTTTTGTATTGGATACTTTGGATACTTTTTCTTTGGATACTTTGAGTACATTGGATACTTTTTCTTCCATTCTTGAGATACTTTACTAAGAAGAATATCTTCCAGTGCCATCCATGTAAACATGAAAGAGGTAAAGTCTCCATCTTTCTTTAAAGCTGCATAATATTCCATGGTGTACATATACCAAATAATCCATTCGTGGATCGATGGGCACTTGGGCTTTTTCCATGACTTAGCAATTGTGAATTGGGCTGCAATAAACATTCTGGTGCAAATATCTTTGTTATAATGTGATTTTTGGTCTTCTGGGTATATACCTAGTAGAGAAATTATAGGATTGAATGGCAGGTCTATTTTTAGATCTCTAAGTGTTCTCCAAACATCTTTCCAAAAGGAATGTATTAATTTGTATTTCCACCAGCAGTGCAGAAGTGTTCCCTTTTCTCCACATCCACGCCAACATCTCTGGTCTTGGGATTTTGTGATATGGGCTAATTTTACTGGAGTTAGATGGTATCTCCAGGTAGTTTTGAATTGCATTTTTCTGATGATTAAAGATGATGAACATTTTTTTATATGTCTGTAGGCCGTGCGCCTGTCTTCTTCAGAGAAGTTTCTCTTCAAGTCCTTTGCCCAGCCTGCGATGGGATCACTTGTTCTTTTCTTGCTTACATATTTGAGTTCTCTGTGGATTCTGGTTATTAAACCTTTGTTTTATTTATGCAGGAGACATAACCTGCAAATATCTTCTCCCATTCTGAGGGCTGTTTGCTTGCTTTACTTACTGTGCAGAAGCTTTTTAGTTTGATCAGGTCCCAGTAGTGTATTTTTGAAGCTGCTTCATTTGCCCAGGGAGTCCTCTTCATAAAATACTCACCCAGACCGATTTCTTCAAGGGTTTTCCTTGCACTCTCTTCTAGTATTTTTATAGTCTCATGTCTTAAGTTTAAATCTTTAATCCAGTGAGAGTCTATCTTAGTTAATGGTGAAAGGTGTGGGTCCAGTTACTCTTTTGTAAATTTGTGCTGCAGGCCATTCTTTTTCTCTACTTTAGATTAACAAATAATTCATGTATTACATGTTTTTTTTTTCCTCCCCATTAACCTTGTCACATTTACCTACAATTCTAAAAATTTCTTTATTTAAAGTCATTGTTTCTGTTATTCCCCTCTAATTACTTCCTCACATTTCCTTAGGGCATTTTGTTATATTTTCTTTGTCACATCATTTATTGGTTGCTCTATTAATTTATTTTTATTTTTTATAATTAATATATCTTCACTAAGAATACTACTATAAATCACCATTTTATCTGAGTCATAGATTCTTCACTTTGTTATTTTCATTGTAATTAATTCCTAACTACTCTATGGTTAAAGCTCCAATTTTTTAATCCAATAATAAAAAGCACTATATTTCCAAGATTTGGATTTTACTTTTTTTTTGAGTTTTTAAATTGATTTCTAGTCTTAATGTATAGTGTACAAATCACAATGTTTCTAATATTAATTTTAAAAATTTATGGTGAATATATTTAAACTTCCATAAACATATAATAACAAACTATGAGTTAGATATTTCTTTATTTTGTTCACTTCATATGTTATGGCCAGAGATAGGTAAAATTTATTTGGTTTTTGCATACTTCTATTATTTTTCTTGTAGATTTTACATTTTGAATTTTAATGCCATATTTAGTAAAAAGATATTTGTGGTGTTAACATTTTGGTGTTTATTACATCTTTTATCATTAAAATGCCTTACATTATTTAATTTTCTCAGAAAGCTGTGAAGAAACCCAAAACTCTACTAGTTTTCTCAAACTTTTCTCTAGACACGGTCATCTATTTTATCATCTTTTTTTTTTTTAATTTCAGATTAATATGAGGGGACATGTGATTAGAATACATTGTTTGCATCTGTAAGGTAGAGTCTCAGTTGTAGTTATATGCTTCAACCAGGAAGTGTGCAATATACCTGTGCATTATACCTATTAGGTGGGGATTTACTGAACCCTTTCTCCACCTTATTGATTTTAATTGAGGTTTTCTCTCATGTGGGCCTGTAGTCGTTAGTCTACTAGTTTCAATTTAGTATAGGGTACATAGTACATGTGATGATGATGCTTGTTTTCATTTCTTGTAATACTTTATGTAGCAAAATGTTTTTCAAATCATTCCAGATTGTTACAAAAGACACAAAATCTCCATCTTTTTTATCGCTCAATAGTATTCCACAGTATATACATATACCATAGTTCATTAATCCATTCATGGGTTGAAGGGCATTTGGGTTGTTTCCACATTTTGTGATGGTGAATTGAACTGCTATACACATTAGAGTTCAAATGTCCTTATGGTAAAAAGATTTGGGGGGAGTGGGTAGATATCTAGTCATGGAATTGCAGGATCCAACATTAGATTTACTTTTAGTTCTTTGAGGAATCACCATAATTCTTTCCATAAAGGCTGCGTTAGCTTGCAGTCCCACCAACTGGGCATGAGTGTTCCCTTCTCTCTGTACCTATACCCATGTACTCTCTGTACTCTGTACCCATGAGAAAAGGTTCTGTACATTTCTCTTGTACAATATTTAGTAATATTGTTGGCAGTTTTCTTATTGATTTGCTTGAGTTCTTTGTAGATTCTTGTTATTAGTCCTTTGTCAGATTTATAGCATGTGAATATTTTTTCCTGTTCTGAAGGTTGTCTTCTTTGCTTTGTTGATTATATACATAGCTGTGCAGAAACCTTTTAACTCAATCAGGTCTCATTTATTTATTTTTATTGTTGCTGTGATTGCCTTTGAGGTTTTCTTCATAAATTCTTTCTGAAGACAGGATAACATTAAGAGTTTTCCCCATACTTTCCTCTAGAGTTTCTATAGTTTCATGTCTTAAACTTAAACCTTTTATCCATCCTGAGTTAATTTTTGTGATTGGTGAGGTGTGTGGGTCCAGTTTCAGTCTTTTACGTGTGAACTGGTGAGAGAACTTTTAATTTATAAAGTAGAAATTCTTTTCTCCAGTGGATACTTTTATTTGCTTTATTAAAGATCAGATGGTGATAAGAGGCTGGTTTCATCTCTAGGTTCTCTGTTCTCTTCCATAGATCTAGGGTGGAATAATACCATGTTCTGCAGATACCATGCTGTTTTGATCATTATAAACTTGTAATGTAATCTAAATTCTCATATCATGATGCCTACAGATTTTTTCTTATTTTGTAGAATTGTGTTGGCTATTTGGTTTTGTTCCTGGTTCCATACAGAACATATAAATATTTTTCAAAATCTTGGATTGCATTAAATCTGTACATGGCTATGGGTGATAAAGACATTTTAGCAATGTTGATTCTTTCCAGCCCTGATCATGGTATATTCTTCATCTGTTAACATTCTCTGCTATTTCCTTTCTCAGGGTTTCATTATTTTCTCTGAAGAGATTCTTCACATCCTTCGTTAAGTGTATGCTAAGATATTTCATTTTCTTTGATGCTAGCAGGGAAGGATATTGTACCCTTGATCTCAACTAGTCTGTTGTTGGCATATACAAAAGCTTGTGAAGATCTAGCTGAGAAGTCAGCTCCCACCAATGGGTTTGCCTTTGTAGGTCAGCTGCTGCTTATAGCTGGCTGCTTGCAGAATTTTCTCTTTCATTTTGACATTTGACTTTGGTCAAGTTAATTACAATAGGTCTAAGAGATACTCTATTTGAAATGAGTTGACTCAGTGTTCTGAATCTTTGGCTATGCTTGAGAAACTAAGTTATAATTAACTAGGTCTTACATGCCATTAGAACTTTTTCTTTCTCCTTCAATTGTATGTACACTTCACGTAGTCCCATAATCCTCTCAGAGATTGTTCTGTTTTTACTCTCTTCTTTTCTGCTTTTGTATACAATGAAGATATGATGAAAATGACACTTTTGTGGTCTTCTGCCCCAAACATACATGCACATTGAAGGATGTGCCTTGTCTTCAAGCTCTGAGATTCTTCTCCATGTTTTAATCTGTTGTTCAAACTTTCTAGTACGTTTTGAAACTACTTAATGATTACTTCATTTCTTTGAACTCTGTTATATCCTTCCCAATTTTGTTCAGTTTTTGGAGAGTTTGTCTTGTCTTTTATTAATTTCTTGGGTCAATTTTTGGATTTCATTTGGCTGGTTTTCCACTTTTCCTTCAATTCCCTTCATCATTTTTGCCATTCATAATCTGAATTCCATCCTGTCATTTCTGCAATTTCTTTCTATTTGGGATCTTTTATGATAACTACTTAGTGGACCCATGGAGGAACTGATGTGTTCTGATTCTTCATGTTGCCAGTGTTTTCTTTTTTGTGGTTGGTTTCTCCCCATGTATGGTTTCTTCTTTATTTCCTTCCCCTACTTACTTCTCTCTCTCTCCTTCCCTTTCATCTTCTTTCCCTCTGGGCTTTGAAGTTGCATTGGCCTTGTGCTTTTCCCCTCCTGATGTCCCTTGCTGTTACTCCGTGCTTTCATAACACTGTTTCATGGTGAGATGATCCTCAGCTCATCCAGTCACTGGGCCTATAGACACACCCCACCATGCCAGGCTTATTTAAATACATGGGCATTTCTTTCATCTGGCCAACATTTAGGTTTGGTTTTGTGAGTCTGTTTATTTACAAGTGTGTGTGTATACTATATATGAACTGTTTTCAACAGGCAGAAAAATAGTAAAGATAGTACAGGCAGTTCTTACATAACCTGTACTCAGTTAACTCTATTATTATCATCTTACATTAGTATGGTACCTTTGTCACAATTAATAAACTAATATTGATGTGTTATTATCTAAAACCCATAGTTTATTTATATATTTCTTAGTTTTACCTAATGTTCTTCTGCTGTTCCAGCATTCAATTCAGGAACCACATTACATTTAGTCTTATTTCCTTAGGCTTTTCTTGGCTGTGAAAGTTTTTCAGACATTCCTTGTTTTTGATGGCTTTGATGGTTTTGAGGAATACTGGTCAAGTATTTCATAAAAAGTCTTTTGATTGGGATTTATCTGAAATTTTCCTATTGATTAGATGGAAGTTATATGTTTGGGGCAGAAGACCACAAGAGTGTAATTTTCATCATATCTTCATTGTAAAATTACTTATTTCTCTCATTACATGCTATGCTCTTTGGAAGAACACCATGGTGTGAAGCCCACACTTATGGAGTGGGGAATTATGCTCCCCACTTAAGAACAGAGGGTCTGCATAAATTATTTGTAAATTATTTGTATTTATATTTTCTTCAAAATTTCTCAATGTTCTCAATCATTTATTTACAATAGTATGCTCATGGATATTTATTTTATACATTGGGTTATATTCAAATACAATTTTATTTATTTATTTTTGCTCTAATTGTTCCATCTTTGGCCATTGGGAGATTTTTAATTTGGTTTTAATGTCTCTTTGACCTATTTCCATCATTGTGAATTTTTCTTTTTAATTTTTTGCAGTTCCTACTTTCTGAATTTATAAGGTTACGGGATGTTCCAAGTATATCTGGTACATTTCTTGACCAAATGCTAGAATCAGTCATTTCTCCGAGAAGTTCTGATTCCTTTTATTGGATAATGGTATTAGAAACTAAGATTAAGTTCTACGTGTGATTATTAGTAATGCCTTGGCCCTCTTCGCT
The DNA here is from genome assembly GCF_027406575.1 of Nycticebus coucang. Taxonomy (NCBI): domain Eukaryota; kingdom Metazoa; phylum Chordata; class Mammalia; order Primates; family Lorisidae; genus Nycticebus; species Nycticebus coucang. Next base: position 108,090,791 of record NC_069786.1, read on the forward strand.
GACAAGGACAAGGGAATATCTGTGTCAATCCTAACATATGCATATGCACATATGTATAAATATCTTAATATTCATCCATTGTATCTATACTAAGATATATTAAGAGAACTATAGAATTATATTAAGCCCAGTAACTCAGAATGTGACTGTACTTAGCGATGGACTTTTTCAATGGCAATTAAGTTAAAATGAGGGCATTAGAGTGGGTTCTATGGCTGGTGTCTGTATAAGAAGAAGTTTGGAGAGGCAGAGAGATATTAGGGATGCGTGAAGACCATGAACACAGTGAGAAAGTGTCCATTTGAAAGCCAAGGAAGGAGGCTTCAGGAGAAATCAAATTTACTGACACCTGATCTTGGACTTCAAGCCTCCAGAGCTATAAGAAAATAAGTTCCTGTCATTAAGCCACCCAGTCTGTGGTATGTTGTCTCAGCAGCCCTAGCTTTAGTCCAACATATATACCTCATTGCTTTTTAAAAAATCATTGAATATCCACTATATAGATGTAGTAGAGTTTTATCTATTTACTTATTGAAGTACATCTTGGTTGTTTCTAGTTTTCAGTGATATCTCTCTCTCTCTTTTTAAAATAATTTCTTTTTGTTTTTGAATTTCTACAGTTTGAATGTGATATGTCTAGCTATAGATTTATTTTGGCATTTATCCTGCTTGGTGTCCAGGATCTGTTACTTGAAATCTAACATTAATTTTACTGAATTCTAGGCTATTATTTTTCTGAATGTTTTTCTTCTTCTTTTTGTTTTCTCTCCTTCTGTTATTCTAAACATGCAATTATGCATGAGTTGTACCTTTGAAATTGTTCCACAGTTCTTGGTTGTTCTATGCTTTTCCATATTATTCTTTTTGTTGTCTTTGCTTGTCAGTTTGGCAAGTTTCTATTGGTTGGGTTTTCCACAGTTTTCTAGGTTTTAAAAAACAATATGTCTGTATTTATATATCCATTCATAGCAAGAGAAGCATACATAACATTTGTATCATATATAGGCATAGATATCTTCATCCTCTGTGTTTTTAGTTTTTATCCATTAATTTTTTAGAATGAACTATAATAAAATTTGTATACACTGCATTTCCTTCTTTTTACCCCCTTCTCCCTATGAAAGGATTTCCATGGATTACATTATTTTTCTTAATTTCTATACCGATTACTTCTTTGAAACAAATTTATGTCTGTTACTTGATTTACTAAGTTTAAATAATATCTTAATATTCTGTGTACGAAACTTGAGGATAACATTATTTCATATCCTTCTCTCCTTTCTTTATCCAATTTGTATTATTTCCAATTCATTTTATTTTCCCCAAACCACTTCCTCCTATCGATTCCTGTGTTTTCAGCAGTATTATCTCCTTTTATTGCATCTCTGATGGATTCTATATCTATAATATTCTTGTGATTCTCAGTTCTTTCTGAGCTGTGTAAGATTATATTTCATCTTCCTTTGTTCTGTCACTTTTTTTATGAGTTTCTGTTTTTTTTATGAGTTGAAATTTTTGATTAATTCACTTGGTTATTTTGAATTTGTGGCAATGTGCCTGGCCAAGATTTACATCTACTTTGTGGCAATATTTTTTTCCAGTTATTGTGCTTTTGGTCTACCATTTGTTTTTCCTAGTTCTTTCTTCCTAAAGTATTTTTAAGTGATTTTGTGCTGTATCCTCTTTCTATTAGTCACACTAGAAGTAACTAATCACATTTGAGCCAGCCATTTGCACAAAGTCTTTGTGAGTCAGTGCCTCAGCAATATTAAAACTGGCAGAGATTTATTTGCATGTGAGTTGTTCAGTCTTTATTTGCCCTCCTGTCCCTACATAGACCATTGGTTTTTCAGCACCAAAAAGTGACTGTAATTCAGCTTCTCTCTGGACTCATCTGCAGACTACTTTCTGTAAAAATCACGTGTAAGTGTTTTCTCATTCTGTAGTCTCAAATTTATTCTAGAGAAAGTCCAGCCCCCAGGTCATTTAACCTATTCTTATTGTTCTAAACAATGTATACCAGTCAGGATCCCAACTGAAAGCAGGTGCCCACTTAAACTGAGTAAACAAGGAGAATTGAATATAGAATTTGCACATCAGAATGGATTTATACATATGGGAGACCACTAAGAGATGAGGAAATATCAAAAGACCAATGACAGGGAGCCACAATCTCCAAAAGCCAAGGGTATAGGAGGTGGGGTTGTTATGGGGATAGTTTCCACTGACTTACTAACAAGAGGAAGAGAACTGGGAGAATAAATATCTCATATATGCTGTATTCCCACTCTACCATCTTCTGAGGTAATTTTCATTGAGAAAATCTAACGGGAAGCTAAAGCAAAGGCATCTGGTTAACGCAGACCACAGTGGCCAGCTGACTGCAGGAGAAGCAGGCTGGAAAGGGTTGGTGTAGAATGGATCTGCAAGAGCAGACAGAGAATATCAAGCTTATAATCAATTCTGGTTTTGAATTACAGGGTTTTTCATCTATTTCATAGTAGGGGGATATTTTAGATCAAACGTGGGAAAGTTTGTCTGAAGTAAGTATCCACAGGTTTCTATTTTAGTTGTATTCTCACATTCTTGTTTTACCTTCAGTGCATTGGCAACTTGCCTTATTATTTTTTTTAACTGACTTTGATAATTTCTCTAAAGGTACACTGAGTGATCTTATTTCTTGTTGCATGGGGTAATATCCAAGAGGACAGTGGAGAAGAGATGATTTAACTTATCACTACGGTAGCTGAAGTATAATGATGGTTTGCAAGAACACAAGACGACACGAAGGTGACTGCTGGGAGGTTATTGCAGTATTCTAGTGACAGACGATGCATTTGGTGCTGACTGTAGAAATGGTAAGAAGTGTGTGAGCTCCAAAACTAGATAACATGTTCAACAGGCCTTGCTTTGTTGAATGTGATGAAGTAGACAGATATGGATAATTTCCACATTTCTGGCACAAGCAACTATAAGGCTAGTGATTTCATTAACTAAGGAAGTAGATTCACAGCAATAAATTCATCTTCACCATATATCTTTCTTGAGTTTCATGTCCCTTTTAGGAAGAAGGATATTTTACTTATTTTCAAAGCAGGAAAAGAAGTGAATCAGAGCGTCTGTGTGAGTAGGTTTGTGTATTTGGTGGTGAGGGTTGTAGAAGTTTTCTTATGTTGATTCTAATTTTTAAGCAAAATCAGATAGAGGATCATTTACTGACATGCCAGAGAATAGAGAAGGATCAGGGTTTAAGGAAAATCCAGAAGGCTTGAAATTATAATTGTGGAGAGTTGGTAAGCAAGCCAGGCAGTCTTAGGGGAAGCAGTGATGAGTTCAGAGGACTCATCACTATGTACCAAATTGTAGGCTTTTTCTCTAGAAATTTAGAGTTATCTAAAAAAGTATGGTATCTCACCTAAGTGGACAGAGTTGTACTCTCTGCAATGTACTTAACACCTGACCACAGAGAAGCTAATCTGATCGCTGCAGATTATTTGAATAAATTTCTGGTAGATGCTTCACATAAGGTGATTCTATTCTCTTAAAGAAAATCTCCCCTGCAGCAATGATTGGAAATACAAAAAAATGCATTTTGTAATTTTGCAGTTACTGCGTCTCAGTTTGTTACCTAAAGTTCAGCACTTGTCCTCAAAGCTGAATGAGGACAAGTGCTTCGAGAAGGAAAGAAAGATATATTTCTTGCTGGCAAGTGAAAAGAATGTCAAACTTGCATTTCGTAACTATAAGCAGAAATGCAGAGCCTTTGAAGAGGGGGAAGGTGTTTCAGCTTCACATTATTGCTGTTTAACTATAATTGGTGGTTTTGATCATCCCATCTCTGATGACCTCCTCCCAACAATTCCATTAAGCCATCTCCTAAGGTACAAAGAAAAAGGACACTCCTCTGGGAAGGTGTACAGGTTTTAATTCCCAAAAAGTATGAGAGAAGTTTTAAAGAGACAGCTTAAAAAACATTTTTTCCCCTTTTCAGGCTGTTCCCTCGGTTACATATTTTTTACTTAATATTTGCCATAAAGTGCTTTTTAAATATTTAAAAATGTGCCTACTTGTGTGATAGGTAAAATATATTAGAGAAAAATAGAAGATAGCTTTCCCATCAAGGAGTTTATGATGTACTAAGCTTAAAGAGGTTATTTTCTTAATATTTATATCAAAATGTTCAAAATATGTTAATTCTTCAACTAAGTTCACACATACAAATCTGAGTTTACACTCATTCATTTCTTGGGCAATATGCTTTATAATGTGCTGTCTCTATGACATGTTAGACTTAGAAATTTCAGTTTTTCTGGTGAAGGAACCAAAAATATGACTTTTCTGTATTTTGAATTAATGCCCTTAAAGATCAACAAACACCAGAAGGGGCTTTCCCTCTATCTTCGTAAACTGGACTGAGAGATCATAAGAGCAATGGACTTCCCTTCTGCTCCCTGTTATCTCAAGAAGATCAAGAATGCAACCGGACCTGGCCCAAGTCATTAAAAATATAATATCTGTCTCTTAGGTTTACTTACAAGTCAGTTTGTTCCCCCATCTATTCATCCTCCTTAACAACCATTTATTGCCCCTAAACAGAATTACATATACTCCTCATCTCCACTATCTCTCAAAAGGACAGATATATAATATTAATGAAAAAAAAATCTGAACTTCACTGGGATATTAATTATTTTGTGATTATCCCCAGGTGTAGTAAATAAACCTTTCACTTATTCATTTGCCTTAATTGTGAGTTGATCTTTCAGGGAACATTTGGGGGAAAGGGCAAGTTTTCCCTCACTCCTACACTGGCATTCTGATAACATTTCATTTCTCTTAACAAATAAGAGGATGATTTCATGTGCTATGGGCCAAGAAGAATTGATGAACATAAGGAAAAGGATTGTTAGGTAGGTAATTAAAAAAATATATTTGAGACTAAGGCCAACTTTTCCAAAATTCTCCTTTTTCTTATCTGCACCAGAATTTGAACCACTTTATCCTTCCCTACCTCTTCATCAATGTTGAAGAATGCCACAAAGGTTAAAAAGCATTTAAAATAATGTTCTCATGAGGTGGTAGAGTGGAACCATGCTGGAGTATGTTGAAGAGTGAATAGAAAAAGGAAAGTTAGCAGACAACTCTTTCCAGGAGGTAAGAAAGTTAGCTCCTTTATTGAGTCTTAAGTACTGGCATGCATGAAAAATTTTACTGTGCATATCTAAAACCCAAAATATAGAGAATAAAATGGAACATGTTGTTTTTTGCTATTCTAGGTGACATGTTCAGAATTTTCAGGAAGGAGGGATACTATAGATCTACTTTGTGCAAAAATTGTTTTTGTAAATGGCATGTGTGGGTAGCCTTCATTTAAGACTAAAAGATTTTGACTAATTAAAATTTCAACTAGAACCACTGTGACTAAATTTAAATCTATACATTGAGATATAAAATGGCACTAATCATTCATTTTGTCTGTCAGCATCCCTATCAGAGTGAATTAGTAAAAAAAAAGAAGTTATAAGAGAATAGGGAAAAAAAATACGTGATGAGAAAAAGCATGGTTACAACAATAAGAAATTTCATTTATAGATTCAAATGTTTTCACTAAACATTCCAAGAAAAGATAATTTTGAATGTCTGTAAGAGGATTTATGATGTCAAAATAAACATAGAAAAGATAGGCCATGTAAATGACAGTGAAAAGAGTAGGAAGAAATCCCCAGTAATTTTTATCAAAGGTTTTGTAATCTTGTTGAATTCAAATGCAATTCTAACAGGAGATATTAGGAAACCTGAGATCAGATTTGTTTTTGGTATTGACATTCAGCTGGGAGGGTATGTCATACATTATTCAAATAAAGAAGAATCTATTTGAAAGGGCTAGATCAAACTCATAGAGATATGCATTATTCTCCCAGAACTTCACAGACTCTAAAAGCAAGTAGGAAGACTCCAGAGGTCACGCAGTTCATTTTTCTGCACTTAGAGCACTCCAGAAAGTCAGCTTTGCTTCTTTTTATTAATTTTGCAGACAGGTAGTTGCTATAGACCTGGTCCAGTTTCCCCATTAAATTTTGGTTCAAAGATTTCCGCTCTATCATCTTAAACATTCCATTTATCGAACAATTAACAAACATCTTTTATGTGGCAGATACTTAAGCAATCACTGAGGGAACCAAGGTAAATAAGAGATCCTTTATTCTTAGAGAAATAGAGTACTAAGTAGAATGAACCAGGTACTCCGGGAGTTCGAGGAGGGGTATCTAAATTGGATGAAGGGGGACTGTATTCAAACTGAATCTTCAAGGTGAAGTATCACTAGCTAGGAAGAAGAGTAAAAAAGCAGAACATTTCAGAAAGAGGAAACAGCCCAGGCAAAGACATGAGGTTGTTTAAGATTGTGATGGTGTAACTGGAATCTCTCCCTGCCAGGTCCTTGGTCTCTGAAGAGAAGAAGGAACCCATGGACCATGCGAGTAAGTGAAATGATAGATTTTATTGATGGATAAGTGAAAGAAGGGAACAGAAACTCCAGCAGCAGAGGGTGACCAATGTGGGCAATCCTTTTGAGCTTCTGTATAAGGGTTTATATGCTGCTGTTTCTATCGTGTGGGCTGGAGGTTTGGGGAGAGAGAATAAATGTCTGGAATATGTCACAACCATTTGGTGGTGCCAGGGGACAGTGGGCAGAAGTTAATTTTAAAACTACCGTAGTTGGTCCATGTGGCCCTTGCTCCAGACCAACTCTTCCCTGCTCCAGGAGGGGCGGCCCAGATGAGCTATCTGTCAGATGTCTTTTGTAAGAGCTTGTTTGTGTCAAGAGAATGTGGCCTGCAAAGGGCCTGTTTAGGCCTAAAGATGGGGGTCTCTGTCCAGTCCTGAGCAGAGGAACCCTGGATCAATGGGTTCCAGAATTACCATATGCGCTGGGTAAAGGCTACTAGGTACTAGTAGGAAGACAAGAGCAAGTGAGGATAGAGTAACACCCTTCAAAGTATCTGTAAAGGAACAATTAGTTTGGGTAGAAGCATTGCAAAAACTGTTTCCAGACTCAGTTGATTTGAAGAAACAAAGAAAATTATATCTTTCTTCTGGAGATTCATAAAAGAGATTATCACATTAATATCAAAAGAAACGCTATAGCATTAAACCTTATTTCATACCAAACTTAGGATACCAAAGAATTTCTTGTTTCTATAGTATACTTTCAGTACACAGAAACAGTGCTCCACAGCACACACTTTGGAAAACACGGAAGCATCGCGGGCAGAAAGTGCACGATACTGTGGCTTTTCCAAATTAAGAATTTGGGGCTTTAACCTGAACATCCTGAATCATACTTCATTTTGCATCAGGGAAGAGTCAGATCATATTTTCACTTTAGAACTCCCTCTGGCTGCCATACTGGAAAGAGTGGAATGGAGGCAGAGGGACTAGTTAGAGGCTGCTGCAGTATTGCAGAACATGATGCAGGCCTCACCTAGCACAGCAGCAGTGGAATGGAAAAGAGGTGACATGAGCAATGCTGATGACATGGCTGGAATCTGATGGAGGCTTCAGAAGTGAAGGAAGATTTGGTTGGGAGGGCAGGCCTGGGAGAAAGTACTGGAGAAAGGGAGCGTGGAGCAGTATTGGGATAAGAGTGCAGGTGATGAAGGAAAGCAGGCTAACATTCGGAGCACTGGCTATGGAAGCTAACGCTGAGGCAAATGACTGACAGTCTAGTTCCCCCACCCCACCTGCTAAAGGAAAGCCCTCTGCAGGCATTTCCTCAGACTATGTGATGCTTTGAGTCTGTGGTTCAGACAGGCTTTGTCCATTGAAAACCTGCACTAAAACTGGTCTACGCACGGCGGGAGCTTGAGGATGAGCAGCAGCGGCGTGGGACTGATGACTGATTCTTTGCTTTGGACTTTTTCACCTTCCTTCTTTAATCCTAGGGGTATGACATGATGAAGGTTGTGAAAAATGTATCCAAAAGCTAACCTGAACTAGGCAAACTGTCAAAACTGTGTGACTGGCTTACTCCTATGAATATACAGGAAAGCCTGAAGGTACTCGCATATATAACAACACCCAGTGTCAGATTTGTGTGCCCCGCAGTGGGTCAGCTGTCTGCTACCATCAGCAAACTGAATGTGCTATGTGGTCTACTGATATCCCTAGAAAGACAATAAGTCGAGTTACAACAGAAGGAATACCTAAACAAGTACAAAAAATCATTAATAATAATTTTGCAACATATAAGACATGTGTCTTTTTATATTTTCAATAATAAGTAGAAGTTTTCCACGTGGAAATAGTGTATATTTCTGAAGAATTATTTCTATGTATTTCATACTTTGTGTTGTCATGCTAACTTTAATTCTCTGTTAATGGTATACAATGGATATTTGTATATTGAACTTAAAAAAATAATAGAATAATGGTAAATATTAAAAAAAGAAAACATTAGCTAAAATATTCTCTGCTATACCTCTTTCATAAATGGTGTGCTCATTTGGCTTTCTTTATACCGTCTACCTCCATGGGAGGTCTCCAGGTAGATCATAAACCCCTTATAGATTTTCTCAAGGACCTTTTGGAGCTTCAAGGAATCTTCTTGGTCTCGGTCAGCTGTTCGCTCTCCTGATTTTCCCAGCACACTCTGTTTCAAATCCAGTTCTTGATTTTCCCAACAGCCCTTTTAAAATCCTCCAGGATTCTCAGGCTCACTTGAACACAAAATTAGGGATGATATTTTGCTTTCCCTCTTAACCACCCTTTGAAATTACAGTTTAATGCTGTGATCACAGCTTTACTGGCATCCAGATATAGTCTGTGAGGTTGAGTGCTCTGGCAGGATACTGACTGTCCTGGCTTTCCTAGGACTGAGGAGATTCTGAGATGTGAGACTTTGTGCTAAAACTGGGAAGTCCTGAGGAAACCTGGGAAAAATGGTCAACCTGAGTCACTCTATCTTGTTCACCTCTATTTCACAGAACAATGACTGTCTCGTGTTAACCCTATTTCTAATACTTAATACAAATATAGTTAAAGCACTAACTATAATTAATTGAACGCCTATGATTTGGCACATGTTTCTACACCTTATAACATTTTATACTTGTAGTAGATAATAGACATTTCACTTACAAGAAACTTGAAACTCAAGAGATTGCCATCTAAGCAGGGCCTATCCAGTAGGTGGCAGAGTCACGATTTGAACCCAGCTATGTCTGATTTAAATTTGCTTTACTTCCACAATGCACCAAGGCCTGTATAATCCCCCGTCACACACCTGCTGAAGCTTTTGCATTAGTGGTGAGCTTTGGGAGCTGTAAGAGACAGGCTCCCTGGGAAAAAGAAATGTTAATAGAGCCTAGCACTTTGTAAACTCTCAGTAATAGTTACTACCCTTCTCTCTTCAGGGCCGTTTCCCTCAGGGAAGCTTGTTATCTACAAGAAACATGAGTTCATGAGAAAGAGAAAATGCCTAACTATCAGCATGAGTTAGAAATCAGGCATTTGTAGTTACTTTTATCTTTGTACACAGATCCTTAAACACATTTAACAACCCGAAGCCGTTATGTGCTATACTCTTAACTCTTACTTTTATAACTAAAATTAATATGCTATAAAAATAAAAGCCAGAATTTTTTTGTTACTTAGAGGTATCTCCATCATGAAATTCCTGCCATATGCATTCTCTACTGACCATTTCATGGCAGTGGTTAACTTGTGACACCTTCCATTCCAGAACAGAAAACTGTCCAACCACGCTAAATCCTTTCCGTAGTTTACATTTATAATGCCATGTTGAATCTTTTAATGGAATATTATGATCAGATTAGTTACTCATATGGCAGCTACCCTGTTTCCCCGAAAATAAGACAGTGTCTTATTTTAAGGTGTGCTCCCAAAGATGTGCTAGGTCTTATTTTCAGGGGATGTCTTATCTTTCCTGTAAGTAGGTCTTATTTTCGGAGGATGTCTTATTTTTGAGGAAACAGGGTATTATTTTAGAACAATAAACAAATGTAGCTCATAATTATAAATTGTATTGTGATTAATGAATGTGTCACTCTTGCACAGCAGTAACATATTTGCTCTTTGTTTAATCAAATTTAAAAGGAGGTTGAGGAAGGAATTACAATACAACACCTACTCGAGACCCTGGTAATGGAGCAGCAAGTCAGGGCTTCCCTTTCCTATATGTGAAGCAGTTTCCTTACTGTGAATGATTTATGTAGCAAGAGATCACCACAAACTATTAAAAAATGTACACTGTGTCACACATCCATCATTGATTAAATAATCTGGTACGAAAACTCTCCCACCCCATTTTTTTTTAAATGGCAATGAAAAAAAATACTGAGTCATGGATATGTAGTCAATTCTTTGCCTAATATTTTCTTAAAACTCTTTTCCCCTTTGTGTCCCTTGATGTGGGACGTATAGGCAACTTTGGGATCTGTAGATTAGTTGGTTTAGCAGATTAAACTGTAAAAAAACATCTTCCTATATCATAGTTTCTAGAATATTCAATAATAGAAATGATAGCCTAATGCAGAAAGTGATAATTGGTTATAAAAATGCTTAGAGAAATATTTCCATGAATAATTTAGAGGCCAATATTTTACAACATCAGGTCAAAATAAAAATGACCCTTGCCACTAGAAATCAAGCTGTTTTATAGTCTTCATTTTTGAAGGGAGAATATTCTTATTTCTATTGCTAAGTATAATGAAGGCATTAGGTAGCCAATATGAACAGTGTGAACAGTAAACCCAGCATGTGAGAATCTCAAGACCAATATCATGGCCATTGCTTAAAAGAGGTTGAAAGATAAAATACATCTCGGCTTCTTTTTTTTTGCTTTAACAAGTTTTTAAAATTTATTTAGTTCCCGACTGCAAACTAGTACAACCTTTTTGGAAGGAAGTATGGAGAAACCTCAAAGCACTCAACCTAGACCTCCCATTTGATCCTGCAATCCCATTATTGGGCATCTACCCAGAAGGAAAAATAACCTTTTATCATAAGGACACTTGTACTAGACTGTTGATTGCAGCTCAATTTACAATCGCCAAAATGTGGAAACAGCCTAAATGCCCACAAACCCAGGAATGGATTAACAAGCTGTGGTATATGTATACCATGGAATACTATTCAGCCATTAAAAAAAAATGGAGACTTTACATCCTTCGTATTAACTTGGATGGAAGTGGAAGACATTATTCTTAGTAAAGCATCACAAGAATGGAGAAGCATGAATCTTTTGTACTCAATTTTGATATGAGGACAATTAATGACAATTAAGGTTATGGGGGGGGGAAGCAGAAAGAGGGACGGAGGGAGGGGGGTGGGGCCTTGGTGTGTGTCACACTTTATGGGGGCAAGACATGATTGCAAGAGGGACTTTACCTAACAATTGCAATCAGTGTAACCTGGCTTATTGTACCCTCAATGAATCCCCAACAATAAAAAAAAAAAAATTTATTTAGTTCCCAGTTACCCAGCTGTAGATACAAAAAAGATAGGTTCTGTAGGTTTGTTGTGTTAAATTTTTATGTGAGTTGGAACAGGTGTATTTACCTACTGCTTGTTATAGCCTCTGTTTGTAAGTGCGAGTTTGTGTCAGTCAGTGTTTATAACTCGGGGACTTAATAGCCTCCATTCATGACTGCGAGTTGTATGTAAGTCAGATGCTTATAACTCAAGGACTGCTTATAATAGCTAAGTACCCTGGTGGCAAAAGAGATTTTAGAATACCATAGACTAAGTAATTTTATAAAGAAAAGAGATTTATTCAGCCCATACTTCTGGAGATGAGGAAGTCCAAGGGCTTGGCAGCAGCATCTGTCCAGGGTCATCCCACGGTGGGAGGGTGAAAAGTTTTGAAGGGAAGACATGGTACAAGGAGAGAAAGTACAGGCAAGCTTGCCTGCGTAACAAACTCAGTCTCAGTAAATAACCCACTCCCAGGATAACATCGTTAACCCTTCCTGATGGCAGAGTCGTTGTGACCTAATCACCTCTTAAAAGCCCCACAACAATTTAATTTCAACATAACTTTTATAGGGAACAAACATTCACACTGAAGATCTTGCATTCTCCATAAAGCCCAGCATAATAACATACTTTCTGGCACTTGCAAATGTGTGTTGACAGCTCAATCCCTAATTTTGGAATGACTGTGTTAAGAAAACAAAGAGATCGCTATTAAGACATGAAAAACAAATTGATGTGACATATATTAAAGTTAAGGGATTAATCAATTATACTTCAGATTTGATAGAAGGAATGATATCCCACTAATTAGCAGAATGTAATGATCCATGCTTGCTATCAATTTGTTGCTGCTGCCGCCAATTCAAGGCCTGTTTCCTGAATTACATGTGGTTGGTTAAACGTGGGCATTTTATTAATGCCCAGCAAGGACCAGCGTTTTGTCCTACTCACCAAGCAGTATTTCGATTTAAAAGTCTTGCATAAATTTCTCTCACAGAACTATGATTATTTAGGGACGTTTTGGTGCTTTAGAATAGTTTCTACAACTTTTGGATGGGCACTATGTAAAATTTTAACAAAAATAAATTAAGTTACAAATGACTCCACCTAAGGATGGAGTTATTTCTAAAATTTAAACAAAAACATGTCAATTAAGTTCTATATGGCTCCACTGAGAGGGAGGAGTACATTTGAAAAAGTAAAAGAAAAGAAAGGATAGCACTACCCTGTGTGAAAAGAGGCTTCCTGGGTGACCGAGTATGAGGGGTAACGTCCGTATGTTATGTAGGGTCCACATGGTACAGAGGTTTCTCCTTTCTACTACACGCAGGGGAGTGTAGACACAAGTAGGTCACAGGGAGGTTAATTTTTTTCCCTCTAATTATCATGGGCACTCTGAAAAGTTGTCTGTGGTTGTGACAAAGAAGTTAATAACTCTTAGATCTTCTAATGCTGAGCACCGTTGAAAATCAATTTCTGGAGCGGATCTTCAACCAGAAGCTAAAATTCAATTGTACTGTATTTAAAAAATATGTAAAAGGTGCTTGCCCCTCCACCCCCGTCCACGGGGCATGGGTGTGTCTGGCTTACCAAGGCTCTGCAAGTGCTTGGCCCAGCTCATGCCCATGTAGGGGAGGTGCCCACCCTGTATCACCTGCATGGGAAGGTGGCCTCAGAGCCCCGTGCACACAGATGGACGTGGGGCACAGCGTGAAGTGTGGGCCTGCTCGGCACAAGTGGTCTCCGTGTCCACCTGCAAGCCAATGGCTTCGGAGTCCTCGCCTGTGGTGTCACATGTGCCACAGTACCACCCGCTGTTGAAGGCCCACGAGGAGCGGAGGAGCGTCTGGTGGACCTCACTAAGCTGAACCGGCTCTGTGGACGGGCACTAATCACAGGTGGGAAATGTAGCCCTTTCTAGGAAGAAATTTACAATGGATTAAGAGTATAAAATGAATTGCATCCTGCCAGGAGACATTTTGGTTATTTACCGTGTACCCTTGTCACTGATTTTAGTAGTCATGGCTATCCAGTGATGGAGTAACCATTTTCTTCTGTTTAAGGACAATGGCATTTGATTTATGGACATGGTGAACAGTTCTTCAGAAGAAAGCTGCTTTAGAATGTTTGGAGACTTGTCATCATAGTTCTTGCTTTAGGAGATTTCTGCATGACTTTCATATTCACAACAAGGTAACATAGAATCTGTTTGCAAGACAGAAGAACATGCTATTTGGTGAACACCAGCAGTTAGCAAAATTCCTGATGAATTACATTTTAATATCACTTGAAAAGAGTATTTTCCCCCTCAGTAGGATCTTGTATTTCTACACAGTCATTAGTGTTAAAAATGTGCCCTAAAGAATATGATCTCGCCATAGAGTGCAATTTTTTTAAAACTTAGTCCCAGTAATTAAAAATTCACACTGAATTACCAAATATCCAAATTTACTAGATCTATTATTATTTTCATTTTCTCTAGCTTTCATCTGAAAGTTATTTTGTAATTTTTAATATATCATTAAAGTTTGCACATGGAGTGATTCTAGCAGAATTTTATCTTTAACTTTCTACAAGTTTATGGACATTACTTTATTCCCAGAAATTTTATTTGAACTTTGAAAATGTAAAGTATTTTAAAATATATTTGAATTGAAAAAAACATATCTTAATGCATTTAAAAAGATGATTTTTCCATAGAAAAATTCCTTGTATGAGTTATAACTTATAGATTTAAAAATCAAATGAATTGGTTCTTTTCACCTGTATATCCATAATGTCCAGCACCTTTTATACAGTTTTACACACTTCAAAGGTAAAATGTACATTATCTTCAGTAAATCCCCCAAATCCAAACCTTCATGGTATTTGTGGGCTGAAGTCCACGTTGGGCCATGTTGGCGTGTGTTTCCAGCACGCACCTGATTAGGGAGGGCCCCTTGGTGCTGCCCAGGCATGGAACACCTGGATGCACCTGTTGCTCTGGTGTTCAGTCGTGGACATCACACTGTTGAACCTAATGCACGGTTGCCAAGACCTCTGCATCACAAGTGCCTTGCTGGCCTGCCGCAGCACTGAGGGGAAAGCTTGTCCACTGGGCTGCTCCCCAGGAGAATCAAAGCAGCTGTGCTATGCACGGAAAGCTGCCCAGATGTGCAGTTTGATTGGCTTCTCACTCTGTGCTTTGGGACACACCTTACAGCCCAAGGCTTGTGGACACTGCTCAGGGTGAACTATGGATGCCTCTGAATAGAAACCTTTCACCTGGGGCTGTAGGGTACAGAGGAGTGGAAGGGTAACACAGCCCAGAGACTCCCTCTCACCCTGATTTGGCCCCTCGGGTCATGTGATCACATAACTAGACCGGTGCTGGGCAAATGTGTGGCCTACAGGCTCTGCGTCTGAATCTATAAAAGGGAAAGCTGGGTCATCTCCAGGGTCTGTGATTCTTACAGAACATTTAGTATAATAAAAACCTCAAAAATGTTTTTAAAAGTCTTATATCTTTAAAAAAATCAATAAGAAATGCATTCTAGATCTTTCTTTCTTGCAGAAAATTTTCTATAAAGGAGTTATGTTTCATTGGTTAATATAACTTATATTCATGTTAACTGAAAAAAAGGGTTTATAATTTAGAGAAGCAGAGATTTCTCATAGTTTTCTGCCTATGGTAGCCATTTACAGAGTCTGGAAAACAGAGGTCCTATCTATAAGCTAGGACACTTTCTTCAAAGGAGGGACCGAGGGAACAGGATTTTATACAAAGCAGGGTGACTAAATATACCTACTTAAGATGGATCATTTTGTCTTTTAAGGGGTCCGTGTTTGAAAACGCTGCCCTCTTTGTCTCTAAAAGGTGAAACAAGGACAGGAAGGCCCTCTCGGAGTGTGCTGTAGTGTTAACATCCCTTCATGGTTGGTGGTCTTTAATCAGGAAAACATGGCCCTTTGGAAATCAAGCCTGCTCTCCGTGACTGAGGGAGGGTAAAGTGCTGCTGTCTAAATCCCGGCCTCTCATTAGTGGGAACTCAGTAAGTTTCTCTGGGGTCCCGTTGGTTGAGAAGATTCCATTCAGTGGAGGGGGGTGCTTAGGATTTTATTTTTTGTTCACATTCACTTTCTTTAACAAAGTTATATTTTCATAAAGAAAAGATAATATTTCAATCTATTTTCTTAAATAGACAGGGTAAACTTTGCCTTCTTCAAAAGCACAGATATGGTCTGGTGATCCAAAATTGAAGTTCCAGTGTTTTTGAATGGTGAATAATCTGGATTTTAATGGCAGCAACTACTTCTGCTATTAGCCAGTGAACTTGAATGGTCATTTCATGCAGAGCAATGCTGGTCAGGTCCTACCAAGGAGATTGTTTATTCACTTCCACGGCTACTCTCATAGATAAGTTGAGAGACTGGACTGGCTAAGGACCCAGGGCCCTCTGTGCACCCTGTGATGTGTTGACTATAAATTTATAAATGCTTTGAAGATGTAACCACTTTAAGATAAGATATTGTACCGAGGGTGGCGGGTTCAAACCCGGCCATGGCAGAACTACAACCAAAAAATAGCCGGGCATTGTGGCGGGCGCCTGTAGTCCCAGCTGCTCGGGAGGCTGAGGCAGGAGAATTGCCTAAGCCCAAGAGTTAGAGGTTGCTGTGAGTCCTGTGACATCATGGCACCCTATCGAGGGCGGTAAAGTGAGACTCTGTCTCTACGAAAAAAATAAAAAAAAATAAGATATTGTGTATTGTGTAACTTTGTAACCTCTGAGGAGGGATCTGTTTATACTATGGTGATGTTTACTTTGTGAGAATTAAAGTAACAAAGGGAAACAGGATGGCAGAGCAGTTCTTTGAGGCAATACCCTTGCTGTTCTCTAGAATTACTGGCTTTTCTGTAAATATTAGTAAAACTCTTGCCCTCTCATCCGCTTCTCTGTTGATTGGCTTTGGAGATGGGCAGACAGATTCCTCGGTCGGGCACCACTTGAGCCAAGATTGTACATTGCACCACTGTGACAGCTACAGCCACCTTGCTGTACAATAGACCAGTTGAACTTACTCCTCATATCTAATAGTAACTATATATACTCTGACAACGCCCAACCAATCTTACGTCCTAATTGTTCTCCACTCTGGTAGCCACCATTCTTTGACTGTCATCTTTCCTGATCTCCGCTGAACAGTCTGCCTCTGATGGTATCACACCCAGCCGCTAGTCTCCACGGGCTGATTGTTTTATTGTTTTCAACAATGTCCCAGTACACAAATTCCTCCACAGGCTAATCCAATTAAATTCCATTCTCTTTGAAGGGGTACTTGTTGAACCTAACCTTTGAGGTTTGTTCTTCCTCCAGAAGGGAATCTTCTTAGCTGCCTCTTTCCCTGATTCTCTCTGTTAAACTTCCATCTGGTTTGCAGTTTAGCTTGTTTTCATGGAGTTACCAGTCTCCCCTTAAATGTTCACCATAAACCTTTGCACCACTGCTGTTGATGTGGGGGAAAGAACAGTGATCTACAGCACTGTAGGGGGCATTAGCCTCTGGTCTTCTCAGCCTGCCTCTTCAAGCACAGAAGGTCTGCTCTACTTACACGTGAGCTGGCACAAGGGCCCTGGGTGACCAATGTGAGAGCTAGGGGGAAGAAGGAAGCCCCGAACCTCTGAGCTACACTTGTCTGGAATAGAGCTTCTGTAACACTGAACTCTAGCAGCAGAGGTGCTGGTGGTCTCCCTACAGGGAGATACTGTAGCCCTGACTACAAACTAGGGGGAAAGAAATCCCTGGCTCCTGGGCTGCACCTGCCTAGATTAGAATCTGTCATGCTGTGCTAGAAAAAGGGCAAATAATAGCTTAAAATGTCACAGACTCCTGTTGTTCTTACGAAGGTTTTATAGATTTTCTTGAATGTTTTACTATTTCCTGTATGTGCCCTTAGGATAATATCCAGAGTTATTTTAAAAATAATTTTCACCAGTATGGTTGTGTCACTAGTGATAGGGCACACAAGTTCCCCATGTTGCCATTCCTAAAGTCTATCCATTCTCTCCAAATGATGTGCAATCTGTCATTCAATTTGGTTAAGACAAAAAAAAAATCAACTAGAACACCTACAAAGGAACAAGTCAGTTTTATGTTGCACTTTTTGCAACAGAAATCTGGTTGCCAAAATATGATACTACTAAAGTCCTAAAGGAAGAGAAAAAAATAGAACTGGATATTTATTGTTTAAGAGTTTCTGCAGGGTGGGAGTATACGTGCAGCTCAGCTGGGTTCTTGCTCCAAGTCTCAGTCTGCAATCAAGTGTTAGCCAAGCTGCATTCTTGTCAGAGCCTTGACTGAGGAACGTTCTACTTCTAAGCTCCCTCTGGTTTTTACAGAATCCATCTCCTTGCAGCTATAGAATTCAGCTCCCAATTTATTACTCGCTGTTGGTTGGGGCCTGTTCTTAGTTACTAGAGGCCCCACATATTTTGTTGCCATGTGAGTCTTCTCCTAGACTCTCAGAGTATGGCCACTTTCTTTAAGGCTAATAGGAGAATTTCTTTCTCTAGTTTTGTAGGTCAGTTTTATACAATGTAGCATGCTGGAAGGAGCATCACCTGCTAAACATAAAAAAAAAAATCACCTTCACTGCATGAAGTAATCTAATGGCCAGTGCACCATCCCACCACCTTTGCCATCATCTGTTGTTTGGGAGCAGATGCAAATTCCACCCACACTCAACGGGAGATTATGCAAGGGCATGACGCACTGGGGGCTCACCTTTGGAAGTCTCCATTGAACATTTATATGCTAGGGTAATTTTAAAAGGACATTTAATAAATTCCAGTTGTAGTGCCAATAATTGAGGTAGAAAAGGTTCTCATTGGATTCAGACAAATCAGAAAAGAACCAGGGAGCCAAAGGTAGCTATGCCATGCCCTTTATTCAGCTCATGGGGCCGGAGGATGTGCCTTTTTTCCCTCACCAGGTGGAAAGCCTTGGGGCCTTATAGAGTAGCCAGAACAGCAGTGGCTCTAAATTAAACACCAATTAGGATGACTTAGGACATGTGGCACCTGCTCACTTAATCATAGTTATTCAAAACAATCAGACGCCTTGCAGCCTTCAGGCCTGGCACCTCATGGCCTTCAGGTGAGAAAGTCTCATTTGACTCATCTTCCCCATACCAGCCTATAAGACATTTATTTAGTTTGAAAAAGTAGTCAGTGGTAAGTTACTGGTTAAACAATCATTTCAGGGAGAAGAGACTGCTAAACATTTTCCTTCCCAACCTCTCCAATGCAGAATCTCCTCACAGGGCAGTGCCCCAACCTTTGTGTGTTTGTCCTGTGGGCAGTGATGGGAATCACAACATCAAATTACAATATACATTATTTATTTTCCATTTCTCCTTTACATTCTGAGGCATCTTTTTCCAAGGAGTTGGGTGCATCCTTAAAAACTTTTAGTTCCAAACTCAATCTTTTAAAAGGCAGAAAAGGAACTTTAGGAGAGGAAAGGTATAAAGAAGCAGGACCAGTCAGCCAGAGGGAAGATTTTAGGAGACAGATGCAGGCAGGGGGTTAAAGGGGAGGAGAAACAGCAGGGGAACAAAAGGGCAGACTCTGCAATCTTGTTATTGTTCAGTAGCAAATCAAAGGAGGAATGAAATCAGCTAATTGCTTCCACACCTTCTTTTAATCTGCAGCTAATCAGTTATTGAAAAGTTGAAAGTTTAGAAGCTGTGAGAAACATTCCAGGCTAAGGCATTCCTCAAGATTAGCACAATGAATTTCATTCTATAGTCAGCAGTGACTGCAACTAAAAATTAAGGCAGCCAGCGACTTATCAACATGACACAAAAAGGCTATTTCTGTGTACTGATTTTTTTTTTAATTGTTCTATCTATCTTTCCACATGGTTCTAGTACTCACTGTCTTACAAGTGTGTGTCAGCACAGAAGCTGTGGTTGGCTTTCATTCCCAGAAGCTGATTGATGATGGTCTTCCTGAGCAAGCAGAAGTTACCAATAAAATTGACTCTAATGGGTCCTCAGGGGGTGTTATTGCACAGCTGCAGACAATAAGCCAAGAGAGGAACAGCTGATGTACATCTTGAGATCAAGATAAGAGGTGATGCTTGGAGCTATCCTTTAGTGGAAATTGCTAAGTATTTATGGTACTTAGCATATTTGTGGTGCATCAGTTTTGATTGGCAGGAGTATAGTATCCAGAGAGCCGGGATCCTTCCAAAGAACCGTGAGTGAAGGCTGGAACTCTATCTCCACCTAGTCTTCTACTGTGTTTGTGCCAGGCATGGAATGTGGGTGTGGATTACAAATTGTAAATCTCAGACCAGGAATCTGTTTAACTCCTTTGTTGATTCCCCCAATCCCCCCCCTCCCCGCCCTTTGCTATTCTGATGAATTCCCAAATCCTGGACTGACCTGCCAGGCTTCCCATTATTTTGTCCTTGCCAACCATCCCAGCTCTTGCTGGAGGTGTTCCACCCTTTGGGGAAATTATTATTTTCCTTCCAAGTATCTCTTTTATTCTTCCTTCAAGCTTTTCACCCATAAGTCTCATTCTACTGTTAGTTCTCTCCTTTTTCTCTTGTTGACGTCTACTCATTGCTCATGTCTCAGGTTAAACGTCCCCTTCTGGAGGAGCCCTTTCTTCATCCTTTCTGTAAACTTAGTCTCCTTGTTATGTTCTCAAAACTGCTAGGGTGTTTCGGCCTTGTCGCTCACCACACAAATATTCAATTACTGAGAGAAGGAGGACTGCCAAGAAACGAAATTTAATGTGAAAGACACCTGTTGGGAGAAGAGAAGAAATAGTCTCAAGTCTGTTGAGACCATGAGCTTTTTAAGGAGGGGCCGAGTACATCAGGGCAGGTCATGGGGATGGCGGCTCTTAGTGTCTGGAATCTTGCTGAGGGGACTTCAGGATCTCAGTTCTTTTGTAAAGGCGTGCCATTTCTGGGAAACACCCAATAAAGTCCTAGCTAAGAGACAGTATAAGACACATATAGGTATGTCAGTCACATGTGGGGGGACTTAAATTTGTTCCTAGGGCCGACTGTAGTTGCACGCTGTCTGAACTCCTCAAACCTCCAATAGTCTAACCTCCTGTAATATTGATCAAGAGCTATTCATTTTTCACCTTCCCTGCTAGACTGAAGCTCTGTGAGGGCATTTCACTGCTGTGTCCATAGACCCATAGAGGTTCATAGACCCATGGAGGTTCAGTTTTGGGCACCCAGCAGGCCCCTTTGTATCTACTCCTCAGCTCAAGCCATGAAGGACAGGATTTTCAATGCAAACTCAGCCAGTCACTGGTTGAGTGCAGAGCATGACCAGGGGCAAATCACTGAACCTTCTCTTCCTTCGATTTGAACAAGAATAACGTCCTCCTTGCACTGTTTTCTGTAAATTAGATGAAATTATATAATTATATATTATATATGAATCTGAAGCACCAACATAAAGACCACAGTTAATGAAGCACAACCTGGTTTTGGTCTTTGCATGATGTGAAACTTATTATCTCCCTTTGTTCTTTTTTTTTCTTTTTTTTTACAACAGCACAAATCCACTTTTATTTACTTTTCATCACTTTAAATCCTTGAGGGTACAGCATCACATGGATTCTTTGTCCAATGGCCTTAGCAGGAAGCTTGCTTCGGAATTTGGCACGAACCATGCCACTGTTTCCATGGGGTCGAGTTATCTTTCCCCAGATTACTCTGGTTTTATTTGGTTTGCTGCCAGGAGTCCCTGTGTTATTCTTTGCTTTGTATACATAAGCACATCTCTTGCCCAAATAAAATTCAGTTTCATCTAGGGCATAAACACCTTCAATTTTAAGAAGAGCTGTGTGCTCTCTTTGGTTCTGGAAAGAACCAGCAAAAATGGCCTTGGACCGCAGCCTTCCAGACATATTTGCCTTTTAGAAGTCCTGTTCCCAACAGACCTCCACAGGCCCCAAGATGGCATGAGCACTTCATAAAGATGAGGTCTCTTGTGTTATCCTTGTTACATATTCTTCCCATAGAACATTTTCCTGCCTATGTATTCTCTCTCCTTTTCTATATCTCAAGAGATCCATGGCCAGATATATTAAAAGTACAATAAAAGACCCTAAAGGAGGTTCAAGAATCTATATAAATTAACATTTAGTGACTATTTAGTATATGAAAATGTAGAACAGGGTCACTGCTTGGATTTTATCAAGATACCACTTTTTAATTGACTTATTTTTATCAAGGTAATGCTACTGTTGAAAACAACAGCAGGGCCAACATTTCCTTAGCCAGTTATTGTACTAAACACTTTTCATGTATTAATCTTGTAACAACATCTGGGATAGAAAATATATACATATATTTTTTTTTTGTGGCAGAGTCTCACTCTTTCACACTGGGTAGAGAGCTGTGGCATTGTAGCTCAAAGCAAACTCAAACTCTTGGACTCAAGTGATCCTCTTGCCTCAGCCTCCCGAGTAACTGGGCATACAGGTGCCCCACCACAACACCTATTCAATTTTTTTTTTTTTTTTTTTAGTAGAAACAGGATCTCACTCTTTCTAGCCTTGAACTCCTGGGCTAGCCTTGAACTCCTGGGCTCAAGCAATCTACCTGCCATGGCCACCCAGAGTGTTATTCAATTTTTTTTAGTAGAAACAGGATCTCACTCTTTCTAGCCTTGAACTCCTGGTCTAGCCTTGAACTCCTGGGCTCAAGCAATCTACCTGCCATGGCCACCCAGAGTGTTAGGATTACAGACGTGAGCCGCTGTACTTGGCCTGGGATAGAAACTCTTTATGTTTTATTTTAGCAACCATGTACACAGAGGTAAAACAAGTTGCCATGGTCACAGGGAATAAGGAAGCTGGGCTTTAGAGGTTTACTTACTATGTCACTCAGCAGAACATTGGAAGTGCATCTGTCAGGTTTTAGAGTGAACAGGAGTCACCTGAAAAGGATTTCTTTTTAAATTTCCTGGACCAAACACCAGAGATGCTGCTTTAGTATTCTGGGACTTGTGATTCTAATTCATGCGTTTGACAGGCCACTTTGAGAAACATAAGTCCATATATCCTTAAAGAAAATTTAGTTACACCTTTGAGTTCTTCTGTAAGTGTTGAAGCTCTAAAGTGATTTTTCTAGATGCAAAAATCATTTCTGTGTGCAAAATCACTTTTGTTGATACAATTAAAACCCTCATTAACTAACCAGATTAGCCACTTCTACATTCAAAATAAGGGGTTCCAGAATAAATGATTATGATAAACATGTACACTACTGAGATAAGATTGTTCTCAAATGCTAGAAGTCAATGCTCTTTTGCAAGCTGGATTGTTATATGGGTCCTTTAGATAAACCTGACCCTTCTTCGTGTGTTTGACTCATCCATGTCTTCTGTCTTTGCAAGAAAGAACTTGCAAAGAAAAACTGATAAAATATATTTGATTAATTCAGGTGTAGGAAATCTAGTGCCTCCTATAAAATAAGCTTATTATTTGAATTATTCAAATAATTCCCTTTGCTCCACAATGACTTGTGGTTGACTGTGTTATACCCTAGTACATTGTTTCCTTTTTAAACCTGTTTTCGTATTTCTTACTAAAAATTACATCTTTAGTCAGACAGAAATATAACACCTGTCTTGACTTGAGGCTTTCTTTTGCCAAGTTGCAGTTGGTGAATCTATGATCAGATTCTCCGGAGGCCAATCAAACAGGGTAATCAGCCTGCCCAGACTGACCCAATTAAGTTTAATTAGTTGTTTCCTTTATCTTTAAATTTCCTATCCAGGTGGATTTTATGGTTTTTATTAAACAACTAAGAAGAGCTGAATCTTTGAAATTAGTTGGCCTCTCAGGTGCTTTTGGTTGGTAATAAAACTCCAGGAAATCTTCCAGTCTCCATAAGGAAGTCAAATTTTAGTAAAAAACATTTGGCTGTTCTTCCTCTAGGCAATGTCTTTTAAAATGGAGAATGTTCCTCCCTTAGTTTGAACAAATATCAATCTTATCTATTATTCTTGGCCAAGGTTAAGTTGCATCATTGAGGCTTAAAAGCCTCAGTTGTGTCTTTTTTCAACTTTTCTATTACTTGGAAATCAGTGGGGTGAATTATATAGGCTCTGCAAGAGGGGGGTCTTGAAGGTTTTGAGAGGTCCAGAATGGTCTCTCAAAAAGACCTTAAAGTGAGAAAAGAATTAAATGGAGACTAGGAATTCTAGAAGAAAATAAATGAAAATAATGATTAATAATGTAGGAAAGTAAGAATTGTTAAAGTGGTGGTGTTGAGCTACCTTAATATTGAACAACATTTTGGTCAAAAAATTTCTACAGATACTACCAAAATTTGGTGACAAGGCTCTTGGAAAAGTGTTTAACTTTTTTTTTTGAGACATAGTCTCACTGTACTGCCCTCGGTAGAGTGCCATGAAGTCACAGGACTCACAGCACCCTCCAGCTCTTGGGCTTACCTGATTCTCCTGCCTCAGCCTCCCGAGCAGCTGGGACTACAGGCGCCCGTCACAACGCCCGGCTATTTTTTTGGTTGCAGTTTGGCCGGAGCTGTGCCCGAACCCACCACCCTCGGTATATGGGGCCAGCGCCCTTCTCACTAAGCCACAGGCACCACCCGTGGTTAACTTTCTTAATTCTTAACTCTCTGAAGCAATTATTATCCACTATTAACTCTAGGCCAGACATCCTCAAACTTTTTAAACAGGGGGCCAGTTCACTGTCCCTCAGACGGTTGGCGGGCTGGACTATAGTTTTTAAAAAAAACAAAACTATGAACAAATCCCTATACACACCGCACATATCTTATTTTGAAGTAAAAAAACAAAATGGGAAAACACAGTCACACCGCGGCATGTGGCCCGCGGCCGCGGTTTGAGGACCCCTGCTCTAGACAGTTAGTAGTCGATTACCATCAGTGGATACCGGTAATTCTCCCTTCCGTTCACTCCCTGCTTCCTGGAAACTCTTCTAGTCCTCTGTCTCTTCCTCATCTTCCTATCCCATCTTTTATTCTCGCATCCCTTTCTCTTTTTTTCCTCATTTTTCTCTGCTTCCTACCCTCTTCCTCCTCCTCCTCTTTGTTCCTTGCTCTTCCTTCTTATTCTTTAACTCACTGCTTCTTAAACTTCACTGTGCTGTACACTCTAGTTACCAGAAGAGTTTGTTAAAAACTGATTGCTGGCCACTGGGGTGCTCTCAGAGTGTCAGATCCAGCAGGTCTTGGTTGGGGCCTGAGGATTTGTTTTTCAAACAGTTTCCCAAGTAATTCTACTGCTGGTAAACCCATACTTTGAGATCTACTTCCTTACTGCTGTGATGTCCTGATCTCTGCTTCCAAAGTAAAATCAACAAAACTTTAGATCAATTTTAGAATTCATTTGGAAAACTGCCTGTATTGTCCTAGGCAATTTTTATTGTCATGCTATGTGTGAAAATTGGTGTTTCAAATTCTCAAAAATGAGGATTTGATAGCTTTTCTGATTCAATACTATAATATTAATGCTATCAATCCAAATTACCCTCAAAATGGGAAGGACTGAAGCTCCCACATTGGGGTGGTCCCTGAGCTGTATGTGGTGAGTTGTGAAGGCAAGAAAATTAGCAACGCCTAAGGATTGCAAAGTTTTTTACCTGATTTAAACAAATTCTAATTTTATGTCCGAGGTAATTGCTTTTTGAGTCTATTTTTCTTTGCTTCTGCTATCTCTTGCACTATTAAACCATTGCCCCTTGATACACATTAAATGTGGTTTAGTTACCATATTTTTGAGAAGATGCTGAGAATGAAAAGAATACTTTCCCAGATGCTGGGAGAGAACCTCTGTCATCAGGAGTCAAGACTATACCAGTGACAGGTAACAGAGTAAAGGTTAAAGCCAGAGCCAGGCTGAACATTGACAGAGCTGGGGGGGTTTCAATTCTCAATTTGAAAATAAAGTGCTCAGCAGCAGTTGATTACTCCCTCCACCTAGAAAAACATTCTTGTTTATGTCTGAGACCACACCCTTTCTGATACTCCTCTGATCCCACTGGTAGCTCTCTCTTCTCAGTTTCCTCTGTGGGATCCTCCTGCTCATGAAATTCCTCAGTGACCAGTACTCAGATCGCTTTTCTGTTTATACTCACTTCCTGAATAACTGTATCTAGCCTTATATCTTAAAATTATACGTACATACACACAGTGTTGCTCCGGTGAACTCTAGACTTCTATATCCAGTTGTCTATGTTTGAATGTCTGATCATCATTTTTATGACAACATCTTCATGAATGACGTTTTTGTTTTCTTCTAGAAACTGCTTCTTTCCCAGCCTATTCCTTTCTAATAAGCTGTAATTCCATTTCCTCATTGACTCAGGCCAGAAGTGCCAGCATCATTCTAATTTATTCTCCTTCATACCTTTCACCCACTAACCAATTCCATCAGCTCTATTTTCAAAATATTTCTTACCACGTTCCTCCTTGTCCAAGCTCCATTGTTCTCTGGACTCCTGAAATAGCCTCCTGAATCCTCTTAATCAGCCATTACCCTCTTCAATCTTTCTTCACAGAGCACCCAGAGTGATCTTTTGATGCATGAATTTTATGGGGTTAGATGTATAACACCACTCTTGGTGGTAGAACGCAATTATAAGAGGGACTTTACCTAACAAAAGCAATCAGTGTAAACTAATTCTTTGTACCCTCAATGAACTTGAAATGATAGAAAAATAAGGAGGAAAAAAAGAAAAAAAAAAAAAAACCATGAATTTTGTCCAGGTGTGGTGGTCCATGCCTGTAATTTCAGCATTTTGGGAGGTTGAAGAGGGTGGATTTCTTGTGGCTAAGAGTTTGAGATCAGCCTGGCCAACATAGCCAGAACTTGTCTCTCTAAAAAAAAAGATTTTTATCATGTTACTTTTTTACTCAAAATCCTCCAGTAATGCCCTTTTACATGTTAGAGCCTTGGTATACTTAGTATAGTTACCATAAAGGGCCTCATTTGGGGGCTCTCTGATTCAGCTTTACTTTGTTAACTGGCCCATGGCTGGTTGGTTCCCTGCAATCCCGTACTGTTTCTTGTCTCTCGGTCCTCTAGATTGAGTTTCTCTGGTTGGAATATTCTTATCCCTACTTCCTTTACTCCTACTAACATCTACCTTTTAAATGTCTCTCTTCTATTAGGTTTCCTAGATGTCAATCCTTTCTCATTTCTTCCCCTTTCCTTCCATGCTCGGCTAGCAAATTGTCTTCTTTGCTACTCGGATGCCCTATGTGTGTCTTTATTACTTCCTATAACATAATAATTATCTTTTATATCTGTGTTCTCTTCTGGGCTGTGAGTTTAAAAGTAGGAGTTGGGTCTTGATCTTCCGTATATTTCCAGAGCCAAACCCAGTACCTTGTGGAAAGTAACAAGTGCTCAATGTTTATTAAAGAAATGAATGAAAGAAGAGGTTGAACATTAGTCTGTGAATGGTAATTGGGCTAATTTCCTCTGATTATAGTGAAGAGAGATGGTAATTGCGGATAAAATAGGCTTGGCCACTTACTGTTATTGGGATGCTCCAAAAAGTTGAAGGAGCTTCTGATGATGGACTTTATTCTCTGCCCTCCCATCCCCAATTTTCGCTTAGGTAGTAGGAGCATCTATGAAAACTAGGAAGGTTGTAAGTAAGCAGGGAGCCTGAAGTGACGAGTGTTTGGGAGTAGCCATTTTATTTTATTTTTATTACTGGGGATTCATTGAGGGTACAAAGTTCTAGGTTACACTAATTGCATTTATCAATCAAAGTCCCTCTTATAAATATGTTCCTCCCCCAAGTGGTGTGCCAAACACTGTGACCCCTCAGCCCCCTTCCTCCCTCCCTCTCTCCACTCCCCCACCCTGTCCATGTACTAGATCATCAATTGTCCTCATATCAAAATTCAGTACATTGAATTCTTGCTTTTTGATTCTTGTGATGCTTTACTAAGAAGAATGTGTTCCACCTCCATCCAAGTTAGTACAAAAGATGTATAGTCTCCATATTTTTTAGTAGCTGAATATTCCATGATATACATATATCACAGCTTGTTAATCCATTCCTGGATTGATAGGCATTTAGGCTACCAAACTTCAGGCTGTACTACAAGACCATAGTGATCAAAACAGCATGGTATTGGCACAAAAATAGAGACACAGACACCTGGAACTGAATAGAAAACCATGAGATGAAGCTAACATCTTACAGCCACCTAATCTTTGATAAACCAAACAAGGACATTCACTGGGGGAAAGTAAATGGTGCTGGGAGAACTGGATAACCACATGTAAAAGACTGATACTGGACCTGCACCTTTTTCCACTCACTAAAATCAATTCAAGATGGGTAAAAGATAATCTAAGGCATGAAACAATACAAATCCTGGAAGAAGGTGGGCGGGGGTGGGGGGGAACACTTGAAGGTATTGGCCTGGGAAAAGCTTTTATGAAGAAGACTTCAGTTTCAATTGCAATAGCAGCAAAAATAAACAAATGGGACTTAATTAAATGGAATAGCTTCTGTAAAGCTAAGGAGACAACAATCAAAGCAAATAGACATCATCAGAATGGGAGAAGATACTTGCATATTAAGAAATGGAGAAAAAAGGGCGGTGCCTGTGGCTCAGTGGGTATGGCTCCAGCCCCAAATACTGATGGTGGCAGGTTTGAACTCGACCCTGGCCAAACTGCAACAAAAAAATAGCTGGGAATTCTGGCAGGCATCTGTAGTCCCAGCTACTCAGGAGGCTGAGGCAAGAGAATTGCCTAAGCCCAGGAGTAGGAGGTTGCTGTGAGCTGTGGCACCACAGCATTCTACTGAGGGTGATAAAGTGAGACTCTATCTCTTAAAAAAAAATTGGAGAAGAGATTGATAACCAAGATTTATATAGAACTCAAACTGAGCAACAATATAGAGCCAACAATTCCTCCTATCAATGGGCAAGAGAGATGAATAGACCCTTCTGTAAAGAAGACAAATGACTAACAAACATGAAAAAATGTTCATCATCCCCAGTTATTAGAGAAATGGAAATCAAAACCACCCTGAGATATCATCTAACCCCAGTGAGAACGGGCCACATCACAGTCTCAAAACTGCAGATGCTGGTGTGGATGTGGAGAGAAGGGAACACTTTTACACTGCTGGTAGGACTATAAACTAATTCAACCTTTTTGGAAGGAAGTAGGGAGAATCCTCAAAGAACTCAAATTAGACCTCCAATTTGATCCTGCAGTCCCATTACTGAACATCTACTCAGAAGAAAAAACATCCTTTTACCATAAGGACATTTGCGCTAGACTGTTTATTGCAGCTCAATTTATAATCACCAAAATGTGGAAACAGTCTAAATGCCCACCAATCCAGGGACTAGCCATTTCATAAAGCGGGTTTGTTAGTCAAATTTCTTATAGGGTCAAGTGAAAGAAACTTAGTTCAAAATGCCCTAACACCTCCCACCATCATCGCCAAATGGGGATCTCAAATAATTGGCAAATTTATGGGTAGAGCTAATCTCAGAAACTCATAAGATGTCAGGTATTTTTCTGTTTTGTCTACCCAGCTTTTCTTTGTGTTTTGTTTCAATGTGTGCTCCATCTTGTCTTACTGCAGAAAGTCTTCCTTCGCGGTAGAAAGGGCTCCAATCCAATGCCATACTTACATCATTCAAATTAACAGTTCTAAGAGAAGTGTAGGCATATATGCAGCCTCTGATAGGGAATTTGTCCAACTTGCAGTTTGTGCTTGTTGCTGGACTGCCTTGTGAAGGATATGACTACCATACTGTGAGCATGTGCTAGTGTGAGTGGGTAGTTGTATAGTTAGGATTAGTGACTGGCTATGAGTAGCAGAGATCCCAACTGCAACAGCAGCTTACGCAGGGTAGAAGTCAAGAAGCACTTCGGATCCATGGAGTTTTTAGATTATTGAGTTTATTCTATGGTTACGATGTGAGAACTCTCAAGATCCATTCTCAAGATCAACTCATAGTCCAATATTTTTACTCCAAGTCCAATTTTCACATTCATATGCCAGGTAGCAGGAAAGAAACACCATAGAAAGAAAAGGCAGTGAACGATTGCTGAATTCTTCTCAAGAAGATTCCAGAAGGTGTCTCATGCAGCTTTATCTTGTTTACCAAAACTCGGACACATGGCCATTATAAGAAAGACTGAGAAGCATAGGGTTTACTCTGGTTGGCTATTACACTGCTGTATCATTATGGGAGTAGAGGAAAACATGACTAGGGGAACAATGAAGAGTTCTAGCTACTAGTGTTCTAGCACATCCTAGGAAGATAGCAATAGACTTCTACTAAAAGTGGAAATTCCAGTTACAGCATAAAGAAACCCAGAAAAACCCTCCAAATGATTAATACTGTCATATTAATAGACTTTCATTTTCATTTCTACAGTGAAAATTTTATCTTTCTATTATAAAATCTATATGTTTATCACATATCCCTCACTGGTCTACATAAGAAAGATTGTAAAATAAGACTTGTGTCCACCAATGGTAAGAAAGTTCAAATATAAGTGGTATTGTAATAGTCTTCCTTTGCTGAACTGATAACTATCTTTCAATAGCAGATCCAATTATTTTCAACCTTCATATTCCTGTTAGGCTCTCATGCAATCGTTAGCTTATCTGCAAAAAAAAAAAAAATCTTTCTTCTGATGAATGATTAACAGATACTTTTATGTTCATCAAGAATCTAAAAAAGTGATTTAATATTAGGAAAAGGTGGGTGGTAAAATTAACATTTCTCTTGTTGTCTAAACCTGATTCAGATTTCTACTTCTGGCAGTGGATGTTTGTTATTAAACATGGCCTGAGATCTTTCTTTTAGTAATAATGCTTCAAATTCAATGAGGGGATTACTCGTCCTCTTCTTATATACAGTGTGGTGCAATTGGTGTCCTGGCCCTTTCAGTCATGAGCTAAAGCCATGTTTATGGGATTTTTCTCACTAGAATTTGAGTGTTCAGTGGTGTGACATAGACAGAAAATGTTTGGAGATCATTCTTTTGAGAAGACACTGTTGGGGACTGCCTAGACTATGAATTTCTCTGGTTCCTGACAATTTCTAAGTCTGATTTATCTAGCTTTTTCTTAGATTTTGGAGCCTTCTGAGACACTTTGAATCATGTACACATTTTTCTTAATGTAGCCACAGTTGGTTTTGTTTCTTGTACCCAAATAATAATATATACACTGCCGGACTATACAGCGATTTTTATACAGCCTAAGTGGGGAAAGAACTATATCTTATTCTCTTCTACTATAACCTTTTCCTACTAACTATGAAATCCTCTAGATGCTAAAGAGGGGAAGAATGTATCACTTATGTTCCTTATGCCAATTTGAAGTGACATTTGGTCTCCTTTCTTAACCTCCATAACATTTTGTTTGGAGTTTTACTATTGGTTCTTAGTCCCATTTTTTTTCCCCTTTCTGTTTTCATCATGATGTGGAATTAGCCTTATAGAAATATGGGTAAGAAGTGTCTAATGAGCTACATTTCCTCAAGCTACAGCCCATTCTACATAACCTAATAAAATTTATTAGTGTTTTTGTTGTAAATTTTTTCTCATTCAGGTATATTTTACAATGATAGGAACTAATTTTCCTATGGAAGCATCTTTACTACAGTCCACAAATGACTGAAAAATAGAAAACAGGTAAAATAAGTCATTGGGTGGCCAAAGGTTTATTTGTTTGACTTTTTGAACTAAAACTTATCCATCGAAGAATTTTTGTGTGAAGGAATGTGGAGACTTCAGCACTGCAGGGAAGGTGGAGAGAAGGTATTCAAGAGAAGTGTGAAACTGTGGTATTTATCCTCGTGGAAACTTGTGTCTCATTAAAGACTGTAAGAATTAAGTATTCCTGGCATTGACAATGATAAATCATCTTTCTTTCCTGAAATAAAAGAAGGCTTAGTCAAATTTAGACAGACACTTTGGCTTGGCATTTTTCCCCCCCTTTGATCTGGGCTCTATTTGGAGGGAGGGGTTGTTGTTGGTTGTTTTTTTGTTTAGTTTTAAACTTCAGTACTGATTGACTTGTAATTCTATTCATTTTACACCATTTCTGTGCTACAGGTAATAGACATGCTCTCCTGGGAGCTGGATATTATAGTGCTAAAAGATCTATCTGACTTAAAAATCTTAGTATCTAAGATGGATGTTGGCATCATGGGGTGTGTGTGATCACATTTTAAAGTGCAACTCAAAGGAATAAACTTTCATAAGTTTAGATCCTATCTCTTCACATACAATGTAAGATATTCATAATTATTTCATGGTTTAACTTTCTCTGCTTATCTTAAGAGCAGCCATTCCATTGTAAATGGTGAGGTCATTGACATAAATTATCAGAGGTTAAAAGAACAAATCAAAAATTAAAACTTTGCTTTTTACTTGTTTGGGGTGTGTTTCCCCCTGAACTTCTTATCCTCCCTTCATGAGCCCTTCAAATACTAAGGATAACCAGTCAACCTGAACTTGGTGGTCCCATGTAGGTTAAGGTGTCCCTACTGAGATGCTGCTCTGAGGCATTGTGTCTTTTCTGATGTCTAGAAACATTTGGTAAGGTAGATGCAAAAATCACCAATCAAGACGAGTTCTCTTGCTAGTAATAAAAACCCACCTTAGACAAGTTATGTAATAAGGCAATGTATTGGCTCATGTGCCCAGAAGTGGCACAGGTTTGATATCCTCAGGGAATTAGATGATCCCGAAGGAGAAAGAGAACTTCTTTAGTTCATATCATTAAACAAAATTCCTGAGATTCACTATGATTAGACTGATTTATTTCATGAGATTACATCTGAATTAATATTAGTAAGAAAATTGAATCACCTTTCTGGAGCTTGGATGGTGTCAATCAGCACAGCTATATCATAACTATGGAGACTGGGATGGATCCTGGAAGGAAATCCCAAACCCTGTGCTATTGAGATTATATTAACTCATCCTACCTCTAGCTATATAGTAATGGGCCAATCATAAAGCTTATAAAAATCCGAGGGTAAAATGGAACTGCAAATTTTCACTGGATGCTTCTAAATACAGATAGTGGAGACTTGTATCCATGGGAGCAAATGGGTAAAGATTATTGGTGGTAGCAGAGATAACTAATAAACCTCAATATTAAATCTCTTTGTCTTCATTTCTGTAATAAAATTCTTCAAGTTATAGTTGGTATGTGGCTAGATGGTTCTACTTCCTAGCCTTTGGCAATTAGTCATGACCTGAAATAGGTAGAATGTTTTGGTGAAGGGTAGGAATGAGGGGGAAGTGAATGAAATGATAGGAAATTTTCTTCTCATCCAATCTCTTTAACCCATCCCAAGTTCCTGGGAAATGGTGATAGCAAAATGAACCGACATTGTTCCAGAGTTGAATGTCAGGTGTTGAAGATAGAAAAGGCACCCAGCATACTTAGACATCTGGTTTATTATACATGTACGTGGTAAAAATAAACTTCAATTGATTGAATTGTTGGATTTTTGGCTTTTGCTATAGCAATTAACCTAATGCTCAAGTCAAATACTAACTAAAAAGGTAAGATAGAATTGAAATGTTCAGGCTTTCTTTTGTCCCTCTGTCTGGGGACCTGGTCCAGTTTGAATAACCTTCATTCAAGCTTTCTTAGAATACAGACTGTGGGTAGCTAGAGCTGCCATCCCCTATTTCTTGGATTTGTTCCCAATAATCAGAATGCAGGCGCGCCATTAAATCACTGCTTTCTAAACCATGGTCACTTAAGTACATGTTAGACAGTTGACCTTTGCTCCACTGATCAATATATTCTCCTGGGAATTAGGAGTTTTGACAAGAGACAGGCAGAGGCTGTGAGTAGTTCATAGGTGAATCATGTTACTGGCAGTAAACCAGACGAGGATCAGGAACTCCTCTCCCGAGGTCTCCAGAGCTCTTCCTCATGCTTTTCTTCAGGTCTGATTGCTCAAATGTCTTCTTTGCCTGTAGCAGTTTATTTCTGTATTCTTAACGATGATATGTTTATTTATTTTTTTATAAAGTATTTATTTTGTAATGGCTCTGGGGTCACACACAAAAAATCTATCACAAAGATAGCAGAGAGAGCTCTCCTACACCTCATATTCAGGTTCCCTGATTATTAACATCTCAGTATGACACATTTATTAAAAATAATGCTGCAATATTGATACATTACTAACCAAATTCAGCATTGTTATGCACTTCCGCTTTGTTTTTGTCTAATGCTCTTTCTGTGCCCCAGAATCCCCTGGCTGTATTTGGTCATCATCGTCTCTTAGGCTTCTTTGCGGCTATGGTTTCTCAGACTATCTTTGTTTTATATTACCTGGGCCATTTTGAGAAGTACTGGCCAAATATTTCATTAAATATCCCACAATTGTGATTTCTGGATATTTTTCTCATGGTTAAACTTAGCTTATGTATTTGAAAGGAAAACTAGAAAGATAAAGTGTCATTTTATCACATCATATCAGAGGGTATATTATATCAACATGGCTTACTACCACTAACATTAACCTTCTGTACCCGGCTGAGATAGTGTTTGTCCGATTTCTTGATCATAAGATTACTGTTTTTGCACTCTGGGAGGCCAAGATGGGTGAATTGCCTGAGGTCATGGGTTCGAGATCAGCCTGAGCAAGAGCGAGACCCCGTCTCTAAAAATCCCAGGAGTTGTGGTAGGCGCCTGTAGGCCCAGATACTTGGGAGGCTGAGGCAAGAGAATGGCTTGAACCTGTGAGTTTGAGGCTGCTGTGAGCTATGATGCCATGGACCGCTACCAAGGGCAACAAAGTAAGACTCTATCTCAAAAAAAAAAAATTACTTTTTCCCCTTCCTTCTAAACTGTAATCTTCAAGAAGAACTCACTATGCACAGATCATATCTAAGATTTAGGGAGTTATATTCTACGTCCCTTAGGACTGAGCATCTATATAAATTACTTTGAATTCATCTGCATGAGCGATTTTCCTCTTATCCTCCATTTATTTATTTCCTCAACATTTATATAAGTATGAGATTGTGGATATTCATACAACTTTGTGTTATAATCCAATAAAACTTTGTTGCCCAAATTGTTTCTATAACAAGTTCTTTCAGTTGGTTTCTGTGCTTCCTTCTGACGTGTCCCTATTACTATGGACTGAATTGTGCTTCTGTTTTATAAACAGAGAATTTCGTATGTTCTTCCTTTCTCCTCACCCTGGCTTACACTGGGTTTATTCTGTTTCATCTCCTAGGAGTCCTCCCACTCCCTTTCCCCTTACCTTTCTCTGGATATTCATTTGCACAGTCTGGGATCTGTTCATCTGCTCTAATAAACTAGAGTGGAGAGAAGACATTCTCAAGATACCCCCTTCTTTCACAAGATCACCAAGCATAGAAGGATGGATTGCTTTCACAGGTGGTCATCCAGAACGCAGACACCAACTCTCCAGGAAGTCTGGAAGAATTTCATAACTCTTGTATTGTAGTCATAATCCTTTGTGACCTTCGCCGGGAAAATTCTCCGTGAACATCACAACAAATTGCCTGTTGGCTCTGCCTTTTCACATGGAGACCACCTGACCCTGTGCTGATTTACTTCCCTCCCTGTTAACTTGTGTTGATCCATTTATCACTTGCAACTGATAGGTGCGAGAACTAGATGTCTCTTCCTTTCCCTCAGCAGACCCAAGGAGGTCCTTCTCTTGTAAAATCTTTTGTGGTTAGTATCAAACTGGACATTGAATGAATTGTTTTGGTTTGGGCAAAAATAAGAATCGTTTCTTGGCTTTGAGCACGATAAAGAAGTGCTTCCAGCTTGGTCAGTTACAGTAGTGCTAGTAGGTACTTCTTTCATGGAGTTTGAAATTTTACTCTGGAGAGACTTATTGTAATGAATGGAACTCAGTCCTTAGTAATCACTGTGGATAAAGCATGAAGCTTTAAGAATAACTTCTGTGTTTTATTTTGCTTATTTTTTTAATCAGCAGGTTGTTGAATTTGTCTTACTGATTGTTGAGGCATTCATTAGCAAAGAATGATCAAGTTTAATATTTGCTAGTTTTATTTAACTTTAGCTAAGTTAAGTGCTGATTCTTGTAGCCTGGAAGGTAATAACAGAAATAACAAAATCCCCATATAGACAGGTCAATAGGAGTACTATGTAAAACTGTAAAATTTATTAATATTTGCAAAATAATAATTTGTCTAACATTTAGCTTCCTTCATTGGTTATCTTCCTAAAGTGATTTTTGCCAAGTATGTGTATAATATGTGATTTGAGATAGTGATGAGATTTCCACATATAAATAGAAATGGCTCTCACTTTAAAAATGCCTGTTGGATTATTTAATTTTATCTCTGAGCTTCTGGGCTTCAAATATCCATAGATTTTGATGTATGTCAAATATAAAAAATAAATTTCCTAATAAAGAAATTACGATTGATTATAAGTAATGTTTTTCCAGGCTCAGTACGTGATTTTCCTTATTGATTTTACTACATGCAAAATTAAGTTAAACTGAATTACTGTTGTAATTATTAATAGTTGTAAGCATATTTATTAGACCTTTCACCCAGACAATCAAAGAATCTTACTGATTTATCCTATTAATTAAATACATGGAAAGTTAACTAATTAGTGTAAATCCAGGGAAACAGAGCAACGACCAAAAGTGTGATTATTTATTGACCTTTTGTAGAAATAAAATGAAAAAAATACATTTTCGTATTCTTTAAACTGCTGACATCTAGAAAATTACATGGACATGTGTTTCTTGGAGAAGATACAATTTATACAGTTTTGGATAATCTTGATAGAATTAAAAAGATGTATAGACAAAATTAAGACAAAGTCTTCAGAAAACGTTCACTGCAAGAGGCTTGAACCCTGAGCTGCAGGAATGCCTGGTGAATCTGGATAGATAACTGCTCTTCCTCCCTCCGTCTCCACCTTCCCTTCCTCCTCTTCTTCCAGTGAAATCCTTTTTATGTCTACGTAACTTTGCATTTTGAGGGAAACGCTGAAGCAGAGCTACTGAAGGTTCTGAAGAGAATCTAATCCAGACATAGAAACCATTACAGATCTCCTCATGGCAATCTGGTGGGTACGAACCCTCATTCTGTGGTCCTCCCAGAAACTGTGTTGTCTAAAAGAGAATATGATGAGTTCATAGCTGAGTCACTGAACTTGATGTGGATAATGTGTGCATCTGACTCTTTGGAAGAGAAAAGAATGTAGCTGTGATCATTCAGTCAGCAGGTACGTAAATAATTCTCTGTCTACCCTGCTTTGTTAGTAGTTATACAAATACAGATCCATGAGGTCTCTGCACTTCTGAAACCCCAAATTTCCCCAAACTTAAAACTTTCTTTTAAGTTATTTGGCTAGAAAAGCTGACCTGAGCTGAGGTGACTTTTAATTTTTTCAAAGTTACACTCAATTTGAATATTTATGTATTTCATGACAGAACATTGTGTTTGATTATTGGGTACTGCTTCAGACCTCGCTGGAGGTAAAAATATTTGGGCTTTGTTGTGTATTATTTTTCTAAGATCAGAAAAATTCTGACTCTGAAATATATGAGACTTAAGAGTTTTAGTCAAGGGAATGTTGACCTGTGCTACCACTATTGTAAATCACTTGGCAAAATGTTTTATTCTTCAGAACTTTTTAAATAGCATATTGATTTCATATTATAATCAATTTATTATTTGGCAAATAAGTTTGCAAACATAAAAGACACTTTTTGAGATGTCCTTGTATTGGGTATTTACCATGTGCATGGCTCCACTCAGTACTTTCTATTTACGTATTAATATACAGATCAGAAGACTGAGGTTAAGCAATGTGGCCTCGACCACATAGATAGTATCAGAGCCAGATTTTAGAGTCAGTATTTATCACTCTAGGGCCTTGAACTCTATGCCAATACATTACATTACTTCTACTAGATACTTTTTTCCCCTCTGATTTTGGTCCATTATTATTTTTTGTGGTTAAAACATGAAACAAACAAAAAAAACCTAACAAAGCCCTAGTCATATGTGGGCTAACACATGTAATACACAACACTCTGAGATATTATTTTCTCATTATGCAGATGAAGAAACTAAGCATCAGTGAAGTCAGGGAACTAGCCCAAGAACTACATGACTAGTAAGTGATTAAGGAAGATTTTAAAAATAGGTGGTCTAATTTCATGCTCTTAATCACTGGCTAAAATGTAATATGTAATAGCACATGTAGTAATGTAATGCCTATGTAATAATCAGCATACTATATTTTCAATTTTATATCTCTTTAGCATTAATTTAACGCTTCAGAACATATAAATTTTACATATTATTGTTCCTCTCTGACATCTGCATTTATTTTAAAAAATAGTTTCTTTAGGGAAGTTTTAGGTTCATAGCAAAATTGAGAAGAAAGTACAGAGTTCCAGTATATTCCCTCAGCCCACACCTGCACAGCCCCCCCTACTATCAATATCATATTCGAGAGTGGCACATTTCTTATAGTCTCTGAATCTACACTGATGTATTATCCTGCAAGGTAGAGTTTAAATTAGGGTTCACTCTTGGGTTGTATATTCTGTGGGTTTAAAAAAAATATATGATGACATGTATCTACCATTGTGGTGTCACACAAAATATTTCACTGCCTGAAAAACACTGTGCTCTACTTATTGGTTCCTCTCCTCCACTCCTGGCAAACACTATTCCTTTTAGGGTCTCAGTACTGGGCCTTCTCCAGGAGGTGGTATTGTGGGACTTCAGGGTACCTAGCCTTTTCAGATCAGCTGCTTTCACTTGGTGATTTGTACTTAAGATTCTTCCATGTCTTCTCATAGCTTGATTGCTCATTTCTTTTAATTGGTAAATAATATTTCAATGCCTGAATATCTCACAGTTTACTTATCCATTCACCTACTACAGGGATTTTTTTTTTTTTTTATTGGACAGTCTCACTTTGTCACCCTCACTAAAGTGCTTTGACATCATAGCTCACAGCACCCTCAAACTCTTGGGTTAAAATGATCCTCCTGTTTCAGCCTCCCAAGTAGCTAGGACTATAGGTGCCCACCACAATGCCCAGCTATTTTTAAGAGATGTTAAGCATCTTTCATATGCTTATTTGCCATCTAGTTGTCTTTTTAGTGAAGTATCAGTTCAGGTCTTTTGACAATTTTTTTAATTAACTGGCTTCTTACTGTTGAGTTTTAAGAGTTCTTGGTATATTTTGGATAGTAATTCTTTACTCGATATTTTTTGCAAATATAGTCTCCCAGTCTGAGGCTTTGCCATGTCATTTTTCTTATATTGTCTTTCATAGAGTAGAGGTGTTTAGTTTTAATAAAGTCCGGCTTGTCGATCATTTATTTCATCCATGTGCCTTTCATGTTCTATCTTAAGAGTCATTGTCATGGTAACTGTTACCTAGTTTTCTTCTGTTTTATCTTCTGGGAGTTTTATAGTTTTGCATTTCACATTTAGATCTATGATTCATTTTGAGTTAATTTTTGTAAGGAGTGTATGGTTATATCTAGATTCATTTGTCTTTCATGTAGATGTCCAGTTCCAGCAACATTTGTTGAAAGACTATCTTTTCTCTATTTTACAGGTGTTTTTGATGTCAAATTTCACGTGTTTATTACCAGCATAAAGAAAAGTGATTGATCTTTGTACATTAACCTGTATCCTACAACCTTGCACTAATAGCTTATAAACTCCAGGGATTTTTTTTTTCTTGGTTGATTATTTTGCATTATTTCCATACATGTAAGAAGTTAATGTCATTTTCAAAGAATTTTTTTTCTTCCTTCCCAATATGTATGTCTTTTATTTCTTTTTCTTGTTTTATTGCATGCTAGGTTTTCCAGTACTGAGAAGGTTCAGCAGGATGGAACACTCACTATTTTAAAAAAAACATTAGCTGTAGGTTTTTATAGATGATTTTGATTCAGTTGAGAAAGTTACCCCTCTATAGTTTGCTGAGAGTTTTTTTTTTTGAATGGGTATTGGATTTAGTCAGATGTGTTTTCTGCATCTATTGATACAATCATGTAATTTTTTTTCCTTAGACTGTTGATATGATGGATTATCTTAATTCATTTTCAAATTTGAGCTAGTCTCATATAGCTGGAAAAATCTTACATTGTCATGGTATACAATTCTTTTTGTACATTTTTGTATTCAGTTTGCTAATATTTTGCTAAGGATTTTTGTTTCTATGTTTGTGACAGATACTGGTCTATCATCTTCTTGTAATGCCTTTGTTTGGATTCGGGATTAGGATAATGATGGTCTCTTACAATGAGTTAGCAAGTACTCCCCCTGTTTCTGTCTTCTGGAGGAATTTGTAAAGAATTGGTATACTTTCTTCTATAGATCTTGGGTTCCTACCTTTCTGTTTAAGTCTTAGATCTGCAATTGAATACATTAAATCTTCATCATTTGTTATTTTGTAAAAGTTTCCTGAGTATCTCTTCTAGATGAACCTTAGTAGTACATTTCCTGAAAAGAGCTCATGAGTATATAATTTCTTGAATACTTGCTTATATAAATTGTTTTTTCTTTAGTCTTGACACTTAATGGATTCCATTGCTTAGCTGAATAAATAAAAACCTTTGTTCATGTCTACTTCCCTTGAAATTTTAATAAAGGCTGTCTCATTGTTGAATTAGTTTGTAAGTTGCTTTTGAGAGTTTCCTGATAGTCTTATTTTCCTGTACATCTTTTTATCTTTATGCCAAGATTTTTTTTCTTTATCTTTAAATTCTAATAATATTACTATGATATGCCATAGCATTGAAAATTCTGGGTCAATTTTTGCCAGCAGACTCTTTCAATTCATAAATTTAGATCTTTTATTTCTAGAATATTTTCTTAAATTAAGGTTTTGAACATTGTTCCTTGTCTTTCTTCTTCAGAAACTCAAATTATACAGATGTTGGATTGTTTTAAAATATTTTCTTTTACAACTATTTTCTGACTTTTTCTGCTTTTTTGTTTACATTTTTCATATCCTAGTTGCTTGTGTTTCTTCAATGCTAATTATTAATTTGCATTCAAATTTATAGTTTTTAGCATCCATGTAATTTAGTTCTGTTATGATATGACTTTTTCTTTTTAAAAATGTTCCCTGAATACAATAAAATTTCTCATTTTCTTTCCTTTTGTTTCTTGTTCATTTCTGTTTTTAATTTATAAAACTATTTATTCAAGCTTTTCTAATGTCATAAAATGCTTATTTGAAGATGTTAAATTTTAAGGTTTTTTTTCCCCTTTTTAAATATATTCTGGAAACTAGATCCCCTTTGGACATATTATTTCCAAAAGATTCCTTCCATTCCATTGTTCTTTCACTTTTTTGATGATGATCTTTGAATGCATAAATGTTTCTAGTTTTGAAGTAGCCTGTTTTTTCTTTTGTTAATGCCTTTAGTTTTTATATCTAAGACTCCATTGCTAAATCCAAGGTCATGAAAATGTATCCCTGTGCTTTATTCTAATATCTTTATCATGTTAAACTTTCATATTTTAGTCATTGGTCCATTTTTGAGTTGATTTTTATATATGATGTGAGGTAGGTATCTAATCCCATTCTTGTGCATATGGATATCAAACATGTATCTTTTGTTAAAGTGACTATTCATCCTCTGAGAATGATTGCAGAACCCTTGTCAATGACGAATTTGCCTTTGATGCACTGGTTTATTTCTGGACTCTCCATTCTGTTCCATTGGTTTATATTCTTACCTGTGTAATAGTACCATGTAATTTTAATTATTGTAGCTTGGTAGGAAAATTTCAAATAAACTTATGGGCCAGGTGTCGTGGCTCACACCTGTTATTCTGGCACTTTAGGAGGCTGAGGTGTGATGATCACAAGAAGCTAGAAGTTTGAGACCAGCCTGAGAAAGAGCAAGACTCTGTCTCTACTAAAAACAGAAAAATTATCACGGTGTTCCAGGGGGTGCTGTGGTGTCAGATAATTGGGAAGCTTAGGCAGGATTGCTTGGAGTCCACGAGTTTGAGATTTTTGTGAGCTAGGCTGAGGCCATGGTATTTCAGCCTGGGCAACAGAGTGAGACTCTGTCATAAAAGCAATATCAACAACAACACAGATTTATGAGTGTTCCAACTTTATTCTTCTTTATCAAAATTGTTTTGCCTTTTTAAAATACACAAATTCTTATCAAGTTCTTTCAAAAAGGAAAAGAAAAAAGAAAGAAAAACACTAAGTGTTGCTACTAATTCCTATGTTTGCCTAACTGAAATAAGCCCCCCAACAATTATGTTGGATGTGTGAGGTAATACCACTCAATTAGTTCACATAGTTTTACACCAGGAATTAGATTTATTTTCTCTGTTGGTTTTTATAAGCTGAATCAGTGGTCACAGTTTTATATCTGAACATTTGAGGTTAGTAGCACTCCTTCCATAAGTTAAGGAAGGATGAATTATATTAAATTTTATGTATCATTTGAACTCGAAATTGCAAGCTGGTGGTCATAGGTCTAAAGTTGGAGTACATTAGTTTCCTATAACCTGCACATCCTGCCATACCCACACAGTTTGAGTATTAACAATTATAAAATGACTTATAAACATAGCATAAAATTTGGATATATGGCATCTCTTGAAAATTAAAAATATCTGGCAATGCTGGGCTCAAGTTCCCGCATGGCATTTCTCAATCAGAAAACAGAGATCCCATCTTCCTTCAATTGGCCACATTCTCCAACTTAATAGCTCTACTTTTTCTGTTTGTTGCTTTTTTTTTTTGGCTGGGGCTTGGTTTGAACCCACCACCTCCAGTATATGGGGCTGGCACCCTACTCCTTTGAGCCACAGGCACTGCCTTTTTTGTTTCTTTATACTTTTCCACTACACTGCCTGGCCAGTGTAGACATTTGGGCTTTAAAAAAAAGCATATTTAACTCACCTTTAAAAAACAAAAATTTCCAAACTTAAAGCTCTTTTCTTCCTTTATTTTATAGGACATATATACAGCAGTGTTAATAATGTAAAATAAATTCCATTCAGGTCAGGTATCATTTTAAGAAGTCATCTGGATGTTTTAGCAAGACCCTGAGAGTGCCCTTGTGTTCATGCTGCTGTAACAAATTACCATAGACTGAGT
This sequence comes from Nycticebus coucang, assembly GCF_027406575.1. Lineage (NCBI taxonomy): Eukaryota > Metazoa > Chordata > Mammalia > Primates > Lorisidae > Nycticebus > Nycticebus coucang. Next base: position 108,133,467 of record NC_069786.1, read on the forward strand.
GGCCTAAACAACAGAAATTCATTTCTTACAGTTTTAGAGTCTGAGAATCCCAAGATTAAGGCCCTAGCAGATCTAATATCAGGTGGGGACCCTCTTCCTGGTGAACATAAGAATTTGAGAAGACACAAATATTCCACCCATAATAGTTCATACCTAGAAAATACTAGACACACAATGAAGAAATGAGACTCAGATAAAAGAAAAACATGCATCTAGCTCTATTCACTGTTTTGAAAATTATAGGTGGCTGGTTACTACATAGGAAAGATTTTTTTTTTATTATATAAATATTTAATAGCATATGTATTTGGTTAACGAAACAATTGAGAAATAATACAAATTCAGAATACGTAGAAAACAACCATTAACTTATTTTTATCTTGAACTTAGGTATACATTGTCTACAGATTCTGGCACATTGTGGTTTATAAACTGGCAATTGTGTGTTTGCCAATATATAATTACTTTTGTAGTCAAGAAAATATCGATTACATATCTATATAAGCTTCACTTGATAGAGATAAAGAATTTACCAGTAACTTAATGAGGCCTGAATATTTCTCAATGTCATTATTGTTATAATAGAATTTCTTTTTTTTTAAATTAAATCATAGCTGTGTACATTGATATAATCATGGGGCATCATTCACTAGCTTCACAGACCGTTTACCAAGTTTCACATATACCCTTGTAAGATGCACCGCTGGTGTAATCCCACCAATCCCCTTCCCTGTACCCACTTCCCCGCTCCCTCCCCTCCCTTTCCCCTTTCCCCCTATTCTTAGGTTGTAACTGGGTTATAGCTTTCATATGAAAACCCTAATTTAGTTTTATAGTAGGGCTGAATACATTGGGTACTTTATATTCCATTCTTGAGATACTTTACTAAGAAGAATATGTTCCAGCTCCATCCATGTAAACCTGAAAGAGGTAAAGAATTTAATAATGGAATATCTTGATGGAATTCTGGTTAAGAAAAGGCGCGATCTACATCTCAGTTTCATAGGGATGAAGATGGAGACAAAGTCAAGAGGGTTGGGTTGTTGGATGGGTTTTTGGATGGAGTTTTCCAACAAATTTATAGCAAGAGCAAAGAAAGAAGATTTATGATTTTAAACTTCAAAGTGTAAACATTGTTTTCTCTTTTTCAAAGATATTTGTGTAGGTAAAAGTTGAGAACAATAGGTTAGAGAAAGTATACTACAAGAAGCTGATCTTTAAAATTGTGTCCTTCCTATTTTATTTTTATTGTTTCAGGTTCATTAAGGGTACAAACAATTAGGTTACACTGTTTGCGTTTGTTAGGTAAAGTCCTCTTACAATTGTGTGCTGCCCCCAAGAAGTAAGCCCTACACCATGACCCCCCTCTCTCTCCTTCCTCCCCTCTTCCCGCTCCCTTGTTCCCCTGCCCCCACCTTTTATTGATTTGAGTTTTTCCCTTATGTGGGCATGTATTAGATTGTCTACTGGCCTCTTATTAAAATTGAGTACCCTGGATTCTTGATTCTCCTTCTTAAAATTTTCCTTTATTATATTTAGCAAGAGCAAAAGGAAAGGTAAGTCAGGACTTAATCTCGCAACATTGCACCACAGAACCTTAACTTTAAAATTCTTTTGTAGTCTTTATTGCAACTTCCCTCTCCTTCTTTCTGCCTCCAGGTGTCTGCCAAGTTAGTTTTATTAGTAACTTAAAGTTTTTATTCATTTTTATTTATTATTAATATAATAATAATATATTATCCTTAATATTTTTTAATTCTTATTGTGATATTGATGAAAGTCTAATATCCTTTCAGAAACCATTTTAAAATTCCTTGTGAACATTCTTTCAAGAAACACTTATTGAGCACCCACTATATACAGATCACCCTACTGTATATGGGTCACACACCTCCTGTACACTTCATACCTGGAGAGCTGAGTCTACCTAAGAATGGACACCAAGAGGAGGAAGTACAGCTGAGAGAGCACAAAAAAGTCCTGGAAATATTACATGTCTCCTAAGGTTTATGACCACACGGTTCTCAGTAATCTCATCCCAATCAGCCTATATGTATATATTTTTAAATTAGCTAGGTATTTATACAGAAATAATACCGGCATTAAAATCTCCTTCTGCTCCATTCCAGAGCAAATACTTGCTCTCTGGCCTCATCTACAAAGGCAGGACCTTGAGGAGTGGTTTTCCCTCTAGGCATTGTCTACAGATTGTATAAAAACAGTAGTAACACAGACTAAATAAACCTCAGTCTACTTTTCCTTACTACCATGACTGGGAATTCTAAACAATGTCAATGATAAAACATTCCTCCCTGAAAACAAACGTTTTGTTGGTCTAAGTTCTAAACATTTGCTCTAGTCACTTTTGAGTTTGCGTAATATATATGTAATTGCACTTGACTCAAACCATGAAGACTCAGATACGCATGTTCATTTTAGGAATTAACTGAAGAGATTTCCTCTAGATTCAGACTCAGCTGGATCTAATTTTTAAATGTTTACTCTAGTCCCTCTATTGTTTTAAGTGTGGGACACAAATGAAAATTCTAGAATGACAGATTTGAAGTAACTTCTTTTTTTCTTTACAATCACTGTGCTTTCTCAGTTTATTTCAAATCTATTGCTTAAATGCAGGAGTATATTGTACTATGTGGGTTGAAGACAAGACAATGCAAACTTGAACATTTCTGACTCATTACAAATACACCAGAAGTCTCAAAATTAATTGCTATGTTATATCCAAATATATGATTCTTACGAAAGGATCTATTACTATAAAACAGTGAATTTGAAGCTTATTACTAAAAATTTTATCATGTAGAGTTGTGGTGTGTTAAAAAATGTTCTGCCGTGGGTGTCAAATATTGTAGTTACAGCACTTCTGTATGGATCTCACATTTGGCACTTACAACACTCTTTTTATATACAGAAGGAATTTTAAGGTAGACGAGGATAGAAAGGAGGCTTATGGTTGTCCGTATCCTTCAGGCTGTCTATGCAAAGGGGAGACCTTACAAGTACTTGTGTTGAGTATAAATATCAGACTGATGAAAGGGTATGTTTAGGGAAAGCACTGACATTTGATGAGTATCAATTATATCCTAGGTGCTTTCATAAATTAAAGATAAAACTTAACCCTGACCAGTTTGGGCACTTTCTAACTGTTGGAATAGACAGATGAGAGTTTGGGTTGCCAGACTGTATTATGTAAACATCACTGAATATGCTTAATTGCCTTTTATTTTTTTTTTTTTTTTTGGTGAGATTGAAGCTCACTCTGTTGCCCCAGGCTAGAGTGATATGTGGTCAGAGCTTACCGCAACCTCAAACTCCTGGGTTCAAGAGATCCTCTTGCCTCAGTCTGCTGAATTATTGGGACTACATAGGCATGTGCCACGATGCCTGGTTAGTTATTCTATTTTTAGTAGAGACGGGGCCTTACTCTTGCTCAGGCTGGTCTTGAACTCCTGAGCTCAAGCAATCCACTAGCCTCAGCCTCCCAGATTGCTAGGATTACAGTTGTGAGCTACCATGCACAGCCTTAATTGCCTTCTCTTGAAGGAGGGGCCAAAGTGGCCAGGTTTATATCAGATGATGCTACCTCTTTTTGGTCTGGGGTTGGATTCAGAATTCTTGTATCCTTGAGATACAGAGGCTGAATTAGAATTTATTAAGTTTAGAAATATAGAAATTTGGTCAGTTGGGAATTAAGCAACAGCATCAACCTCATTGCAGTCTCAAACCAATCATAAGCCCATGTTTGGAGAAGCAAAAAGGATAATCCTGTTATAGACAGCTGGCTGACAGAAGAATGTCAGATGCTCCGCAGAGTAGAAGGGAGACAGAAGAAGAAGAAAGGGTGTGTCCGTTCCTATGACGCTTGGTCACATTGCAGGCATTGGGGTGTCTGTGCAACTCATGTGATTACTTATAATAAATTGATTTTTTGCTCAATTTGGTGAGGTTGGATTTCTGCTCCCTGTTCAGAGCATTTATTGCTTATTCTTTGAACTATTATGTGTTGATTTTATTTATCTGTTAGGGAATAAAATAAGTTTTAGGAAAGACAGATCCTGCCTTATGGTCTTTGCGAGAATGACAGTATTCTGCACTTAGAAGACTCTTAAAAAGCCTTTCTGAAAAAACACTAAAGCATTTGCTTATACTCTTAATTTTCTCATAATTGCAATCATTTCTTTATACTGACTATGCCATTATTCTTAAATGTATTGGATAAAGTTTGCCTTTGAAACTCTGGCAGAATCTGACCATGATTTTCATACACATGTGCACACACAAGATACTTTGAATATAATTTTATAGGTTTTACACATCTTAGAAAAATAGTAACGAGTACTACTAGCCCAAGTAATCTTAATTTACACATAACTACATTTCTGCAAATATGTTTAGATCAGCATGTTAATATTTCACTATGAGAGGGTTCTATTTGATGGAATCCTGTGGTGATTTGATCTATAGATTAAAGAAATCTTCCTGCAACAAGATGTTTTTTCAAATTTTTTTCAACTCTTAAATTTTAAGATCTATGATCTATTTGATACCAATATGATAGAATTTTAAGCATGTGTCAGATTTAAGTTGCTTACATTTCCTTGGCTATAAAACTACCTCACCATATGTCTAGTCCAGAGAACATAGCTGTATCAACTTTTCACATGAGAAAAAAAATAACCACTTACGGGGAAGGGTTTTTAAATTTAATATCGAATAATTGAACTCCATCCTCACATAGACATCTCAAATTAAGATTGTTTACATGATCGTTAATTAGATGCAATTAAGAAGTGCTCTCAAAGCATTAGATACAGAGGGAATCTTGGCGGCGCTTGATAGAATGGCTCTTCACGCACAGGAGGTCGTCGTGGTGTTTACGGAGGAGTTTCCCTTCTGAGGACACCATAGGTGCACTTATGGTTTTGCCACAAGAGGAAACAGATGCTCAGCGTTTGCTTTTAGAGAAAGGGTTGAAAAGTTCTGTTTGACAGTCCCGGACACCAGGAAGTCTTCCCTGCCCTGCTCTTGTCCTTCCAAATGCGTTTCTCACCCTGCAGCCAGGACGCCGCCTGTCAGATGCATCTTTCCTTTGCTCAGAGCCCAGCAGGGCCATCCCGCCTGAGAGCAAGCCCGGCCGGCCTCGTGCTGGGCGGGATCCGGCTCCTCCACCCCTGATGTGCGCTGGTCCTTGTGGTGTCTCTGTCCCTTACTTCTCTTACTCTGGCTCACCCAGCTCCAGGCAGATGTTTCTCCTTTTTTCTGGAATGTACCCTGATAGTCCTGTGTCTCCTTCCCTCATCTTTATTTGCTCACATGTTCCTTTTCAGCTGACCTTCTCTCGCTGCCTTTCTTAACCCTTCTCAGCCTTGCATTCCCTATCTTACTTTTTGGCTTTATTTTTTTCCATAGTACTGATTACCATCTGATTTGCTGCAATTTTTATTTTTAATTTGGACAGTTCATTCTGTTATTTTCTGCAAGGAAATAAATTCCAAGGAGACAAAGGTTTTTAACTGCTTTTTTCCCCTTTCTGTCTCTAGAACCTGTAAGGTGATCCAAAGTAGGGACTCAGTAAAGATTTGTTGAGTGCATGAGTTATTAATGAATGAATGAAAGGGTCTTAAACTGATTATAATTCTTGGTTCATTGATTTTTTTAAAATTATTTTTAAGTGCTATTTCTCTACTTCTTTAGATTTGGGGTCTTGATTACCTCTTAATTGCAAGAAAAATCTACTTTTAGCATGCACACTGGCCAAATTAACATGATCTTGTTAAGCAATGGCAGAAACTTTATGGGCTAAAGAATTTATTATAAAATTTTATCACAAGTTTACCAAAGTTATAAAGTTTAGTAATAATATTTGTTGTAATTAGTGAATACCATCATTCAGTATGTCTTCCCTGTTCACGACAGTGTGAATAAACTTCATAAAGAAGCCAATCCACTTGAAGAAGCAACTAGAAATCTTAAGACAAAATGTAGAGCTGAGAATTAACATGGCAAAGAAAAGAAGCCTCAAGTCAGTCTTACTCATTTTTATCTGACTAGTGTAACTAAAAGCTCACACTCAGCGTGGAAAATGTAGGAAGCAAAAGTAAATAAAACATTTTGTGTTTAGCAAGATTCTCAAGGGGCTTGAGTAAGGCCAGGCTGCATTATGTGCTGCTATCTGGTGACGGGTTCCTCAATCAAGAGAGGATCAGCTTTGTTGCTAGGAATGTTTGAGTTGAACAGTGTAAAAACTGAACAAGCTTTCAGAAACAGACCCTTTTTTCTATAAAAATTGCCCTTGGTCAATCCTTTGCATTAACTGCAGTGGGCACTGAGTGATAGGAGCAGGTCCAATGGGCTCAGAGCTCTACCTTCGAACCATAGCATGTTCTGCATACAACACATGCATCGTTTTCTTAAGAGTCCAAATACATGGCACATTGAATTAGATTATATTTATGAGGATTCTTTTGATAATAATTGTGTTTTTATAACCCAAAACCTAGAACACAAGGTCTGGCAAGAATATGAGAGGTATGATTATGTGCTGCCTCCCAAATATGCAGCCTACGCCACCCTCCAGCAGGGACTGTGGGTGGACTGCCTGTCCTCCCTCCTCTGGTGGGACTAGCAGGTTGGGTCATTCTGTTGTTTTCTGAAGGGAAGATGGTAAAATCAATTGGACGTCTGAGGACTGACAATTTCAGCAACGAATATTGCTTTAAAGAGCAGGAATCTTAGTAGTCCCTACTTATATAATCCTGGCAACCTCAGTAAGTCAAATGACCTTGTGAAATTTAATGTAAAATTTAGTGAGAAGAGAGATTTGCTTGGTTTGATTTGAGCTATTGTGATTTATTTAATTTCTCTGCTCAGTTTTACACTCTGGGGATTTGGGAAGCTCCATCACATTTATAATCTGTTGGTGATTATTCATATAAATGAGTTTATAGCTCCTACAAGGACAGGCTTTATATTTGTTTTCTGTGAGCAAATATTATCAAAATTACTGGCATATAAAAGAAGCTAGATCAGTGGCTAAACTGGTGAGACGTTAAATTCCCTTTCCATTTTATAAAATACAAATGACAGATTATTAGGTCATTTAAATAAAATGAATATACCGATTTGTCAACATTTCACTACTCTGAATACTTAACAATAAATACATAATGTCTCAAATTTTAAACAAATGTGAAATGGAAATAATCCCTTCACTAATGAAAGTTTTTTTGTATGTGTGTAGAATACTTAGCCTGCTTGAATCTATTTTCTGAAGTAGTGATCTGTTTCATTTGAATATTTAGCTTTTGTGTTTAGATAGTCTCCCAAACTTAGCCCATACTACCTGTCTTCTTAACAGTGCAGATAAACTGATGTATTCAATTTATTGTTGAATAAATGAATCCCTGTTGATATTTATTTTCAAATTATATACTTGCCCATGTGAGAAGCGGTTAGATAAAAGATGAGTGCTTGCAAGTTAAAACATATGTCCTAGAAACTTTAGCATTGAGGCTTATATGTGAAGCCATGTCTTCCTTTTTCTGGAATATTAATATATGTCATATGATTCTTGCAATTGTGAGTTTCTATGACTCTCTCTTATAACCCAGTTTCACTTTTTCTGGGTGCTGCCTTTTATTTCCGAAAGGCTTTCCTTCCAGGCCTCACAAAGAGAATTTGGTGAATGACTGATAGCCTGTATTTTTCAGTAACTTCATATACTTTAAACTCCTGCAATATATTTGTTCATTTTTTTACATAATAATAGCCCAACAGAAATTTAGCTTTTTATAAAACTTAGTATAAAAATCTCACCATGAGCAAAGAGTGCTCAAAGAATGTAGGCAAATTTGCTTATAGGAAATGCAGAATGATATCATGCACTAAAGCTTAATTGACATGTTGTTCTTAGTGAAAATATGTTGTTTCATGTAAGCATATAGTGAAGATTTCATATTTGCTATTTTTATTAAGAATTCATACTCAATTTTTATCTGTGCCTGAGAACACTACAATTTATGCTTTTATAAAATGATTTATTAAATCAAGATTTAATAAATCAAATTTAATTTATCAGATTTAATTAATCAAATTTATTAATGCAAGAAATGTTCTTGTAAATGCAGCAAGAACATTTCTTACAAATTATTTACTAGTAATTCTGTAAATATTTATTATTTCCAGGTGGCATAGGCAAAGTTTAGAACGTGAGGGTAATCCACATGCCATGAAAGAAGGAATATTCCAGCGAAAAATTGGTCCTGCTTGGTCCTAGAGATATGGTGCACGTGCAGTGATCCATGGATGTTTTGCAGGGAGTAAGAGCAAGTGTCAGCCTTTAGGAATGATTCTATTTCCTAAAGGAATCATCAGGAAGTGTTTTTTATTGGATAGTTGGTGTTATAAGTAAATAGTTTGTAAATGGCTTTAATTTATTCCAAGGAGAACTATGTCAAACAATAGCAATCAAATGCCATGTAACTAATTTGGGACCTAACATACTGGCACCCTTTTCAGTATCTCTCCTTTATAAAATAAAGTGAGGGCTCAGAATGGAAGCTATTAGGACTGTTTTCTCAAACATTAACTATAAACTTAGCCCAGGAGTCACATTCTGGTTGACATCAGTAGAATATGCAACCAAAACAAATGCTGGGAAGGGTGTTACTCAACCATTATAAAGTCATTCGAATAATCATTAGGGGTTCCTTTGTCTAACAGTGTATACGAACACCATGCAATGATTTAACCAACTGCAGATTATAGAGTCCCTCATACAATAACCATAATAGTAACCCAGAACAATTTCTTGAAACTTCTATCTTCTTCAACATTCTTAAAAGCAAACATAATGTATGTATTACATTATGATAGATCTGAGATTCAAGATCCAATTAGGAAAAATGTGCCAATATCATATAATATGGACCAGAGTGACTGGAAAAATTAGCTTCTGAGAGGCACTTGATTCCCATTGTGTTTTTAGGGAAAAGATGAAAGCAGGAACGCTCCTCAGGGAAGCTGCTTCTGAAGTTATTTTGGAAGCATGGGTTTCATTTGCCAGTTGATTCAAATAAGGGAATAATAAAGGCACAGGGCTATCAGAGACATACTCTGTGGAGGAATATGAAAATAATTTTGATGTGATTTATTGTGTATGGGAAAAATGCAATCAAAATCTTAAGAAATACCCTGCAAGGAGGACATATCTGATCTTAAGAAAAGGAAACATGAATAATTTTGAAGAGAAATGCAATGACAGTTTCTTATTGTCACCCCATGGCATAGGGAAACAAAACCTACAGGGTCCCCCATATCATTAAACTGGAAAGTGAAAAGACGGATTGCGAGGATAGGTCTGGTTCATCTTCTACAGCTAAGGAAAAGGTGGAGCAATGATTTAAAAAGAACGACCTAACAAAGAAGGTGACAGAGCAGGGGGAAGGGATCATCCACCTCTAATTGGAGAGTGGTTTGCCGTATCTTGGTGCCACAAGTGAGAAGCGGAAGTCACCCTAGGTTAAGTACAATCAGCCTGTGACATTGGCAGAAATTCTCTTGGTTTCTTTTTTTGATGGATAAATGGCTTTTGCTTCTTACCAACGGGTTGATGCTAGTAGCACCATTGTCTATTAATACTTCTCAGTTTATTTTTTTAGAAATATCAAAGCAATTTTTAAATGTGCATCTTAAGCATGTTTAAAAGATATCACATCTGCAATTGTTTCTTGCTGCAATGAAAAGAGCTGGCAGCTGGATCCTCCCAAGTGAGATTCAGCTGCCTTTTCTTTTCTGCGAGTGTAGAACCAAAGATAGGGATTACTTTTATAAATATGTAATTATGAATTTTTTTAGACTCTGATTAATAATTCATCCCCAACTCCTATAACATTATGTTATGAATGTTAAACAACTGGGTGAGTTGAAATTTGATATTTAAGGAGATTAAGGGGAATATTGTGCATAGATTTTAATTTCCTTAGCTACCTTGTAGAATATTAGTGGAGTACAATTTGAGATAAATTTGTTTCTCTTACTGAAGCCACATATCCATATGTTTCATTCAGAAAAGGTTATTGTTACTTGTGGTTTTGATAATAATGTAGACATGATTCTAAATTAAATGTAGACATGGTTCTAAATTAAAGCAACAAAGATGACTTTTGTAACACTAAGTGGACCTGTTATAACACAGCATCTGAAGTCTACCTTAATATGTTTTTATAAGTATGACATGGTGGTTTAAATATCAGACTTTCTTGGTTCTAATCTTAGTTCAATCTTTTAGAAGATGCACAAATTTGGGTAAATTATGTAATTTCTTCCTGCCTTACCTATAAGTAGGCATAATAAAAATCTTTCCATAAGATGGTTATCAAAATTAAGTGATATAATGTATATAAAATGCTAAGTACATTGTTTCATGCCTTAGGGCACGAAGAACTTGATAACATCAAGAATAGAAGATTCTCTCTAAACTGATTTTGCAGAATTCTTTGCTAAGACTGAACTGGGCAGGTCAAAGACAGAATGGGAGCCAAGGTCAAGGCATATTTGAAAAGACGGCTTAGAGGAACTCTGAGTAAAGTTAGGTCAAGCAGAGAGTCTTTGTCTCTGCGTGTGTGTGTGTGCGTGTGTGTGTATGTGTAGTAGTGATAAGCAGAAGTCAGATTTGCTATATAATTTGTGGGCCCCAGGAAAATGAAAATAATTTATTTAAACTTTTGTTCAAAAATGATAAAAAAATTTTAAGATAGCAACAAGATACCATTAAACCAAGCATGGGGTCCTGCTAGGCCTGTGACCTGTGTGACTACACAGCTTACCTGCCCAGAAAGTTGGGCCACAGGAAAAGCAATAGAAAGCAGGAGGGTCTGCTTTTAAAAAAAGCCAGAGCCACATATAATTATTTAAGTGAAGTTATATAATAACAACAAAGGGCACTTGAAATTTCCTTTTTCTGTGTTTCTGAATTCATTATTGCCTTAAGTGATTATCTTGGAAAACTGAAAGAAATTAATTCAGGAGAGACCCATGTGCATAAAATGTCTTGTAAAAAGGGCTATAATCATTTTATAGGAACCCAGCCTTTTAAAATGTATTCTCTATATTGAGGCCCAGTTGCCAGTCAGAATCTATTCACTGAGACTTGAAATTTTTAGAGAGTGTATTAGAGGAGTGACGAAGAACATTCACATAACCTATTTTCTTTTTACAACCTCCTCTGCTCTCTGTGCCTGTGGAATCAAATCCAAGCTTTTTGTCAGAGTTTATAGGGGTATTATGGTAATGAGAGTGCTAGCTGTTGTAACAGGCAAGCTTCCCAGTGGTTAACACAATTAAAGTTTTTGGGTGATCACAAAGTTTTTGAAGGGAGTATCATGTAAAAATTAAGTCATTTATTTGTTTCTTGGTAAGTTTACCAACCCAAGATTCAAGGAACTCTCCTAAAAATTTACTGGTATGTCTTAGCTAATCACAGCTTTGGCTATTTATTTATTCTGGCAATCTGCCCATCTCTTTTCCTAGACTAATTCTTGGGTTAGCAGGTTAGTACAAAGGTAAATCAGATCTCCTTGGTCACGTCATTTCAGATATGGTTTGATCCACATGACGTTGTAGCAGAACTAGGTGCAGCTCTCCAGGCGGCACGCCTTTATACCTTATTATTCAAACAAAAGTAAGAGCTTCTTCAGGTAGTTCTCTCAAATTAACAAGAAAATTGCTTTTCCAACATCTCCTTCCCCACATCTCCTTATATTCACTGAGCAGTCTGGACTATGTTCCCTTATCTCAATCAATCACTCAGTCTAGGGATGTGTAGCGGGGCTCAACTCAATCAAGACTCACCCCTGCCTCCTTGCCCCAGGAAGCATCCTCTGAAGCACACTGGCTACTTGGGGGCGAGACAGATGCTCAGGATAGTGGGAATACCAAAAGAGAGAGTCAAAGATGATTTCTATGTACCCCTTGATTGCACAAACTGCTATGATTTAACAATAAAAAAATAAATAGATAAATAACATGACTTCTACTTGTATTTGTACGAACAAGTGGAAGACATTGAAGAACTGATCAAGGACCAAGGCAGGAATTAAAAGGCTTATATGCTGGAAGCTTTTCTGTGTAACTATGTGGAAATGGAAATATGTTATGACGTAAGTGATATTTATGAGATTGTTGATGACCCAGGGTCTTACATTTCAGGAAATCCATGTAGGAGTCTGTGGATTACTGTGACACTGAGTCCCAAGGTAGTAGAGGCCGATGGAATGAATAGTTAAAGAGATTGGAGGAGCAACCTCCGAAGACAGTGATGTGAAGAGCAGGTAAAGAGAAAACCAGCACCACTTAGAGGCAGTGCCCTCAATGAAGAGCCAGGATTCAGTTAGAACAACCGGGCAAAAGGGTTAGAAAAAAAATTGGTGTATATAAGAATTCATTTGCATGTGAAGAATTATGGATTTCCGAGGCCTTCACTGACTTCTTGCCTTTATTCCAAGCAAATTCTAGTCTGTTCATTCCCCCAGGACCTGTACACCCAGTACATGCTCGGCCCCAACCCTCAGTGTCTCTCTCTCCTCTCTTTATTGTTTCTCTGAAAGCTCATCTGCAATGTGCCTAGGGGGAGATCACTCAGGCATCTGTTCAGCTATGGCTGATTTATGGAAAGATAGTTGCACCATGTTGGATTAGACCAGGCCAAAACCAAGGCCTCCCTTAAGATTTGCAATTCCCCCTGTTTATGTGCAGAGCAGTGGGGCCCTAGGCTCTGTGATTCTGGATTTCTCCAGTCTAGTTGGGCTGTATGTACTCTCCCACCCCTTCTTCTGAATCTCTGAGCCTAAAGAAGGAAGTGAAAACAGGCCTATCTCATCCTTTGATTTGACCATTCTGAGGCTCCACCCCCAGTTCTCTCCAAAGGAATTTCTTTTTCTAGTTTTTGTTTTTCGTGGTGGGTGACTTTTGTACTACATCTTCTTTCTTCCCTCTTCTAGGCAGTATGGCTCTTGGCCCATGCTTAATGGTATAAGGGCTTATAGACAAGGGGGGAAAAATCTATATTACAGAGAGATAAAGTATATCTGGAGACTTTAAAACATCCCCATCACATACCCTTCTACAACTCACATCTACACATGAAGCAAAGTATGCTTGTTTTCATTAAAATTGATCCAGAAGTAGCTCAATAAGACCACCATTTATTAGCTATATTTTTGTATCCACTTAAAAGTATGAAAAAATATATAAAAATTGTTCTCACCCAACTGGGACAATTCTCCCTTCCTATCTTCCTTGGATTTTGAATTACTAAGATTTTACAGTACTGAGCCTGTGGCTTAGTGAGTTGGTCACGGGCCCCATATACCAAGGGTGACAGGTTTGAACCCAGCCCTGACCAAACTGCAACAAAAAACAGCCAGGCCTTGTGGTGGGCGCTTGTAGTCCCAGCTACTCGGGATGTTGAGGCAAGAGAATCGCCTAAGCCCAAGAGCTGGAGGTTGCTGTCAGATGTGATGCTACAGCACTCTACTGAGGGGGACAAAGTGAGACTGTTTAAAAAAAAAGTAATAATTTACAGTATTTGTTTCTTTAACTGACCTTTTATCATCTACGAATACCTATTTTACTACTACTTGTATAGTGGTTCACTGACTTTTTAATCCACATAAATGAGCTGAATAATATGTAAAAATATGGAAGGAAAACACACAGGCTTAGGAACCCAGAAACTTTCTAATTCTTTGTCTGCTACTAAATTTCTGGGTAATATTGAGCCAATCCATTCATTTGTTCACTCAAGATGTACGTATTCGGTAAGCTAGCTCTCTCCGCCACTCACCGCTCAGAACTTATTTCCCTTATCAGTAAACCCAGGTGGTTAAAGAAGATAATCTCTAGGGTCCATTTCATCTCTTTATTCTCTGTGCTGGAAGATGTCTACCTTATGTTTTGTTCTCTAAATGTTTACAAACCATGATTTCATTAAAGCCTTATTCTCCCCCAAAAGGTTATTACTGGTATAAAAACCATGGAATTCATTAAATATAAATATGTGAAATAAGGTTTTGCTGCCTTCATTTTGTTTTATTTTCCCTCCTTTCGAACTATGTAATTCTCTTTTTCCTCCTATTGAAAAAATTACTTGCAGTGAGCATTCAATGAATATGTATTCATTGGACCTCCTGGATAACTTCTCTGCGCTTCTCTGCAAAGGCCCCACTATGGGCTGGCTCTGCCCGGCGCGCGCTGAGAAGGGCGCGGGGGCAGCTGCCCTTTCCACGCCGTCCCCGCGCCTGCAAATGCCGCTCTCGGAGCTTCGAACTGGGGATTGTCTATCTGTAGTTCTTACAAGATATATTTACTTGCAAGGCTGGAAAATACCAATATTCTAAAGGTTAATAGACTGGCGTGACTTACGCAAACTGCCCTTGCCTGGAGCAAGGTCTGAAGCAACGTAGTGATGGAGGAACGCGCCGCACCTGCTCTCAGACCAGCGGGGCTCCGATACAAGAGCGGCGGACAGGCTGGGATTTGCCACAGGACCATTCACGGCTGTCACATTTTCTGCCACTGGATAGCACCTTGTGTTTGCTGTGGGCTTTGCTTGAGCGAAATGTGAGGCAGACAGTGAACCGGAGATGACCATGGGGGCGGGGGCGGAAGATCTGTCGCCCTGGTCTGAAGAAGCAGCTGTTGAGCACCAGCCGGCGGGTGTGGAATCCGAGCAGACTGAAGCACTGGCTGGCTGGAACTGGGCTGTGAGAGAGACGGGGCTGACCACTAGGCACCCCATTCAAGGTGCAGTGTCCAGCGCACGTGCCAACTTCGCTTGGCTAGGGAAGAAGCGCAGGAAACCCCTGCGCAGATCCAGCTCACCGGGGAAGACTCTGCAGCTGTGCAAGTGGAAGCCCCTTCCCAGCCAGCACCAGTGCAGTCCTGCCCGAAGTGAGCAGGACGAAGCCCCTGAGGACGCTGGCGTGAAAGAGCCCGAAGATGAGAGCTCAAGTTCTTACCTCTTCCACCAACCGCTCCCCGAGGCTCCCCAGGTTGTTTCAGAGGACTCTGGGGAGACCATTGCCCCTTTGCAGCTCTCCTCAGATTCCGCTTGCATAAGGGCCTACTGACCTCCCTGCAGGGGTGTTTTGGGAGGGAAGAGCGGACAGAAAGAAGATTGGAGAGGGGCCTGTCCAGCAGCCAACTCTGTTTGTAATAAAGCCCAAGAGCTCTGAAAAACCAAAAGATGTAAATGACAGAAACACTCTTGTTCCCCCTGGGTTCTTCCCAATCCTTCACGTTAAGGACTCCCATTCTGGCAGCAGCTAAACACTGTGCCAGAGTGACGCGGCAGACAGCTGCCGTCCCCTACAGGAAGTCCCAGAAGAGCTGGTGCCAGTAAGGACTGTTGGTTTAGGAAGCTCCCAGACCAGGGTTCCCGAGGTGGGGGGGGGAGGACTCCTGCGGATGCAAGAGCAGCTTTCGGGCTCTAGGATGGATTCCACTGGCTGCTCTTCACAGAAGCTCTGAGCCACCTTGCTGGTGATTATGTGATGACAATTTCACAGGCTGTCAGTGACCGTTGAGCCTGAGTGGCCCTGCTAAAGGGTAATAGGGTTTCATTGCCTTTGGAGAGGAGGATGTGGGAGTTATGGGGGTGGGTGGGTGAAGGGTGTGGGGTATTTTATAAAGAGGAGTTGGGTAGAGGAAGGGGGAGTAAACAAAATACATATTCATTTACACGATGGTGTGATAGTGCTTCAAATAATAACTCAGAGTCCCAAAACATTTTAAACCTACATCTAAAAGAATTGTAATGGGTTTCCTTTATTTCTTCCATTGCATTTGCTGGGTGTTTGTTGAGGATTTCTTCCTGATAAGAGCTGAGAAAGATGCCTGCCTCAGCTGCTCCCCTCTGATTTCACTAAGAAGGAAGACTGAGGGGTCCAGGAACTACTTCTTTGTGCAACCCCCACCCCACCAACTGTGATATTTCAATTTGTTTTAGCACACAAGTGGAATGAGTGTGACAGTCTCATTTATGTCCCCAGGGAATTTCTGTCACTGTCAGGAGAACAAATCATGCCCACCAAAGCACAAAATGAATTTAGCATGTGATACTGTCAGCAGAGTCCTGCATTGGAGGAGGACAGAGGGAGCAGTGGGAGGTTTGTGTGGAAGTCCTCTCCTGTCAGATTCCCTGCACAAGTGTGTTCTTCCCTTCACCACCAGACCTGCATCAACAACCACGTGGGATAAATGGAGGCAAAGGGGATTTTCCTAAACCAATGTTTTAGCATGGCCCTGACAACAGCTCAAAGTCCTATTAACTTATTCTCTTTGTTACATTTCCCTGCTTCGTTGGTGATGCAAGCTCTGGCAAGTCCAATTTGTTTATTCATTTTTCATTCTTAACTGTGCATTTAAAACCTTAGCGAGTAGCAGGGAAAAGGGGCTATACTTTCTGAAAACAGTCCCCTTAGGACTAAACTCCAGCCTGCTGTACTAATGGGTGTGAAATCTAGATAGAAACCTAGTTTGTACTTTTCAACATCTAAAGTTGGTCCTAAGCACACAACACCAGAAACTGAGTAAATACCAAGCAAAATCACAACTTGGTTCAAAACTTATAAATACCAATTTAACAAAAATGAGAAATGCATTCACCATTTCATTTCACATCTGTGAATAATTGTGTACTCATTAGAAACCCAAATTCACATATACTAAACTATAAAAAAGTCAGATATTTATCTAATCACATTTTAAACAAATCTTTTAACTCTGAAAATAGCTTAAGTTTTTGGAACTAGTTTTAACATAATTTTGCCATTCATCAAGAGACTTTGTAAGTTAAAAAAATGTCCTTCAGGGAAGCAATGACAGTGGTCTGAGTAATTAAGTTTCTGTCTGAAGATGTAAAATGCTACATGGGGAAACTCTGAGGCATCCCCCCAATCTCTGTCAATATAAGACTCCATGGCTGTACATCTGTCAGGTGATATGGAGACTAAGTTGGAACGTGCTACTATGAGACATAAGAATATTGTCTAGAGGCTACTGTCATAGCATTTGAACATTTCTTTAAATTTAGGGGTTTGGTTTTATGAGAAAAGAGGAATGATATCTGAGATAGGTTTTTAGGCCTATCTGAATACAATCTTCATGTTCTTGCCTCTAAGATTATGCTTGCTGTGCTCATCATCATTTTCACTATATAGGTAATAGGATTGGTAATCAATGAATTTTGAGCCAACCTCCTACTCTATTTTCAAAAAATTTGCTGTAATGTGACTGACATAAAAGTCATATGTTATGTACATGGGTACAAGTCCATTTTAAAACATCTTGATTGGGCAAAATTCATATTTTTCTTTAAACCAGAGCACAAGAGAGTTTGAGTAACACAGCTTTAGGCATTCATTAAGCTGAATGGACTTCCACAGGAAATACGAATGTGTGCATGTGTGCATATATATGCATTTAAATATACAACCTCATACTTGGAATGAATGACATCACTCCTATAATCTAGAAAAAGCTCATCTTCCAATGATTTTTTTGGTAATATTTATAAATATTAATATTAATTTATAAATATTTGGTAATATTTATAAATTGCAATTGAATGACTATTACATACATTACACTTATGAAGCATAATAAAATAAACATATAATTTCAGCTGAAGAACTATAATTTTTTCTTGCTTTTACTTACCTTCAGATTTCAGGCCAAGTGTTACTTCTTCAGTGAGGCATTCCCCTTATCTTCTGTTGAAAATCAGTTCTTACAGTTTATTATCATAGCACCATTTCTTCCCATCATACCTTTCACTTTTCATAATTACAGGTGTTTTGTTTATCTCCTTTCTTAGCGTATAAGCCGCCTGAGAGTAGAGTTCATGTTTATTTTGTTCATTATGCTTGTTCAACTTTACTGTGTCTTTCTCATAGTTGATTCTCCACAAACACTTGGAATTTATTGATAATTATTTAGAGAGAAACAAAGATCAGAAAGTTAATGATAATGCTAAGTTAATAGCAAATGCGTGGATACAGTGAACTAGACAACAGACATCTAAGATCACCCCATCTTTTGAGGCTGAGTGCTTGGTTTAATGGTTATTTTTAATTACAAAACATAAACATTGTAGGAGGAGCAGTCTGAAGAATTTTCCAATGCAAGAAAAAAATGTCAAGCTGTCTGATGTGCTGAAAAGGAAACACACAATTGCCCCTTGTGTCCCTGGGGATTGGTTCTAGGATCCTGCTCTGATACCAGTGTCTGCAGATGCTCAAGTCCTTTACACATGACATACTCATGTCCTCCCATATACTTGAAATCATGTCTCTATATCATTATCATTACATATAATACCTAATAGAAGGCCCACACATCACTTCATTTGCATGGATTCAAAATAGTACTCAGAGTGAGGCAAATTCAAGTTTTGCTTTTAGAAATTTTGTGGAAATTTTATCTGAATATTTCCATTTGCAGTTCATTGAATCCATAGATGTGGACTCCATGAATATAGAGGTCTGTGCGTGTATATATGGGGGTGTGTTTACATGCACATGTGTGAATTTGTATATATGTATATATGTATGTATATGTATGTATGCATGTATGTGTGAGTGTGGAGGGGGAGACAGAACTAGTGTATTCAATATGACATCTTTGTGAAGAAAAACAGGGGTTATTAAAGATAAGTAAAAATAAAGAAGGAACCATCAGGGGGGTAGGAGGAAAAACAGTAATATATATCAGAGGACATAAGAGAAGAAAGTTTTAAGAACAAGACATTGTTGGAGTTTCAGGGGGCACCCTTCTTTTATACCTAGGTTTTGAGCAAATAACTAAAATAAAGAACAAATAAAGGCACAAAAGTAACAACTTTACTACTGCTAGCCTGGAACCAAATGAGATTCAAATAGGCCTACTAACATGCTAAAAATTAGGCTGATTTTCTTATCTGATCACAGTTGATACTGTTGTGGCTAAACTGATGTCAGGGTGTCCAGAAGTATAAGATTTAGGTATGGGGAAGCAGAAAAGAATACAAGCTTTCCTCAGACAGCTTTACTCCCAAGAATGAGAAGCTGGAGATTAGCTCAACATGTCTAGTTTTCCCCTCAAATTTATGAATCATATAAATCACATTACCTTCACTATATTAGAATGAGTAAAGGTATAGTTGAAGGCCCAGAGTTACATTAACTGAGCTCACGTTATATGAAGGAGATGTTAAGAGTTGGGAAGAATTTTTTCAATCTAGCATGCAGTTTTAGAATTAGATAAGAAAAAAAGATACCAGCTTCATAAGAATGAGAAAGTGACTATTAGATCTGGAGGCTGTAATTGGTAGAGAAGGAGAACATTTTAGTACAATGGTAATTTTTGAGACAAAGGCCAGATTACATATTTTGAGAAGAAAACATGGGTGGAAAAGGGAAAGCAACTACTAGAAACCACTTGTTACAATTAAATAAAAGGGAAAAATCTGTTATTGGCAGCCATGGATTTTTGCTCACAATGAGAAGAACTTTTTGAAGTCTGAAACTGGGGGGGAGGTTGATATTAGAGAATGCACAGCTAAGAATGCTGGAGAGATGCAGGAAGTGAAGTAGAAAAGGTTCAAAAAATTTAAGCGGCAATAGGGTCAGGAATACTTCCTGTCTTTGTCCATTTTCTGTTGCTGTAACAGAATGTTCAAGACTAGGTAAATTATAAAGACTTGAGGATTATTTGCTCACAGTTGTGTGGGCTGGGAAGCTCAAGAGCTGGGCAGCTGTACCTGGTGGTTTCTGGTGAGGGCCTGCTACTTCCTCAAAACATGGTGGAGAAATGGCAGAGGAACCAGGTGCCTGTGAAAAAAGGAAAGAAACCAGAGGCAACTTCTAAAGACAACTCACTAAAATGGGAAATAATTCATTCCCAAAAGAACTTACTTACCCCAAGGACACTGCATTCATATCTCTTATTACCCAAATATTTCCTAAAAGTCTGATCACCTTTCAACACGGTTATATTGAGGACCAGGCCTCAACATGAGTTTTGGTGGGAACAACACAAATTCAAATCACAGAACTTCTCAATCTCCTGTTCAATCTAAAGCAGACTCAAGATTTTGCACAAGCAAAACCTTTCATTGGTCCATTGGCTTTTTGCAAATTTTAACTTGTTCTTTGTTGCATGATGTGAATATTCTACCAGGGAAACAGTTTTGGAAATAACACACCGACTTTTTATTAGTTTACATTTTTTCCTATGGATATATTATTATTAAGAAAACTTCTATACTTTAAAAAAAGTAGCTTATCACATATGAGGCATTTTTACATTAAGCAAGGGCTTCCTTTTTTAAAAAATATTAATATGAATGATCCTTTTTCCTTTGTGTACTCAGCATACTATCAACTTCCAAACATTGGGGAACATTCTGCAACTTGATCCTTCAGTGATGGAACTATATGAATTTTCTATGCTTTCACTTCTATTTCTAGTCTAACCAATTTAAAATGGTGCAGTGATGCCAGCACCTAATAAATCTCCTTGGCACACAGAGGAAATCATTTAACAGTGTTGGCCTCATTCAGTTATTTAAGTACTTTGAATCATGGTTGCAGCTAGCTAAGATGCTGTAGTTGCTTCTTGTTAAAATTTTAAAAGAAAAAATATTTGCCTTCATTTTTCATTTATTAGGCCTAAGATTCATCTTTCAAAATCTTCTGTATTTCCTATGTTAAGACTATTTGGAGTTTCACTTTGTATAAGTGAACTGAAAAGAAATACTATAAATGGCCAAGGATTTGCTGGCAGAACCATGAACAATGTCTTCTAAATGTACCAAGTGCCCCTTAAATAAATAGAACTATGGGTTTTCTCAAATTGCCATGAAAAACACATACAGACAGGGCTGCTTTCATTGTAGCTAAATTCTATTCTTAATAACAAAAGCGATCTCTATTAGTATCTTGAATAAGCTCTGGTATTTTGCAAAGAAATGCATCCTTTGGCCTAGATCATAAAAGACTTTCTTGGTGGGTAGTGAGAGTTACATTTACCAAGGTGTTTATTGCGCCACAGTTGGAGTTAATCTCTCCCTGCTTTTTGCTTCCTTAGCACGTTCAGAGTTGGCACTTACCACCCTCTGCCTCCATTCAGAGTTGTTAAAGTCTGATTTTAGCTGATGAGCTCCTGAAGGGCCAAGACCACGCCTTTCTCATTTTATATCTGCCCCAAGGCTATATTCAATGACTTGCATTTAGTTGGTGCTAAATGAATGTTTATTAAATTGACTGAGTTGGTGGCATGTACCTAGAGATAAACTGCTGTTCTTTGAAAGCATGTTTTATTTTTAATCTTGGTTGCCAGGAAAATTTGGAAAAACCAAACAGGCTGAAGTACCATGGGTCACTTTTGTAGGCCAAGTGAACTCTCTTGGGTAGATTTCTTTGATGTTACATTTTAACCCATATTGACTTGTAGAATTTACATGTGTTAGGGCATAAAGGCAGACTTTGAAGTCAGACCATCCTGAAATGGAACTTTTTTCACTTCTTTCCCAGAGCTCACATGATTTACTTAATTTCTGGGAGCCCAAATTTCCTAACTGTAAAATGGGAACATTCCTATCTGTGTCCTCCAGTTCCTGTGACGCTCAGATAGAAAATGAATGAAAATAGGCTAGCCCATTCTGGGAACTAAGTCAACAGAGTCACCTTCTATTTCCTTTCCCTTCTCTTTTTTTTCTTTAATCTGAAATTTGTTGATTAATTATCATCTTCATATGTGGGAGGGTTTCATGCAGTGAGGATTTATAGAACACTGACTATGTCAGTGCCTGCACTTCGCACTGGAGATAATGAAGACACATCTTGCGACACTTACAGCTGAATGTGGACTGGTCAGTTGAAAAATTAATGTCATTACAATGCTGTGTTACAGTATGAATGTAATTTGGATTCTAGAAGAGTGGAGAGAATGAAAAGCTACTGCATTCTGAGATCCTTCAGAAAAGGCTTCCTGGAGAAGGCAAGGTCTGAACGAATGTTTGTAACTGACCACAAGTCCAGCTGCCTATCACTTGAAAAGCCAGACTTGAGAGACGAGTGTTGGTGATAGGAAAAAAGGCCAGCCTGAGGAGATGGTTGATTCATGTATCAAAGACCATATCCTCAGGTTGATGGTTCTTCAGTAAACAGTTTCCCTATTACCAACAATTGTCTCTTGAGCCTGCCTTTTTGAACAAAAGAATGACAGACAGACTTGTGTTTGTTTACATGTATGAAAATGAATAAAGATAAGTGGGCAAGGAGAAGAGGGAAGGACATTCCAGTCGATGAAAATAGTGTGAACCAAGGAAGAAACAGCATAAGCCATCATGATATGTGTTGCAAATTACTAGAGTATGGAGATAGGACGGCAGAAGAAGGGTCTGCAGAATTGATAGGAGATAGTTCTAGGAGTCTGGACTAGCTCTCCTAAGGAGCTAAGAAGCTTTGATATTATCCTGTCAGTGGTTTTCAACTTATCTTAAACAGGGGATGTCTCTGTTCTGTTTTTCAAGCAAAAGCTTGCAAGGAAATTTCATTAGCAAGAGTATGGAAAGTAAGATACGACCTCACATTCTCCCATCCAAGATTTACCAGCCCCCCCCCCTTATTTACAAGGATGATTGAGGCAATACCAAGGGAACCTTGGGATTTGAGGAATAGAGTTTGAAAATCAGTGCTGCAGAGGATGAGGTATATCTGAAGCGTCTAGAGCAGGTTGTAAAATGAGATGGAAGTAGAAATAGCAGTCCTTTGGGGGCATTAAACTTGAGTTTTGAACTCTTCTTCTATCAGAGGTCCCATCTCAATTGGTGTGAAGTCTTTCGAAGTCAAAATCTTTGAAAATGAAGAAGATCCTTGTTTCATATGTCTGGATGCCAGGTAATTTGACTGACTGGCATTTTCTTATCTGACTACTATTTTAGATCTCATTTATAAGTTCTGTGCTAGGTTTTGAATATATAGACATAAACATTGTACCTGCCTTTAGGGAGTCTCACAATCTAGGGAAAGTTACAGGAGCTATTATTAATCATAGTATATTATGGTAGCTGGTGTAATGTCAGGGGAAGGAAAGTAGTACACAGTGGCGAAAGCCTCTGACAGGAAATAGAAGTGGGGAGCCTGAGGCTAAAAGAGATTAGTCAGGGAGAATTGCAGAGAAGAGAACTCACAATGGCAAATAGACAGTGGGCCATGGCAAGAGTATGGATACAGCTCTGAAGCCTGTCAGACAGCCCGCGTGCATCAGTAAGGGACAGGGCTGTTGCGAATCAGATGCACTGATCAGCGTTCAGTCAGGAAGGACTAAGGAATAAGAAGTCTATTAAAGTAGATGGCTACACAATTGATGGGCAAGTGGAGAAGTGAAGTTTCAAAAAGGGGAGTTGAAAGATGATAAAAATGTCACTAATGAGACCTGGTGTGGACTGGTAAAAAACACTGCGAAGCAGGAAAAGTTCCTAGAGTAGAGTATCAAGGAAGGGCTGGTATGAGAGTCTATAGATATTGGTCAATTTGTGTCACTACCACCTGTATATATTTGCAGCAAAGTGTCTGCTATGCAACCCGAGCCCTCTCTGTCACTAGCAGGGCTGGGAATCAGAAATAACAACTGCAAGTGAAATGGAGCTAGGTCAAGCTGAACTTTCCAGCTCCGCTACATCTGTCCCCCACTGCCTGTAACCATCGATGACCTTTGGAATGGGAGTCGCTTCACTTCATTTCACAAATCTCTCATGATCTCACTTTTGGTCGATTTTAACCTGCAAGTCTATGGAAAAGAGGATTTTAGGAGACATAATTCCAGGTATTACCAAGCTGACAATAAAACCTCTAGCACACCAGAGCTTGGTGGTATATAATTCCAAGTAAAAAAAGTTGATTCAGCTCTAATTTTAAAAGTCCTTATTCCCTGAAAAAAAAAAAAGTTTTTTACCTTACCCTACAACATTTAATTCACATTTGCAACTTGTAATTAAGAAAATGGCATGATCAATTTTGCATTTAGACTGTTGTACTTATCTGAGTGAGAGAGGATGAAGCCCTACTAGCCAAGAAGACAGATTAAATTGCAATGATATTCATATTTCTGGTTTGGGGAAGTGTGTACATGGTGATGAGAGCTCAGTAGAAGGTCTTAATTCATAAGAAGGAAAGTTGAAGCAGTTAGCGCAGGGAACAGTCATGTAGGGCTAAGTAGCAAGCAGTTAGAAATACAGGTTTGGAGCTTGGAAATGGGAAATGGAATGAAGATACAGTCTTATTAATTGTCAGCATGAACAATGGTTGAAATCTCAAATGAGATTGACCCTGGAGTCAATCTCTGCATGGAGACACAGGCGGTCACATTGGGACACACTGAATTCTCTTGTCTCTGCCGACAGTGTTCAGCCCAGTGGACATTTTGGATTCACAAGAGTCTCCAATTTGAGTAACAGGCTAATGGCTTCATGAGCACATGTGCAGAAAAGCTCTCTTTAATAAAGCAAGACTTTTATTACCACTAAGCCTGACAGTGTTTAGCGTGATCTGTACCTGTGGCACATCCAATTACAGATTTATCATCTATATTGTTATGTACAGCTCTTATGTGAAGAATCACTCATAATTATCATGAGGCCAAACTCGTCCCTCATATATATCATCCCATGGAAGAGCCGCTCAAATTTTATTACAGCCAATTCCAAGGGGACTCTTCTTTTGTCATATTGAAACTAGATTTAATTTTTTCTTTGGACTACATGAAATCTTGGCTGGAGTTCATACATGCTAACTGGTATTTGTTGGAATAAAATTTGTCTTGATATTATGCATGCAGGTTTTGACTCACATAATTATATTGGAGGTTATCCCAGAAACCTAAAGAAGGGCAAAATCTCAGAGAACATAGTTCAGAAGGCACTTACAATAATCTAGTTTTCATCAATGATCTGAACACGATTTTCTAGCCCTTTTTCATTGTTTAGTAAACAAGCATATTCTATAGGAAGGTGCTTTCCTTTACCTGAATCGCAAATATAATGTTTATGTTTGGACAGATGTTAGTTAATTGAAACTAATTACGTTTCCAGAGTAATCTTAGCATCTGGAAGCAGCCAGGCTGAAAGCAAAGCTGCACTGAAGCATGGTGTTGTCCCTGCCTTTTCCCAGCTGCTGCTGGCAAAGGAAGATTAGCAGTATAAGCACTTCTAAGTCAAAGAATCCAATTCAGTTCATTTATTTAATTCTAATTTTTTTAAAGTAGCTAGTAACATCCTGCTTGGATACGTTAAGCAGAGTTGCTACATTTAGGCTCAAGAAAAAAAAAATCTTGAAAATATATTAATGAAAAGCAGCTTAGAGATTGTGTCTTACTTTTTATGGAGTTGCATGTTTTGTTGATTCCTGGCTTGCGTCAGATTAGTGCCAGGGATGTTGTCTCAGGGGGGTTGCAGTTCTTCAGCCCTAACCACGATAGTTTACACTCTGGGAAAAAAGTTTAGAATTTTCAGTCACGAATCTGATTAATACTGTTTTAATGAAGAGGCTCAGAAAGGATTTTTTGAATTTCCCTGTTTTTTTAAATTTTGATTGTTTTCTTTAACTTCCAAAAGGTTGAAGAGTCTTTGGAGTGGCTTTTAATCACTGATCATTTTCATGCGGGTTCATTGTACGGTGAGAGTGCCGTGTCAGAAACACAGAGTAGTTTTTGCCCCCTTGGCAGCAGCTTGACAAATGATAGAAATTAGGTGGCCTCATGATAGGAATGGGTCCATTCTGAGACTGGCTGATATGATACAGTGTTGAACTTCAAACTACTCAAAAGGCCTAATGCACAAGGTAACCACTTATTCAATAGTAACTGAGTGAGTAAATGAGTGAATGAATGAAATAATTATTATGATATCCTGTGCTACATTTGATATGATAATATTGAGAAAGTTTCAGGCCTTTCAGAAATAAAATGACTCTCGGTAAGTCTTCACCATTGACTCATGGCTGTCACTGGAGATGCTAGTAATTTACAAAGAAGGCCAAAGTCCAGTAAGAAGCCAAAAGCTGGCATGGTAGGCTGAGTCTAGTAAAGAAACTTGAAAGAGACTTTTGTCCAATGGAGCAGTGCTTTTCAACTGGTTTTCCATGGCACACTGGTGTGCTAGGAGATGTTCTTAGGTGTGCTGTGAAAATTTTTAAAAGATCATTAATTATTTTGGAAAGAAGTTCAAAGCATGGTAAGTATATTATATTCTTTTTTATTCTTTTGAACAGCATAATTTAAGTGTGTTGTGGAAGTTTAACATAGGTTCAAGTGTTCCATGAGATAAAAAAGTTTAAAAAAACCCACAATAGAGGTACAGCTTAAATATAGGAGAAAATTAGATGAAAAGTTGTCTGAAATATAGGTCCCTTTAACCAAGTGATAGTGGGAAGTATGAGACAATAATATTATTAAAAAAATGTTTTTGTAGGTATTGACATGGACAGATGACTTTGGGAATGAGAATTTCTCAAGGAGTTGTAATAGAAAACATTTGAACCAGTAAAGTACCATTTGAATTAATGAATATGTGTATAGATTATCAAAATCTTTACTGACACTTATTTGGTCATCCAATTATAACATATGTGGTACTTTATGAATACTGTCATTCAGCCATTTAAGGAGGAAGTTCAAACTGTTGTTAGAAAACTTGATCTTGACCTATATAAGTCAGGAAAGGGGAATTTAAAAATATGTATGTGATATTCATATAGAAAATAGTTGCTGGAGCTACTTAAAGTGAAGAAGGAATTGTGGAAGACATAAAGAATAATCTGGGATACCTGAAATACAATTTTACCCGAGAATTGGGAATCTACAAGTCTCAGGTTTGCTTACTGTCCTGATTAGATATTTGGAGAAGGGTATTACTACAGATATCAAACTTCCCACCAAGAGATTTCTCTGCAACACCCACGTGCCAATGAACAAACTGGGCAGAACACTCATAGGTATGTGTGTTCATTCACTTAACAGTATTTAATGAAGACTATTAGGTGCCTGGCAAGCATGTGTTCTAGGATACAAAGACAATAATACTCTGGGAGGGGACAGAGACAAGAAACAGCTGGACTTGTGTTCTGGTTCCCGGCCCTCCTTAGCCTGCTCCAAAGCCCAACTCTGGTCATGCAATGTCTGTACTACTCTTTTAGCTTGTAGAGTGTTGTCATCTACAACAACGGAATAAGAGCCTTTCATACTCCTAGGATTTCCATCATTTCAGTCCTTCAAGCTGGTTTGGGCATTACTACAGATATCAAACATTCATTCATTCATTCTGAGGATGAATGTTAGCCTCATTTCTCTGTACTTTTGTCCTCATTTCTCTGTCAATGGATTTTTCATTGACAGTTCCTCTGAGACTTGCATCTTGCCTTGTTCTTGCCAGTCTAAGGACCTGGAGTTCCACGGCAGAAGCCCAGTGAACAGGAGTGACCCAGACAACTGCTCTCAGGCCTCCTTGATGCTGCCCTCCTCCCTTGCTGTAGCCCCACAAATTGCCGGCTCTTTGATTTCCCAGAAGTAAGCACTGGCTGACTGGAACATTTGCTTATCACCAAACCCTCTGACCAGATGTTTCCTACTCATCTTTGGATATGGCTGTATCTTCCTTGTTCTAGGGGACGCAACTTTAGATACAGAGCCTGGTGGTCTTTCCTTTTTGTGACCTTCCTTCCTTCCCTCCTTCCCTCCCTCCCTCCTTCCTTCCTTCCTTCTTGCTTCTGTGAAGTGACATGGGTTGGAGTCGTGGGGAACTTGCTCTTCTATCTGACATTCAGTAGAGATGGTGGAGTGAGGAGTAGGGGACTCATGGAAACACTGTACTGAAATTGGTTGTGTTCAATAACAGAAGCTCCTCACATTCTGACTCATCAATATCACATTAAGAGAACATTTGTTGTACACCCAGCCTCTGTCCTAAGTGTCTACTCTTAGGGAAATCTGGATCTAAGGGAGAACCATTTAAGCCCATTTTTTTTTTCTCTATAAGCAAATAAAACCTAGATATAACCATGCCCTTGTTCATTCCTCGTGTAAGGCTATAGCTCATGCCATGCTTCTCAGACTAAAGAGCCTCATGGCAGTAACCCTACCCCGTAGCAGCATATGTCAGCTGCAATGTTTCTGAGTTCATTTTACATGTCCAAATTCCATATACCATGAAAGTCCTTTACATCAGCTTTTTAATGAACTGTATCTTAATTCCATTACTCTTATACATGTAACTTTTTACTTGTAAGATCATTGGGATCTGATATCGTTCCGCCAGCTATTAATACTTTTATTTTATTTTCCATGCATAGTGTTACCCTATTTTAGACTTAAAACGTGGAGCAGCATTATTAGGACATACTATGCCTAACGTTACTACTGATGTTCCATTCCTGCTCCAATATCCAGGGATTAGAAGATTACTACTACCCAAATAGTGTTGACTATGGAAAGTTTTCTATACGTTACACTTAAATTTTGGTTATTAAAACTGGGGCCTATTTTATTAATTCTGACTAACAATTATAAAATATTTCATGTGTATAACATAATGTAAAGCTAACATATATAAGTTAAAGAGTTATATCACAGAAAATATAATTATTTATTTTTATATATTGTTTATTTCAAAAAACTTTTAGAAATACAAGTGTTGTTGTTATGTGGATAAATTGTGTCATGCTGAAGTCAGGACTTTCAGTGTACCCATCACCAGAATAGTGTAGATGGTACTCAGCAGGAAGATTTTTTTCCTTCATTCCCTTTCTTTCCTCTCTATTCTTAGTTTGCAATGTTCATTACTATTCTTTATGGCCATATATATGTTTTGCTTAGCTCCCACTTATAAGTGAGAACATGTGATACCTGTTTTTCCATTCCTGAGATACTTCACTTTGGGTAATGATCTCCATCCATATTGCCGCAAAAGACATTTTTACTTCATCCCTTTTTATGTCTGAGTAGTACTTCATTGTTTGTATGTGTGTGTGTACTCACATCTTGAATTTTCTGTGTCCAATAATCAGTTGATGGATATTTAGGCTAATTCCATATATTTGCAATTGTATATTGTGCTGCCATGAACAGTCAGGTACAAAATGGTGTCCTTTTGTCCTGGTAGTGGGATTGCTGAATAGAATGTAGTTTTATTTTTAGTTCTTTGAGGAATCTCTTTACTGTTTCCCATAGCAATTGTACAAGTTTACTTTCCCACCAATAATATATAAGCATGCCCTTTTCCTAACAACCACACCAATATCTATTATTTTTTGACTTTTTGATAATGGCTATTCTGACAGGGTAAGGTCATATTTTTTTGTGGTTTTAATTTGCATTGCTCTAATAATTGGTCAACTAGAGTATTTTTCATGTGTTATTAAATATTTGCCTATCTTCCTTTCTTCCTTTATAAAGAGTTGGTTCATGTAATTTACCCATTTTGTGATGAAGTTGCTTTTGTTTTTTTTCTTGCTGATTTGAATTCTTTGTAGATTTTGGATATTAAGCCTTTGTTGAATATCTATTTTTCTATCATATTATATATATCTACCTAATATATACATATTCTACCATAAATGTAGATTGTATTTTTTCTATCATAAATGTAGATTGTATTTTTACTCTGTCAATTATTTCCTTTGCTGTGAAGAAACTTTTTAATTAAGTTCAATTAATTTATTTTTGTTGTTGCTCTATTTGCCTTTGGGGTCCTAGTCATAAAATCTCTGCCTAGGCCAATACCTAGAAAATTTTTCCCTAAAGGTTCTTCTAGAAGTTTTATGGTTTCAAGTCTTACATTTAAATCTTTGATCCATCTTGAGTTAATTTTTGCATAAGATGAGAGATAGGGATCCATTTTCATTCCTCTACATGTTTTTATGCAGTGGGCATCTTTCCTAACGTATGTTTTTGTATGTTTTGTCAAACAAGTTGATCATGGCTATGTGGACCTATTTTTAGATTCTCTATTCTGTTCCATTGGTTTGTCTGTCCTCCATTATTCCAGAATCATGCTGTTTTGGTTACTATAACTTTGTAGTATTAATTTGAAGTCAGGTAATGTATTGCCAACAGATTTTTTTCTTAGCATTGCTTTGGTTATTTGGGAACTTTTTGGTTCCATATGAAGTTTAGGATTATTTTTTGGGATTGATAAGAAATGAACTTCAAATTTTGATGGAAATTGTCCTGAATATGTAAGTTACTTTGAGCAGTATGGATATTTTAACAGTATTGATTCTTCCAATTTGTGATCATGGGATGTTTTTCACTTCTGTCATCTCTGATTTCTTTTATCAGTGTTCTTTAGCTCTTGTAGAGATATTTCACCTCCTTCATTAAGTATATTCTTAAGTGTTTAATTTTCTTTGTAGCTACTGTAAAGGTGTGGAGTTCCTGATTTGCCTCTCAAATTGATTATTATTTGTATGTGGAAATTATATTGATTTGTGTACATTGATTTTGTAACCTGAAACATCCTTTTCCCCAATTTGGATGTTCTTCATTTCTTTCTCTTGCCTGACCGCTCTGGCTAGCACTTATTAGCAAACCACATTCAACAGTATATCAGCATATCAGATAAATGAATACATTTATCAATTCTGAAAGCCTTTTGGTGGAGTTTTTAGGGTTTTCTAAGAATAAGATCAGATTACTGGCAAACAGGGATGGTTTGACCTCCTTTTTCCCAGTTTGGATGTCCTTTATTTCTTTCTCTTGCCTGAAAACTCTGGCCAGGACTTCCACTATTACGTTGAATAGAAGTAATGACAGCGGGCTCCCTTGTCTTTTTCTGGCTGTTAGGGAAAATTCTTTCAGCTTTTCCGCATTCAATATGATGTTGCCTGTGTCTTCGTAATATATGACTTTTATTATGTTGCGGTATGTTCTTTCTATACCCAGTTTGTTGAGAGTTTTTATCATGAAATGGTACTGAATTTTATTAAATGCTTTTTTTGTAACTATTGAGATGGTCATATGGTCTCGGTTTTTAATTGTTTATATGTTGAATCACATTTATTGATTTGTTATACTGAACCATCCTTGTATGCCTGTGTTGAATCCCACTTGATTGTGGTGTATTATCTTTTTGATCTGCTGTTGAATGTTGCTGGCTAATATTTTTGTAAGGATTTTTGTGTCTATGTTCAAAAGAGATATTGGTCTGTAGTTTTTCTTTCTTCCTTTTTTTTTTATCATTGTAACTTTTCTTGGTGTTATCAGGATGATACTGGCTTCATAAAATGAGTTAGGGAGGATTCTTTCCTTCTTAACAATATGGAACAGTTTTAGTATAATAGGTGCCAGTTCTTCCTTGTAGATGTGATAGAATTTGGCTATGAATCCGTCTGGTTGGGGGATTTTTGTTATTGTTGTCATTGGGAGAGTTTTCATTACTCTTTCTTTGTTTTTCTGTTTAGGATTTGTATTTCTTATTGATTTAAGCTTTGGAGGTCATTTCTTTCCAAAAAATTATCCATTTTCTCTAAATTTTTTGGTTTGTATCTACAGACTTTTTTTAGTTGTCATGGATGATATTTAGTATTTCTGTGATAAAAGTTGTAATGTCTCCTTTTTATTCTAATTGAGCTTATTTGATCCTTTCTCTTTTATTTTTGGTTAATCTAGCTAGACATCTATCAATTTTGTTTATCATTTCAAAGGATAACTTTTGTTTCATTGATACTTTGTATTCCATTTCATTTAGTTCTGTTCTGAGCTTTGCTATTTATTTTCTGCTACCTTTGAGTATGGTTTGCTCTCCTTTTTCTAGTTCCATGAGGTATGACGTTAGGTTGTTAATTTGTGGTCATCTGTCTTTTTGATATAAACACTTTACTATAAATTTCCCTTTTATCACTGCTTTTGATGTATCTCATGGATTTTGGGTATTTGTGTAATAATGTCATTCAGTTTAAAAACTCATCTTAATTTCATCATTTCTCCAAGGATCATTCAGTAGTAGGTTTAATGTTTATGACTTTGTGTAGACTCAGGATTTCTTCATTGAGTTGATTTCTAGTTTTATTTCACTGTTATTTGAGAAGATACTTGGAATGATTTTGATTTTTCTGACTTTGCTGAGACTTGTTTTGCTGGCTAACTTATGATCTATGTTGGAAAATATCCAATGTGCTTTAAAGAATGTACATTCTACATTTTTGGGATATCAGTCTATAAATGTCTATTAAGTCCATTTGTTCCACAGTTGCTTAAATTCTCTGTTTCTTTGTTAATCTTCTGCCTTGATTATCTGTCAGTGGAGTGTTGAAGTCCTTGGATATTATGATTTTGTCTTTATTTGCTTCCTTAGAACTACTAGAATTTGTTTTATGAATCTGAGAGCGCTTATGTCTGAGGCATGTGTATTTAGGACGGTTATATCTTCTTGTTTAATTGATACCTTTATCATTATATACTTATCATCTTTGTCCTTTTTTAAAGCTTTTTTTTTGAGACAGAGTCTCACAATGTTGCCCTCTGTAGAGTGCTGTGATGTCACAGCTTACAGCAATTTCAAACTCTTGGGCTTAAGTGATTCTCTTGCCTTAGTAGCCGGGACTACAGGCACCCACCACAACACCTGGCTATTTGTTGTTGTTGTAGTTGGCATTGTTGTTTAGCATTCCCAGGCCAGATTCAAACCTGCCAACACCAGTGTATATGGCTGGCACCCTAACCACTGAGCTATGGGAACTGAGCCCATTTTTGAATTAAAGTCTATTTTATCAGATATGGGAATAGCTACTCCTGCTTGATTTTGCATAGAATATAATTTTTTATTTCTTTACCCTGGGTCTATGAGTATATTTGTGAGTTAAATGGATTTACTGGAGACAGGATGTATTTGGGATTTGTGTGTATGTTTAACCATTTAGCTAATCCATATCTTATAAGACCATTTACATTCAATGATAATATTGATATGTGAAATACTGTTCTGATCATTCTTTTGATTGGCACCTAGTTGCTTTATTCTGTTCCTATGTTACTGTTTTATAGAGCTATGTATTTTAACTTTTGGTGTTTTTATACTGGTGGGACAACAACATACTTGGTTGTTCTGTACTATGTATAGAATAATTTTAAGCTTTTCTTATAGGGCAGGTCTAGTGGTGACAAATTCCCTTAGCGTTTGCTTTTCTGGGGAAGATTTTATTTCTCCTTTATTCATCAAACTTAGTTTAACAGGGTATAAAATTCTTGGCTGGCAGTTTTTCTGTTTAACACATTGACTGCCACACACATAAAAAGAAAAATTTTACCTGAGGGCATGATGTTTTATTACAGGAATAAAATAAACACTTCAAATCAAAACAGTCCTAAAACGTGCATCAATGAAAGGTAAGATAAAAACTTAAAAATTAATAATGTAAAAAAGAATATGAAAACTTGAAAAATAGCTCATAACTCAAGTGACAATTAATGTTTTAAGGAGACTTAGGATAGGACCCCATTCCTTTCTGGTTCATAAGGTTCCTGTTGAGACTTCTGCTGTTAGTCTTAACAGCAGAAAACCTGGGGAAAACCCAGGTTTTCCTGGGTTTAGGATGGTTATATCTTCTGGTTTAATTGATCCCTTTATCGTTATGTACTGATCATCTTTGTCTTTTTTTTAAGCATTTTTTTTTTTGAGACAGAGTCTCACGATGGTGTCCTCTATAGAGTACTGTGCTGTCACAGCACACAGCAACCTCATATCATTGGGCTTAAGCGATTCTCTTGCCTCAGTAGCTGGGACTACAGGCACCCACCACAACGCCTGACTTTTGTTGTTATTGTTGTTGTTGTTGTCATTGTTGTTTAGCATTCCCAGGCCAGATTCAAACTTCCCAATCCCAAATGATAAGTTGCTTATTGTTTTTGCTTTAGAGCTTGTAGGAGTTCCTCTTTCACATTTACTTTGGCCAGTATGATGATATACCTTGATGATGCCCTTTTTGCAATAATTTTCACAGGTGTTTGCTGAGCTTGTTATATCAGACTTTGTTCATTCCTTTTGATTCTTTGTTTTTTTTTTTTTTTTATTTTTGATTGGGTTAATTCTAAAGAGATGGCTTCAATCTCTGAGATTTTTTTTCTTCTGTGTGGTTAAGTCAATTCTGAAAACTTTTCAGTATGTTTTATATTTGCCTAAATAATTTTTCATTTCCGAAAGTTCCATTTTTAAAAAATATATCTATCTCTTTAGTAAATATTTATTTCCTGAATTACTTTTCCAGATTGATTTGGTTGTTTTTCTATTTTCTCTTGGATCTTATTAAGCTTCGTTGTAATCCATATTTGGAATTCTTTATTTGTCTTTTCAATATTTTCAGTTTGGTTTAGAACCATTACTAGGTATCTGGCATGATCCTCTGGGTGAGACTGTCCTTTCACTCTGATGTTTCATTTTTCCACAGTTGTTCTTGAGTAGCTGTTACTTCTTGTTTTGAATTTTCTTTTCTTTATATGGGACTTCCCTTCCCTCTCTGTTAAGGGTATGCCTGTAGCTTATTATGGGTCAAGACCTTTGGCTTTGATGTCGTTATTTTGATGTGTCATTACTTTGCTTGTCTAGGTTCTGAATTGATGACTTTACCACAGATATTCTTAGGTGGTTTTTTGATTGCTGGTTATTTGTGGGCTATCATGGTAGTCTGCTATGTAGATGGCAGATTCTTTGTCTCCTGCAGACAAGAGGAGATGGAGGTCTTTGAAATCCTTTCCCTTTCTCCAGCAATGTGGTCTTCTTAATTGTATGAGATATATTGGGACACCCAGTTTAATCTCTAAGACCCTCAGGAGGTATTTGTGTGTAGGGGTCAACTGAGCCCTTTACATGGGGCTCCATGAAATCTCTGGTAGGTTCTTACACTTTTCCCTCAGAATTATACCTGACCTTTTTTTTTAATGTAAAACTTTTCCTTCTTTCTGAGACCATATGGTGACTATTTTCTCTACTCAGCCATTTTGCCTCTCTTTCCCGAACTTCCCATTTTTTAAAACATGAATTTGAAAGTGTGTTCATTTCCTGGGAGTGGAGTATCTGAAAAATAACAAGGCATCAAAAGAATAAAGGTGCAGAATGAGTTTTTTAGTGAGAATAACTTTCTTAAGAATTCTGTCTGTTTTGTTTGTGATTGCCTAAGAAAACAAATCTGTGAAACACCATGGAGTGTCATACTCCTGACTCCCCAGGGCTTTCTTTGCTGAGTCGTAAGCAGGGAAGGAGTCCATTAATATTCCTTTAGTTCCAAGTGAGTTTTGTCCACTCTGTATTGCCATGGAGGCCCCTTCTGCTGTCCTGAGAGCATCTGTAGAACACATCATTAGTCTGTATCCTTTTAATCCTCTAACAAAGCCAAACTCAAGTTTTATAGAAACTAAAGCTTATACAAAGCAGGGGGCTTCTTTCAAAAATATATAAAATTATCAAAACAAAACAAATGTTGGTATAGAATGAAAAATATCATAGCAAAGTAAATATTTTGAAAAGTTGACAAATAATACAAAAATCACAATTTTTTTTTAAAAAAGTACACTGCTTTTCCTTAACTAAATGCTTGACACATTTCTGAAATACCTTTTAACCTGCATTTTTTCTGCACAGTCTTTGACAATTTTCTTATTATCATTTTCTACAGAGAGAAGAGAAAAAGGACTAAGTCTTTGTTGTTCCTTTTGCCTCTGCTGATAAAAAATTATATTAGATAATTGATAACTTCAATAATTTCTTTTATCTTTATATCTCATTTTTGGTGTTGTCAGATAAAATTTTGGAATTGCCTAATTTAGGAAAACAGTTTCTTTTTTAACTATAAGATTTCAGGGCATTACAAGTTTC
This sequence comes from Nycticebus coucang, assembly GCF_027406575.1. Classification (NCBI taxonomy): domain Eukaryota; kingdom Metazoa; phylum Chordata; class Mammalia; order Primates; family Lorisidae; genus Nycticebus; species Nycticebus coucang. The sequence continues at coordinate 108,169,384 of NC_069786.1, forward strand.
CATGTGTCATGAGAATTCTAAAATACTATTTGATTTGACAACTATCTTTAAACAATTGTTATTGATATCTTCATAATACTGGCATATAATGAATTTTATATTTGTCAGTGTCAGTGCCTTATATTAAGTCAACAAGAACTTAATTAGAACCTATAGAAATGTTATTGGGTCCAGCCATTTCAGAACAAGGAAACAACATGTACAAGAAGATATAGATAGAATATAGGGAATTGTGGCATATTTTTGGTATATAAAAGGGGGATTAATTAGCAGTAAGTCTAGATAAGTATGTTGTGGATAGTTAAAGAAATGGGATTGGGTGTCAAGTGCTGATGGGTGGCTAAGACTCTCCTCTTGCCTTTATATTAGAATATATTAATCTAATCTAATCTATTAGAATATAATTTAGATTAAGGAATCTAATTCCTATTAACAGCTTTGAAAGCATATAAAGGGCAATGTATTGTAGTGCTAAATTCATTAGCATTAGAGTCAAACAAAGCTCAATTTGAGTCCGATTTCTCACACATGTTAGCTGTGCAATCTTGTTTGTAACAATTTATACAAGAGAGTGACTATAAACTATACAAATATGTCCCAGTAAACCAAAATTAATGTATCTCCAAGTTAATCCAAGATTAACCCTTTCTAAAAAGTGCCAGCACCACTCTCATGCTCTGAATACCAGGGACATTGTAATGGAATAGATAAATAGAGAAATTTTTATAAATTTTATAAAATACATGATTCTGTGCAGACATTACTAGAACTCTGCCTACGGTTTTGGAATGGAACTATCAAGTAGGGGTCCCAAAGTTTCGACTACTTTAACTGCAGATTCAATCTGCCACCCTCAAAGGACACAGGAACACGTCTGCAAATTCAATCTCAGGGACAGCATAGGTATCTTACAGCTCCCCAAATTATGCAAAGTATTCTGATCACAACCCTAAGATACCTATAAATACTGGCACTCTGCTCGCACAGTGCCAGACTGACCTAGAAAGCCACAAATAGACTATATCTGATGGGTGTGCCAACTGGACGTCAAGGATGATTAGTGAGAAAGGAAAGAAGCTCTCCTTCCCCCACTGACTTCAGGGACATGCAGAGCAGAGTGTGACACAGGTCTCAAAAGCAGCTGCCACATGGTCTGGAGGGTGTGCATCCCTGCAGAATTGCAATTATCTCTTTCACTTTGAAAGATCCTCCACCTGTGCCATTGCATACTTCCCTACCCTCTGCACAGTTTTCCAATTTTTACTTCACATAGACTTGTTCCATGGAGGGCTTGTTTCTAAGAGAATGAGACTTCTTTAGTCTTTCATTTCACTTATCTATTTTGTGGTTAAAGATATTACACAGCAGTGTGTGGCACCAAACACAAGACATATTCTTACTTTATTTTAATATTCATCTTTAATTTCTATGTATACAACTCTGCGGAATGCATTTGGACTTAAAGTGTTAGATAGAAAGTATGTTTCTAAGGAAAAACGTTTATTGGTTGTGTGCACTTTGGGCAAGACAGACTTTCTGAACCTAAGTTTCTTTTTCTGAATACTGAGAAAATAAGACATTTCTTCCTCTACAAAATAGATGTGAAGATTAAATAAGGTGATATATAGACATAGGTGCCTTACAAAGTATAACTTCTGCCTAAATATTTCCACTGTATCTATTACAGTATTTTTTAAAATGGTTTTGAATAAGAAAAACATAATTTAGAAAATAAGGTATCAAGTTGAGTAGCAGGGAATAAATGTAGGCAGAGAATTATTTAATGGCACAAAGCACCAAAGCCTATGGTGTGTTCCAGGGTGGTAGATGGAACATTAGCAAATGCAACATTTATTTAGTGTCTATTCATATGCCAGGCATGGGCCTGGTTGCCTTGAACACATGATTGAACAAAATGATGAAAGATCCCTGTCCTTTGTGAACCTTACAATGATTCAGAGTAACTGAGAAAGGTAGTAATGTGGTCACCTCTATACAGAATTTTGGAAATTTTAGCAAACATATTTGGCAGGAAAGTGAAGTGTTGAAAAATTATGCATTTAATTTAGTTAATAATCCAACTGCAATTCCAGAATTTTATTATAAGACAAGCCTTGGGTTGGGGTGTAGTCTTCTTGAAAGAATGTGCCAAAAGAGTTGCCTTGAAGCAAGGTTTGCCTAGAAAGACAATAGGCTGTTTTCTTTTTTGTTTGTTTGTTTGTTTTTTTCTGGCCAGGGCTGGGTATGAACCCACCACCTCAGGTATATGGGGCTGGTGCCCTACTCCTTTGAGCCACAGGTTCCACCCAACAGTTGGCTGTTTTTAACTTAGATTGCATGTCTGTTTTCAATGACATTGAGCAAAAGATGATAGAGGCATGGATTCTAACGCTTCCTCTCCTCTACCTTAGTCTACACTGTGTTTTTTTTACTGACTGAGCTAATTGCTTCAAGCCAAAGTGAGTTCACTGAGTCACTCATTTGCTGATATAATTCATTCATTTATTCAATGCAAAAAATTAGTGAGTGTCTGAATTATGCCAGTTATGATGCTCAGTGGTAAATAACACACCCTGAATTTAAAAAAAAAGATTACATTTCTGCTCTTCAATAACTTTACAGTTAATAATTACACTTTGGGGTTCTGTGTGATCCCTACCATAATGCGAAGGTCATTGGTAAAGGAAAGCATTCCATCTCACTGAGAAGTGAGTAAAATAGAAATCATTTTAGACGCTATTAGCAAGAACTATTTTTTCTATGTAAATTATTCATTTCTGCCTGAAGTGGTCAGATTATACCTTCCATACTGCTTGGGGAAGTGAGTCAGACTTGGAGAATATTATTATATTAAAAAGTGTAGGTCATTTCATCTATCATAAGTTAAATGTTTTAAAATATCCCACATGTCAGTGTAATCTACCAATCTATGACTAAGATCTCTACAGATAGAAGGTGATAAAAGAAATGAAAAGAATGAATAATCAAGAATAATGGCTTGCTGAACATCTCATAAAACTTACGCTATGATAGAAGAGGGTCAAGTTTAGTGTTTAGATCTACCTTTATACGAAACAAGAATGAGGCGAAAAATATCACAGTGCTAATGAGAGAGCCCCACTAGTATGTATCTTATGGTAGAACACTGGCATTGTATGAATCAAGGTGGGTTTTACTGCACCTTAAATAAAGTTCAGCAACTTCAGACTTCTTTGGACTGACCGTGTAGTAACCGAAACATTTTCCCTTTCTTCCTGCGCATTTTGGTGCTTATCAAGTTCACCATTTTCTCTTTGGAGACATTTCTACTCTATTAGAATGAGAGGACCTCGGCGGCGCCTGTGGCTCAGTGAGCAGGGCACCGGCCCCATATACCGAGGGTGGCGGGTTCAAACCCGGCCCCGGCCAAACTGCAACAAAAAAATAGCCGGGCATTGTGGCGGGCGCCTGTAGTCCCAGCTACTCGGGAGGCTGAGGCAGGAGAATCGCCTAAGCCCAGGAATTGGAGGTTGCTGTGAGCTGTGTGACGCCACGGCACTCTACTGGAGGGCAATAAAGTGAAACTCTGTCTCTACAAAAAAAAAAAAAAAAAAGAATGAGAGGACCTGATTGGAATATCAACATTTTTTGCAGTGTCTTCCCATATCGCCATTGGTTCAATGTTTAGAATAAGTTACTAGTAAAAACATGCAACAATGAATAGATACTATGCTTTTAGGAAGTATTTTAAATAAATTGGTGTAGTTAGTGTTAGTATACTTTTGGAAAACGTACAAGAGATATTCGTTCATTTTACTTATGTACTAATGTACACACTAAAGCAATGTACAATGCTTTCTCTACATTTGGGTTGAAGACCCTTGATGACTCCACGGGGTGCCCAGAGGTTCACAGATCCCAAAGTAGTTATAGTTTGGTAGTCCCCAATGGAAGAGTCTGGAACAGTAGTTATACAGCCCACAAATGGCTGTAAGAATATGCTCTTTGATAGTTTGCATTTCCTTTTGTAGGATAACGTTCCTTTCATTTGTTCAGTGGTTCATGGAGATCACTTGACCAAGGATTATAATTTACTTCCTGGTCTGGTCCCTGGAGTTTCTTAAACTTCAGAGCTCCAGAAGGTTCTGTGATTTCAGAATAAGGACTAAAAAGTAGCTCACCTACACATTGCCCTGGCATGCCACTGTCAGGATTAGACAAAGAAAATCTTGGGATGTTCCTGAACACAGTCTAAAAACCAACTTTCTGACTTCTGGTAACCTGTAAAATGAATATGTAAATTTGAGATTCTCAAATGTTGTCAAGTACACAGTAAATAAAGTTGTAGTTGGTTAGAACAGTAGGCAGATAAATAGGTCAGGAAATTGCTATTGTGCACCATTTATAAAAGGCCATGATTATAATAAGAAACTCTATTTTATAACATACCATGAAGATTAATAAGTTAGCCCCTGGAAAATGTCATAAATAGTTAAGGCCTAAACATCGCTCTGAGAGAGGGAGTGGAGGGGCCTGTAAATGGGGAAGTGTTTTCTAACCCTCAAATGCTATGATACTGACTCAACATAGGGACAACTTGCTCTAAACTGGACTCTGGGTGTCAACTGTCCTCAGCCAACTGGCATTTAATTAGAGGAATTTTGTTTAGTTACTCCACTGTTCAGAATCTTTTGTTTTACTGGTCATGAAATAGTTGAGCTAAAAGGCAAAGTAACAATAATTGGAAACAAAATGTCTTTGTTCCATTTCCCTCTGAGCCCCAGACTGCTCCTTACAAGTACCATATTGGTGAAGGCAGCCTCTTTATTGAGCCTGCTGACAGAGGCATTCCAGCATATTTATAACAGCTGAAGACAGCATGCCCTGAAGAGTGAACTTAATTCTTAGTCTGCCAGGTAGTCGTCTGTGAATGACAGTGATTTGTCCCTTGGGATTCTTTTTCTTCCTTACTGACTATTCATAAAGCAGTATTTGACAGCCTAATTTTACATAGCTAATAACACTAAGGAACAATGTGATTTTCGAATGTCCATTAGAATTTCCCATGTTAGACTATTTTTAATAAACGGTTGTTTCCTAGCCCTCTTTTTTATGGCTTACCAAGGTTTGATTATAATTTTTATGCTTTTTATTAAATAATCTTTCAGAGATTCAGGCTAAAAGATCAGATAAACTATCCTTGATTCTGTTTGGCATTAAGTAATACATAAATTTGGATCTATCATAGGAAAATTCTTATGTCGTTCAGTGGGTGCATAAAAGAGATAATTTATTGCATACTTATTTATTTAACAAATATTTTAGTGCCTGCTACTGTGTGCCCGACACTATTAGGAAGTGGAGTTACCGACATAAAAACATGAATAATACTCTCTGAGCCCTCCACAAAACACACAGATAAGGAAGAGAGAAAAACATGTTTCTTTATCTGACCTCTATGACATAGGGACTGATGTAGTTCTCATTTTACAGATGAAACAACTGAGCCTAACTGAAGTTAAATTACTCACCAAAAGACACACTGCTAATAATATTTGATGCAGCCAAGATTCAGTCCCAGGCAGTCCCAGGCCTGTGCCGAGGCTCTGCAGCACAATAAACATGTTTCCTGTCATAGTTTTGTCCGGGGCCATGTGGTATTTATGTCCATCTTTATTACAATTTGTTGTGCATAATTCAATCTTATTCTTTACATCAATTATTCTTTTTGGTAATATTTCCTTTCACTGTCCATACATGGTATTTACACTCAGAGGTATTGAGAACAGAAAGGAGGGAACATAGTTTGCTGTTCTTTTTATCCCAAGCTAATGTTTCCTTAGACTGAAGCTGTGCTGAGGGGCCCCAGGTCATCTTTTCCTCCTCTCTAGCTCTCAGCTGTATGTTACTTTTATGTGCTGTTAGACTCCCCTATATGTCCTTAAGAAATTTGTTTCCACTACAGGACGTGGTCTTTGAAAATGTTGGCACTCAAAGGCCACGCTTGTGTGCTTGATAAATAATTTCACTTTTTCCTCCTGAGTTCCTCCAGAATGTCCTTGTGTTTTCATGGATTTGTTTCTAGAATCAAATCCTCCCTTCCGTTCACTTACCACGGACATTACAAGGGGCAGTGAGACCCCTGCTAGACTGAATTCATCTAGAAGAGAGGAGCTGCTCTGAGGGAGGCTCTGTGGCAGGACAGAATTCGGTGGTTAACTTCTGAGCATTAGAGTGCTCATGTCCTTTTTTCAAGGAGAGTTATTCTCTGAACATCCAGAGAAATAGAATTGGCTTCTCTTCTTTGGAGTTTTCACCTCAGAAGAAAACCGTTTTCTACTTCAAGAGTGCTGATTCATTCCACAGCAGGGTACACCTTGTAGAAGCAGCAACATCCTGTCAGCATAGCTGCCTGTCACATATTATGAATATCCTCTGTTCCAAATCAAGTCACCTTATCGTTCAGCTACACAGCCCAAGGATGTTTTCATTCCATGATCTCTATAATATAAATAGGAAAATTATTTGTGTCCTTTTATGGGTTCCAGGCATAGATCTTGGATAAATCTGTCCTAACTCTCATCCCCTTTGGCAGCCAACGTACATCTTTCACCCAGGAGGCCACCACTGGACTTATTCACCTTTGAACATATGCCGAGGTAAGGTTTTGTTTGCAGCACCTTTTGTACTTTTTAACTATAGGATCTTTGAAAGAGAATATCATAGTTATAATTCTCCTCTTTTATCTCATTCTCGTACAAGATAAGGAAGTGATAATGATGATGCCAATGATAATAAGGATGAAGATATCTAACAGGAGTTAAGCATTAACTATGGGCAGGCAGTGTGATAAGTGTTTTGCAGACATTATATCATGCATCAGGGAGGAAGAATTAAATGCCCATTTGTCAGATGAGGGTATTGGGGGCATAAAGAAGATTAATATCTTTCCCAAGGTCGTAGAACATGGGAAATGTGATTCCAAAGGCTACAATCTCATCTTTGATATACTGCAGTGTTTGAAGAATTTTCTGCCTCCCATGCTGTTTTCTACACATATTCTATTGCCACTCAATTTCTTCAGTCAGAATGGTTTTTAAATTGTACTCACAGACCTATTTTCTTCTTTTATATAGTATTTATAGCAGCTGATTTTTGTAGCTGAGAATTGCGCCATATAAACAGTGATACAAGACGTCAGACTAATCATTTAGCCCCTCTGAACTTCAGTTTCCTCATTTGTAAGATGATGAAATAATAATACTTGCCTCACAGGGTTGTTTAAAAATAAAACACCATAGTTCAAGAAAAGTGCTCTCAATGAATAAATGTTAGCTTAGTTCCCTTCCTTTCCTATCCCTTTCCTTACAAGTGCCAGTCTGAGAAAACATGGCAAGATGATGGCAAATTTTAATACCATAAGAATTCCTCATTGATTAAATAATGAATTTCTCATCCAGTTTTCCCCAAAGGATTTGAAGTAGCTTGATGAGCATAAAAGTAATCACTCTAAGCATCTGTGACGTTTCCCTAATTGCTTCTTACCTGTTTTGCTCTTCTGCCCACTCATTTAATCCATTCATTCATTCTGAGAGTCATTTTCATTCCTTCAAGAAATATTGATTACAGGGCGGTGCCTGTGGCTCAAAGGAGTAGGGCGCCAGCCCCATATACCAGAGGTGGTGGGTTCAAACTTGGCCCCTGTCAAAAAGTGCAAAAAAAAAAAAATAATAATAATAAATAAAATAAATAAACAAATAAACATTGATTAGGTACCTACTGTTTTTCAGACATTGTTCTGTGTGCTAGACCACTTGACTTACAAATTTCCTTCCATCATCCGATTGTTTTTTTTCCCCTTACCCTTTCAGTCATTATTCTTTTTTACTTTCCATTCACTCATTGACCAGTTGTAACCTGTGATTTCTTTGATAGCACATTCTTCTTGTTCTTATTTCTCACGTTGTATTTTCTCTGGCTCTGTCATATATCCATGCCTAAAATGTTGTTGGTCCACAGATTTCAAGTTTAAATAGGTTCTTCTTTCCCATCCATTGGTTTGCTATTATTTTAATTAACCATCTATATGTTAGTTACCTTCGATAGAAATCTCCATGCTGATGGTCTTTTGAGACTTAGACTCATATATTTTATTGCCAGTGACACATATCAAGCACCCAAACTGGTGATAACTAAAACAATTTATTAATATTTCCCCCTGTGGACACACACTTGTCTCTCCTACCTTCTTTCTAGCCCCACTCAGTCATGGTGCTTAGAACTAACTTAGGATATATTAGTGAATCCTTCTTACCCCTGAATTTTCCATGTCTAATCAATCACCAAGTCTTCTTAGGTCAACTCCCAAATATGTCGCCACTCCATCTTGATGACCCCTTTGATACTTAGGGCTTCTAGCCTTCATTTTCCAGACAACAGTCTTCCAATTTTTTCCTTGCCCTCAAACTCAAAAGCTCAAATCCATCCTCTTTACCTACTTAGAATGATGTTTGGCACCTAAATCATAATCTGGATATGCTCATCTTTTACTTAAAGCTTTCAAGTACTCTCCATTGTCTATTTAAGTGTGTTCAAATGTTTTTCTGAAATCCTTAACATTCATTGGAATTGAAAGTGACTCAGGGTCTGTGTGGTGAGGGCAGGCTTGGAGGAGGAATTTAAACCATCCCTGCCTTCTCACTGCACTCTTTATTTTGGGTAAAAGGATGGATGAGGTGGAAGCTAGGGAGGTACTTGTGTTTCTTTACAAAGTCTGCAAGCACCAGCCTTCATGACAACAGCCTTCTGACCAACTTATGAGCTTTATCTTTTAAATTTAATTTATGCTTTTGATTTATGCTTCGTCACATTCATCCAGCAGCCACTTATAGATAAAAATGAGATGAGGTTTTACTGTGCAATTGACCTCAGAGAATATGCCACTTAAATTAGACCAATTCTAAATTTGTTTCTTCTTGGACTCATGAATTTGCTTTACATTGCACGGCTGTTTCCTCGAATGGAAGCACTGAATTCTCATCTTTTCGGTTTTTCATGCTCATTTCCAGGAGGTTGGCTTTTTTCCCTTGCTATTCAAAGCAATCCCATCCTTTTCATCAGTATGGCAGGTGGCCTTATAAAACTGAGCATCTGTGAGTCTTTCTAAGAGACCCTTTGGGGATGAGTCAAAAGCCACATTTTGACCTGTTTATGTTTGGAGTATCAGTTTTTTTCAAATCATCTTTCCAGATTACTTTTAAAAATGAACCATACAATTCTACCCACTAACTAGGCAAGTATTTTGTAGTCAGAAAACTCAGCCGAATGCGTAGCTGAATCTAAAATAAAAGTAGCCTCGATGTGCCTAAGTACATTCTCAATGTAATATGCTTTTGCAAAAAGCATTCATTAATATGCATTTTGAGGCTTTAATTTAGAAACAGTCTCTTATTGATCACTGCCCTGTTTACATTTTAGCGGTCTGCTGAGAGCACACTGTTGGACTCTTTTATAAGTTGCTTTCCTTCTCCCTTTCTTCTTTATTAGCCTCAACACCTTCCTCGGGGATCTTTATTAAAAAGATCAAGAGTAGAGGTTTTAGATTTCATAAATATTGCAGCAGTTCTGTGCTCTTTAGAGAGCGGCTTCTTTAGATCGAAATGGCTTCCTAAGGGGGCAGAGCATATTTCAAAGCCAGCAAACAGAAAGAATAAAACAAAAAGCTCTCTTCAATAAATACACAAACATGTTAGTGCACGCACTAAATAAATGTCATTATGTAAGCGGTACTCAGTTCTTTTAAAAATTTCCTGCAAAATTATGAAGTTGAACCTACTGGAGTCTCTGGCTTGCACAACTTCTGATAACTGGAATGGTTTTGTTAAAAAGCTAAAGAGAGTTTTGTTAACCTTTCAAGTAATTGGCACCATCATAAAAATCTCTAGTGAGAAAATATTTCATCGTGCTGAAGTCCGTATGTTTTGAAGAAAAAGCTGACTAGTGTTTTTGTTTTTTTTTAAAGCATGCTCAGCCTCAAATATTGTGTTCATATGCTAGGACATGTGTTTGAAAGCCTGTTGTGAGTGTAAAAAGGGAATCGGGAACAAGAAGTTGTGCTAATAAATGATGGAAAACAGCATCTTGGAACATAGTAATTTCTACGGGTGATTGTGAGTGTGTTACAGAGTTAACAGGATTAAAGCATAGGAGGCAGAAAGCCAGGTCAAGCCACTTAGAGGTTTGGATAACTTTTTCACAAGTAACCGAAACAAATTACTTTCAGTGTTCAATACGATGGTTAAATTCAGGACTTAAAATTCGGGATTGGTGAGTGAGAAGGAATACAAAGAGAAATTTGTCTGGTTCTACTTCTCACCTTAAACTGTAGAACCCTGAATTGTGCAGAGTGTGATTTTCTTGAAAACAAAAATGGAGGAAAGCACAGAAGTACTCCCAGTGCAGTTTGGCTTTTCTCCAATGATGGGGAATTAAAAATGGCAAAGTGAAGCTCCACGGTGTCACTTCCCCTTTATCATTCCCATTTCAGCCCCTAAGTAACAAAAGCGGAATCATCTTGGTATCATCACAGCTAACAATGGGGCATCCTGTATCATCCTCATAACAGGACTTCTAGGGGACAAGATCTCCTGATTACGTGTTGCAGTTTAGAATAATTAGAACCACCTGCTCAGCTATAAAAACACACTGCTGCCTAGACTTAAGGGGGGGCTTCAGCATCATTTAGAAGTCCTTCATGTGATTCTAAGGCCCAGCCACAGATGAGAACCAGCGTCTTTACTAATATTTTACAAGTGGTAAAGCCCAATATTTTCCTTAATCACTACTTTTATTACTGACTCATAGTCCTGTCTGGCTTTCTATTGGCCTTAGAATGAAATCTAAATTTTTGCCTAGTTTTTAAGCATATTTATTATCTCATGCCACAACTCACATTATCTTTCAATGCAGCTAGATTTCACTACCCAAAGCCTACTGTGTTCAAATTATCTTCTATGTCCTTTTCACCTCATGAAATCTCCTCCAACATCAATCACAACTCCTCCATCCCCGATAAGCTTCCAACTGTAGTTTTTACGACACAATTTAGCACCAAATTTCAGACTGTCTTAAAGAATGAGGTGTTCTTGGCATTATTTTTCAGCAAAAACTTAAAAGTATTCACAATGTTTCACTAGTCCAGACCATTTCTGTTTTTCAAGAAATGCTATACTTATGCTGAAGTGACAAACTGAAATTCTTAGTAACTTGAAAGCAGAAGGTTATTGTATCTCACACATGAAAGTATTATGAACCTTTGTTCTGTTCATTGACTCAGTGACCGAGGTGTTTCCATCTCATTGCTCTGCCATCCAAAGACAAGTCTTCTATTTTTGGAAAAAGCTATAGTGTCAAATTCTACTTCCTTTTTTTTTTTCTTCTCTCTCTTTTTTTTTTTTTTTTTATTGTTGGGGATTCATTGAGGGTACAATAAGCCAGGTTACACTGATTGCAATTGTTAGGTAAAGTCCCTCTTGCAATCATGTCTTGCCCCCATATGGTTTGATCTGCATGTACCTCTTAACACTTCTGATAAACCATTGGCAAGAAATAGTCACATGATTGCAAGTGTTGCTGGGAAATGGGAGGAACATGTGATATTTAGAGTGAAGGTGTCTCTGCTACACATTTTCAAATGTGCAATGTTACTTTCAGTGACATAATAAAAGTAGTGATTAAGGAAAATATACTTTGCTACAACTCTACAATATTGTGAGGTATATATCATATCTATTATTTTGTAATTACTACTGTTATTATATTTATAGATATGGATAAGTGAAATGACTTCTTTAACCTCATCTAATTTACATAATTAGTATATATAGTACAGGGTGGCTGTATACTTGACTTTAAATTCCACAGTCCATAAGCCCTAAATTCCAGGAAGGCAGAGGTCACATTCACTGTTAGGTGAGATAGCTGTTTTTCATTACTAATATTTGATGAAATTCATAGACTGTCCTTAAAATTCAAGTATTTGGCTTTTCTATTTTATTGTGCCTCATATACCCCCAGGTGGAAAGTGAAGATGAATGAGTAATTAACTCATTAATTAATAAAGTAATGATCAATTATGTTTAGTTAAGAGAACTTTACTGCTTGAGTTCCGCCTGTGAGCATCTAAGGTGTTAGGAACAGAAAAGGCAAGGGTGGTGTGTGAGAGCCAAGGATGAGAAAATTAAAGACAGGCACAAAGAGCTCATATTAACACTTCGTATTTAATGTTTTTAATGTATTTAAGCTTTTTATGGTCTTGAAATGTCAGTTTCTATTCAACGAGACCATATTGTTAATTTGGGATAAACTTAAGCAAATAAACATGAGACTTTGCAGCGAGGGCTAAAAGTCACAAACTGCTATAGTCCCACAGCTTGATTCATCAGACTTCTCAGAACATGTGCCATGATTAGCTTTGGTTTTTATTTCCTTTTGTATGTAGCACTGAATTACCTGCCTGAGAGGTCAGAGTGAAGAGACAGTCAAGGAGGCACTAATTTGATGATCTAAAGTCTTGCAAAAAAATCCATGCTGTGATATGGGCAGAGGAGTCTGAGGATTTCCAGAATTTTTCTCCACATCCCCAACTGCTTTCTCATGGTAACTGCCATGGGGCCAAATTACCAGTCGAACTGCTGACCTGTAAGAAAGACTGTCCTCCCAGGCAGTGGCAGAAACAGTAAAGTAAGGGAGGCAGCTTGCTTAGTTCAAAGAACATGGGACTTAAAGCTAGACAATCTTGGCTTAAATCCAGGACCTCTTATATTTTAGCCGTGTGAGTCTGGAGAATGTAACTAACCTCTTTGAATCTTGTTTTTTCCCCTGTAAAATAGTATAGCAATATCTATTTCGCAATGATTACTAGAGGACCAGAAAAAATCAACATAGAGCACCTATCTTATTTCTTGAATTATAGAAAATTTCAGTAAATGGTGTGGCTTAAAAAAGAAGTGTGCAGAGGGCCAGCAATAGATAGGTAGCTTAACCCAATTTAGCATTGTTCTTGTTTGTAAAATTTATAAATATCTTTTCTTTGAATACAAAATTCCAAGTTTTAAAATCATGTTCTCCTTTGATTAAGGATCACCATATTGGAGATTAGATTAATGGTATCGGAAACCACAGTAGACCTAATATAAGGTGACATAAAATTCTAATGTAGTTGTTGGTGATTGCAAGTGTCTACAAACTTATATTGCAGTACCCACCATTGTATTTTTATCCCAGGACAACTATAATTTATGTTTATAGATGTGTTGTCTCCATCTATTTCTCTTAAAAACCTGTTGCCCAGGCTGGTTTCTAATTCCTGGCTTCAAGTGATCATTTTGCTTCCGTCTCCCGAGTAGTTGGGATTGCAAGTGCGAGATACAACCCCTGTCTCTGCCAACTATTTCTTGTACCTGGAATTCATTGCACTTGAACTATATAGGTTATGGGTTAATAACAGAAAAGGTTTTTTTGGAATTTTGGCAAACACGCAGTTGAATCTATCTTTTTTATACACTCAGTTATTAATTCATTCAATGCATACATGAGGTACTATTTTAGACATTTGGTATGCCTTTAATTCAGTAGACAAAACAGATAAAGTTTCCTAAATATGTAGAGATTATAATCTAGTGGGAAATGTATCAAATTGTAAATAGTAAACGTAATCTGTAAACATATGTTAGAAAGCAGCAAGTGTTATAAGAACAAAAGGAACAAGAAGTAAAGGGAAAGGAGAATTGAGAGTCCTGGGGTTTGTGATAGAGGAAGCAGATTATAGTCTTAGGCGGAGTTACCAGGGATCCCATCATGAGAAGGTAACAGTTCAGCAAAGTCTTCAAAGAAGTAAGAAGTTTGGCCAGGTAAATATCTGGGAGAGAGTTCCAGGCAGCCTGTGCTGGTCTATTGTATAAATAGCTAAGAGGTCAGCATGTCTGGAGAAGACTGAGGGAGAAGGGGACTCACGAGAGGTTATGAAGGTAAAATGGGCAATGGGGCAGGTGATGCAAGCCTTTGTGTGGTTCCGTAAATACCTCCTCCTACCTATTTACTCAAAAGGTGGGGAGATTACAAATACCCTGAATACACAATGGGATACCAACAGTGAAACTTTCAAGAAGAATAACCTACCTCAAAAAGTTGATATTTGAAGTCGACCACATTATTTTTCACTGTAAACTACAGTATTTTTTATCTGATAGCAACAACTTTAGTTTTAGAGGTTAAGTACTGGCCATTAAGTGTTTGAACATTATACTTAGTTTCTATCTTGATATATAACATATCATGTGAGAAAGAAACTTTAATAATTTGTATAATTACCTTTTAAAATGTTAACAATCACTCTTTACTATAAAAAGTTTCATAAAACATTCCTTCGATTTAAAAAAAAAAATTGCTGCATTTTAAAATATATTTTCTCAGTCAGTATGTGGTGGAAAGAGGAACAGCTGGGCAACATCTTGCATCACATAATCTATCATGGATGTAATAATCATTATTAATTTACCTGGAAGATGGTTTCTTTTCCCAGATAAAATATACTATTCCTGTAATCTTCTCTCATTAGTCCTCTTTCATATTATTTTAGTTCTTTGGGATTACAATTGCTACCTCGGTTTAATATTTTCTGCCAATTTAATACTTAATTTTTACTAACATACATCAAATCAAATTAAAAATTATTCTCATAAAGAATGATTTGATAAAGTATCTATGTAACTCATTCTAAATTTACTAACCACTGGGAAAAGAAAATTTTGAAAGCATTCTCAATTTTTACAAATTATTCCTATACCTTATCTCATTTTATTAAAATAGTCAAAAACATGAACTGTGTTGGTTGTTCATTGCTGTGTTATCAACTAACAAATAAGAAAATTCACGAATGTAACAAATATAAAAGCTTTACTATTCCTAAGGTAAACCATAAATTCATTAGACTCATGCAATCTTTGGGGAAAAGAAGATGATAGAAATTCATGGAGAAAAATTAAAATTTCTATAATATTCTTTAGCATATTGGGGGGAAGAGGCCTCAGAAGACATCAATATATCATGCCACCTATTATCATGGAAAAGAACTGGCTGACATAACAAGGTAACAAGATACCGCTTCCAGCTAATTTCTTAATTCTTATGGCAGCTCTTACTGGAGTGAGAAAGCTATCAGATCAGAGAAACTCAACAGTGTAGATTCACTGCCTTAATACTATGTGTGGTGAGGCTGTGTCAATGCTTAAGGTTCTATCTCATTGCTGCAGATGAGATGTACCACCGTTACATGTATCTATAATTACGTCTTACTGTGCCATTGGGTGTATACGTGAGGTTTCAGCGAGGCTAGCCAGGTCATAGCCACAACAAAATGGTGCTAGTAGGCTCAATAGTTTGTTGCCCTAGGAAAGCTTGGATTACCAGCTTACAAAAATTAAGTTAGCTAGTAAAATGTTGTATCTTATCCTGAAGATTTACCTAACATTTCATGTCTCATTGTGAATTATGGCCAGTTATGTTGTCCAGCCCGGATTGTCAGAGAGGGTTATGTCCATATAAAAAACGTTGTATGGTATTGTTAAAATATGTGGTTACAAAGTATATTTTTATCACCCCTTTCTGTGATTAATTTCCAAATCATAACATTCCCTTTCTTTAATTGCCAAATATACTTTAATTTCCAAAATCAAATCTTTTCTCCCTGGAAGGAATTACAGTCCAGGTGCCGTTTCTCTCTTGTTTCCTTCCTCATCCTGCACAGGGGCCTGCTTGCTCTCTGGTTTATGCAGCAAATGCAGCGTGAGTCCTTTTCCTCAGTAATGGTGAGAACCACCAGATTATATTAATTCAAGTCCTACATATATCACATTTCCAATTTTCCAAAATAAAAAGTGTCAATAGTAAAATATCAGAGCACAGTCTCAGAACTAAAACATTTAGAAATAGCATAGCATATAATTTCTTGATAATCAGTGCATTATATAATTCAATATATATAATCACTGCATTATATAATTCAAGCAAAAAAAAAAACATGTTTCTAGAACCCACTTCATGGCTGGGTGAGATGGCTCATGCCTGTAATCCTAACACTCTGGGAGGCCAGGGCAGGTGGGTTGCTTCAGCGCAGAGAGATGGCTCCATGGTACACTAGCCTGGGGGACCAGAGTAATAATCTGTATCAGAAAAAAAAAGACCCACTTAATATACATGAAACCTGCGATTTTACTTCCAACCACAGACAGTGCCAAGGTAGGAACTTTACTATTCCTTAGGAGATGTGGGTACACAATTTGGATGAACAGGGACGGTTGGAGGAAGGGAGCACATAATGAAGTTCTTAGTTTTAGCTTCAGTCTATGTGTTGGTGATTTATCTGTGGAATAAAGTTCAATATTATGTATTAAGAAAGTAATAGTAACACTATGCTTCTTACGTCTTTAAATATGTATACATATAAGGTAAATATACACATGCATGTATATACATGCATATTCATCTTTGAATATAATTTTGAAAAATTGCCTTCCTTCTGTCTTTTAACAGGTTAGCTCTTGATAAATGCAAGGAAGCAATTACGTAGAAACGGGGTAGTAGAGAGTAGTTGTTTCTTCTCCTGCTTTCTCCAGAGCCATACTTGTCTCTACTTTCAAGTTGACACTGTCAGTTTAGGAAGGTTCAACGTGGTGCTTATTTTGTTCCAAATCTTTAACAACTCTCTTTCCCTTCCCTTTCTTCTTTATTTCATTTATTCATTTTATATATACTCTTTTGGTATCACTGGTGTAAAATTATTAATTCCTGTGTAATATTTATTAAACTCTTAGTAAAAAACACCATGTCAGTTGCCTTTTCATAATCACCTTCTGGGTAGACATAGAAGGGGTGTTGCTGACTCCTCTCGTTTTTATCTCATTGAATGCTTGGGTGAGTTTTATTTTTACAAAGAGCATTCAGTTTCATTGATTTTCATTATTGTATTTCTATTTTTCATTTCATTGATTTCTGAACAAAAGCTTATTTTTTTCTTTTGCTTGATTTAGACTGAAATTACTTTAGTCTCTAGTTTCCTAAGGTGTAAGATTAGATGATTGATTATGGTTCTTTTTTTCTTTTTCATTACCTTAAGTGCTAGAAATTTCTAAATTATGCTTTTACTTCATCTTATAATTTTGAGAGACTATATATTCATTTTCACTTTGTTAAAATATTTAAATGTTTTCTCTTGAGATTTATTCTGTAATCCATGTGATACTTAGAAAAATGTTACTTAATTTCCAAATATTTGGGGATTTGCCAGTGATCTTTCTGTTATTTATTTCTATATTATTTCCATTGTGGCCTGAGAACATACTTTGTATGATTTCTAGTATTTTAAATTTGTTAATATTTATTTTATACCCTGTAATTTGGTCTATAAAAGGGAATGTTTTTTGTAAGTTTGAGAAGAATGTGTTTTTTCTTGCTATTGAATGGAGTATTGTATAAATGGCAATTAGATCAAGTTGACTGATAGTCTTGTTAAGATCAACTTTTTCATTACTGATTTTCTTTTTTTTTTTTTTTTTTTTTGTAGAGACAGAGTCTCACTTTACGGCCCTCAGTAGAGTGCCGTGGCCTCACACAGCTCACAGCAACCTCCAACTCCTGGGCTTAAGCGATTCTCTTGCCTCAGCCTCCCGAGTAGCTGGGACTACAGGCGCCCACCACAACGCCCGGCTATTTTTTGGTTGCAGTTTGGCCGGGGCCGGGTTTGAACCCACCACCCTCGGTATATGGGGCCGGCGCCCTACTGACTGAGCCACAGGCGCCGCCCCATTACTGATTTTCTGACTGCTTGATTTGTCGGTTAGTTAAAAAGGGGAGTTTAATCCCCAATTATAATAGTGTTTTTTTTTTTTTTTTTTTTTTTTTTTTTTTTTTTTTTGTAGAGACAGAGTCTCACTGTACCGCCCTCGGGTAGAGTGCCGTGGCGTCACACAGCTCACAGCAACCTCTAACTCTTGGGCTTACGCGATTCTCTTGCCTCAGCCTCCTGAGCAGCTGGGACTACAGGCGCCCGCCACAACGCCGGCTATTTTTTGGTTGCAGTTTGGCCGGGGCTGGGTTTGAACCCGCCACCCTCGGCATATGGGGCCAGCGCCCTACTCACTGAGCCACAGGCGCCGCCCTATAATAGTGTTTTTGTCTGTTTCTCCTTTGGGTTCAATATGCTTTTGCCTCCCGTACTTTGACACTCTGTTGTTAGGTACACACGTGTTAATGATTATTATGTCTTCTTGGAGAATTGATCTCTTTATCAGTAAGTCATAACCTTTTTTATCCTCAATAATTTTTCTTGTTCTAAAATTGGCTTTGTCTGAAATTAATATCATTTTATAGCTATCTTTTTACAAGTGTTAGCAGAGTATATGCTTTATTTTTTTATCTATCTGTGTTTTTATATTTAAGATGTATTTCCTGTGAACAGTATATATAGGCAGTATATCGACAGTATATAGTTACTCTGATCTGTGTTTTAATTGGTTTATTTACACCATTCACATTTAAAGTTATTATTGAGATAGTTGGATTAATATCTACTCTTTTGACTATGTAGTTTCCTAACTTTTCTCCTCAAAGAGTTGTTCTGTAGCTCTTTCAGCTGTAATCTATTGTCATTATAACTGAACCATGTAGTTACAGTGGTTAAGATGAAAGGAAGGGAAAATGTTCTCTACTTTTATGATTTTGATGGCTCTCTTTCTGGTCTGTGATCTTTAATTGTTTCTATGGTATAGATTTTTTTCTCCTTTAGAGTAGATAGGAAGACTAGAATGGTCTAAAATGGGAGAAACACTTTTCCCTATAGCTAGAGTAAGGCCCTGGCAATGTCTTTTTCCCTACAGAGTAGGTCTGTGTTACGAAAAATCTTCCATACTTGTTTCACAATGGGTACAGTTCCCTTCCCTTGCAAGAACTACAAGGTAAACTTTCTTGTATCTTCACTATGAAAACTTTGTAAGGTCTCTGGAGATAAAACGCATGAACATGTGGATTCTTCTGAAGACATTTGGCCCCCAGCATTTCTCTTATTCAAGATAATCTACACTCAACTCCAGCAATCCATCAAAATGATCATTTAATTGTCTTACAGGCTCTGAATCTAGCAACTCCCCCTCCATGTGAGTAGATTTCATCTGTCTCTCAGGTTTGTCCTACGACCTTAGTACTCTGATGGGTCCAAAGAAAGACTCTTTATTTTCAATTCTATCTTCCCCTTTTCTTTGTAAGGATGAAACTGACAACCCCCAAGTTCTTTACATGTGACAGTTGAAACCAGAATTCTGGGGCTGAGATTTAAATGTAGGTCTGCCAAACTTGAAATTTTAGATTTTACTTTTATGCAATGCTTCATTATTTTTTTAAACCTTTCATTAAGAAGGCTTAGTTTTCCAGAAAATTACATTTAAAAATTGTAAAATTTTTCAGAAAAATTTTACATTTTTCAGAAAAATTTTACATTTTTTAAATGTAATTTTCTCATATTTCTAGTTTTCTTTCTGTGTTGACTGAGAGTTATGTGAATTTCATGTAACTGTAGTTATATGAAATAAAATGAAAAATTAGATATAATTGGGCTATAATGAACAAATAGACATTATAATCAAGTTTGTTTTATATGAAAACTTGAGATATTCTAGAATCCACTTTGCTGTAATTTTTCAGTTGCTCTAATAAATATCTCAGAGAAAGGCAGTCAAGTACTTAAAGGAAAAGGTGACTGGTACAGAAAAAAAAATAGAGTAGATAGAACAAGTCTGGTCATTTAAATGGGTTGTTAAAGGAAGACAAAACTTGACTATATCACTCCCTAGAGAGCTTCTTGGTGTGAATTTATGAACTCTGGGAGAAGGGCCAAGTTAGGCCTAATTATATTTAGATTAACTCTGCAATTTAAATGCCTAACATTTTTTTCAGTTCCTTTTTTTCTTCCTCTTTTTTTTTTAATTTAGGTTTAAGCCCAAAGGTCTTTATTCTTTGACCATTTCATTATATGAATGTTTTAATTAACTATCACTTCTCTATCTTTCCTTAAAAATTAAGTGATGACAATCTATTCACACATGATGAAGTAAAAAGATATTCATAATAAAATTTTAAATAAAAACACGTTACAACAAATGCACACTCATTATTATATCTGCTTGTTTATTGCCTCCAACTTTTAGGTGACTAATTTTCCTTTAAAAATACTATCCAGAAAATATGAGAATAATATAACATTATATTATATCAATGGCTCAAGACATTGTTGAAGAAAAGAATTTCTTTTTTCTCTATGACTCCTGGAGTATTACTCTTCTTTTTTGATTTCTCCTCCAGTGAATACTTGTTTTATATTTTCTCTTTCTCTCTTTCTTTTTCTTTTTATCCAGATGGCAAGTATGAGGCTCTTTGCTTTCCAATGTTATCTTTTAATGTGGCATCTACATGCTTTTCTAATGTACAGTAGTCTTTAACCTTAATGGGGTCACAGATACTTCTGAGAAAATAACAGCTAAAAATTTCTTTGCAGAAAAATGCATATACAGTACACAGAAGTTTCACATATATAATAATTTCAAGCAATTTATAGATCTTTTAAAGACAAACATTTCTGATCTTTAGGTTAAAAATGCTTGACATATTTTATATGGTACAGGTGATTACTGCCTTCTGTGAGACATGCTGTGTACTTGATAACAGAGAAGTATTCCCTTCCTGAGCCAACATTCTGTTTACTCTTATGTGAGAATGTTCCCTACCTATGAACTGTATAGGGAAGACAACAGGCTTTGTTGAGAATGAATGGACCCCCTGCATATATATAATAAGAACATTGTACTCTGAATATTTTTCTATCTAATACATTATGACAGAAAATTCAAGTAGTCTCTTGTTCCTCTTTACTAGGGAACTACTCGGCACCATTAATTGATATGATTCAATTATCACAATTGGGATCCTTTGTTCTCCTTCTATGTGATCTTACTTGAACTGGGAAGTTGGCTTTTTTCTTCAGTGACTTAGAATTTACTTACAAATTTGCTCAAAATAATTTGCTCAAAATTTGCTTTGACAACTGGGAATTGATTTTTGCAAAAGGCTTTGTTTCCCTCTAATATGTTTTATACTTTCATGACCATGGCAAGGTGAGAGTGCAGCTCTGTAACTCTTAACTTGAGTTTATGGTGTCAGTATCTGCTCTTTAAATTATCATGTAGGTATTGAACAAGCATTCAGACAGCCTCACTGTCAGGAGCAATGGAGAGAAGTAGGCCTCTGTCTGTGTGAGAGTGGTCAGGAAGAAGACTTTCCATTACAATAGACAAACACCAATAGAATGTTAAAGATTCCAGTGAGCTAAGATTGAGTCTGCTAAACTTTTATGTTAAATACTCCAAATATGTACATATGCATGTGTGTGTGTATATATAATAGTTTGTATGTATTAATATAGTTAATGTGCCAGTTACTTCTCTCAAGTTTATGCAAATTAGCCTGTAATTTGAAAACTAGTTTGATAAAGACACCCACAATTTGTAAGGGGGATGATAATATGCATATGATTGACATGAACTAATTAAATGGCCTAGGCCTAGGCTATTGTTTGCCAGGCAGTTATTGAATGGTAAAAGAAAAATGTCATCATCCTGTTTTACTGTGAGATAGGTTTTCACCACCAAGAAGAAAGAACATGAAAGCTCTCTTTCTATCATTATGCCCATTGTGTAATCCCTCTGTATCAAGAGATAATATGGTGATTACATAGTGCTAAGAATACAGGGTTTGGAATTAAAAAACAAAAAATGAAAAACTAGGAGTGAAGTCCTATGTCTATCACTAATTTGCTGTGAGTTTTTTATTACCTTCAGGATCTAATCTTATCATGAGGGATAATAATGAGACTTACCTTGCTGGGTTGTTCAGAATTAACTGAGAAAATGCATGTGAGGCGCTTTGCAGAGTGTCTGGTGTACGTAGGTAATAAAGGTACATGTGTAGTAAAGACAAGCTATTATCATGACCTCTGCATTCCTTCCTAAGTTAATGCCTTTCATCAGGGATGAGTAACAGGCTTGGAACTCTTAGGTGTGAGGTCAGGTAACTCTCATGGTTTAAACTTACTTTTTAATAGAGCGAATAATCTTCATCTCTTGGTCGTATGAGAAGACCAAAAACAGCTGCTTCTGTTCTCTTTGGAGTCATATTCCTAGAACCCTCAGTGATATCTAGAACAGTCCCCACTGCTTTAGTAACTGCCGTTTTTGCTTGGCTTGTCAATTTAAGCAATCTCTTGCTTAGTAAAACATGTTTTACCTTAAGCCTTAATTCCTTCTGCCATTCTCTCTAAAGTGGATCCAACTTTCAAAGATCCTCATCAGGATTGATTCCCAATGAACCATTGGATGACCATGCTTGTGGTCTAGATGTGCTTAAGGTATGACTGAAACTTGCATGTATTTTTTCTCCTCTTTTTAAAATAAAATATTATCAATATTTTCCAGTGTATTGATTGTTTTCATGGTAAATTTTGCAATTATATTCTAGTTATCTTAGTAAAGTTTTTCTAGTAATTTTGAATCAAATATGGTACCCAGATTAATCCTACTCTTGAAGCACAAATATTAATATCCACTTTCAGGAATGTCTATCCAAACTTAGTGACATAACAATAAAGACCAGAACATTTCTGATTTCCATAGCATCTATTTTTAGTGTCAAGCAATTATCTTCACTGTTTCAGTAGGGCATATCTTCTTCATTTTCAGGGAATCTTCCTTTTGCTCTGGTATTTCTCCATATACCTTTATTCATAACAAGGACATTCTAGTCAGTATGTTTTGTCAATTTCAGCTAGAAACATTTTCTTGACAATTTTGTTAGCTTCTAAATCCTAGCTACCAAATCTCCTTTGGTTTACCTTTGTTTTGTATCATGGAATATAAAACCATTTTTCCTATGATACAACTAGATGGTGTTTTTCTATTACAATTTCAGTTCAGTTTATGGTCTCTGAAAGGAATTTAATCATTTTCTCAAGAGATACAATATTTAAAACAAAGATATATTAAAATATAATACTTGGTGCTTCTCCATAAATGATGCCATCCTGAAATTTTATTTAACACTCTGCTCTACATTGGCATCACTCATTCGTTCTGCTTTCTTGCATATTAACGAATTTGTTCTCCTAACGCTTTAAGAATCCCCTTTTTAGGTGAAAACATTGGGGAACAGAGCAGGAGAGCAATTTCCTGTTTCTAAGATGGACTAAATAAGTAGAGTAGAGATTTACACTCAGGACTCTTGATGTGAAAACCTTTGCTCCTCCCACTAGATAACACTAAACTTAGGAAATTGGCATTGATGTTTCTGGAACTAGTCTACAGAGTTTCAAAGGAGATGATTGACTTTGAACATGTGCTTTCATTAAAATATGCCTCTCCTGTCACTGTCACCGATCTTGGGAGAATGTCTGTTATATGTCCAGGCACATAACAACAGTTTCTGAATGATAACAATGTTAAAAGTAACATTTTCTCAGCAATGTCATTTCAGGAACTAATCTATTGTGTAACAGCAATCTCCACAGTTTGATGCTTTCTCTGCAGTGAAGAGAAACTGCAAGCTTTAATATATCATGATGTCTCTTTTATTCATTTATTTTGACTTTTGGTTTAGTGCTTATAAACTACCTATAACAGATTTGTAAGTGAGGCCTTAGTCACCAAATTTGGTAGCATGATGCAGGAGCCTGCTGAACTATTTTATATATTGTTTTACATGCTGAAGAAATTTGGTTGTGGATGCCTTTCTGTATCTATAAACCTCATAACCTGTTACCCTTTTAAGACTGGTACTTCAGAGATAGGCTAATCCACACTTTGTGGGCTACGTATGTTACACAAGCTTCTATTTAATACATGTAGCTATTAAATTGGCTGGCATATGACTTTTGCAGCCATATGATAACAAGTTCAAACTAACTGTTCATTAGTCAGGGATCTCCAGAGAAATAGAACCAAGACAATGTATGTATATGTGAATATATCTATATCTATATTTCTATCTGTAGAGAGATATCTTAATTGATTTACTGTAAGAAACTGGCTTACATGATTGTGGGTCTAGAAAGTACCAAGTCTGCTGTTCCAGTTGACAGGTTGGAGACCCAGGGGTGTGTTGATACTGCACTCTCTAGTCTGAAAGCAGTTTTGAGGCAGAATCCCTTCTCCCAAGGGACCACAGTCTTTCTTAAGACCTACGACTACTTGATGAAGCCTACTTACCTTGTGGATAATAATCTCCTAGTCTACTGATTTAAATTTAATCATACTTTAAAAATGTTTTGACATTGGTATTTGAACAAATGTCTAGCTACTCTTCCTTAGCCAAGTGAATATATAAACTGGGTTTTA
This sequence comes from Nycticebus coucang, assembly GCF_027406575.1. NCBI lineage: Eukaryota > Metazoa > Chordata > Mammalia > Primates > Lorisidae > Nycticebus > Nycticebus coucang. The sequence continues at coordinate 108,193,851 of NC_069786.1, forward strand.
ATTTTTCTATGGTAGATTTATTTAAAAAATTAGTGTTATTTAATTCCAAATATGTTTGGCCTATTAAAATTCTAAAGCCTTCTGTGATGCATACACAAGTTAATACAATATAATTTAAAATTAATCCCTTTGATCTTGAAATTAAAACTGTGTTTATAGTGATAAATTCTATACTTAAATTCTTTGAGGTTATTAACCATTATAACATAATTGAGACTTTATAAAAACTTTGCTAGTACTATGGCTAATTATATTAAGATTAAAAACTTGATTGGCATTCTTCTACATTGATGAAGAAGACCGATAGCCTTTGTTAAATAAATAATCCTTACTGTTTCTGGAAATGTTGACCTGAATTTTTATTTTAAGTACTTTTAAAAAAAAATTTATTTTAATAAAAACAGAATTTTTTTTTGTGGCTCTGGAACATTATTCATTATGTTCTTTATTCTTTAATTTATATTTTATTGTCTTCTAGTCAATAGCCTTCCAATAAGTATTAGTTTTCTATGTTCATTATGGTAAAAATGCTACTCAGAATTTAGCTTATTTTACCATGTGTTCATTATGGTAAAAATGCTACTCAGAACATATAGCTACTCACAAACACAAGAATACTCTCCAGAATAACTTGTTTTTAAATTGACTTGTTCCTTTGTTTCAATGTTTCTTATACTTAACATGTTTTAATGAAATTGGTACTGCATATCTGGAGAAAAGCATGTGTTAAATTATGTTACACATAATAAATCTCAGTGGCTTAATAAACTGAGGTCTTGCTTCTTTTTTTTTTTTTGAGACACAAAAATTGCCTTTATTCGAGGATGCTTGGGGTACTTGGGGGTATAACTTTCCTCCCGGCTTCTCAGTGGTTCCGAATGGTATATTTTCTCCTTCTGCACTCATAGGTCCACACTCACCCCCTCATACCAGGAGGCATGGATTCTCCAGGCTACTCCCATTTCAGTTCACAATGTGAGTTGGGTATTTCTTTAAGTGTGTGTATGTAAAATGCTTTATGAGGACCAGAGAGCTCTCTCCAACAGTAGGTTGTTATTTATTTATTTATTTTTTTGTAGAGACAGAGTCTCACTTTATGGCCCTCAGTAGAGTGCCGTGGCCTCACACAGCTCACAGCAACCTCCAACTCCTGGGCTTAAGCGATTCTCTTGCCTCAGCCTCCTGAGTAGCTGGGACTACAGGCGCCCGCCACAACGCCCAGCTATACATCCAGGGTGTCTCAGTGTGGGAGTTCTGCTCATCATAATCGTAGTAGAGATTTGATTTGCTCACATGCACCATGATAACTCAATATTCCAGGAGAAAGGATACTCACAGTGAGTTGTATGCACTGCTTCTTAAGGCTTCCACCGGGAAGTGACTGATCCCACTTTCATTAACCCTTTGATAACAACCAACCCAAGGGAACAGGGCCATGTGCCTAACTGAAAAGTAGATGAGGAAGCGTCATTCAACTCTCAGCCTGGGAGGAGAGGAAGTGGAATATGCGATACTTGTGAACAGTCCCATTGATAAGATTGGCACAATTTCAGGGTGATTCTGTATCAAGAATGATTTTAACTTTAATACATGGCTAAGAGTGATTCAGAAAGAAATCAGTTATTTCATGTAGTGAGAGCAGACAGGGGGTCTCAGAGTTGATGCAGGAGCTCAAGAATTATATAAAGGTTCAGCCCTTTTTCATCTTTTTCTGTCCTCCTTTTCCCAGAATCATGGATTTTTGTCTTGGTCTGGTCACCTTGTGTTTTCTGGAAGACTTCTACACCTGTAAATATCATGTCCTCACGTATTTGCCATCAAATTAGGAAGGAGGGAACAGATTTTCTTCCTTGATTTCTCCCTCTCCTTATACCTTCTCTGGATAAAAATATTTCTTAGAAGAAATAACAAAGCAACTTGGCTTTCTTAGCAGACTTTATTTTTCATTAATTAGAACCCATCACCTGGCAACCCTTAGCTGAAAGGAAACCTAGGAAAGTATCTGAAAAGGATATCTAAAAAGGGGGCCAAAAGTGAGTATAACTGATTTAGAAGATAATCATGGCTTTACCATCTTCTTACTCTGGGGCTGGAAATGGTGGGTGCCCACATTTCCCTTTGAACAAACTGTAACTCTGATATTAACAGAGAAGGGGAAATGACTGTGGTGAGAACACAAGATCATCTTCCACAGGAGGGAAAAAAACCTTTCAAAATTGAATAGCGAGATGATGGTAGTTTGCAGTAAATTGTAAGCAAGGCAGATTATCATGTTGTCTAAGCTAATTAAAAGGCAGGCCGTAAGAGGATAACATCATTTCAGCTGGGGTGTCAGGGTAATCATTAAGGCAGTAATAAATGAGCAGATTTAAGGGAAACTGGAAGGATTTCAATGACAGAAAAGGCATCCCAGGTGGAAAATAGTAAAGGCAGAGCCAAAGAAATAGAAATTTCAGGGAATATGGTAGAATTAAATAGCATAGAGCCATGAGCATCACACAACAGCTTGAGCTTTTTAAGAATCTTCGTAACTTTGGGGCAGTGAGGTCTGGCCATTGCTTCAGACTTAGACAATCTCAATTCCATCTCAGTTCTACAATTTACTAGCTGTGATGGAACATTAAGCAGGTTTACTAATATCTCTAAGTCTTCATTTCCACATCTCTAACAAAAGGAATAATAAATGATGCCTACTTATTTGAGTTCAGGTATGTCAAGCTGCTACAATGAATAGATGCAAGAGTGTAATGGCTGAATTAAATTAGTAGTTTGTTTCTCATTCACATAATAAAGTAGTTGAAAGTTTCTGCTTTATATAGTCACTTAAGGACCCAGGATACCATAGACTAGCACCTGATACAGGTAAGTCACAAATAAATGTTAACTGTTATTAATGTTAGCCATAGATTTGACTTAGAAACCAAAAAGCTTAATAGGAAATTGAAAGTAGTATGTTTTCTTAAACCACAAAAGCATAATGTTTCCATTCATTTATTTTGAGTGAAAGAATGAGACATTAGAACTGAAATAAGGATTATTCTGGCAAATATACACAGGATGGGTGTACGAGGGGTGTGGGGATTCTAGGAAGACAAAAGTGTTAGGAGACAATTATAATAGCGTAGGCAAGAAGTGCTGGCATCAGGAGGAGAATGAATGGGTGCGAAAAAGAAGGGCCAGATTCAACAAATTCTCCCATTCAAAGGTTTTGAAAGTCTCAGATATGTTGTATTTCTACATGTCCCCAAATCAAACATGTGTTTGGTGTCCAATTTCATCACTAGCAAAATCAAAGGATTTCTTTTATAATCTCTAGTTTTGTGATAATACTTGGATTTGAAGGCAGAAAAATAGAATAGAGGGGTATTCTGGGAGATCACCCAGAAATTTGTTATGTGAATCTTTATTCTGAAACCAAGCTAAAATCATTTTGTGTTGATTCCTCTGTTCACTGAAGAATATTATTTCTCACAGACTTTTTATGTGCCCTATATTAAAGAATACATGTAGTCACTTCTTTGATCTTTTTTTTCTCCTTTTGTGCTTTGGTTTTCTCTTTTCTAGAGTAATTAATCCCAAATCTCACTGATTCCAATATCAAAAAATACCAAAAGCAATATATTAAACTATCAATAACCTAGAATTATGTCAGTTAATTTATTTAGCCTTGTGCATAACTAAAATTCTTCTCATTTCTCACAAATAGCTTTATCTAGGAACTGTGTTTTCCTTCCTTTTCTAAAAAATGCTGGAGAGTTGGCAAAGAGGAATAGGGTGAAAAACAGAAGTAGAATTCACAAAATAAAAAAAAAAAAGCAAGTCACAGACTCATTGGTCATACTTACAATGATTAGAAATTCTTTGAACTATTTATTTACTTTGACCATTAACTGTTACCCTTTGTAGAAGCGTTATAACTTTGTGATACCAAGTTACCTTCATGTTATTAAAACAAATCCAAAATACATCATGTCTTTTCTCACTAGGCAGTTTCTATATCCTTGATGCCTATCTGAGTTTTTTGGCCTTTGAGGCTTTGCTTGGATGACTCTTAAATTTCAGAGTGGTTCTCTACCCCCATGAATCAGACCTTTTCTTGGGGCATGTCTGTGGGAAGAGGGGTTTTCAATGCACTTACAAGGGACAAAATTCAACTTCTCCCTCAGAACTGGAACAATTGAGGAGAATAGTAGCTAAATAATATAATTTTTAAAATAAGACAACTTTTTGTTCTTTTTCATCCAGTGCTTCTCAAACTTTAATGTTTGTGGGGAGGAGAAGGCTGAGATACTGCATGGTAATACAACTGGTCCAGGGACCACACAATGAGCAGTAATGAAGCCATCTCTGTTGGTCCCAGAGCTGCAAAATTGTTTTACTTTTGAAAGCTGAGCTTGGGCATCTGAGACTCAGCTGTCTTCACCAGAACATTTCTGACATGACACTTTTTTGGTGTATATGTGTGTGGGCATATGTGTATAATGTTACTTCATAAGCTAGAGCCTTATGTCACCAGAGATTATTTTGACTAGGCCTCAGTCACCAATATAATAAACCGCAAGACATATTCAAGTGACAGTGAAAGTTTATTTCAAATAATAAAATGTTTATTTGAATACATTTCTATCTTCCCCTTTAATAAAAAATGATATATATTCTAATAAACATGCCCATGGCTGAGATTCAACTGGAGCACCATCCTGGCAGGACTTGTTATTTATGGCTGATGTCCATGCGTACTGGTTAGGGACAGTGCCTGCTATGGGGATTGTACCATCTGATGTTGCACAGCTTGGCTACCCTCTCTAAGTGTGTTTAAGTGTAGTGCAGCAGTACAAACTCCTTTCTTCTGTTCTGAGTGAGCTCAGCATTTTTCACAGTTGATCCTACCGAAGCAATATCTGGAATGTATAGGAACCAAGATATTCACATCTGTATTGCTATTGGATTATAGTTCAAGGGTCTCTCGAAATCACATCGCTCCTTTATTTCCATGTACCAGGGCTGAGGAATTCGGCAACCCTAGGCACACGTTATAACCATTCCCCCGGAGTTTAAGCCACTTTCTCAGGATACGGAAAAGTGAGGGGGAAAGAGTCTGTGGACATTTTCTCCTTCGGGGGGCCTTGGCAACTCATTTCGTCTCCCTCTCTTTCTCTTTCTCCCTTTTCCCTGGAGCACCAAACACAATCTCCTCAAGGAGTGTAGGCTTTTCTCACTTTAGGAAGGTAAGTATTTTCAAGAAAGTCTGCTTTTGCCCTTCAACGTGAACCTCTACTGAAAACAAAAACAGGGATGAGAGTGACAGCTGTAAATTTGGGGGAACAAAACACAGTTAAATGTTACAATAGAAGTACCTAGCCAGGTCTCTTTGGCAGTCCTGTTTTAGGTACATTCTCTGTGCTGTCATCCTGGAGCGGGCACCTGTTACTTCTGGCTGATAGCTTTCCTTTGAGTTTTCCTCCCATTGCTCAGATCCCGAAGTATCATTAACATCCAAAGAGTCTGACCCTGAATTTCTAGATCTCCCCCAGCCCTGCTCTAAGTGCCTGCTGCTGACGTCACTATTTATCTGCTCTATGCTGGCAGTTTCCCAACTGAGTCCCTGGATCTCTTCTGCACAACACTGTGTAAGTTTCTCTAATCTCATGTAAGAACTGAAATGATTTTCATCCCTTCCTGACTGAAGGTATACAAATTTGGTATTTGCCTCCTCGGGACTTTATATCCTAAAAAGTGCTTTTAAAACACAAAGTGAGGGGCGGCACCTGTGGCTTAAAGGGGTAGGGCACTGGTCCCATATGCCAGAGGTGGTGGGTTCAAACCGAGCCCCAGCTAAAAAACAAACAAACAAAAAAACAACACAACATGAGTCTTAGGTGAAGGCTGACGCATCCTGGGCCTTTCACTGACACATCACCTGGAGGAGGGGCCCTGAAGGTGCTCCTTAACCCACCTCTAGTTTCTGAGAGGTTCTCGTTTTGCTATGTTTCTTTATCTTGTTTGTTCTGCAATACAAAGTCCTCCTGTCTTGGAAACCACTCTGGACTTTGTAGAAGCCCCCAGCTATAGTGCCTAATACCACCCTGAAACCACTGCATTTCTTCTGCCTTCTGTTCTGGGCCCTAAGACCAGGACTATAATGCAGATCGCACACTCCTGGGCTCTCTCCCAACTCTCCTCTCCTAGTGGTGGAGAGGAGGGTGGACCATCCCTCCCTTTAAGACAGGATTTCAAATTTTGCTCACAATTCTTTCACAACTGGTGCGGCTACATATGTTATCCTTCATAGGTTTTCTACTCACGACATTTTGCCTTTAAAAACCAACCTTGTACACTTTGATACCAAGGTCAGGTCCCAGAAGTTCAGCTGAAATATCTACTCTCAAATGGAATACTCTGCCAGCACTCTAGCGCCAAGAACGTGGCTGTCTTCATCTTGTCCCTTTCCTTCTGGGAGGTTCCAACTCACTGGGTGTCTGCCTTCACCCTAGGCGGCTTGCTCCTTTCCTCAGTCTGGTGGCTTGCTCTGCCTCGGGCACAGCCTGGCCCTGTGCTGTGCTAGTGCTTTTTGCACCCCTGTCTTTACTATGTCACCTGCACTAGGAGTGGGGAAGATTTGTGCTGTGCCTTATTGTACAGCCTTATCTGCCAAGCAAGCATGTACAGGGAGCCAAAGATAACCATTACCCTGAGTTCAGTTGTACTTGCCCCATACGTTACAGTGTCCCACCAAGATCCTGAGCTGACTGATGGAGGGTCCTTCTTTGTCAGGTCTATCTGGTCTGTTCTCACTCATGAACTCAAATCGCTCCCTTTTTGAATTGATACATTTTCTTTTCTTTTCTAACCCCTCCTCCATTCTTTTACTGTGGAGCCCAGTTCTTATAATTTTCCAATTTAATTATCAATCACTCAATTCTATTTTATTTTACTTTAGATGAGCTGAGTTGTGACAGACATACGAGGTACCACAGCTGGAACATTTTGGGGTTAATCAAACATTTTCTGTTGCCAGAGTAGGTTACTGTCCATATTTTCATGTTGATTGTTAAATTATCCTCTGTGTCTTCCCCAACTTAGTTAAAAATGCTCCTTTTTATTAGTTAAGTTGACACGTACCATTAACAAGGAAGAGGTGTGGGGTATTTCTCAGTTTTAGTAACAAAGATGAAAAAGTTCTGCAAATAATACTACCCTGATGCATGTTCACAGTGCCTGGCATATAAAAGTGCTTAGCATGTTTTCAAAAAATACTTATTTCTGAAGGATAAGACACATACAGTGAAGTGCACACATTTACAATACACATACAACAGTAAGGGCACAGCTCAATTAACTTTTATAAAGTAAGCTCATTCATGTAATTGTCAACTAGATCAAGAAATCAAAGTTCACAGTATACTTGCTCACTGTTATACACTCCTCCCTAAAGTAAGTCCTATTCTGACATTATCAGCAGAGATGAGCTTGCCTTGTGTTTGAATTTCATATAAATGGATTTGAGCTCAATTTGTATCTACCAAGCTGTACGAATTTCATAAAACTTCTGTTGTCTGATTTCTTTTGCTCAACATCATTTTGATAAGATTCATCTAGGTTGTGTGTAATTTGTTCAATTTCCTTGTGTATTATATTACATTTTTTTTATTTTTAAAATTTTTTTTTAAAAACTCAATACCCAAAATTCTACCAGGCTTATCAATATTTAAAATTAATGTGAATGGCTTAAATTGACCTCTAAAGAGGCACAGGTAGGCTGACTGGATACAAAAACTCAGGCCAGATATCTGCTGCATACAAGAATCTCATCTTACCTTAAAAGATAAATATAGTCTCAGAGTGAAGGGTTGGTCATCTATATTTCAGGCAAATGGAAATCAGAAAAAAGCAGGTGCTGCAATTTTATATTGCATTTTGTAAAAATAACACAATTTATTTATTCTCCTATTGCTGGACTTTTAGGTTTTTCTCAACGTGGGGCTAATAATAATATTGTTATGAATATTACTGTATTTGTTTATATATATGTGTGTGTGTGTATGTATAAATACATTAGATATACATACATATATACCTAAGTCTTTAAGATTCAAATTCTTAGTGGTAGGGTTTAACATTACTAGATACTGATATATTCCAAAGTTATCACATCAACTTATACTCCTATAAGCAATGTTTGATACGTCCACTTTTGTCACATTTTTGTAAACACTTGTTATTGTCAGTCTTTTAATATTAGTTCTTTTAGTGTGTATATGGTGATATTTTATTATAATTTTTCTTTATGCTTTACTGATGATTATAGTAGTTGACAATCTTTTGTTGGTTTATTGACCATTTTGTTAAGCACCTTTTTAAGACTTTCACCCATTTTTATGTTTTTTTAATTGAGTTATCTGCCTTGTTCTTAAACATTCTTGATAAGAACCCTTTTTCTGTTACATGCATTTAAATATTTTCTCTCACTCCATGTCTCATTTTTATGTTTTACACTGGTGTCCCTTGATGAATCTAGTCCTTAATTTTAATGCATTTCAATTTCTTAATTTTTCCTTTATGTTTAATTTTTTTATGTGTATGTGTCCTGTTCAAGATAACTTTGAATATTCCAAAGTCATTAAGACATTCTTTTGTTTTACCTTCAAAACATTACATTGTAATCTCTTCCATCAAAATTTATTTGTGTATAATATCAGGTATAAATAATGATAATATTTTCTCACATGCATAGCAAATTGGCTCAGCACCATCTGTTAAAAAGAGCATCCTACTGACACTATACTGCAAGCTGACTTTGAAATATTGAGTGTCTCAATAGATGTGGTTTTGCTTCTGAATCTCCTATTTTATTCCATTGGCCGAATCGTCTATAGTTGTATCATTGCCACTTTGTTTGAATCAATATAATTATGTAAGAATTCTGTTTTCTCTCTCTCTTTTTTTTATTGTTGGGGATTCATTGAGGGTACAAGAAACCATGTTACACTGATTGCATTTGTTAGGTAAAGTCCCTCTTAAAATTGTGTTTTGCCCCCAAAAGGAGTGGCCCACGCCAAGACTCCACCCCCTCCCTCCTTCCCTCTCTCTGCTCTTCCTCACCCCCTCCTTCTTTCTCTCTCTGCTCTCCTTTTCCCCCACCCCCACCGTGTTATTAATTGTCCTCCTATCAAAATTGAGTATTCTTTACTAAGAATAACCAAGCCGTGGTATATGTATACCATGTAATACTATTCAGCTATTAAAAAAATGGAGACTTTACAGCCTTTGTATTAACCTGGATGGAAGTGGAACACATTATTCTTAGTAAAGAATTCTTGACAGTTGGTTGTATAAGTTATCCAATTTTGATCTTCAAGATTTTACTGGTTATTTGGCTTATTTATCATGTGAGTTTTCACCAAAAAAAATCTTGCTGTGACTGCCTAAATAATAGATCCATTCTGGGAAAACATATATCTTTATGACGTGAGTTTTTCTATCCATGTACTTTAGATATTCCATTATTTATTTATACTCTTTTTATTGGGTCTTTACTTTTTTACTTTTTTCAATAATGACTTATGGCTATACAATTTACATAATTTCTAGATTTATTATTGAGTATTCCATGTTTTTTGAAGCTACTATACACTGTAGCACTTGCTGAACTTAATTTTTTATTTTCTTGTGTATGTAAATATAGTTAATATTTTTATGTTACTTCATTTTTTCATTGTAATATTTTGTTTAATTTTTGGTTATTTAGATATAATTTTATATATAATGAACCCAAGAGAATATTCAGAGAAACTATTAGAATTAATGAACAAATTTGCCAATTAGCTGCATTTATAAAACTAAGATAAAAACAAATAGCAATAAAAAAGGGAAAATCTCTAATTCTTTGGAAAGCAGATGATAAGCTTCTAAATTTGGGTTTACCTCATTGCACTTCCTTTCTGCCCAGTGGGTTGGCATCTAATCTGGGCTGTTTCGGAAGCTCCGAAGTCCAACATTTTGCCTCTATATCCCTTTAAGACTGCTAAACACTTGACTCAGTTTTTTAGGCTTTCAGCCACAAATCTTTATACAATCTCTTAGCCTCTTGCTTTTTTATGTCAGTTAGAATCAGCGAAGGCCAGGAGATGACAAGTACCATCAAATGTTAGATCAAGCTCAATGTGCTTCCCTTTTCTAGGGAATTGACCTTCAATTACAGGCTACTTCAATAGCATTTTTATGCCTCCAAACATTTTTTAAAAATTTAATTTTCTATACTTGGGAGGCTAAGTCAAGAGAATTGCTTAAATCCAAGAGTTTGAGGTTGCTGTGAGCTATGACGCCGCGGCACTATCGAGGGTGACATATTGAGACTCTGCCTCCAAAAATAAAGAAGAAAAAATTAATTTTCTATAGCTCTTCAACTTTTTCTCATACGAATCTTACCAAACAATAGAAGATAATACATTTAAATTCCCTTCTCTCATCTCTCTTCGGTAAAATAAGGTAGTATTACCTGCTCACTCTACCCCAAATAATGTGATGTATTTTGTATATCATAAAGCATCATGAAAATTCAAAATCACTATCTTTCTGATTTAATATTCTCCTTTATTTTAAAAATCTTTCTCCCTTCATGTTAAATTTCCTGTTAACCAATTTTTCTGAATTTGGCACAGTTTTAAAATAACATATCCTACATTGATTTCTTAAGTGATGTATCATGATTTTTATATTGAAACAAAAGATATGAAGAAATTATGGTTTCCCTCATTATATTCTATTGAATAAATACAGTTAAATCTCAAGAAATGAGAATATCTTCCTTCTTTTATTTATTTTTTTAATATGAAAGTTTTCTTCTCTGATTCTCCTTGTCATTCACTTCCTCTATAATGAATTTTCCATTGAAGCCCACTGTATTCACACCATTTTATAAGACTTGAGAATATATTTTCTGCACTCTGAAGATAACCTTTTCCTCACTATTTTCCAGACGTGGCATATTTTAATGAAACTGCTTGCACAGAAGCTGGCACGTTACCTGCTTCACGCCTTTCGTGACACTGATGCTTTTCTGCTCTATTTCCTAGGTCACCCCATATGATTAATAGGTTTCTCTTCTTTTGGTTTCTTATCTGTTTGTTAACCTTCAAGTAAATGATTATAAACATTCACTTAATCATCTTTCAAAAATCAGTAATTATCTGCATTTGAAGTGCATATTAGTGATGCCATTATCAATCAGAGCCATGTATCAAATACTTGCAGACTGTGTGACATATTGTGTGTTAAAGACACCAGGAAACACTTCCACCCCCACCTAGATTGAGGTCAGATCCCTGAATTCTGTGATTGGAGCTTTGTTGAGAAAGAGACTTGTGTGATTCAGTGGGTAAGCCCGAGAAAAGAGGCTGAGCATTTGAACTGCGTCTCCCTAATTGTGCACACATTATTTGATCCCTCTGGGCCTCCTCTCCAAGCCCCCTTCTCCAGGCCTCCTCCTGGTAGATTCCACCTCCATTATGCTGGTATGATTCAGATTGTAGATCATTGCCAGGGGGTCAACTCTCATTTTAAAATGTGAATGCCCTCCTTGGGGATTAGCATACTGTTATGCTCATCTTTATTTATCCTGTAAACACGTAATGTATATTTATAAAATTGATTAAAATAAAGGAGCTGCATGAAAAGTTCATTAACCTAGTCATAAGGCACTTTGGTAATGTGCTTTAGAAAATATAATCATAAGAGTATTACAATTGCATTATATTACATTGGATTGTTTGCCCTTTTCCTGTTTTCAATTCCAGAACTCTCCTCAAATGCATGCAGCAGGCATTTAGCAGATCCTTATCAAGACTGCACTTGGCAAGGTGTTAAGAATCTGTACCTCTGTGTTAATATTAGCAGAGTCATTATACCTTTCTCAGTAAGCACTCCCAAATAAAATTAAAGGTATCAGGAAAGCTCGTTGTACATACCTAACACGTTCCTTGATAGTTCTTATTTCAGGTTATTTTTTTAGTGAAACTTCTTAGCAATCTTTAAGACTCCTTTATTCTTAATCAAGATTGTGGTGAGGATAGATGTTTGGCCTTTTCTCCTTTTTAAATGTTTATAATTTTTTTTGTTTAAAAGCAGGATTAAAAATTTTTTTTTTTTGGTAATGACTCTAGTATTTATGATTCAGTTGACTCTTTTCTGCCTTGATATCACCCTGAACCAATCTCATCCTAGGGGATAATTTGGTTTTGGTTTTTTTCTCCAGAGACATTCATTAGTGCTAATGTCCATGGTCATCCCACTGTTTTTATCCTAAAAAGCAGATAGCCCTCACATCAGGGATATCTTATGAAATATTTAATTTTCTGTGCCTGAGCTTATGTTACGATCATTGCTGCTATTTTTCCTTTTTTAAGCTGTTGCTCCAGATGAATTTTATAAATGAAAATATAGATACTAATTGTTATAGTAATAATAATTTGATTAGAAATTTGTAAGTTAAGAGAAATTAAATATATATATGTAATAAGTAAACAGTTCAAATATCCACAATGATATTTGGTTAATAGTGGGACTTCAAAGCATATAATGGGAGTCCATATACTTTTGTGTTTAACATATTATACTCTAGTTACATTTTATAAAATAATAAGATAATTGAGATCAAGAGGGAATAAAGCATAATGGACAAAGCACACATATAAGTTTTAAAATTTCATTGTTTTAAGTCTTAACCTTGACATTTATCAAGTGCATGTCCTTGGGCAAATCACCCGTTTGAGCGTCTATATTTTAAACTGTTACACTAAAGATTATATACCATTGCCCCACATCCACAGTTTTGCTTTCTGCAGTTACCCTGCCTTAATCAGGGTCAGAAAACATTGTATGTAAAATTCCAGAGATAAGCAATTCCTAAGTTTTAATCTACAAGCCACTGTGAGTAGCATGATGAAAGCTCGTGCCATCCCTCCCTGTCCACCAGGACATGAGTCATCCCTTTGTCAGGTGTATCCACACTGTATCTGCTACCTGCCTGTTATCTAGCAGCTCTCAGTGATCAGATGGATTGTGGAAATAGCATAGTGTCTGTGTTCAAGTCACCCTTATTTTACTTCATAATGGCCCCAAAGTGCAAGAGTAGTGATGCTGGCAATTCAGATATGCCAACAAGAACCTTCCTACAAGTAAAAAGGCAAAAGTACTTGACTTAATAAGAAAAGAAAAAAATACCTGAGCTTGCTAAGAGCCACAGGAAGAACAAATATTTTATCTGTGAAAGAAGGAAAAAGAAACTTGTGCTACTTTTGCTATGGTACCTCAAACTGCAATAGTTACAACCAGAGTGAGTAAGTGTTTAGTTAGGATGTAAAAGGCATTAAATTTGTGAGTGAAAGACGTGAACAATAAAATAGGTTCCAATTGATGGCAATGTGTGGTGCCAGAAAGTATTGAGCCTACAAGATGACTTCTGAAAGGGATCCCCTCAATCCCCTTGGTGTCAAACAGTGACACCAAGGCATTTGTTGCCCTGAGTGATGCCTGCGTCACCCACCTCACGGCATCTAATCGCATATGGACTTGACCATTCTCACATGAAGATGAAGAAAAGGGAATACAGTACAAATAAGGTATTTTTAGAGGCAGAGAGACTACATTCACATAACTTTCATTAGAGTAAATTGGTATAATTGTTCTATTTAATATTAGTGGTTGTTGTTAGTCTCTTACTATGTATGTATAGGGAAAAGCACAATATATACGGGGTTGGGTAACATCTGCGGTTTCAGGCATGAACTGAGAGTCTTGGAATATATCCCCCATGGACAAGGGGGGATTACTGTTGCAGGTAATTTGTTCTGTGATTTGTTTTGGTAAGCTAATATTAAGAATTGGTACTCATGTGTTCGTAAATAATGAAGTGCTTGGGTGGCGCCTGTGGCTCAGTGAGCAGGGTGCCGGCCCCATACCGAGGGTGGTGGGTTCAAACCCGGCCCAGGCCAAACTGCAACAGAAAAATAGCCGGGCGTTGTGGCGGGCGCCTGTAGTCCCAGCTGCTCGGGAGGCTGAGGCAGGAGAATCGCTGCAGCCCAGGAGTTGGAGGTTGCTGTGAACTGTGTGACGCCACGGCACTCTACCGAGGGTGATAAAGTGAAACTCTGTCTCTACAAAAAAAAAAAAATAATAATAATAATAATGAAGTACTTCCAATATGGTCTCAGTTCCTCTTATTTTTCCCCTTTTCACTTGTTTGCACTGGTCTACTAATTTGTTTTTCCCATGCAATAAGCAGTTAAGATGAGAATATTAACTGAAGCTCCATTAATTGGAGTTTCATGAATGAAGCAACACAATACATCTTTAGTTTCCCTAAGGACCCTTCAAAATAGGTATTGGGGTTTCTCTGAAAAGTAGTATTTAATTACACCCCACCTATTTTCTAAGCTCTAAACCAATTGAGAAGCAGATATAGGAAGGAGTCTAAGAGGGATTAAAATATCAGGATTTCAGTTGGAAGGCAGAGCTGGAACTTACAAGTGCAAATTAGCCTCTAAGTTCTCCACCTGCAGGCAGATAAAGTTCTCAGAGAAGATACCTTGCCAACTGCAGGAGAGAACTCTGAATTCCTGTTCAGAGTACTTCCAGGGTCTATATTCTGAAGGACTTGAGACTCCAAATCCAAGAAAAACATCCTCATACCTACCCAGGAACGTTAATATATTCTAAAGAATGCTTTAGTCCTGTACACAGGATGTCGCAGCCTACAAATGGGAACAGTCACTGTAACAACTTAACCTTTCACAATAGAAGGATGTGGCTAATGGTGTCAGATTCTTCCCATCTCTCCCATTATAGTAAGTCCATCTCTACCTCCTGCAAGGAAGTGTGCATTAGGGTTGTAAAGGCAGATAGTCTCAGGTTTTGTAAAACTACTTACTATTCCTTACTAGGGTGTGGAGTGGGTGGCGATTTTTTTGAAACCCAGGAAGTGGACCATGGCTCCCTCTAATGGAAGTTAATACTTACTTCTTCCAATTTATAGATAAGATCACTGGACCTCAGGGTGGTTAAGTAACTAGCATAAAGTCTCACAGGGAGTGGATGATGCAACAGGAATTCAATTCCACATTTTTTTTTATTTCACTGTCTACATTCTTTAAAGGTAGTTAAGGAGGCAGCTACACAACCAAACTGACATGGCAATGTGTTATGGGACACCACAGCTGCATATTATCAATAACCAAGCACAGATTTTTATCTGCTTTTGAGGATCATCATGCAAATAAAATAGTGATTTACAAACAAAGTTATAAACATATTGTGATTGTTTTCACAGTTAATGTTTCTCTATATCAACTTCCTCTTTTATAGAATAAAGTTAATGATTCCTGGCTACCTCTTGAATTACTGTGAGGATTAAACATAACAATGTTCCTGGAAGTTGTTTGTAAGCAGCTATAAAGCACTACACAAATGCAGGTTATCATTATTGATTTGTACATTAAGTGCTGGTCCTAAAACATGAATTAGTTAGTACTATAATGATGAAAATTTGAACTATAAAATATGTTAGAGAATGCTGGTATAAAGTAAACAGAGGTTGAGACCATAATTTCAGGTGAAAAAAAAATGTAGCCAAAAGACTGATTAGACTAATTGAATATTGCATTGCATTGATTTTGTGGTTTCTTTCTATTTTCCAGCTCAGAATGCAGAGAAGCTTATAGGTGAGGGGATCGGAAAACATTCATGTAAATTTAACTCAGCATTTTTGAGTAGCAAGATTCCTCAATCAGAAGCTCAGGAGTCATCTGGAATCTTATTAAAAATCACAGAATATCAGAGCCCACTCCTGACCTACTGAATCAGAATCCACTGTTTAACAAGTTTTAGAAACACTGCTTTAGAGAAAGTTTAAGAACTCATTACACCTGTAAACTCATGTGTGATTATTTGATTTCTGTAACACAACCAGGAAAATTTTCCTTCAACAGCATTTGGAATATACTTAGTATCTTTAATACTATCATTGCCATGTTCTATAATAATAACTATTTAGAAAAACAAAGACACTAGTCATCTATGCAGATTTTTTCTTTTATTTCATGTTTGTACTTTCTTTTCCTTTATTAGTTTCCTATTTCCTTCAATGTCCTCCCTAGATTTATATATTCATTCATTTACTCAATAATCATTTTTTTTAATGGTGATAATGTACCAAACACTGCTAAATTATGAGTATATAAAAAAATGGAGATAGTATGAGTTTTTTATCTCATGGGGCATACAGTTTCATGGTAGAAGATAGGAATGAATAAATACATAAGTAGCAACTGAGAAAAGAGCTCTGAAGACAGGGCAGTGAGGCTAGTGCTACTTCAATATAGTTGCCTGGGCAGGTCATCAAAGATGGTGGCATAGCATTGCAACACCCTTGAAGGATGAGAGGAAGAAAACCATTTGAGAGTGGGGTGGAGGCAACTGTACTAAGGGTTTCAGGATAAAAAGAGCTTGGTGTATTATGGAAGCCAATGGGAGGGTAGAGTCTCTGGAATGGGCCAGGTGAGGTGGACAGTTGCCAAAGATGAGTTTGAAAGGGAAGCAAGACCTAGATTAGGCAGAGTCTTGCAAGCCAAGGCTAAGTGCTTGTCACTTGAAATGCTATAAGAAATTGATGTCTTTTAAGCAGATGGAGACAAGTGAAGGTTGACAATTACATTTAAAACATTAAATTACATTTAATACATAAAAAAAGGTTTGATTTATTTTCAAAAGGATTACTCCTGTGACTGCTGTATGGAATGTGAACCTGCAGGAATAACGCAGATGGATTAGATGAGAGTGCTGGGTAGATTTTTAGGGAGATTTGCTTGTATTGGTGCTTGTTCCGTTAGATCCATTCCTCACTGTTACCTTTTCTGTCCTGCTATGTTTCCCCACTGTAGCTAGCTCCTGCTTCCGCTGCCACAGGCACCAGGTGGAGACTGGAAAAGGAGAGTGCATCTCTGCATGTGCAACAATTCACCCATGGCCCCAGTGCTTGCTCTGGTTCCAGCTCCAGCCAGATGTTGCTGAACTCTAGGCCCCAGCCCCTGGCCCTATTGCTTGTCTTTGGGTTGCTTCACTACCATTTAGCTTCTCAGTTCTTTAATCACCTGTGTAATCAATTCTCTGCGTACGATTTCCTTTTCTGTAAATATCTAAGTTTTCCCCTTTCCTGTTAAGACTCTGATTTATATAGCGCCTAAGAGGGAAATAATTAAGAATGTCACTCAGATTTTAACTTTCATCAGTTGGGTCTGAAACATGGGGAAAGTACAGTTTTGAAAGAGAGATGTCAGTAATTCACTTTTCGGCATGCCGGTCTGCATGACTCAAATACAAACCTCTAGGAGGCAGCTATCTATGGAAATCTACCCCTCACAGTAGATTCTGAGTTTATTAATCTCTGAATCATTGTATATTGATGGTGCTTATTGTCATGGGAATGGGTAGCTTATGCAGGGAAAGATGTAGACAGATAAGAGGAAAGGAATTTAGGCTGAATCGTAAAGAATTTAAAGTTGGTTGGTGGAGGAAAAGCCTGTAAAAATAACTAGAGAACAGGGTGGTGCCTGTGGCTCAAAAGGGGTAGGATGCTGGCCCCATATGCTGGAGGTGGCAGGTTCAAACCCAGCCCTGGCCAAAAACTCCAAAATAAATAAATGAATAAAAAATAACTAAAGATCAGGCGAGAATTTCCTGGATTTGAGTTAGTAAAATGGCAAACATGTAGAACATGTCCAGCACATGTTTCTCGTGTCATATAAATTATGTTGTCATGTGAAATGCCAACATGTGATTAGTAACACAAAGGCAGTGAAATGATGTAGGCCCTGAAAACAGAGAAGAAAGACAAGATGAATTCTACTTTAATTGTGAAATGATTTGGCACTCCTGATTTGAATACACATTTTGATTTGTGTGCCCTGGGCTGGGGGCGGGGCTGCCTGCAGTGGAAAGGCCAACGCTAGTCCAGGGGGAGAGTGTTAAAGTCCAATCCATTGTCTTTAAGCCAAACTGTGCACCCTGGTTCAGAGCTACCTCTGCTGGAGAAACTGACCTCAATTTTAGCTTAACCACCTACGATACCAACACTTAGGCAAAGTCTAGGCCATACGGCAAGGGTGAAGAGATGTTTGAGAGCAATTTTTCTCAAAGTATGATTGTTGGACTATCTGTGTCAGAATCACTTGTAATGACAAATACCAGGACCTCCCTATTAAAAACTCAAAAATTTAAATATTTAAGAGTAGGATCCAAAAACAAAACCTAAATCTTTTACAGACATATGAAGACGTTATTATGCATATTAAAAGCAGAAAACAGCTGCTCTAGGGACTCCAGGATGTCCAAATGTTATAGACCTGATTTGGAAAGATGTATTTGAGTCTGGTTTTAAATACCTACTAGGTGATCTCACTTTGAAAGACTAAAGGAAGGTACAGAAAGCATTCACTCTGGACTTTTCTTGAGGGTGGAACTGGATACAAACCTGAAATTGTCCTATATTATTCCTTCACTATTCCGTTACCCTCTCAGATCTCTCCTGAAACTATCTCTGTGACCTGTTACGTAAGTGGCCTGATTGAACCAAATGCACACTTACAGGGGAATTTATGTATAACATTTAAGGGCATTTTTTAGGAGAATATTCAAAAGAATAACTATTTCATGGCCAGATGATTTCATTCTTAGATTTTTCCTTCTGGACACTCCAGCCTTCCCACCAGCTTTACTCTTAATTATCCCCTTACAAGAGCCTTCACGAATTGACCACTGCTCTTCTTCATCCGAGCCCTGGCACTCTGTTCACATCTTCCAGCCCCCCAACTTCAGCCTGTATTTATGTTTGTCATTTATTTGCTTATTTTGTTTTCTGTCTCTACTGCTGGAATGTGCACATCGGTTGTCTCTCTCATCAGATACTATAGATCTGGTGCCTGGCGTGGTTGGAATAGGCACTCAAAGTGTATTTGCTTTATGAACAAACACAGATAAATGGATCTCTATTGGATGAATTTAGAATTGCAAGATTTACCCATTCTCTTTGAACTTTGTTTTTGAAATGATAATTCTTCATTAGAGAGATGTTGTATTAGGGGAAAGGCTTGGGCCTCTTTCAGGAGTCACATTCACAAAAATAGTCTTAGGAGTCTCTGGACAGTGATTTCAGTTAAAGAAGTTGGAATCTAGAGGCATAGACATCACTGGGCTGAGTGCCTTTTTCGGTATTTTAATTGCTAATTTGTAATGAGGACCCAGGAAAACAACCGTGATGTTTGCTCAGTTTCTTTGTGCTCCTCGGTGAGCAGATCCTGTCTGTCTTCCTAAAAAGGATGCACGTCTGGAGGGAGGTAAAACAGTCATTAATCCTGGAAGATATTTGTCCTCCCTTCTTTTGACATTTTATTGCCCTTTAGCTCATTTGTGAAAGATATCAAAGCAGAATCAGACTGGGGAATAAAAGGCCTTTTCATTAGAACGGCCCATCTGCATAGATCTTTTTGTTCTTTCCTGTAGAAGGTCTTTGATCAGTAATGAGGAGAGAATTTTTGAAGACAGAAAATTAGGTAAATTTCAATCAACAGATAAAGTATGTGAGCAGAAATACTTAGCTTCCATTTAGTGAGATGAAATTACTTTCAAACCAAAATCATAAAATTACTCCTGGCCAAAAGTGTTAACAAGGCCAGTAATGAATGTGTCCACCAAGGATTGGCTAATTAGTTGGAACACATGAAAAACAAAGGCACCTACTTCCAATACTCATCCAATTGCCATGTGGGAGAAAATGCATTATTTACGAGAGTTTAAACTTTAGCTTGGGTACTTGGGCTACTGTTGCTTTTTAACTTCCACTCTGCAGGGTTAAAAAAATAATACGAGATGTTCTTTTTCTTTATCAACTTTTAAATGTCTTATTTTTACAATGATTTTTTTTTTTTTTACCTGTGTTTGTGAAGCATGGAGCAAGGACCACAGTATCAGGTGATCTTACACATCAGGTTTTTGTGATTTGGGTTTGCTCTCTGTTAAGTATTTCATTAGGACATATTTCTGTGGATTTTCAATTGCACTTCTTCTGGTAACAATAATTATTTCTAGTCATATAAAAATTTACAAACACAGAGAAATGTAAAAAAGGAAAAAAAATCACTTGCAATAACTCGAACCACAGTCTAACATTGGTGACATTTTAGTATATTTCTTTGTAATATGTATTTTCTTCTCTGGGTAAGGAATCTACAGTATGTCAATACATATGAAAGTATACATATTAACTTATATATTAAGCTCAAATGTCTAAGTTTCTTCATCTAGCACATGAGTTTTAAAAAGAAGATTTTCGTATATTCAATAAATAATCAAAATCCAGTATCTATGAAGCACTGTCTCTGTCCCTAGGGGCTTAACAGTGAACAAAACCCCCAAATCTCTGCCCTGATAGAGTTTATCTGAAAATGAGAAAGTAGCTTTCAATGCCAGGAGTTACTGTGGTTTAGGCCCTAATTTAAGTCTTTCTTCAAAAGTCCTGCAACTTCTCCTGAGGATCACACCAGTGTCTTACACTCAGAAGTATGATCATTCTTCTTCTTCAGCTCCAGACTGCTCCTCATCCCACCACACTCTTGCAAGGGTGGCTCATGGTTTGCTTTGAAGATTGTGTGTGTGCCAGACACAGCCAAACTCGGGGCCCACACAGTCATTTCTTAAGGTCCATCATGGCTTCTTAGAGCCAGACTCAACGTGTGGCTTTCTGGGGCAGTCCCAGGGCTATACTCTATGGGCAGCCCAGCCATTTGGGGCTACCTGATCCTTTCTAAATATCTACTATTATGTAGTGAAGAGGCTGAGCTCTAATGGGGAAGGTGATTTTCTGTATATATTGTCCCGAGTGATTCAGCTCTGGCTCCAGATTTATTAGTAAATGCCTTCCTCAGCCCTACAAAGTCCTGAAATTAACTGGAGCATCATCTTGAAAATGTAGCTTAGCATTCCACAGTTACACAGTAAGTGTGTTTACTGGGGGGTTTGAACTCAATGCTTGTCGTTGTCAAAATATTCCTTTCAAGTACTTCTAATATGCTACTTGAAAGGAGTTCTGATTAATTTAATTTTCTCAGTTTTATTACATTTTATATGATATTTTAGCTTCTCTGTTAAATTGGAACCCCAACTATCTGCTTAAAAATCCCATCCTTTAACCTGGCTCTTTGGCTGCCATCACTGACCTTGAGAGAGGGGACAGTACTTTTTCTCCTCCACTTCCTGCCCATTAGCAGGGGAGGCCATTTCTTTAATTCCTTATGGCACTGGAGTTTCTGGATACATGTAACGGAACTCTACTAAAGTTCAGGAATGCATGCCAGGAAGAAAAACACAGAGAAGATTTATATACTTCTATTAGATTTGGCTACTCTGTGGGTCTATGGCTGATGATGTAGGAAACTCTGGTCCTGGGCTGGTGCTTCTCTGCCTAGCTCCTATTTTGCCACTACATGCCAAAGGACAGTTCTCCTTTTTTTTTTGAGACAGAGTCTCCCTATGTCGCTCTCGGTGGAGTGCCTTGGCATCACAGCTTACAGCACCCTCAAACTCTTGGGCTTAAGTGATTCTCTTGCCTCTGCTTCCCAAGTAGCTGGAACTACAGGTGCCCACCACAATGCCCGGCTATTTTTTGTTGCAGTTGTCATTGCTGTTTAGCTGGCCCGGGCCAGGTTTGAACCCACCAGCCTTGGTGTATGTGGCTGGCACCGTAACCACTGTGCTATGGGCGCTTAGCCCAGTTCTCCTCCTTTTAATGAGATTGTTCCCATGTCTTTCTAAATGCCAAAAAATATTTCAAAAAGCAAAGGGGAATTCTTTTCTTACTGCCTAAGGGTAACTTTAAAATTTTGATTTTCTATACTAGGATTTGCCATAGTCTAAGAGAATCTATACAGTGTAACTAAAATTTTCTTTTTAGAAATACCTCACTAGTACACATTGTTGGGTTCCAATTCTCTAGCAATATAGGACAATTAAAACACTCCATCTAATACTGGTTCGTATTTTGGGCTACAAAGTCTTAGACAAACCTGAATGCACAAGGCTCAGTATTCCAGTGAAATCCCTTTCATCTGTCTTGTTCCCCCACACAAGATGACACGAGACGGTCATTCCTACATCCCTTTATGTCCTTCATCTTGTTTTTCATGTCTCCATTCCGGTTTTTCCATGAGCAACTGCTTAACAAAGATGTGTATGTGCACGCATATGTGTGCCCAGGCACACACATACATCTGTCTCCAGGAGAAGAAGCCGAACAGCCAGGAAAACAATATTCTAAATCTTTAAGAAGCAAAGAACATTTTTGCCAAAGAAGCAAAAAACTAAAAAATCTCAGAAGAAACATTTAGAGACATAACTGGTATTTTAAAAAGTACCTAATTTAGGTTATATTTTCAGACTTTTAACAGTCAGGCAAATACTAGCTTCACACATTTCTTCAAGGTAATAACTGAGACTTGTTTTACATTCATGCAACTGAGCCCACTCAAGTGGATGTCCTAGAAAAAAGGACATTATATTTTTTATAAATATTAAGGTTTTTATTGCATTTACTACATATGTTTTACTGAATTAATGGTTTATCCCTTATTAAGTTTATATGGAAATTTCGCTTAATTTTATGATTTTTTATATCAGTAACTATTTTTTATAACCTTATTTTAGTGGCCACATCCATAATGTAAATGTTCAATAACTTGACACATTTCTTTCATTTGGAGGAAATTTGTTTCCATTGTTTCTCCTCTAAGTAACATTGGAACAGTTATTTGTGTACAAGAGACTTTGCCTGCTAAGATAATGTTCTTATCAGTGGAATTTCTGTGTCGGAGGAAGTTATGGTTGAGCCTCAGGAAAATGGGTCCTCATTCTCTTGGTCCTACTGTGTAATGATGTGTCCTTTTCCGTGGCACTGACAGGGCTACTAACTGATGATCATTGTCAAGGCTACTGTCCGTGCCTTTCCCATGTTTGCACTGAGGGAAATTCAATAATACCTTACATTTCCTTGCTAGAAGTGCTCCTTTAAGCAAGAGACATAGACTGTGAGCAATTAGTATTTACTAATTACATTTCCCTTTCATTATACACATGTATCCAATGCAATCACCATGGAAATTCTTAGTGTCTGGCGTAAGGAAAAGTGAGTCCGGACATCAAAATCTTAAAAGGGCAACACATAGATGTCAGTGACTAAAAGTGCTCAGGAAATGTTAGTTGTTGGAAAGACTAAGGTCCTGGGACTGTCTTCTTTTGATGGCGAGAGGGGTGTTCGCACCAGATTAAATGAGGTGTGTGATGTGCCCTGTGAGAAGGGAACCCAGCCCGGGTAGCCCCGGCAACTGTAATGCATTTCCTGTGCGATGCCTTTCCCCTTTCCATGCTGATTACAGTGTGTTGATTACTCACATCTGGGACTTGTATTTGATTAAATTAATAGCATTTTGCTGTTCTTCCTATTTCCAATAGTTCTTTTTCTTTAATCGTCTCTGTCTTTGTTTTCATCAAAATTCATTTCCATCTGTACTCAAATTGATGGCTTCTCTAAAGTTTTATTAAAATTCTGACTTATTTTTAAGTTCTTTTCCAAGGTTCTGCTATATCTGCCCTTTACAAATTGTTTGAAACTTTGGAGCAAACATTCATAGATTCATATAATACCATAGTGCTGTCTCTGTTGCCAGTGATGTTGTCTGAAGGGGTGGTTTTCACGCCATTGCTACTCCCTTATGAGATTAACTGAGGGATCAGAGAAAAACTCTGTGGACCTTTGGAAAACACGCACAAGTGTGATCTCTCTCATTCATTCTCCTTCTCTGCATATTTACACATAAAGATACAGAACAATGCATATGGTGTTGTGTTGAGCTTTTTCTCTATTCCAACATTTCTTCATTTTAATTTAAAATGTAAATTTTACATTTTAGCTTAGATATACCAATTAAAGGCGCTAAAACTGCATTTATTCTGAAATGGATAAGTACTAAGTTTTATGTTACAAAACTCCATATAAGTCAATATCTTCATTTTACATAATTAAATTCAGATCATAGGTCAAATATCATATTGGTTTACATGGTTTTTGTGTGAGCCTTTGGCTAGATGCTTAGAAACATAGAATTGAAAAAATACCTTACCTACCCCAGGAGCCCTAATGGAGGCTAACAATTAAGAATTCTTACCATAACGTCAAACTATGATGCTGGACATAGTCTTTGTGAGTATGAGAGAACGTGGTTTTCCAGGTACAACAAACATTAACACAGTTTCATTCTTACAACATAAATGTGACAAAATTTCCTAGTGTTAAATACACATAATTTATGTTGATAGCTGGAGTTTTAGAGAATTTTAATGTATTTTTGAGATTTACTTATTATTGAATTTGGTATCAAATTCTGTGAATCCAGACTTCACAGAACAAATCTTCTGTTAATGGATTTGTTCAGTAAAATTTGGATTCAGTTAAAAGGCCTCACTCGAGAATCCAGAAGACCACATGTGGCCCTGAAGCCACAGTTTCCTGCTCCTGCTTGGATATATTTTGAGTGATCAATGTAGATCAGGTAATAGCAACCAGTCAACTACCTTCCATTCAACAATTCATCCAATAAATATCTCTTGAGCACCACTGTTTGCTGGTCATTATTTTGGGTTTTATGGGCCATAAATAATTATTTAGACATCAGTAAATGAGACAGATAAAATTTCCGCTCTTATGCAACTGAACATTCAAACTAATCTTACTAAATGCTATCCAGTTAAAGGAATAATTTATCTATTACCTCCTATTACCCCTAAACATGGTGCTGGACCTTTCACAATGGTTATAAAGTAAACAAGTTATAGAGAAAGAAAATACAGAGGAACCTCTGTATGTTGACCACCCAATGGACTGTAACTAATGCGGTTAACATAAAGACCTAGTCCTATTGTACTGACACATAAATATGGCATATGTCCAGTCTATGAAAATTAGGTTAACTTAAGGAGATGGTCAATGTAGGGAGGCGGTGAATTATGAAAGGTTCTTCTGTATTTTGAGATAAAAGAGCATTGCATATCACATAATTCACCACATTACCAATGACCAATGAAAAATGGATATTGCAAAACTATTGCAATTGACGAAACTGTTGTTCCTACTATAATTTCATGCTGTCTTCAGAAATTGCTAAAATCCCACGAGGACAGATCATTTGACTTACTCAAGAATGTACAGAATGTCAGCTTTTTGGGAAGAACTGAAGTCAGGTTTATTCACAGTTAACACAATTTTGTTGCAAGGGAGTTGTCAAGTGATTTTCATGATAGCCTAGTGTTCATTTTGCTACTAAGCTGATGACTATTATCTTTAACCAAACAGGCCATTCGTCTGTTTTATTTATATTTAAATGTGTGATCTTCCCAGGAAATAAAAGTAATGCAAAATGTTGAAGTATACACACACATACATCCAAAATATGGTTAATTAAAATGAAAGATAATAATAAAGTTTATGGACTAGAATACTATTTTCCTATTTTAAAGGATAGTAATTTCTCAGTGTAGGAAAAAAGTTATGGTATGATAACATGTGCTAGTATTAAAAAGAGAAGGAAGAGGAAGAAGAGGAGGAGGAGGGAGAACGAAAACTATTGCCTGAATTCAAACCTGTCTGGGAAATGGAAGACAGGCAAAATTTAAGAAAAGGATAACACAAAAACAAAACCTTTCATTTGTTTATGGAAACTTGTTATTTAAATGAGCACTGAATGTTTTCATTAAAATAATCAATTGGTTTTAAAGATTTATATAAGATACTTAGTATTTTCTCTTTTCCTCTACAACCACCACTCTTTGATAAGCTGACTTGAGCAGTAGTGAAACATCCTATTAGATTACATAGTGTTGTGTTTTGAGAAATAATTGTTTAGTTTGTTATGATTGCTTCAGAAAGAACACACCTGTCATGCAATTGATCTAACTGGGACAGGCCAGAGAGGAAGTTAGACCCCAAGGGCTGGTACAACTGGCTTTATTCAGCTCATGGTGGCAGGCAAGCAAACATGGGAAGTCTGCTTTATTTTTTATTTTTTTGAGTAATTTTTTATTTTTTCAAATTAATATGAAAGTACAATTTTTAGGTTACGTTGTTCTCACTTCCAGAGTAAAATTCCATTTATAGAAGAGCCCTTCACCCAGGGGGCGTGTTATACACCCTTATAATGTGGATATTAGGTGACATCCTGCCTCATGCCCTCCCTCCTTCTGTCAAACATCCTCGCTCCTTCCCCCTCCTGCTTCCCTCTACCCCTGAACTGGACTACATTAGCATTTTATTGTTCTTATGAGCATGTAATTGCTTATATATTGATTTCATGTTAGTATGGAATACATTGAACACTTATTTTTCCATTCTTGCAATACTTTGCTAAAAACAATGTATTTCAGCTCCATCCAGGTAAGTGTAAAAGATGTAAAGTCTGATCTTTTTAATGACTGAGTAATAATCCATGGTATACATATACCACAGTTTGTTGATCCATTCATGGGTTGATGGGCAGTTAGGTTGCTTCCACAACTTGGCAATTATGAACTGAGCTGCAATAAACATTCTAATGCAGATGTCTTTGTGGTAACATGATTTTTGTTCTTCTGGGTAGATACCTAATAATGGGATTGCAGGGTCAAATGGAAGGTCTACTTTTAGATCTCTGAGGATTTTCCATACTTCTCTCCAAAAAGGCTGTATTAGTTTGCAGTCCCTCCAGCAGTGTAGAATTGTTCATTTCTCTCCACATCCACGCATAGCTTGTGACAGCAGGTGAGCTAGCATTGGAAGTCCATAAAGTGGAAGGTCATGTATGCATATGTAGCCAGGGGAGCAATAATGACAAAGTGCCAAGTAACAGTTACATAATCATGACATCACTATGTACAGTTATGGCTACCTAGGAAAAACATAGAGACTTCTGGTGGCACTGTGAGTGAGAAAGCCCAAATAATTTTGTCTGGCCCTACAATACATTTTTATTTTTTATTACAAAAAATTATGAAAACCACAAATGCATACATACATATATGCAACTTTTATATTGCCTAATTCTTTACAAATTATTTCCTATAGGGAAAATTAAGAAAGTCTTTTTTTTTCATTAAAACAAATGATCCTAGTCTTAAAATTTGTTAACATACTTGGAAATTTTGTGAAAAAAGATTTATATATAAAAAACATATAAAGAATAGGCAAAACATCTTGTTGTTTTTTCAGTTATTGCAAAACTCAAGCAGCTATCCCAATAGGATTTTATATTTTTATCAGGCCTTTGAAGAGCTTAATAGCCTCAACTATGTCAACTTTCTAATCCATAAGGCCCAAAATTATGTCAGTGAAAAACTAATAAGATAAGGTAGGGGATCAGCTTCAGTGTTATTCAGCTACCAATAAAAAGTATAAATTTCCCAGAATTAAACCTGACAAAAATGTTCAAATTTTTAGGATAAATTACAAAACGATAATGGAGGATATAAAGATCTAAATAAATATAAATAACTCTACCTATTCATGGATTGGAAAATATCATAATTATCAAAATATGAATTTTTATCAAATTAATATTTAATTCGATTTAATTGCATTTGTCACCAGGTTTTTTGGTGGAATTAGAAATGTTAACCCTAAAATTCGGAAGTTGGAAGAAATAGCAAAACATGCATAGCAATTCTGATGAATAAAGTAGTGAGACTTTGTCTACCCAATACCTAGATTTATTGTAGCTCTAAAATAATTAAAACTGTCAAATTAGTGAAAATATACCAATGGCACAGCATAAAGAATCTCCAAGCAGGCCTACATGTGTAAGGTTATTTCATTTTAACAAACTGACACTATAAACAAAAAGTGAAATGAAAAATTTTTTTATACATAAATAGAAAATTAAAATCAGATGTCTTCCTTACACTACACACTAACATAATTTTCAGCTAAATTAAGTGCATGAATGTGAAGAGCCAAGTTTTACTTAAAACTTCTAAATAAGACAGGATTTCTTAAATAAGATAAAAATGCAAATAGTAAATACTATGTACATATATACTTAACCACTTTTTTTTTTACATGCTCAACTACAGATACCATTAAGTCTGAAAGGAAATGTTCTGACATGAGAGTAGTTTTTCCAACATATACAGTGACTAAAGATCATCTGTAAAGGACTCCTGTAATTCAGAAAGATAGCACAGTAGGAAACACACACACAAACACCAAAGGGAGATGCCCAAGAAGGAAAATGCAACCTCTACTTCTGTAATCATAGAAACGAACATTAAAACTGCAATTAGAAACCATTTGTTGTCTACTAGATTGGCAAAAATTGAGAGTAAACATATTGACACAGATTTGAAGATCAACTAACACATATGCACATGGTTAATGGAAGCAGAAATTACTCTTTTGGAGAATGTTAATAATAGCTAATAAATAAGATGTGCTTACCACACAACCGTCAATTTTTACTTCTCCAAATAAACATAGAGAAAGTGAATGAGATTCATGCATCAAGAGACACAATTTTTTTTTTCAAATTAATATGAGAGTACAAATTTTAAAATTACCTTGTTTTCATTGCTAAGCTAAAGTTCAAGTTGCAGTTGCCTTCTTCATCCAGGGGATGTGCTGAACACCCCACATTGTGAACATTAGGTGAGATCCCACCTCCTTTTCCTGCCAATTCCCTTTTCTCCACCCCCTTCACCCCTCTTCCCCTTTCCCTTGCTAGACTATATTTGCATTTTATCATTTGTGTGGGTGTGTGGTTGTTTATATATTGATTTCATGTTAGTATTGATTGAGTACATTGGATTTTTTTTTCCCATTCTTGAGATTACTAAGAAGAATGTGTTTCAACTTCATCCAGGTAAACACAAAAGATGTAAAGTCTTCATCTTTTCTTATTCCTGAATTATACTCCATGGTATACTTACGCCACCATTTGTTAATCCGTTCATAGGTTGATGGGCATTTGGGTTGCTTCCACAATTGACAACTGTGAATTGAACATCAATAAACATTGTGGTGCAAATGTCTTTGTGGCAATATGATTTTTGTTCTTCTGGGTAGATACCTAGTAATGGAATTGCAAGATTAAATGGAAGGCCAACTTTTAGTTATTTAAGAATTCTTCATACTTCTTTCTATAAAGGTTGTATTAGTTTGCAGTCCCTCCATCAGTGTAGAAGTGTTCCCTTCTCTCCACATCCATGCCAGCATCTGCAGATTTGGGCTTTTGTGATGTGGACTAAACTCACTGGATTTAGGTGATATTTCAGAGTGGTTTTGATTTGCATTTCTTTGATGATTAAAGAAAATGAGCATTTTTTTCATATGTTTGTTAGCCATTCATCTGTCATCTTCAAAGAAATTTCTGTTCAAGTCTCTTGCCCACTTGTAAATTGGGTTGTTTGCTCTTTTCTTGTTGATTTATTTGAGTTCTCTATAGAATCTGGCATCAGCCCTTTGTCAGATTTATAACATGCAAATATTTTCTCCCATTATGAAGGCTGCCTGTTTGCTTCAGTTGTGGTACCCTTACCTGTGCAGAAGCTTTTTAGCTTGATAAAAACTCATTTGTTTATTTTTGGTGTTGCTGCAGTTGCCATTGGGGTGGTCTTCTTAATAAAATCTTTTCCCAGGCGAATATTGTCAAGCATTTTCCTCACACTCTCTTCTAGAATTTTATTGTTTCATGAGAAGAAAATTTTTGCTGAGGAATTGCTTTCAATAGCCCAAACTGAGAACATCCTAAATGCCTATCACTGAAAAATATAAATATGAATCATCTTACAGCAACATAAAACTATACATTGTTTAAAAAAAGCAAATCTCATCTAATGACATGGCAAATAAAAAGTACTTTTGCTGCCATTTTTATAAATTATAACAGCTGGTAAAATGGTCATCAATTATAGTGTTTATATCTAAACATGCAGTATAAATATATAGATGCCTAGACTCAATAAATGCTCAATTCACAATGGCATTTACTTTTGAGAAAGGAAAAAGAGAATGACAGCTATTTATGTTCTTTGCAGAAAGATGGTCTGAAGCAAATAAGACATTAGTATAAGATTTAATAAAGCTGGCTGGTGAGAGCATTGATGCATATTATTTTAATTCTGTATTCTTATCTGGTTACTTGAAATAATTCATAATATATTTTGAAAAATACTCTTTCTGTCCATTTCCAATAACACTCCTGTGGTGCTGAGCTATGTTGATCTATGCCTGGAATCCTGTCACTAACTATGGACAGTCTGATCTGCCAGTTAATTCCAGCCTATCACTTATGAATATCAGCATGAACATCAGATTTTCTTGTATAGTCATTTCATACTATCTATTAGATCACGTTCAGGCTTCCATTTCTGACTTTCAGGACCATCCTGAGTTTGCCAAGACTGCTCATTCTTATATTCTTTCTCTTCCCCAGGATCACTATACATCAATTTACTATAACTGGCCTCTGCCCCTTCACTCACCTGCCATCACAAAGCCTACTGTTGCATCTAGGCACAGTTCAAATGACATAATTTTCATAATGTCCTTTTTATGGTCACTTCAACTCATACCAATACTCTTTTATCAGACTTCATATTATCCATAAAATCAGTATTACATCAGTTACTTCTTAAAAAGTCTTTATTTTGATTATAAAATTTGAATTAAGACATTTAACTAATTCTGTGAGAGCTAGCAAATGTTTTATTTTCTTCTCTGTTACTCACAGTGTTAAACACACTAATTCCCCTAACCAGATCTTGTCCCAGAATTCTCAAATGGCCATTAGGCTTTCTGTATAAAATCAGCAATACTCCTTACTCTTTCTACTTTTTCTCCCTTTCATCTCAAAACAACCTCTAAACCCTATTTTATGGTTTCATTAATCTACTTCCTGTTGCTGGTTGTATTTCTTTTCTGTGAGTCTATAAACTCCACAGAAAGCAATGTGTTTCTTGTGTTTTCTCTGTTACTACTATGTACCCAGTGGCTAACACAACGAACTATTCATTCAATGTATTAATTAATTCTTGAAGACAATTAAGAATATTTTTAAGGATTGGTTTCAAATAATTTAAATAAATGGCAAATGTCTTTTTTTCTGCTTATTTCTGTCTACTTAGCCCAATTTTCCAATTTTCTATCATTTATTGTGGTTTTATACTTAAATATTGGAAGAAGTAAAGAAAAACATTCCTAAACGCTGAGAGGAAATCATTCTAAGCAAACCAAAAATCTGAACATGTTTAATAACATTTTTCCAATTTTTCTAAAGTTACAAAAATAATTAAATCTTTCATAAGTAATATTTCATAATTTTCCTTTTTTTAAGTGCAATTCAATTTATTAGAAAGCTAACCTTTTTTTTTTTTTTAAATTGGAGTTCCTGGAAATAAAAAAGAAACTGAAATATTTATCAGAGTAGCATTTACTATTTAACAAAACAAAACATAAATGAAGGTAAAACCTGCTGTTTTCTTCTTTCAAAATAAGTGCCCTTCCCTGGCCCTTTCTTTAACCATTGCCCTGTTTGCATCTGTGTTCTCAGTGCTACAATAGTCCTACACAATGTTTGGAAACAATATCACAATCCCACGCTCAAAATAGAAAAGGACAGAAAAAAAAGACAATCTCTGTTTCACACCTTGCTATGTTCTGGCTGTTCTAGCTGATTAATGATAATGGCCATTTGCCCAAAATATAGACTCAGTTCACAAATGGAATTGCAGAACAACTTTATAATAAATATAGAAACTACATTATTCTTCTTCTATGGTATATACTTTTCTTCATACATAAAATGGAAGGCATTTTAAAATTCTATTTGCACATAATAATGCATGAAATTACAGCTTTTATAATATTGTGTATTGAGAGGAAGTGGATTGATTTTGGCCAACCAAGGAACACGGCCTATTTTCTTCAGAACTGTGAGAATTATGTTTATTGATACCTTATAACCTGCAGCATTCTTCTAAAGCAAATATTATATATTATATATTTCCATTTTATTTCAGGGTGACTCTGTACTTGAAACAGGAGTAGTTTAGAGTTTCCATCCTGATGCATAACCTGCCAGTACCTACTGATTTACATAAAGTTTATGATGAGTTTTAGAACAAAAAGGTTAACTAGATCAAAGGGAAAATTATCAATGAAGAATTGGATCCCTCTGGAAGTGATACATTTCTCTTACTCTTTTAAATTGGGTTTTAACTTCTCTTGGTGAAGAAATAGCTCTCCATGACCCATTTTGTAAATGATGAAATGTTCCAGGCTTTCATGGAGGTAATGGGGGAGAGTCAGTGCCCAGCATTTGCTATGCATCTGATTGTTCTTCTAATAAACTAAATGTAATTAAAAATAGAGCAGGGCCATTGCATTTTAATAGCTTGGTGTCTTCCCTGTGGAAGAGTCAGCAAACAGCGAGAGAATATGAAGATTCAGCTTCTAGCACCTGCCAGGCGGGCTTTGTCAAGATTAACAGCATCACACCAGGTTATTAGAGGAAACATAAATACTTTTGAGGCTCTGTGGATAGTTATGATATCACTTTTTATTATCTTCTCCTAAAATGGAATTACTCATTGTAATTGCTTGCCAGTCACAGGCCAACAAACATGACAGGAGAAATCTTACATCCTGGGGAGAGGAGGTTGTAATACAAAGGCAACTGACCTAGAGATTCCTTTTAAGGACACGTTATTATGTATTTGTAATAATCATAACTAAAGTCGTGTGGTACTTCACAGTTTCTAGAGCAGGGCATATGGCATGTCCACCTTACATTTTGAAGTGCAGGTATTAGAATTCCCATTTGAATGAGAAAAATGGGCATGTGAGGAGGTTGAGAGATTAACCTAATAATCTTGCTGCTACTGACTGTGGAATTGAGAATAAACTTCAGTCTGCATTCTTTGTTATTCTACATGGTCCTGTTTAAATTCAGCTCCCTTCAGATCCTGTATTCGTCTTGGCAAAAGGGTGATTCTGAAGAAATTAAATTTTTCCCACAGGAAGGTTGCAAGTTTGATAAGTGGCCTCAAAGAAGCTGGAAGATTTGATATCAGACATGTACCATTTGAGAAAATACGAGGGTTTACTATACAGCAAGTACAGAAAAGTGATGCATTGGGAAACCTTGTGGATTTTGTTGTGGTCATTGACTCTTTTTACAAACCAGACTTGATTACCAAAAAAGGACATAGGAGAATATTATGGGTCTATGTGGGAGTCGGGGCTAACTGCTGCACTCAACAAATCAATGTGAGGCCAGGCGGAGAGAGTCAGTGATAATATGTTTTAAAAACTGTTGGAGGTCAGAAGGACACATGGAAATTTTAATTGAAGACTCTTGGATCCCATAATTCACTACACTAAATGAATATCATGGCTGAGGTTCTGATTGTACATAAAACAGTACATAAAGGCTCATTCCATTTATTACCATATAAACCATCATCGTTTGGTACATCTGACTCCTAGACTATTTAGAGGGCAATGATTCACTGTGGTCCAGTCAGTCCAACACAACTGCTTCTGGAGAAGTACTTGAAACACAGGATTTCTGGCAGAGAAAGCGATCTAGGCTATAACAAAAGAAACATAACAAACATTGTGTATGCTCAAATCCATTATTTCCTGAATTATATGATAAAATCACAGATGGAGTTTTTTATTTATAACCCTATCACATGGATTGAAACTTACCTGGAGATTAAGAAAAGTTTTACTGTTTTCTTGTTTATTTTTCTATGTTTTTAAATTTGAAGCTTTTTCAATACGATTTGAATCAGAGATATTGTCTAATATTTTAGTGCTTTCAGTTCTTTGATCTTCTCTTACTAGAATAATACCATCATTCAAAGTTTTCCTAATTTCTTTGGATTCTTTTCTTTTCTTTTCTTTCTTTCTTTCTTTCTTTCTTTATTTTTATTAAATCATAGCTGTGTACATTAGTATGATCATGGGGCACCATACACTTGGTTCATAGATCGTTTGACACAATCTTAAAAAATCATTTTATTTGACCTAGAATATTCCAGTTTGTTCTATTGCTGAATCTCTGTTTCCCAAAGTTACATTTAATGGTAACTTGTGTGTTACCAGTTCTTACCTTCACCTGCTACATTTGGTGAACAGTTCTCCCAAAATGCTCACTCTGTTATTTTCAGGAGTCTTTTGACATATCTCTTTTGGATTGGTGAAGAGTCTTTCTACTACCATTGGAACCCTTCCTCTCCCTCACTCTAGTTCTAGTTGAGGACCACAGATGACAAAATCACTTGAGGTTCTCTGATTACCACCACTGCAGGTAGTGTCCTCTGTCAAGTCACTGATTTCTTTTTCTTTTAATTTTTTAAGACACAGAGTCTCCCTTTATCACCCTTGGTAGAGTGCCATGGTGTTACAGCTCACAGTAACCTCTAGCTCTTGGACTTACGCAATTCTGTTGCCTCAGTCTCCCGAGTAGTGGGGACTCCAGGTGCCCACCGCAACGCCCGGCTATTTTCTTGTTGCAGTGTGGCCGGGGCCGGGTTCGAACCCGCCACCCTCACTATATGGGGCCGGCGCCCTACTCACTGAGGTACAGGCGCTGTCTGACATGCCTTTCTATCATCGACATCCTATAATTGCCAAAGCCATGCATTCACCAACCCTCAGAGCACATTTCCACGGGAGCAGCAAAACCAGTGGATCCCAAAGAGAGGGGAGGAGCCACTGCTTGCAGCTCCATGGAGTTCAATGCGAATCCTTAGACTTGTACTTAACACCAGCTCCTGGTCAAACCTCATTTTGTCTTCCTTTCTTGCTCTCCTTTCCTTCCCCCAACCCTGGTCTGCTGTAACTGTCACTACTGACTTTCAGTAGTGCACAAAGCCTATTTAGTGCCTATATCCCTGCTACACCTGTTGCTCTCTTAGTCTGGTTATATTTTATAAAAAAAAAAAAAAGTTTCCTTTTGAATGTATTTTATATATTCAAGGATTTGAAGTAAAGATTCCCTTTCTTCTGTAGATCTTACATTTTAAATAACTCACCAAGCATGTGAGAGCAGAAGATTGACACTGAAGGAGGTATGTTTTAAGAGAAAAAGTGACAAAAACTACAGATCTACAGGTGCTGTCTTTGGGTAGTCTCTCAAAAAAAAAAAAAAAAATGCCGAAATACAAATACCAGAATGGTGGCTGAAGAATGTGCAACTTTTGCTTTTGAATTGTGTTCATATTCTAACTATTCTAATTCTACATTTCTAGGGAACATCCCATGTGCCAGAAAATGTACAAGATACAGGAAATTCAAGACTTAACTGTCTAGAATGAAATAATATTGCCTTTATTATCTGAGTGTTCTTGTTAGTAAACATAAGAGCATACATATTTTTGGAAACTTACTTTTAGCTTTCAAAACAATGGTTTTGTTGTGTAACTTATAATTTTGAATGAGATGATGACCTAACCTACCAAATTACATATAGTAATAATAAACCCAATTCTGTTGTCTCTTGGAGACTGGCTGTATAACTTCAGACATTTTCTGTATCTTTTGACAATATGCTTGTTAAGAATTTCTATTCTTTCAGGTGGCTCATGCCTATAATACTAGCACTCTGGGAGGCCGAGGTGGCAAGATGGTTTGAGCTTGGGAGTTTAAGACCAGCCTGAGCAAGAGTGAAACTCTGTCTCTACTAAAAAAAAATAGAAAAATTAACCCGGCATTGTGGTAGGTTCCTGTAGTCCTAGCTACTTAGGAAGCTGAAGGAGGAGGGTCACTTGAGCCCAAGAGTTTGAGGTTGCCTAGAGATATAATGATGCCATGACACTCAAACTCAGGGCCACGTGAGACTGTCTCAAAAATAAATAAATAAGTAAATAAATACGAATTTCTGTTATGAACTCAGTAGCTTTCTGTCCAGCTTAAATTCATAAATATTCTGGATCTAAATTCTAACCTAAATTTAAAACAAATAGACAAGCCCAAAATGTATGCCCCCGAGACTTAGGACTTGGTGGTTAGTTTTTGTGTGTGTGTGTGTGTGTGCGCTTACTAGACTAGGTTGGCTGAGATTTTTCTAACATGTATACTAAAGACACACTCTTGTACATACTATGTGTGTGTTTCAGCTGAGTTTTATCTCTGTGGAGTAGTGGAGAGTGAGCCAGACCAGCGGCCCCTAACCAAAGAGAATGGGTTAGCAGATGGAGTGCACAGTATGAAATCAGAGAATACTGGCTGGATGTTTTTTTTTAATGATCCATCTGGAATCCAAGGGTCAAGATCATCAATTCTGACACTTACTCAGGACCACAGCCTCACTTTACATCCAATTTCTTTTTATTTATTTATTTATTTATTTTTATTAAATCATAGCTGTGTACATTAGTATGATCATGGGGAACCATACACTTGGTTCATAGACCGTTTGACACATTTTCATCACACTAGTTAACATAGCTTTCGTGGCATTTTCTTAGTTATTTTGCTAAGACCTTTACATTCCACATTTACTAGGATTCACATATACCCTGGTAAGATGCACCGCAGGTGTAATCCCATTAATCCTCCTCTCTCCACCTACCTCCCCCCTCCCTCAATTTCTAAGGTGACTTTTTTGTTAATCTTTATTTAAATAAAATTTATTTAGGAAACCAACAGTAAGAATAAATTATAAATTAACAAATTAATGCTGAATTATTATAGAACAGTTGATTACACATAAAGAAATAACATAGTATGCATTTCTGTGGTTAATAACATTAACAATTCTAAATATTCTATGCCAGGGTATACAGAACTGCAAAACAGATACTTTAGGTAGGCTAGATTGATGTAATGAAGTAACCTCCACACCTCTACAAAAATCACTGCTTTATAGAACAAAGAAATATGCCTCTGTGAGTGCCTTTAGTTACAAAATGAGTGTCTTACATTGGTGGCAGCTCTGGTCTGCGACAAAAATTTAAGGACTCAGGCTGTTGGATGTGGTCCAAATCATGCTCCCTTAAAAAGACGCCCACATCTTAATCCCTGGAACCAGTGAATAGGCTACCTTACATGGTAAAACAAAATGTTGCAGATGTGATTTAAATTAGGGATCTTTAGATAGGATTACCCTGGATTATCCAGAAAAGCAAATTGCCTCTGCAGCTGGGAAAGGCAAGGAGACAGATTCTGCCCTAGAGCACACAGAAGCCAGCCCTGAAGACACACTGACTTAGTTCAACGAGACTTATTTCAGACTTCTGACATCAAGAACTGTAAAAAGATAAATTTGCGTTATTTTAAATTACTACATTGTGTGGGTGGCACCTGTGGCTCAGTGAGTAGGGCACCGGCCCCATAAACTGGAGGTGGCGGGTTCAAACCTGGCCCCTGCCAAAAACTGCAAAAAAAGAAAAAAAATTACTAAATTGTGATAATCTATTATAGGAAAAACAGAACAATAATACTTTGGCTTAATTTGGGGCTTCCGAGGTTGCTATGGCAGTCTCAAATTGATATGGTCACTGGCATTTCAGCTCAGGGAAGGGCTAAATGAGGACAATGGTCAGGGACCCTGCTGTTTCAAAGACCTTTCTGGGAATGCCTTACATCATTTCTACACCTATGGAATGAAGAGAATTTAATTGCATGGCCATTGCAAAACTGGAGATTGAGAGTGTCTGGAAGGCATTTGAGCAAATCCATTATTGTGGAGGAAGAAAAGGATTGATTTTGGGAAAGAACTATCAGTCTGCCGTAATAAGTCATAGGGCAAAATGCTTATTTCATATATTATGCAGTGTAAGTAAAACATGCAAAGTAGGTAAGAAAGAAATAAAGTACTAACAATAATTTAAAATCGTTAACAGAGAATGATTAGTTAACGCTCTGTATGAAAAAATAATTTGTACAAGCACACATTTCTCTCATAAAAATCTACCAATAATTCTTCCATCTATGAGTTGTACTTACCTGTTTGTCTAAGGCAAATACATTTTAATTTTACTATTTGTACTATTTATTATTGATTAACACTCTAGATTCACTGTATGATTTTTTCCTTTTATTTTACAAAATTTTTTGCTTTTTTGAGACAGACTTACTCTGTGGCCCCAGCTGAAGTACGATAGTATCAGCATAATTCCCTGAAACCTGAAACTCTTGTCCTCTCGAATAGCTGAGACTATAGGCACACACCAACACACCTGGAAAATTTTTTATTTTTTTTATTTTTAATGGAGGCAGAGTCTCTTTCTTGTTCAAGCTCATCTCAAGCTCCTAGTCTAAGGTGGTCTTCCCACATCAGCCTCCCAAAGTGCTATGATTACAGATGTGAGCCATTACACCTGGCCCAAATAATTTTTAATTTTATGTAAATTGTGGAACTTTGGCATATGAAGTATTTTAGCTATCCATTTCTAGCCTTTATATTTCAGACTTAACTATATTTCTTCAATTCTCTTATTTATTCAATCAAAAGTATTTACTAAGCAACTACTCTGTACCATTGCTGAGGATACTTACTATACCGTTCACCAGTCATGAGTTACCCAATAACACACATAGTTTCTGTGTAAAATTGCTGGTCAGCAATGTGTTAACAGAGTAGCTGTTTCCTGATTAATTTCTCCCCATCTCAATTCCCAGTTGTACTGAATTCAGCCTATTGTATTCTTTCTTCCTTCTCATCTCTCAGCTGTTCATAATATAGATTAAGCGCCTCTAACATCTTAAGTAAGCAAGATAGATTTGGTCCTGCCTTTATAGAACTTAAAGTCTGGTATGAAAATTATCTATGTTAGCATTAATAAATAAATAAATTAATTAATTAATTAGAAATACTGTGGGAGCATAGAGCAATAGACGTGTCTTTATGTAGGCCAACGTTTAGGCATTTACCCAAAGCAGATTTTTTTGTTTGTTTGTTTTGAGACAGCGTCACATTTTCACTCTCGATAGTGCCCTGTCATCACAGCTCACAGCAACCTCGAAGTCTTGGGCTTAGTGATTGTCTTGCCTCAGTCTCCTGAACAGCTGAGACTAAAGGTGCCCACTACAACACTGGCTATTTTTAGAGACGGGATCTCGCTCTTGCTT
Organism: Nycticebus coucang; assembly: GCF_027406575.1. NCBI lineage: Eukaryota > Metazoa > Chordata > Mammalia > Primates > Lorisidae > Nycticebus > Nycticebus coucang. The sequence continues at coordinate 108,233,050 of NC_069786.1, forward strand.
AGGCTGGTCTGGAACTCCTGAACTCAAGCAATCTACTGTCGGTGTCGCTCGGCCGCCGACCAGCAGGGACGAACACACCAACGCAAACAGCTTTCAGCAGGTTTATTATCGGGGGCAAGCAGCTTGTCCGGGGAGAGCAGGATGGAAAAGCCCTAACCTTGTTTACAGCACTCTGTATATATACTCTAGGACACATCCTGTTATTGCTGTTTCTTGACTTAGGTATCTCTCCAATGAGCGCAAAGGGCACGGGCGGCAAGGTTGTTGCCAGGGCGCAGCCTGCAAGCAGGTTTCCTAAAGTACGCCTCTGCCATCCTGTTTTTGTGCCTGATCGATACATTGTATAAGGGCCCTCCACAATCTACCCTCCTCGGCCTCCCAGAGTGCTAGAATTATAGGCATGAGCTTCTGTGACCTGCCAAAGCAGGTATTTTAAGAAAGAACTTTGTAAAAGCTCATAAACCTCTCTTAGCACATCTGTTTTACCTACTCTACTAATAGTATTTTTTAATATGGAAGAAATTGAGTCATATTGATATAATCCAATTTTTCCCATCTGAAAAAAAGAGCTCATTTGCCCTCAATTCTCTTTCAGTTATCATCCTATTTTTTGCCTCCTTAATTTACAACGCAACTTTGAAAGAATTTTCTTTCAGAGAAAATTTCTTTATAAAGAAATCAAAAAATGTTATGTATAATATATAAACATAAAGTTATATAATTTATAATCAATATATAAATATTTGTATGTACATATTACACATTACTTAAATATTGATTGATGTATGACTAAAAAGGCTTCCCTTCCTGTGGATCCTAAATCAATTTTTAAAAGGCAGGGGATTATACACACATAAAGGAGGACTTAAAAAACCATGTGTCACCCAAAGTGACATTATCGCCTGGTTTCTGGCTGGGGAGGGGACGTTGTTTAACTTTTTCTTGTGTTCAGAATGCAAACACTCCATACAAATTTGCTTCTCATTGATATAAAAAAAAAGTCTTCAATTTCTCTTGTTCTTTGCTCTCTTCCAGGCATCCCAGTCAGGCTTTTGCCACCATCACATCAGTGAAACTGCTTCCATCAGGGTCATCTGTGACCTCCAGGTAGATTCACCTGTAAATCTTCAGCCCCATCTGACTTGACCTAGCTCCATCATTGGCCCAGGTAACCACGCCCACAGACGTGGCCTATGGAATACCACACTCCCCTAGGTTTTCCTTCTCCCTGTCAGTTCTATTGAGTTGGTCCTCCTCGTCTCTCTTACCTCTAGATATGGGAGGTCTCAGAGCTGGCCTCTCTGGTCTTTCCTTTGCCCATTTATAGTCATATTTTAGTGATTGTCATTCCCTTAATGGCTTTACATATGCTTTATACTCTGGTTTCTCCCAAGTTTATATTTTTATATATTAATCTAAAATTTTCCCTCAGAATTTACCATGGAACTGCAGATTGTCTATCTAACTCCTACTTGCCATCTCCACCGGGATGGCTGATAGTTAAACTCAACATGTCCAAAGCCTGTTATCTGATTTTCATCCCAGTAAAGATTTGTAAATATGGCCTCCATTCTTCTAGTTACTCAACCCAGAGATATTGGGGTCATCTTCAACTCTTCCTACTCTCTCATTTCTCACATCAAATTCAAATGTATCTGTAAATCCTGTTAGTTTAATTCTTACAACCAATCCAGAATGTGATCCCTCTTCTTGCCACCTGATTTGACCAGTAAACTCAGTCTTACTTGTATTACTATTAAAAACCTCTACCCTGAGTTTCTCTTTTTAATTTTGCCTTTATGAGTTTGATCTCGAAAGTAGCTATTGAAGGAACCTTTTAATATCAGGTAAAATGGTAACACTGCTCTAGCCCAAACTCTCCAGCGGCTTCACTGCCTATTCAGAGTTAAAATCTAACGCGTTACAATGGCCTACAAAGGCACTGTACGTGAGCTGGCCCCAACTAATTCTCTGACCTCACTTAATGTTCTCCACAATTGGCCTCTTTGCTATGCTAGGTATCTAAAGTTAGAATAATACTTTTCTTGGTATAGCAATTCTAAAGATATTTATTTCCTGAATAAATGAATGAATGAATGCTTAGAGAATTTTCCCATTGCAAATAACAACAACAATACATTGTGATGCTGGAGATCCAGCAGCTGCCATCTGGCCTCTTATATATGAAATGGAATGAAGACAGACGTACTAGTGTTAATAGCAACTTTCCAGGATGGAGAATATTGTATCAATGTTGTCTCTTCAATATTTGGAACTTCAAATAAGTCAGCCAAAGATTTTTGCTTGGAGGGAAGCCAAGTGCTTCTTTCCTATCAGACAAAGAAAAGTTCATTAATCCTTCTCCAAGAGAAATTTCTTTCACTGAGAGGTTTCTTCATAATAGCAACACCATTAATGTTACAAAAAAATTGTTTGGTTTCTTAAACCAGGGAGTGTGAGTACAAGGAAGGAGTCATTGGTAGACATAATGTTAACTTGAAAATGAAAGGGAAAGCACACTGCAAACACATACTCTGTCTGTTGTTGTCAGTTTTCATTGATTTGGAAGGAAATGAATCCATTCAGAAGCAATGGGGGAAAAGAAAAACTGAAGAGGGAGAGAGGGGGAGAGAGAGAGAACTGAAGAAGCAGAGAGAGGGGGAGGGAGAGAAAGAGGGAATTGGAGATAGAACTTTTAAAATTTTAGAAAATTAGCTTGATAAATTATGGACAACAAGAGAAATCTAGTCTTCAACAGAACCATGATGAGTACCTGAGGTGTTTGTTTCTCTCCTAGTCAATTTCCACAGCTATAACAAAAATATCATAGATTAGTAGCTTCTATAAAACAGAAATTCATTTTTTACACTTCGAGATGCTGGGAAGTCCAAGATCAGAGTGCCAGCCCAAGTCTGGTGTGGGTCTGTTTCCTGGTTCATAGATGGCTGACCTGTGCCTGCAACCTCAGGAGGTGGAAGGGGAAGGGAGCTCTCTGGAGTCTCTTACGTAAGGGCAGTAATCTCCTTCATGACAGTTCCGCTCTCATGACCTAGTCACCTCCCCAAACCCTGCCTTCAAATACCATCACATTAGAGATTAAGTTTTAATATAGGAATTTGGAATAGACACAAATACTGTATTCAGTCCCTTATAATTACCAATCACTGTGGAATAAAAAACAGTAGGAAAAAATCGGATACTTAATTTGTGATTATAAAAACATGTGAAAATGTTATTAGTCTTATTTGCCAATTCAAATGCTTACGTAATGCCACAGTACCTTATAAGTCAGGGTTAGAGTTTGAGGCACTCTCATGCCTTGGGATTGCACAAGAATTCCCCAGGCTAATTGGATAACCATGGTATGATAATAAAAAGGCGAAGAGCTCTGTCATGTTCAGTACATCCTGGTTGCTGATAGCATTCTTACTTTCTACTCTGAGCCGTGTGGTACCGCATGATCCAGCAGCTCTACATATGTTATGCCACACTCCAGCATGGACAATTTTACAGATGTCAAGAGCCCTGGGGCCAGGGTCTAGAGCACTTGCATTACATGCAGCCATCTGCTTTGCTCTTGAGATTACACAAGGTTGTTCTTAATGGGCTACAAAGCACCTTTGTTTCTACCCACCTACTTCTGTTCCTTCCTCAGGCTAGGGTGTATTTCCTATTTCTGTCACTTTATCTCTTCCTTCCCTCCCTATTTCCACTTTCTGCCCCCCCACACACACACATGCTCGCCACCTACCCCTGACGTGATTTCTACAAGCATAATTTCTACAATGAACTACTGTGTATAAACTTTTACAAGATGAGCTGGTCTTATTAAGAAAGAAAGAAGAGATGACAGCAGAAACGAAAAACGAACCAATATCTTAATACATTATTTTCTATGACTGTGTAACCAAAACATTATACGAAAGTTTAGTCTCCATCATTCCCTGCAATTCTTCTTCATTTAGTCTGAACCAGATGCTGTTAAAATTTTAAAACTGGGAAATTGTCAATTAAATAAATTATCAAGAACCTGTTTTCTAGTTATTTTCATCCAGGATGGAGATCACACACACCTGTTCACCAATCTCAGCATGAGCATTGTGATAATTTATTTCTACTGCTTTTCTAAAACACATTCGGAGGCAAAAATACACTTTAGGTAGAATAAAAAGGACCCATTCCATTAAATTTTTCTTTCCTGACTGAAATATTATTGAATATATTATAGGCACCCAGCTAAGAGTCTTTACCTGAAATGATGAATATCTAAAGTATTTTTGTACATTATTTTCTCTCAAATGGACAATTAATGGAAGAAGATAGCAAGGAACTTTTAGCAGAGAATTACCAACAGAAGGTTTTAAAAAATTTCAGTAGAATGATTAGTGATTATTCAGATATTTTAAATTATTTATAATCTATGTCTTCCCTTATACATTATCTTTCTTTGAGCATTTTTATGGGCTATTTTAAGTTTCTTCCATTTGTCTTTCAGCTAATACTAGATATTATTATGTGGCTCATATATTAAAATGAAGCCTCAAGAAAAGTTTTCTTTATAATACAATACGAGAAGTTTTGCCAAGTTGGAAAAATGAATTAAGCAATAATAAAATGCACAAATATGATCATAAAGATCCATTTCTAGAAAGGATTTAGCTCAGGGAGAGGAATGTCTGAGAACCAGCATTCAAACAGAAGGGCAGCTTATGTAACACAAATACATTTTTCCTAAGGAAGATTTTGATCAGCCTGAGGCATTTTATCAGAATGTGGTAGGATCAAAAATCCCATAAAACAATGGGATAGAAGAAGGTTAATATTTAAAAGGACAAATAGGAATTAAATCTATTTTCAACCTATATGTATATCGTGGTATCATCTTCAACTTACTAAACGGGGGAATTCTGACTGTAAAGGATCATGAAGCCATGTACCAGAGGGGCCGTGTGACAGACTAGGATTCTGCCTAACCAGTGATCATGTCGCACTAAGTATCGACACTTACGGGCATGAGGGTGTCCAGGAGAAGGTCTTTTAGTTCCTGCTTCCTCCCTGCCTCCTGCTCTCTCTCTCACACTCCACGTCTATCTTCAGGTTAGGGGGCCCAATTGACTTATGTGTTTCGATTTTATTTTTGCAAAAAGAAAATACATACTAAATATTTAACTATTAGATCACTATAATACATCATATGCTGTGTTTTGTTCCTATCAAAGTTCTGATAATAGTAAATCAAATGATTTCCACTTTATAGATTCATAAAGAAAGGCTAAGTTTCCTGTTCAAGGTTAATAATTTCTCTTATAGATTACTGCTATTATCTCTTAATTCTTTTCCTTCCTTTGCCTTAGAGGTAGATTAAGACCCAACTTTCTAGCTTTCAAGACCCCTTCCCATCACATTGTGACAGAGAGCACTGACATCAACGTGACTTAAAACTGTGATGGTAACCCTGAGTGCGGTTGTGTTAGCTGGGAGTCTCCATTGTGGAGTTATCATTTTTCTCTTCAATACTGTATTTATTACAAGGGAATTACTCAGTTCAACCCATACTCAAGGAGAGGTGAATTAAGCTTTATCATTTGGAGGTAAGGATATGAAAAAACTGGTGTCATATGTTAAAATCACCACAGTAATTAATGTACATAAATTGAGGAAGATACTCTGAAGCTATGCAAATATCCTGATTCTCCTAAAGTTTGACCCACTAACTTCTGCGTTCATTAGTATATCTCGCATTCAGAATTTTTTTTTCAGTGTTACTAATGGTGATTTTCTATTTTCTTCATTCCCTCTGTAGTTATTAACTGTGATTCCTGTGAAAAATACTTAACAGCTTTTCTCCTTATAGCAGGCTCCCTGTGCATGGGTTACCAGTTGTGTGAGTCCAGTGTGACAGAGCACACTCAGGTGGGAGTTGCGTGAAGCAGATTTGTTACAGACAGGCAGCAAGGGACAAAAGAAACTGAGGGTTCATTGTGAATCAGTCCCCAAGGCTCAAGAAAGCTGCCCAGGACAGATGGAGCCTTGGCTGTGTGTGTCCCACCAGCATCACAGCTGAGGAATACCAAAAAGGCAGCCTGCCCCAGGTTATATAGCTGAGGGGTCACAGGATTCATTGGGCAATACTTTGTAGGACCTCTTCCTTCCAGGGGAGAGAGGAACAAAGTCCAGGCTGTCCTTGGTTCCTCCCTAAGTCAAGATGTTACATTCCCTAGAAGGGACAGAAAGAAGTCCCCAGGCTGTGACAGGCAGTTCCCTCTTATCTCAGGATATTGCATCCCCAGTACCTTCTACAGTTAGTTTTGAGAACTATAAGCAAGAAAGGGATGAGGGCTGGGTCCAATATAAGGTGGCCTGGAGAACTTTCCTGTACCTCTACTTCTTTTTTTTTCTTTTTTTTTTTTGAGTATTTTTTTATTTTTTCAAATTAATATGAGGGTATAATTTTTAGGTTACATTGTTCTCACCTCCAGGATAAAGTTCCATTTGTAGAAGAGCCCCTCACCCATGGGGGCGTGTTATACACCCTCACAATGTGCACATTAGGTGAGATCCTGCCTCATCCCCTCCCTCCTTTTGCCAAACATTCTCACCCCCTCCCCCTTTCCTTTACTCCCAAACTGGACTACATTAGTGTTTTACTGTTCTTATGAGTATGTAATTATATATTGATTTCATATTAGTATGGAGTACATTAGATATTTATTTTTCCTTTCTTGCAATACTTTACTAAAAACAATGCATTTCAACTCCATCCAGGTAAATATAAAAGATGTAAAGTCTCCATCTTTTTAATGGCTGAATAATATTCCATGGTATACATATACCACAGTTTCTTCATCCATTCATGGGTTGATAGGCACTTAGGTGCTTCCACAACTTGGCAATTATGAATTGAGCTGCAATAAACATTCTAGTGCAGATGTCTTTGTGGTAACATCATTTTGTTCTTCTGAGTAGATACCTAGTAATGGGATTACAGGGTCAAATGGAAGGTCTACTTTTAGATCTTTGAGGATTCTTCCTACTTCTCTCCAAAAAGGCTGTTTGCAATCCCAACATATTTTTCAAATCTATCCTTTATTTATAGCAGTATGCACTCATGGAAATTTGTTGTATTCCTTTAGTTATAACCCAACAATATGGTTATATGTTGGTGTCCAAACTATTCTAGCTTAGCCATTGGGAACTACTGACTCCTTTGTCCTTTGAACATACCACTATTTCCCCCATTTTTTTTTCTTCACTTTCTTACTTTTGGGCACAAGATGCTGGAGTCTTATCTTGCATTGCTCTTTGTTCCAGTACTAGTTATGTTATTTTTTTCAAAGAGCCCTAGTGTCTTGTATTCAGGAATAGTATTTGGAAGTCAGGAATTGAATATGATTTAGAGTTTTAAATGGATTCAGAGTTTTAAATGGATTGAGTCTTTTTTTCTTTTGTTAAGAAATATTTCATTTTTGTGTAATGAAATTCATTCATTTCTGGGCGGCGCCTGTGGCTCAAGGAGTAGGGCGCTGGTCCCATATGCCGGAGGTGGAGGGTTCAAACCCAGCCCCGGCCAAAAAAGAAAAAAAAAGAAATTCATTTATTTCTTTTCTGCCTTTGATTGAATACCTAAAAAGATGTTCCTCAACTCAGGAAAATCATTACCAATACAGAACTCTGATGTTAATTGATAAGAAATCTGAAGCAGTCCTCTTCCCCTCCTTTATTGCTAGAAAAAGTGACAAGTCATGCTGCCTTTGATTTACCAGCAATTTGACAAAACTATGTTAGTAACACCTCCCAACCTTGTGTTCATCTATACATAGAAGCCTTAATGGCAGAATGGTGACAGGTATATGTTTTTCTAAATAGCATTATATTTTAAATTGTGGAAATTTGGATAGGATGTTAAGAAGGCTTCTCATAGCCTGTTTTTAACAGTATTGGATAGGGTCTTATCTCTTGGGCCAAAGTGAAAAGTCAGTGTAGCAAGCTCTCACTTTCTGGTGCTGATGAAGTTGTTCTACTTTCTGCTATTTGGTTGTTTATGAGAAAATCATAGTGTTATATTTGGGAGTAAGTGCACTTAGTGTAAAAGGATGGGATATTTACAAAATATCTGCTTGCAGTTGGGATTGGTACAGATCAATGAAATGTGTGTTGTGCAGGGAGGGGTTGCATGTCATAGACAGAGGGGGTGACTCCACTGACCAATAAAATTTTTCTAAAATTTTTCTAGTCAAATGGGCTCTATTTATGACTTACACAATTGAGCATACATTTAAAATAAATACACATCCTAGAGAAATACGCTTACAGCTGCTAAGATTTCCAGTCTCTTCAGAATCTATGATACTAAGAATTTTCAAGGTAATTATACATTAAAAATATTCTCTAAAAATATAAAGAAAGCAAATTAAAGTCTTTTTTGCCGACTTCTGGCACCATCTTCTTAGATGTTCTAAATCATAGCCTTCTCTGTTACCATTTGATAGATTCTGTATACTGCTGTTAGGTAAATTTGTTATGTATACAACATACACACACACGTATACACATAAGTACAGACCATATATACTTAAATAATTATGCATACACCAATCCATGCATACATGTCTATGCAGAGATATGCACACATATTCACAAATAGGCACATGTGTGTATGTAGATGTGTATATATAAGCTCACTGTCCTTGATTTTTAAATTATTTCTTAATTTAACATAACAATATGGGATCTTAGAGACATTTTCCTGATGATACCTTCATTCTTATTGTTTCAAAATGCTGCACTTGATGAGTTAGTTTAACCACTTCTCTGGTTTTTGACTTTAAGTTTTCTCTAACTGTTTGCTTTTAGAAGATTTGAGCATGCTTCCTGTGCTCGCAGCGTGATTTCTCTAGTACCAGTACATAGTCGAAGGGGTGCATATTTAGACTTAACATAAATACAGCAATATTACCTTCCACAGTGATTTTAAAATTCCTCCTTCTCTGCTTACGAAAACTTGAAATTGTCAAACTTTTAAATTTTGGCTAAAATGGTAAGGAAAATGATATCTCCTTGTTTTTATCTTCATTTCCGAAATTTCTTCTCTGATTAAGCAATTTTCACATGTTAAAGAGCAATTTGTATTTTTTTCCTGAGAACTGAGAATCCATATCTTTCTCTTTTTTTCCCTATTGAGTTGTTTCCATTTTGAAGAATTTCTGATATATAAGGAATATCCTTCATTGAATACATTGTAATTTCTCCTTTTGGTCACGTACAACTTAACATCCTTGTGGTAGCTTTAGTCATGCCTGAGTTTTACTTTCGGAGTCTAGTATTTCAGTCTTTCCCCTTCTGCCTTTGTGCTGCATGACTATTTACTTAATATAGTTTCTGTGATCCATTTATCCTTCACCATGCCCGTGCCACATAGTTTAAATATTTAAGACTTACAGTATATTTAACTATGTGAAAAGGTAATTACAGTCTTGTCATTCTTCCTTTCCAAGTATTCTTAGATGTTCTTGCATTGGTACCCATTTTAGTTATTCTTTTCCTAGGCCTTTTCATTAAAAATACGATTCACTTTCATTTAATTTTCCTTGCTTTTAATGAATGTATTTAAGACAGTACATTTTCCTTTGAATGGGGCTTTGACTGCATTTCACACCAAGGTGTTCCCTGAAAATAATGAGAATAACAATTTGACTCCTACCGTAATAATTGTCTTCTCTGCTGACTCTGAGTCTCCTAATCTTCTGCCTCCCCTCACATGAGTGGTACCCTGGCTGTTGCTGCTACCTTTTGCATGAGAAGTTTCCTTTGCGTTTCTCAAGTGTTGCTTTCCTCTGCGATTTCCAATCATTTATTTTTCTCTCCACTGTCCTGACCCCACAGCCCATCTCCACCACCCCTGTTTGCCGGCCCTCTTTGACTTATAAAGTTGAAAGCAAAAGGCATCTACACAAAACAACAGAGTAAAAAATATATAACTGAAATATAACTGTCCATCAAATCCACCCTGATTTCTTAATTTAACATAACACTATGGGATCTTTGAAATAAAATTTAACCTGCAAGATGAGGTCCTTTTTTTTTTTTTTTTTATTCTTTAAAACCCAGTTCTGGCGTTCTATGTGACACACTGATCAGATTGGATGACACGATCTCTCCAGTTTGACATATATTGTTAGTTTGTATATATTTTAGTATGAAAACACTCTGTGAATTCATGCAAGCAACTGAAATGGCCAGAGAATTCCTTCCTTTATTTTGTGATCTGGCAGGTTTTCTAAAAATTTCTGTTATCATCAATTCAATACATGCCATCTCCCTCAGTGAATTTGGCAATGCATCAGAGCTACTGTCAGCCTTGGTATGTTAATTAATACAGGCCCCTGATTTCAATTAGACTAGCAGGAAGCTGCCTCGCCTCAACTATGTGTATACTAAATAACAGGTAGTTTTGTGACATACGCAGACTGATAATTAAGTTTGCCAACTTATCCTAGAAAAAGTGCTACATACTTCATTGCTGAATCCATCATGGTCACGTGTGAAGCACTCCCTGATGCCAGAGATGCCTACACACCAATGCCAGCACCTGCTCAACCCTTCAAAGCAATTTTGGAACTCTTTTTCTGGAATCACCATCAGAACTTTTGTCATATGAAGGTTTGACAATTAAGTTCGTGAACTTGCCGCTGTGTGCTTACATTGACAGCACTATACAAACTTGATAAGGTTTCATAACATTGGTGTGTCAGTAGCTCACAGCTGGCTTTGTTGATGTGTGGCATTGCCTTGCTGAGTGGTGCTCCTCATTGTTGTTGTGTGTTTTTGTGTGCCATACAACTTTCCTTTCAATGTGACCATTAAGTATAAAGATAATGATTTTGTTCCTAGACTCATTATATTTATTTGGGAGTAAAGATATATGTATTCTTTCATTACTGTAGATGAGGTCTTTATTTTCTCTAGCTTGTGCTAATATAGAGGCTTCCTATTTGGTCTCATTGCTTCTAGTATTAGCCTATTCAGATTATTTTCCATAAGGCTGTTAGACAGATGTATTTACAATGAAAATTCAATCCCATCCCACTTCTCCTATTATTCCGTCGTGTCCTTTCATAACTTTCAGGATGAAATTCTTGGCATATTCGTAGCCTGTAACTTACAGTCACCGTTAATGTAGCAAAGGCTACTGATACTCCCCCTGTGTTCTCAGTCCACCCCCCAGCTCTCTCAAATCTTTACCCTTTGAGGATTCATTTCTCCTCTGGACACAGGCTTTCTCTTCCAGGCCAGAGTTTGTGATGCCTCACTGGGAACAACTTGGAAATGCTAGGCGTTAGCTCATCAGATAACCCTCAAATAATTGGGGATCAGCCTGTCTTTTCATGGAACAATTATTAGTTATTTTCTCAGTTTTTCTTGTCTCGCCCTCCCCCCAAGTGGATGGAGTTCTGACTGTTCAAAAAAACTTTGATTCAATAAATACATTATTTTGATTTTTCTCACTTTTTATTTTCCCCACTCCTCATATGTGTTTCTTGGAATCACCTTGAAAAACTACTTGAACCCAAGTGCTTGACTAAGGGTCAGTTTTTGGGAGGACCAAAGTAAAGGCAGTTAGTGCTGGAAGAGATCCTTGAAAGCAAATCCTCAGTGTTGGGCTCTGAGAATGGGTCACCTGTCATCAATATGGAAATGATGATCGCTGTGCTGGTGTTAATTGAGGTGGTGATGACTTTTGGTGCTGGGGTAAATCAGGGCTGGCTGGAGGTGGAATGACAAAACACTGGCTTATGCAAAAGTCTAGGTATTTGGAACACATGAACTCAAAAGATAGTAAAGTAAGCTGGCTTTAGTTAAGTGCTCTGGAGTCCTTGAAAGAGAATGCAGACTCAGATTAGCAAACTATCTCCTCAGAGCATGCTGTGAAACCCAGAAAACCTCTATGCCAATATTTGACAGTCAGGGTGGCAGAGCTGCTAAGGAGACTGGGTACCAGCAGGTTTATGCCAAAGGCAAGAAAGAATTGGAATTCTGCAACTGGAACATGACGCCAGATGCATTGGAAATCAATAATACCCAGATTCACTTGAAAGTGAGTCCCTTCCTCCTTGTGGAGGGAATAACTTCTTACTTAGCAGTCATGTGAAGGCTTCATTTGAATCAGATGTCTTACCTGATGATACTCTCCTTCTCAGGAGCCATCTACCATTCTTTATTGCCTCAGTAGCTAGGATTAGGTCTCCGCATAGCAAAAGCTGTGTTTACTGCTGCACTGTTTTCTAGATCAGAGCCATTTATCAAACTCAGAGCCCATCAATCGACAGGGACCTGGGACCTCCCCTGCAACTCTACTGCAGGAATTTACACTAAATATTGCCCAATTTAATCAGTTCCCAAAGAGACACACAGCCATTCACAACAGTAGTCCCCAGATACTCCAAGTCATATATAGTGCCTAAGTTAGCATTGATGACCGCAGTCCCTAAACAACATCATTGTCCTGGTTTTGAATGGCTGCATATGGAGGTTGAGCCTTACATGGAGCCTGGCCCAAGTTCGTTTCTCTTGTTCCTGAATGCATAATTACAATGGCCTTTCATAGCAGATGGTAAACCCCCTAAATGTGTTTCTGATTCGTGGAACAATTCTGTTTGATAGAAGAATGATGTGGAAGCTCTTGAAAGTATCTCTATGGGCGCAAATAGTAAATCAGAGGCAATAAGACATGCACTTTAGAATTTCAGAGATGAGTATCATTCCCAAAGGCTTAAAAGGATACAAAGGGAGTAATTGCTATTTAAATAATCCATTTGTTTTTGTTGGTGTACCACACTCACAATACTGCTCTGGACTACTCAGTAAGTGAAGACTGAGTATTTTGATTTATATTTCAAATATGAATAAAGCATATTTGGGTCTCATAACCCTACAATTCTAATGGTGCTATAGGTATCCATGGAAGACACACTGTTTGGAACCTCTGGCAAGTCTAGACAAGAGAAAAAAATCATATAAACTATGTTCCTACTGTAAAACCATACATTATAAAGCATATAGTCATTTGCTATTTGAAAACCCACTGCTAGAATGCTTCTGGAAGAGCAGAAACTTAACATCTAACCTAGTACTATCAAGCTACATTGCAAGTGGAGTCATCAATTAGTGTGAAATCGTCATATAGCCACCAATTTATAAGATATAACAGGTACAGCAACAATCTCTCCTATGATAAAAATGGTGTATTTGGAATGAAGTCTAAGAATACATTTTACTATGTATACAATTTACTATGGTAAAAATTCTGTTTCTCAGTCTTTTAAGCATAGAAACTTGATTTTTTCTATGAAGTTAAAAGAAATACATCCAGGCATTACATTTCTGCTTTATTAATCTTGTTGCATTTTTGGTTGCATTCAATATGTAATTCTGCCTATATTCTTATCCTGGACCTTGTCATTTACCTGAATTACACCATTTTTGATTTCTCACATGTAAGCAGCCAGTACCAACAGTGATATTTTATCCTTACGGCTCACTTTTTAAAATTCCTTCCATTGCTATGGTTCATGCGGCGATGTCCACTTCACTGACCCTCCTGCCTCCCATTCACTTTTTGTAGTTGCATGAAGTCTCCTCCTGTCATCTCACTTCTCTCTGGCTGATCTAGATTCCATGGTTCATCATGAGTATTTATTAATAAACTTCTTCAATTACCCTTGACCATGACTACCTCTTAGGAATTCAATTTGAAAACTTCTAGCGTAGATGTACGCATGCTCTGTGTGTCTGTGTGTGTATATCTGTATGTGTGTATGTGTGTGTCTGTGTGTATCTATGTGTGTGTCTGTGTGTGTATCTCTGTGTGTGTATCTGTCTGTGTGTGTATATCTGTGTTTGTGTGTGTGTGTGCATATGTGCACACACAGCTACCTTTGCTGGTAGCTGAGCACAGTAAATCATAGCTGAAAAAATTAAAAAACTGAATAGTTGGTGCATTTTATATTTATAATTTCATACTTTAAATTTGCTCTTAATATTGCTTTGTCTTATTATGTTTCTTTTCTAAGCCATTTCTTTTCTTCTGTTCTCTGATATTATTTGCATATCCTTTCTTCATACAAACATTCATCATTTCACATATGATTTTATTTCTATAAAATGTAGTCTATATCATATATAACTATTTTTGGATGTTAGACAAATACGCAAGAATTTTATGCAAAATTATATTTTACATATAAATTATGTGCATTTATACTGATGCAGTGTATAATAGTAGTTCTGTCAATGGAGGACCATATATCTAATAGTGGTCCTATCAAATTATGATGCCATACATATTTTTTTTTTCTGTAGAGACAGAGTCTCACTGTACCGCCCTGGGGTAGAGTGCCATGGCATCACACGGTTCACAGCAACCTCTAACTCTTGGACTTACGCGATTTTCTTGCCTCAGCCTCCCCAGCAGCAGGGACTACAGGCGCCCGCCACAATGCCCAGCTGTTATTTTGTTGCAGTTTGGCCAGGGCTGGGTTTGAACCCACCACCCTCGGCATATGGGGCCGGCACCCTGCTCACTGAGCCACAGGCGCCACCCATGATGCCACATTTTTTTATTTTTTATTTTTTTTTGCAGTTTTTGGCTGGGGTCGGGTTTGAACCCACCACCTCTGGTATATGGGAAGGAGCCCCACTCCTTTGGCGCCACCCCATGATGCCATATTTTTACTGTACCCTTTCTATGTTTAAATATGTTTAGATTCACAAATACCAATTTGTTGCAATATGCTGTACAGATTTGTGGCCTAGAAGCAATAGAGTATACCACATCCCCTAGATATGTAGCAGCCTATGTTGCCTACATTTGGGAAAATACACTATAATTGCACAATAATGAAATCACCTAGAAGCAGGTTTCTTGGAACATACACTCCTATTATCAAGGAACACATGACCATATACCAACTATTACTATGTACAAACCATATACAAAACATTAATGGCCCTTTCTATTAAGTGAGAGGAAATGGGAAGCTTGTGACAGGATGGAATTAAGACTGTGCAGCTTTATTCTATTATAATTAAACTATTTTAATAAATGTAATTTTTTATTGTTAAATCATAGCTGTGTACATTAGTGCAATCAAGGGGTACAATGTGCTGGTTACATATACAATCTGAAATATTCTCATCAAACTGTTCAACGTAGCCTTCATGGCATTTTCTTAGTTATTGTATGTAGACATTTGTATTCTGCATTTAGTAAGTTTCGCCTGTACCCATTCTAAGATGCACCATAGGTGTGGCCCAACCCATTGCCCTCCCTCTACCCTAACCTCCCCCCCTCCCTTACCTCCCTTGGCCCTTTTCTCATAGTCTTGTGCTATAGTTGGGTCATAGCCTTCACATGAAAGCTATAAATTAGCTTCATAGTAGGGCTGAGTACATTGGATACTTTTTCTTCCATTCCTGAGACACTTTGCTAGGAAGAATATATTCCAGCTCCATCCATGTAAACATGAAAGAGATAAAGTCTCCATCTTTCTTTAAGGCTGCATAATATTCCATGGTATACATGTACCACAATTTGCTAATCCATTCATGGGTTGATGGGCACTTGGGCTTCTTCCATGACTTAGCTATTCTGAATTGGGCTGCAATAAACATTCTGGTACAGATGTCTTTGTTATATTGTGATTTTTTTGTCTTCTGGGTATATACCTAGCAAAGGAATTACAGGATCAAATGGCAGGTCTATTTTTAGATCTAAGTATTCTCCAAACATCCTTCCAAAACGGCCGTATTAGTGTGCATTCCCACCAGCAGTGTAGAAGGGTGCCCTTTTCTCCACATCCACGCCAATATCTCTGGTTTTGGGATTTTGTTATGTGGGCTACTCTTACTGGGGTTAGGTGATATCTCAAAGTAGTTTTGATTTGCATTTCTCTGATGATTAAGGATGTTGAGCATTTTTTCATGTGTTTGTAGATCGTGCGTCTGTCTTCTTTAGAGAAGTTCCTCTTCAAGTTCTTTGCACACCCTGAGATGGGATCATTTATTTTTTTCTTGCTAATACATTTGAGTTCTCTGTGGATTCCGGTTATTAAACCTTTATCAGAGGTATAACCTGCAAATATTTTCTCCCATTCTGAGGGCTGACTGCTTGCTTTACTTACTATGTTCTTGGCTGTGCAGAAGCTTTTTAGTTTGATCAGGTCCCAATAATGTATTTTTGATACTGCTTCAATTGCCTGGGGAGTCCTCCTCATAAAATATTCACCCAGGCTGATTCCTTCAAGAGTTTTCCCTGCACTTTTTTCAAGTATTTTTATAGTTTCATGTCTTAAGTTTAAATCTTTTATCCAGTGAGAGTCTATCTTAGTTAATGGTGAAAGTTGTGGGTCTAGTTTCAGTCTTTTACAGATCACCAGCCAGTTCACCCACCACCATATCTTAAATAGGGAATCTATTCCCCACTGAATGTTTTTAATTGGCTTGTCAAAGATCAAATAACAGTAAGTAGCTGGGTTCATCTCTTGGTTCTCTATTCTGTTGCAGACATATACTTCTCTGTTTTTGTGCCAGTACCATGCTGTTTTGATCACTATCGATTTATAGTACAGTCTCAGGTCTGGTAGCATGATTCCTCCTGCTTTGTTTTTATTTCTGAGTAATGTTTTGGCTATTCGAGTTTTTTTCTGATTCCATATAAAACGAAGTATTATTTTTTCAAGATCTTTAAAATAAGACAATGGAGCTTTAATAGGAATTGCATTAAAATTTATATTGCTTTGGGAAGTATAGACATTTAACAACGTTGATTCTTCCCAGCCATGAGCATGGTATCTTTTTCCATTTGTTAACATCTTCAGCTATTTCTTTTCTTAAAGTTTCATAGTTCTCTTTATAGAGATCTTTCACATCCTTTGTCAGATAAACTTCCAAGTATTTCATCTTCTTTGGAACTACTGTGAAAGGAATAGATTCCTTGACTGTTTTTTCGGCTTGGCTATTGTTGGTATTTATAAAGTCTACAGATTTATGGATGTTGATTTTGTAGCCTGAGACATTGCTGTATTCCTTGATCACTTCTAAAAGTTTTGTTGTAGAATCCCTAGTGTTTTCCAGATATATGATCATGTCACTGTGAAGAGTGAAATTTTGATCTCTTCTGACTCTATGTGAATACCCTTGATCACCTTTTCTTCCCTAATTGCAATGGCTAAAACTTCCATTATAATGTTAAAGAGCGATGGAGACAATGGACAACCTTGCCTGGTTCCTGATCTAAGTGGAAATTATTTCAATTTAACTCCATTCAATACGATATTGGCTGTGGGTTTGCTGTAGATGGACTCTATTAGTTTAGGAAATGTCCCTTCTATACCAATTTTCTTAAGTGTTCTGATCATAAAGGGATGCTGGATATTATCAAAAGCTTTTTCTGCATCAATTGAGAGAATCATATGGTCTTTATTTTTTAGTTTGTTTATGTGCTGAATTACATTTATAGATTTATGTATATTGAACTAGTCTTGAGACCCTGGGATAAATCCCACTTGGTCATGGTGTATATTTTTTTTGATGTGTTGTTGGATTCTGTTTGTTAGGATCTTATTGAGTATTTTTGCATCAATATTCTTTTTTTTTTTTTGTAGAGACAGAGTCTCACTGTACCGCCCTCGGTAGAGTGCCGTGGCATCACACAGCTCACAGCAACCTCCAACTCCTGGGCTTACGCGATTCTCTTGCCTCAGCCTCCTGAGTAGCTGGGACTACAGGCGCCCGCCACAACACCCGGCTATTTTTTTGTTGCAGTTTGGCCGGGGCTGGGTCCGAACCCGCCAACCTCGGCATATGGGGCCGGCGCCCTACTCACTGAGCCACAGGCGCCGCCCCTGCATCAATATTCTTTAGTGATATTGGTCTATAATTTTCTTTCCTGGTTGGGTCTTTCCCTGGTTTAGGGATCAAGGTGATGTTTGCTTCATAGAATGTGTTGGGTAGTATTCCTTCTTTTTCTATATTTTGGAAGAGGATTAGTAATATAGGTACTAGTTCTTCTTTAAAGGTTTGGTAGAATTCTTACGTAAAGCCATCTGGTCCTGGGCTATTCTTTTTAGGGAGATTTTGTGTAGTTGATGCTATTTCAGAACTTGATATAGGCCTTGGTAGGTGGTGTACTTCCAAGGATTGGTCAATTTCTTTCAGATTTTTGTATTTCTGAGAATAAAGTTTCTTGTAATATTCGTTAAGGATTTTTTAAATTTCTGAGGGATATGTTGTTATTTCATCCTTACCATTTCTGATTGATGAAATTAGAGATTTTACTCTTTTTTTTCCTGGTTAGGTTGGCCAAAGTTTTACCTATTTTATTGACCTTTTCAAAAAACCAACTTTTGGACTTATTGATCTGTTGTATAATTCTTTTGTTTTCAATTTCATTTAATTCTGCTCTGATTTTGTTTATTTCTTTTCTTCAGCTGGGTTTTGGGTTGGAATGTTCTTCCTTCTCCAGTTGCTTGAGATGTCCCATTAAGTTAATATCTTTCTCTCTTTCCATTTTCTTGAGGAAGCCTTGCAGTGCTATAAATTTCCCTCTTAGGACTGCCTTTACAGTATCCCACAGGTTCTGATAATTCATGTCTTCATTGTTGTTTTGTTCCAAAAATTTGGTGATTTCCTTCTTAATCTCATCTATAATTCATCTATCCTTTAGCATAAGGTTATTTAGCTTCCATGTTTTTATATGGGTATGCAGATTCCTGTTGTTATTGAGTTCAACTTTTATTCCGTGATGGTCTGAGAAGATGTAATGAATAATTTCTATTTTTTTAAATTTGCTGAGGTTAGATTTGTGGCCTAGGATGTGGTCGATTTTGGAGTATGTTCCGTGGGCTGATGAGAAGAATGTGTATTCAGTTTTGTTGGGATGAAATGTTCTGTAGATGTCTGTTAAGTCCAGATGTTGAATGGTTAAGTTTAAATCTAAAATTTCTTTGCTTAGCTTCTTTTTGGGGGATCTATCCAGCACTGCTAAAGGGGTGTTAAAATCTCCAACTACTATGGAACTGGAGGAAATCAAGTTGCTCATGTCTGTTAGAGTTTCTCTTATAAATTGAGGTGCATTCCGGTTGGGTGCATAAATATTAATAATTGAAATTTCATCATATTGAGTATTACCTTTAACAAAGATGAAGTGTCCATCCTTATCCTTCCTTGGCTTGGTTTATTTTGGTTGGTTTAAAGCCTATCGCATCTGTGAATAGGATTGCAATGCCTGCTTTTTTCTGCTTTCCATTTGCCTGGGAGTATAGATGACCATCCTTTCACCTTGAGTCTATATTTATCTTTTAATGTAAGATGAGATTCTTGTATGCATCAGATATCTGGCTTGAGTTTTTGTATCAGTCAGCCAAATTGTGCCTCTTTAGAGGACAATTTAAGCCATTCACATTAATCAAGAATATCGATAAGCCTTTCAAGAGTCTGGTGGACATTTTTAATGTTTTGTGACTGTGTAAGTTGGAATTTAATCAAAATTTTCTGGGTTTGTTTACTTTTGTGGTGGAGGATTATGCTGGTCTTTATGGAGAATGGGTCTGAGAATATCCTGGAGAGCTGGTTTAGTTCTGGCAAATTTCTTCAACATGTGAATGTCATTAAAGTATTTAATTTCTCCATCATAAATGAAACTCAGTTTAGCTAAGGATCCTGGGTTGAAAGTTATTTTGTTTTTGGAGATTAAAAGTTGATGACCATCCTCTTCTAGCTTGAAAGATTTCAGCAAAAAGACCTGCAGTTATTCTAATATTCTTGCCCTTGTAGGTAATGATTTTCTTCGTCTGGCTGCTTTCAGAATTTTCTCCTTCATATTAACTTTAGTGAAATTGATTATGATGTGTCTGGGGGATGTCCTATTCGGGTTGAGTTGTGCTGAAGTTCTGAAACTGCTATCTGAATTTCAGAATCTCTTGGCATGTCTGGAAAGTTCTCCTTCATAATCTCATGGAGAAGAGACTCTGTGCCTTGTGAAGCCACTTCATCACTTTCAGGGAACCCTATAAGACGAATATTGGTTTTCTTCTAATTATCCCAGAGGTCTCTGAGAGAGTGATCTGTTTTTGCCCTCCATTTCTCTTCCTCTTTGAGAGTTTGGGAGCATTCAAAAGCTTTGTCTTCAATGTCAGAAATCCTTTCTTCTGCTTGCTCCATTCTGTTACTGAGGGATTCTACTGTGTTTCTCAGATCTTTGAGGGCTGCAACTTCTTATCTCAATGTGTCAAAATCTTTGGTCATTTGGTCTTTGAATTCGTTGAATTCTTGAGACATCTTTTGGATTACTGCTTGGAATTCTAATTTGATCTTATTTGCTTTCCAGATTCTGAATTCGATTTCTGACATCTCAGCTATTTGTTTGTGCATGGGATCTTGTGCTGTGCCTGCCCCATTGTTCCTTGGGGGAGTTGATCTACTCTGATTATTCGTATTGCCAGAGTATTTTCATTGATTTCACCTCATGATTGTTTTTCACTGTTGCCTCTGGCCATCCTCAGAGTTGGGGAGGTATCTCTCCAAGATTAGACCCCAGCAGGATCACTCTATTGTTGCTGGATCTTTGTAGGGAGTGACCCTGTGTAATTCCTCTGGTGCTGCCCCTCCCAGGGAGTTCTGTTTGTAGGAGCAGCTCTGGAGTGTGACACACCTGGATCCAGCAACACGGTGGGGGGTGTTGCACACGGTTCTGGGAATGCCTGGCACCCAGTGACTTTGGCACAGAGGGCCCATGGCTCCAGCAGTCTCTGGCCAGGAGAAGGGCTCTGTGCAGAGGCACGGAGGGCTCCAGGGGGCATGTGGTTACCAGAGTCCCTGGCCAGATCAGCGGGCTGGTGTGGAGGCAGGGATGGTACAGGAGAGAGTACGCGGGGTTGTGCAGCTCCCAGAGTTCCTGGTCAGGGCATGCCGAGGCCCGGTGGAGATGGGTCAGATGTTGCAGTTTTTAGCACAGCTCTTCCGGAGGTCTTGGCAGGTGCTGGTCATGGGTTGTGGCATAGCTCTTCCGGTGGTCCGGGAGGGCACCTGTCTATTCATTCAGTGGATCATCATGAAGGTCTTCATCCTCATCATCTTCACGCTGAGTAGGCTGCAATTCTGAGCTCCCAGCACTCCCCTCCACTCTCACTCTGACTTCTGGAGGCCTGGTTCCCAGAAGTGCGGATTCTTGGGTGATTTCTCGAGGGGTGTGGACAAGGCCTGGACTGCAGCTGGTCAGTGCTGATTCTGCAACACAGGATTGAGGAGAGGATGGTCGGCTGAGAGGGAACCATGCCAGAGCGGTAGTGCCTAAATATAATATTTTTATATGAGTAATACATTCAACACAAGGCCAAGAGATCCACACCTGACATGATTGATCATCACACACTCTTTATGTAGAAGGTAGTATCTTAATACATCATGTGATCTACTAATGTATTGGTTCATAAAGGGAAAGAAAACTTGAGGTTAACAAGATTAGTACATTTTATCATTTTAAGAGTAAATCAATGTGTGAAGCCAAATCAGGGTCAGCAGATTGTTTGTTAGGAATAAAATCAAACACGGCAGATAAAGAGCATTGAGCACCAAATGGCATTACATTGATTCAGCCACAACTTTTCAAAGGGACTGAAATTCTTAAAGTCCACTCAACTAAGAAGTCTGTGCCTGTGAAAATTTTATTCTCTGCTTCTCCTTTGTCCTGTATTTCCAGGGCAGCCTAAATCCTCTCTCTTTCTTTCTGTGTAGTAATTGCTTCAAGTAAAATTAAGACTTTTTCTCTATGAAGTAATCCAGTTTTCCTTGTATACTTTGCCTTTTAGTCTTTTAAGTTGTAGTTTTATAGTGGAGCTATTGAAGGAAAAATTTGTTTCCTCTATATCTAAATTCCTTGGGGCACCACCATAGCAATCTCTAAGTGACAAAGCCTCTACCACATATTTTGAAGCCTCCACTGTTTTGTTCATGGTGTTCTATACACATATTAGAAAATTTACCTTTTTCTTTATACCTTTCAGATTTAGGCTTACAGGGAGGAAGTGCATTTTAGGAATGTTTCTTGACTGTCAAGCAGTTAAATCCCCTTCCTGCGCTCTGGGTGTACTTTCATTGGAGGAAGAACCACATTTAATTGCAGTTTTCTGTGTGAATGCCCTTGAGGTCAGAAACTTGGTCACATTTATTCTTGCATCCACTAGACACAATGAATGCTAATTATATGTTTATGGAACGAATGATTATGTGCCTTGTAAGAAGAAATATTAGTAAAGTAAATCACAGGCCTATGATTTTCCTAGCAGGAATTTGAGGTTGAACTATAGTTTGAATCATTTTGAAGGCTCTCCACAGTCTAGCAGTAGCATTCCCCAAAAGAGAATGGTTTCTTGATCATGGTTTCTTGGTAAGTTCACAGGGAAAGAAAAATACAAAAAGGGCTTATTAGCATTATGATATAAATTTTGCCCAACTTTTCAATAGCATAATTGTCTAGGCCACAGGGTAGCCTCTAGCTGATTATTTCATGTGAACAAGCCTTTATTTTTGTCTATCAAATAGCCAAGATAATGTAGTTAACACTTTCTGTAATAACAGAAATATTCCACCTAAAAAGTATCTTTTATGGAGATAACACAAATTTATTGCTCCATAGGCAGTTTCCTTATTGGTACCTTTGTGGAGGCCCGGGCTGACCTAAGGGACTTTCCATGTGCCACAAAAACACGTGACAGACGGATACAACACCAAATGGATGATGAGGTATATGACCCAGGGAAGCTATATTAGACATTGCTTCCTGAGAACTTTACTAGTAACAAATACTTTTGGAAAATTATTAATGAAGCAAAAAAATAAAAAATGGTGGCAATATGATTAATACTCTAAGGCCTTTCTTAGGGAATAGCCAAATAGAAATTTCCTTTATTATAAAGCTAAAAAAGTACATGCTAATTAATTTTATAACTTAATATTCTCCTACTATGGATCAGGTCCTATAATAAATAGTCAGTTGGAAAAAGAGAGGATGAAGATGAAACAGTATAAAAAATACCATTACTTGTAGATCTTAAGTGTTAAAAGTACTCTCTCTCTCTCTCTCTCTCTCACTTTCTCTCTCTCTCATACACACATTTCTCCAGACCCCAAAGTAAAATCATTTTTCTGCCTATTGCAAATGCCACAAGACAGCTATTCTTCTACATGAGAAAGATTTTTTTATTTTGGTTGATAGGATTTTGTCCTGATTGATATAAATGTGTGTGTGTGTATACAAATACATATGCATATACATATATACATACATATTTAGATACACACAGAACAGGTATGGAAGACCTTGTTACTTGCCTAATAATAATTCTTTATTTTCTCTGATTAAGAAAATCCCAGGGCTCGGCTCCTGTGGTTCAAGCAGCTAAGGTGCGAGCCATATACACCTGAGCTGGCGGTTTGAATCCAGCCTGGGCCCAACAAATAACAATGATGCTGCAAACAAAAAATAGCCGGGTGTTGGGGTGGCTGCCTGTAGTCCCAGTTACTTGGGAGGCAGAGGCAGGAGATTCACTTGAGCCCAGGAGTTAGAGGTTGCTGTGAGCTGTGATGCCCCACAGCACTCTATCCAGGGCAACAGCTTGAGGCTCTGTCTCAAAAAAAAAAAAAAAAAAGAAAGAAAGAAAATCCCAGTAAATGTTTTCAGATATAGGGAAGCCGTGTGCTATAGGGGAGGCTGGTCCCCTTCTTACTCCTAGGAGTTAAATTTTGATTAATAAAAATCAATCATGGCACTCCGATTTTTCTTTCTAGTGTTGGAACTAAGAATGCAAATAAGACTCAGATGTATCGAATGTAACAAAGACTTTGAGGTGACATTTGAGGAAAATATTGTTACTTTTAACAGGAGGCATGAGGATGAGATGTCGTTTCTACACACAAGAGGGGTTCTTGTGATTCTTTGCTCACTGCCTTCTCATTCCAGGCTATCTTTTAAGGAGTTTGTATAGTGAATAGCTTTCAAATATACAGATAGTTTGGGAGCAAAGGGCAAGTTTGTTTACTGCCTAGAATAACAAAGATAATATCTCCCTCCAGCACAGAAGTCAAGGGAATTGTTTAAAGCCCGTTAAAAATGATTATGATACCTTTATATCAGGATACCTCACCTGTAAAACAATTTATCAAGTATGCAGGCATCATCAGGACCTTGCTAAGTTTCCCTGCAGGAATTTTGGCTTTGAGAAATAGAGCAAAAAATGATGATACCGTGGTCATTGCTTTTGTTATGAGTAATAAACTGTTCATCTCTGGCTCACTCAGGGGTCTCGTGTTTTCTTTCAGCATCCATGAAACATGCTGGTAATTTGCTCCCCTGAAAGCACTGTTAAATCTCAGATCTTCTACAATTTTTTGAACTCTCTTTCCCACCTTAAACTATTAGATCGTGTCTGGTGGGAATATGACAGCGGAGCTGTGGCAGTCATCTCATGATCCTGAGGGCACATGTCTGAAGACAAAAGTCAATGCTGTGTGTGGCAGAGCAAAAGTGTGAGGAAAACCTGGGTCATTAAAGATGCTGGTATGTCTGTAATAACAATTTTTGCAATTACTTTTAGACTGATTGTACTTGACATGATACATGTCTATTATTAAAATCTATTGAGTCGGATGTTTTATTAACTGGCAAAAGCATTTCATCTAAATCATCATGGAATGCAAACCAAGTTTGAAGACTTGTTTGCTGCTAACAAATACAATATCCAGCACTTAACTTCTCTCTCTCTCTCTCTCTCCATACACACAGACAATACACGGGTAGTAATGTGTATTTTTGAATGTATTTTAAGATTTACTCCTTTCAATAATACTCTATGATTATTATCATTTTAAAAACAAAGAATTTGAGGTTGAGAAGTCTAAGATAATTCAGCTAATAAAAGATAGAACTAAGACTCATATCCAAATCCACATGGTAGCAAAGCCTGTGTTCCTAACCCTGAGTTAGTGTCTCCCAAGTAATGCGGGTACCTGGCATTTGTTGAGATTTCCACTTTGTGATAAGCACTTAATGAATTCTCTTTACATACGTAGTGGGGCGAATTTAGACCAGTTATAGAAGTCTCCATGCTAATGAATGCCAAGAAACATTCTCCCTGAAAATGGACTCCTTAATAAATCCCCAAACAGTAATTTTGAATTTGAGGTCAGCTTGGGTTCCTATAGCAGAACTAAAAATTAGTTGCTTACTAGCTATTGTTGAAATTTGCACCACATGTTGGCGATTAATTTCTTCAGCATTTCATCCTCATTATGAAAAATATGTTTTGTTGTACTGATAGATAACCAAAAAAGGGATAAGCATACCTTGGATCAATACCCTGTCAGTAGTTCTTTATTGCTCAAAAACTGCTCCAACATCCTCTTGAACCTGAAAGTACACATGGAAAAAATAAAAACAAAAATACCCAACTACTAGATTGTAAGCTTTATGCTGTCAGAGACTGAGTTTGACTTGTTCAATGGGTTAACACTTTTACCTAGGCTCACGTCTACCCATGAATAGATAAAGGAATGAAATAAAAGGAATAAAAAAAATCTTTATTTTGATATATAGTGCTCTCAGGGAGCCCTACAATAGTATTCTACGAGATTCTGGGTAAAATAAACAAAGAAACAAACAAAATACTGTGTGAAATGAAATGTTTCTTGGTATCCAACTTGCTCATTGAGCCTTATTTGCTTATATTTGGCTACTCAATGTGATTCCTAGATAATATCCTATTATAATTTATGAATATGACAGATTGATAACCAAATAACCTGTCCAGCTTCTGGAGGTGGTTGGTAGAAAGGAGTAGAAATAGTCAATGAAGATTTTGAAGATTTGAAATTGAAGAAAGATTTGAAATTTAAAAAGTGACTAAAACATCCTTAAGTTTTCCTTTAATGTGTCTTTGTTGCTGTGCATGAACTTGCAATATAACCTAGTTCTCAACTGTAATATAATTTTTAATATAAAAGTTATTTGTTATCACTCACTACCATGGCCCAGAAGTGAAACATAATCCAAATACATTATCCATTGTAATATAGGTTTGACATGTATTTCCCTAGTGCAGTTGTTTTCCAGGGAACTTAGCCCTAATTATTTAACACTTTCAAAGTCAATAAATTACTAGAGAGGAGAAAAAGGCCTGTTGGTCGATGAAATTTCTCTGTGAAATTAAAGTTGTCTCTTCAAGTAAGAAGTTGCAACAAGGTATCATTTAATAATAGCAAGTAATATTTTAAAATTACTGTTTAGAAACGTATTGCCTGATATTAAAATGACTTTATATAAATGCTGTGTCCTCAATTTAAAAGGACATTGGTAAACCCCCTAGGACTGAACAGGCCTTTCCTCTACCTAATTAAATTAAGTGCAGTGTACAGTGCCTCTCTGCGAAGATTAACAGAACACATTCCTTGTCAGTTGCCTGTGGCAGTATTTTTTTTCTGATTTAATTAAAAGCTGTTCTTTTATGAAGAACAAGCTTGCAGCATAATTCCACTTATGTTTACATTTTTCAAACTTATTTAGGAGAAAGTGGAGAGTGATGAGAAGGAAGAAGAAAGAAAAGGGGAGGAGAGGAGACCAAGTTGTAGGAACATAAGAAAAAGGAAATGATTCTTCCTCGTCAGGAAAAATTAATTTCAAAAATAAGAATGTGTGGAAATAAGCCAGATGGCTGGAAAGACAATAGTTTTCACTGTGATGTTTAGACCAGATCTCTATTTCATGCCAAGTCATCATCACCCTTGATAAAAATACTGGGCATTTGAAAACAAGCAAGCATACCACAAATTTCCACACATTTGAATGTCTATAGTATCAGCTGGGACCTTCAATGTGTGATTTGCTGTGGAGGCTGAGGTAGGTTTTTCACTGTCTGACCACAGGCAAAGACCATTCAGTGACAAACATTGGGAAGGTAGGCAAGAATCCTGACAGCCTTTTCAGTTCCCTAAATTTTTATGGTTTCCTGATCAAGATTAAATAATATACATACTCTTCCTTGAGTTATTCATCTTTTGCTATGAATTTAAAGTATCCGTTTGTATTACCAAATATTTATCACCTCAAGGCTTTCTTACTTTAAGCAAAGCAGAGGGAATAGAAAATAGAGGATAGAGGAATAAAGAAATATCCAAAAAATTATAGAATTATGGAAAGAAGGGAAAATAGAGAATATTCTGTTTTAAGACACATGAAACTCTATAACATTAGAAGCAATATACTGTTATTTGTAAATGGATTTAGATTTCTTAAATATGTATATTAGAAATTCTAGGGAAGCACTTAAAACCATTTTAATGGGTTTTTAAGGCTTAATTTATAAGATTAGAGAATAGAAAAATTAAATTGTATGAAATTCCAGAAGGAGTAGAAAAGGTGGGACAGAAGAATCAAAGGGCAAATGCAACAAAGAAAATAGTTACAAACAGGGCATGTTCTAATCCAACCATATCTATCACATTAAATATAATGGTCTGTGTATATCAATTAAAAAACGAAAAATATCAAGGGCATTAAAAAAGACCCAACTATATATTGTCTATGAGAAACCCACTGTATGTATGAAAAGACACATCTAAGCTAAACATAAAGGATTAGAGAAAAATATACCATGTCAACATGAATTAAAAGAAAGTTGAAGCATATAGATTAACTTCAAAGTAGACTTCAGAATAGGGAAAAATATCAGCCCGGCATGGTGGCTAACTCTTGTAAACCTAGCACTCTGGAGGCTGAGGAGGGTAGAATGCTTGAGCTCAGGAATTTGAGGCCAACCTAAGCAAGAGCAAGATCCCATCTCTACTAAAAATAGAAAAAAACTAGCTAGGTATTTATGGGGAGGCCTGTAGTCCTAGCTATGTTGGAAGCTGAGGCAAGAGGATAGCTTGAGGCCCAAGAATTTGAGGTTGCTTTGATGCCACTCTACCTAAGGTGACAGAATGAGGCTCTGTCTAAAAAAGAAAAGTATTGAAAATAAACAGGGGCATTACTTAATGAAAGAGGGCTCAATTCTCTAAGGAAACACAATAGTTCTAAACATGTAGGTACCTAATAATATGACATCAAAATAAGTAAGACAAAATTAATAAGATTGGTAGGAGCAACCTAAAAATGCACTATTACAGTTAGAGAGTTTAAAATCCCTCGCTCAATAATTGACAGATCAAGAAGGCAAAAACATAGTGGAGATATTGAGAGATAACTATTAATCAACTTAATGTAATTGATGTTTGTAAAAATACTCCAACCAATATCAGAGTACATTGTTTTATTAAACCTACATGGAGTATTCAACAAGATCAACCACATTTAGTGGCATAAAATATATTTTAACAAATTTAAAAGAATATCAGTTAAATAAACTATGGTACTCAGATCATAATGGAAATAAACTAAAAGTTAATGGAAACATAGCTGTAGGCTTGCTTCCCATATCTCAGTGGTTAGGGAACTGGCCACATACACCAGGGCTTGTGGGTTTGAACCTGGCCCAAGCCTGCTAAAAACGACGACAACTACAACAACCAAAAAAATAGCTGAGCATTGTGGCGGGCACCTGTAGTTCCAGCTGCTTGGGAGACTGAGGCAAGAGAATTGCTTAAGCCCAAGAGTTTAAGGTTGCTGTGAGCTGTGACACCACGGCCTTCTATTGAGTGTGACATAGTGAAGCTGTGTCTCAAAAAAAAAAAGAAAGAAAAAATAACTTACTGGAAAATATCCAAATATTTGGAAATTAACATACTTGTGAATAATATATGAGTCAAAGAAGAAGTCTCAAAAGAATTTTAAAAAAATCTTTTTGACTAAAGAAAGTGAAAATGCAACTTATCAGAAATTATGGGATGAAACAAAAGCAGTTCTTAGAGGGAAACATTTTATACATAAATATATACAGACACATATAGAATATACATTATAAATATAATGTTTATATATACATAAACCTCCAACAAGATTAGTGGGGGATGAAAGAAAAGAGGAGTTCATTTTACCAGTATAATAAATGAAAGAAGAGTTATGAGTACCGAACATCTGAGCATCAAAATTATAACAAAGGAGTATTTTCTAAAACCCTATGCCCACTATTTGACAACTTAGAGGAAATGAATCAATCCCTCGAAAGACACAAACAACCATAGCTCACACAAGCAGGAAAAAATAATATGAATAGCACTATATCTATTAAAGAAATGAATCAATAATGAATAGCTTTCTAAAAAAGAAATAATCAGGCCTGCATGGTTTCACTGGTGAATTCTACCTAATATTTAAGAGAGAGATGATACCGATTCTGCAAAATACTACAAATCTTCCAGAAAACAGAAGCAAAGCGCACCCCTCCAAATTCATTACAGGAAGGCAATAATAACCTTATAACAAATCCAAGTAGGTAAATTACAAGAAAGGTGAACTACATACCTACAACTTTTATGAACATAGATGAAACAATTATATACAAAATGCTAGCAAACCGAATACAGTAATACATGAAAATCACACACTATAGCCACATAGGATTTATTCCATATATACATGTCTTGTTAAACATTTAAAAATCAGTCAATGTAAAACTCAACAGTAGTATTCCTATACGCCAATAATGGTCATGCTGAGATTCAAATCAAAGTCTCCATGCCATTCACAACAGCTACAAAGAAAATAAAATACCTTGGAATATACTTAACCAAGGAGGTAAAAGATTTCTAAAAAGAGAACCATGACATATTGAGGAAAGAAATTGCAGATGACACACAAACAAATAGACAAACATTATCATGCTCATCTTGATAATGGATTGGTAGAATCAACATTGTTAAAATGTCCATATAACCCCAAATGATTTACAGATTCAATGCAATCCCCATCAAAATACCAACATCATATTTCACAGATCCACAAAAAATAATTCTCCGCTTCCTTTGGAATCAGTAAATAGCCTGAATAACCAAAAGCAATCTTAAAAAGAACAAATATAGACATATAATATCATCAGACTTCAAACTATGCTACAAGGTTAGAGTAACCAAACAGCATTGTATTGACACAAAAATAGAGATGTGTCTGTAGACCAATGGAATAGAATAGAGAACCCAGATATAAAACTATCCACATAAGCCAACAGAACTTTAACAAAGCAGACAAAAACATACACAGGGGAAAAGATACCCTATTCATAAACAGTGCTGAGAAAATTGTATAGACACATGCAGAAGAATGAAACAGGATCCATAACTCTCACCAGTCTCAAAATTGATTCAAGATGCATAAAAGCTTAAATGTAAGGCAGGAAACCATAAGAACTCAAGAAGAAAACATAGAAAAAACTCTTGTAGACATCAGCCTAGGCAAAGAAGTTATGAAGAAGAGCTCAATGGCAGTCACAGCAACAACAAGAAGAAATAATTGGAACTTGATTACATTGAAAAGCTTCTGCACAGCTAAGAAAATAATTAACAGAGCTAGTAGACAACCTACACAATGGGAGAAAATATTCACAGGGTATAAAGTAAGGACTAAAAACCAAAATCTAAAAAGAACTCAAGCAAATCAGCAAGACAAACAAACAAACAAACTACAACCCTATTGAAAGCTGGGCAAAAGACAGGAACCAAAGCTTTTCAAAAGAACATAGACAAATGGCCAACAAACATGAAAAAATGCTCCACATCACTAATAACTAGGGAATACAGATTAAAACTACAATGAAATATCATCTTACCCCAATTAGAATGGCTTTTATTAAAAAGTACAAAACAGATGCTAGTGTTGATGTAGAGAGAAAGGGGTACTTGTGCACTGTTGGTGAGACTGCAAAATAGTACAAGTTCTATAGAAAACAGTATGGAGATTCTTCCAAGACTAAAAGTAGACCTACCATTTAATCCAGCAATCCCAATTTCCTTCGGGTGTTTATCCAAAGGAAAAGAAAGAAGTCATTCTATCAAAACAACACCTGCACTGAAATGTTTATTACAGCACAACTCACAATTGCAAAGATGTGGAATAAACCCAACTGCCCATCACTTTAGGACTGGGTTAACAAAGTGTGTTATGTATATACCATGGAATACTATTCAGCCATAAAAAGATAAATTAATGCCTTTTGCAACAATTTGGATAAAATTGGAGACTATTAAGTGAAGTATCTAAAGAATGCACAAACAATCACCATGTGTACTCACTATTAAATTGGAACTAACCAATAAACACACATGTACACAGAGGAATGTAAGACTCAGGGAAAATCAAATAGGATCGGGGAGGAGTGGATGGGGGTGAAAACCTACTTAAATGGTGCAATGAACACTGTCTGGGTGATGGGCACATACTTGAGCCCCAACTAAAGCATTATACAAGCGATTCATGTAAGCAAAAACATCATTTGTACTTCCATAATATTTTGAAATAAAAAATTAAAATAAAATGAAAACTCAATATGAAAATATCCAACTCAATTAAAAAATGAGTAAAAGACCTGGACAGACACTTCACCAAAGACATGCAGATGAAAATGGGCACATGAAGGGCAGCGCCTGTGGCTCAGTGAGTAGGGCGCCGGCCCCATATGCCGAGGGTGGCGGGTTTGGACCCAGCCCCGGCCAAACTGCAACAGAAAAATAGCTGGGCGTTGTGGCGTGCGCCTGTAGTCCCAGCTCCTCGGGAGGCTGAGGCAAGAGAATCGCGTAAGCCCAAGAGTTAGAGGTTGCTGTGAGCTGTGTGATGCCACGGCACTCTACCCGAGGGTGGTACAGTGAGACTCCGTCTCTACAAAAAAAAAAAAAAAAAAAGAAAATGGGCACATGAGAGATGTTTCTTCACATCGTATGTCATTAGGATGTTAAAAATCAAAACCAGCCTGCACCTATTAGAATGGCCAAAATCCCAAACACTGACACCACCAAATGTTGGCAACGACGTGGAGCAATAGGAACTCTCATTCATTATTGGAAGGAAAGGTGGTACAGACACTTTAGAAGGCAGCTATTCAGTTTCTTTTTCAAAACTAATCAGACATTTACTACTTAATACAACTATCATGCTCTTTAGTATTACCAAAATGAGTTGAAAACTTAAGTCCACAAAATTACTTTGAAAAATTACATCTACCTAATAGCCAGCACACAAAATGTATAGTATTTTCATTCATAATCAGCAAAACAGGAAGCAACCATATATCTGTCAAGGTGGGAATGGATAAAGAAACTGTGGTATAGCCATATAATGGGTTATTGCCTAGTAACTGCTATGGTCTGAAAGTTTGTAATCCCACCCTTTATATGTAGAAATTTAAACCCAAAGATGACGGCATTAGAAGAAGGAGCCTTCTGGAGTTGATTAGGTAATGAAGGCCTCATGAATGGGATTAGAGCTCTCATAAGAGAGGCCTGAGAGAACTCCTTCATTCTTTTCACTGTGTGAGGGCATGGCAAAAAGACGATTCCCATGAACCGAGAAGTGGGCCATCACCAGACACTGAATTTGCAGTCAAAATGGATGATGACAGCTCTAAAAAGAAATAAGATATTAAGCTGCATGAAATATGGATAAGCCTTAAATGAA
Source organism: Nycticebus coucang (assembly GCF_027406575.1). Taxonomy (NCBI): domain Eukaryota; kingdom Metazoa; phylum Chordata; class Mammalia; order Primates; family Lorisidae; genus Nycticebus; species Nycticebus coucang. The sequence continues at coordinate 108,265,697 of NC_069786.1, forward strand.
TGCTGCAAAGTGAACTAACCCAGTTTGAAAAGTCTACTCTCTGGTTCTAGTTATATGACAGACTGAAAACTGCAAAACTATGAGATAAGAAAAATATTAGTGGTTGACAGGGATGTGGGAAGTGGGTAGGGCAGTGGAACAGGTAAAGCACAGGGGAATTTTTCAGGGAAGTAAATCTACTTTGTGTGCTATAAAAGGGTGAACCTTAATAAATGTAAATGTAAAAAAATAGGAAGTTGGGGATCCCAGGATGGAATACAGACTGAAACAAAACACTCCAGTCACATTTCAATTTTATAAAAGAGCTTTACTGAACAGGATATGAGAAAGCGGTTCTGATCCCAGCAACTGTGGAAAGGGGGAGTGTCTGAAAGAGCAAAGGGGAAAGAAGCTTCACATGAACACCTACTCCAGTCTATCAGGCTGTTTCCCAGAGTGATAGGGGTTAACAATACGGACACTGCTATTCATGCATGCTGGAATTGCGCAAATAAGGAGCTGCATAGCAGATGGTGGGAGGCAAGTTTTTCACTATTGATTATAGATAAACTGTGGGAGGAGGCTGGAATGAACAGTGTGATAACAGATCAGAGTTGGAGACATGAAGTCATAGTTACTTATTATGGATACAAAGAGTCACGTATAGGAATATTTATAGATATCTGTAGCAAATACATCCTTGCTCTGTCAGCTGAGGGCCTGGAGGCAATGACTTTCTAGTAGCATCTGGACATTGTTTTCTGATATCATTCCCCAGTAAGAGGAACCAGCGCTGCTTGGATAAATGGCTGATTCTAGGACTGTGGCAGGAAATATAAAACATGAGCCTGGAGCATAGTGTGGTGCCAGAAAGTAAGAAAGTGCTAAAAAAGAAAACAGAAAGAAAAGAAACAAACAAGTGTAGAGCATATCAAAGGGCCATGCTTACAAAAGCTCTCAATGCCAAAGTTGGAGTTATTTGAGAGGCAAAATGAATAAAGCTTAATTGGATTATATCCAAAGTACCAAAGTAAAAAAAGTATGTATCCATGAGCTCAGACTGATATAAATAATTGGATAATTAAATACATGGGGATGATTTAAAAATCCCCCATGCAAAAGAATTCCAAATGGGAATTACACCAATTTATGTATGCATTCCTCCTCAAGGAGGTGGAGCATAAATCCGCACTTTTTTCAGTGTGTATTGAGTACAATGACTTCTTTCTAAAGAACACAGTGCTGAAGGGAAGGGAAAAAGTAACTTTATAGGGAGAAACCCAGCAGACACTACCTCGCACAGGTGACCAAGGTTAATTAATGTCAGCGGTCATAGCTATACTGATTGCAGTACTCTCAATATAATGTGAGGCTATAAAGAAAATGTTACTTGCCTTTTGAGACATTCCTCGCAAAAATGAATAACTTCAGTTGAATCACAGTAAATACATCATCCAAATCCCAACTCTGAGTGACATTCTATATAATACCTTAACTGTATTCCTTGAAACCATCAAGGTTATCCAAAAACAAAATTTGAGAAAGTCACAGCCAGCAGGTGTCTATGGAGGCACTACTCACTATATTGTGCTACAGTGTTTGGAGTCTTGGAACAGAAAACAACTGCAAGTAAAAATGAATGAAACTTGATATGGACTTTAGTTAAAATGGTCTATCAATATTGGTTCATTAACTGTAACTAATACATCACACTAATGTAAGATATTAATAAAAGTACAAACTGGGTGTGAGGTATATGGAAACTACACAGCTTTTCAATAAATATAAAACTGTTACAAAATAAAAAATTTATCTTCAAAGACAAAGTTAAAGTAGAAAAGCAATCTTATGCCTGTTATTTAAAGATTAAGAGAAAACGTTTGGCAGATATACAATCTTAGTAGTAGCTAATGACAATACATTTTCTATCATTTGGATTTGGCAGTTAACAAGTTGCTTTCTGGAAAAATGGAAAACACGAGAAGAGGAGAAAAGGCTTAGTGACTTAATTTTCCTAATTCCATTCTTCTGACCCTCTTCTGGAGCAGTGGCATAAATGAATAACAGATGTATGACTCGGATACGTTCCAGCATTAAGGGGTAGGTGGTTTTCAACTCAGATTTTCAAAAGCGGTTTCTCCAATCTTGATTGGCAAAACATCTACCAGGAACAGTCCAAAAATGGGGAGATAACTTCATTATGCTACAACAGGGGGTAGTGTAGGAAAATGAAAATCATTGCAATGTTCAAATCAAAGGAATAAACAATTCACTTTTTGAAGGCCTGTGTAATCACAGATAAGTCCCGCCTTTTGTTTAATGGGGTCATAAGATGAGTCATCTGACTGTTGAATATGTTTTGAACTTCACAGGTCCTGTAAATTAGTCTAGCAAGGGAGGCAGAACTACAGATTGGGTGTTTGGATTTAAAAAAAAAATGTTATTTTCTTTTTCAAAAACAAGAAAACAGCATGCGCAAAACAACTATTTATCTTGTTTTTCTTAAAGATGTTATGACGAATTTCTGCCCACCATTACTGTTTCATAATGACAGCATTTTATTCTGTTTTGGTTTCATAGTTGCCTGCCATAATTTCAGGATGGAAGAGATTAGTTAAAAGTAATTTTGCAACAACAATAAACACTACCTTGAGGAAGGTCAGCTCGCTGTTTGCTCCTTGTTTCTCAGCATAATTCCTTTCCAGCAACAAAAATATAGCTGTTGAAAACTGGACAAGGTAGTCAGAGAAAAATCGCTTTCTGCATGTTATTTGATATGGTGTTTTACATAAAATTTGAGTAACTCTTTGTTAAAATTGTTTCCTGGGATTCATATATTGTCCTCTCTTAAGGACAAATTTAAAAAAAAAATAGATGTCACAAAATGTATTGTTCTGCCCTAGTTTATGGGACCGTAAAATATATATTTTACATATACATGTGTAAAGACAAATACGTTATTTTCTTCACACAAAATATTTTATTTACATTTTTAAATTCGTTGAAGTACCTTTCTTACGGTTTTTAATTTTCCTGGTAAAATCAATAGCTTACTAAGAGGATCTTGTTGCTTCTGGGGAATTTAACTCTTGCAAAATTGCAATTCTCAAGAAGAGTACTACAATTTATTGAATACTCTCTGTATGGCTGAAATTTTAAATATGTTATTCTACTTAATTCTCACAAAATGTTTATGGCATAGTCTTAGTTACAGCTTACACGTGGGTATCTTTTCAATATCACACAGCTATGAGGTGATGGTCCCTTGCTTGACATTGACTCCAAACCCAGAAACAAATAAGTTTTAAATGTTTAAGTACATATAACATTCATATAAAAGATACATTATATATGTGTATATGTTTCGTATAAAATATGCACTGCATTTATAAATTTCCCTATTACCTTAAACTAGATATCTATGTGTGGGCATGTGTATGTATACACCTTCAAAATATTTTCTTGGCCATTTGGTGACTGTAGTGATATTCAGCAATGAGGTATGTGGCACTTTTTCTAGGATGAGTCTGCAAACTTCATTGACCACATATGCATTCATATAGGCAAAAACAGCCCAAGTATATAGAAGCCCACATTGAATGGAATATGCTTGGACATCAAGTTTCTCATGGATTAATATTTGCTGATGTTCAGCCAGAGGAGGGAGTTGAGTCAAAATTTGCTAGTAGTTCAACATTTTAAGACATATCTCACATAGTCTCTACCCCAATTTGGGGTCTTTCACAGAAAATATAAGCATTATTGAGAACTTGGCTCCATCTGTATCTACCGGTTTTGCTTTCACCACAGGGGTTTGTCTTCCCTAAACTAGGAAACTTGATTAGATTCCCATAGTGAAGACGATTCAAAGAATCATATTTTCAGTGTCTGATGGTGTATGTGTTTATGGTTTTGTCTTAATTTTTTGTCTATGTCATTTTGTCTTATTCTGTTTTGTTTATTTAGATGATTAACAGTAGCTTAGGATTATAAAGAACAAGTTAACCAACTATCACAGAAGCTCTGGTTGATTTTTTGCTCCTTTTTACAGGTTCCACCTTTTCAACAAGTAAGACATTAACTACAAAATGACATTCCAGAGTATTTTACAGGAAACCCTCCATTCAGAAGATTTATTTTGAGGTAAGAGACTGAAAACTTATTTTGCAAAGATGTATAAACAAATGAACACCCAGGTTACTGAATAGAGCTGTAAATACATTGTATTTCTACACGTATCCTGGGCTAGGACTACAAAGATGAGTAAGACGTGGCTTTTCCTACTTAAAGAGTTGTGTTTAGTCAACAAGTTAAAACATGTTTTAAAGTTTTGAACCTCAATCCCGTGCTGCATTTTAGAAACGCTTTTGTTTTCTTCACTGTAATATATATGTACTGTGACAATTGGTAATGCAATCACATGTGACTGTTACTTGTTCAAAGGTGGCTTATTGTGTGCCCTAGAGCTTGAGGGAAAAGGAGGAGGACAGTTCTATGCTGCTTCTGTTACAAACCAGCAGGGGAATCTGGATGGGTCATTTCAATCTGACTGTGGGTTTTCTCGAACTAAATATACGATTTGTTCCCAGTACCCTTTGAGATTGCTTCTGTGCATGAACCAGAAGGATGCGTTAAAGTACGTAGTGCCCATATGTACTTAGCAACTTAACAAAGTATCTGATACATATGTTATACAGAAAATGTCTGCTTACATTTCAATTCCCTTGCCCTTCTTCATGATGAAGTAGCCTTAAAAAGCCAACTTGTCTTTGTGTGTGTGTGTGTGTGCGTGTGTGTGTGTTACACAAGGTATAGTGGTATATTTCACCTGGTATGTAAGAATAAGCCTGCATTAATTCTTAGCATTACTACTGCAAGATCAATGGCTTTGTATATTTTATTCACTGAACCTCATACTATTTATCTGGAAAATGATAATTAAAATATGGATGTTTCATAAAACTAATTTTATTTTTTTCTGATTTAACTGCCCTAGATAAATCATCTTTAAAGACTTCCTGTACAAACAGGTTTTGTTGTGTAGAATCTTTAGCCCTAATAATAACCATATTTCTATATGATGGAATAAGCCAAAGTTGTACTGGAGGCAGCCATTGACCCTCAAATATTTCATAAAATGTTCAATACTTGTTAATGACTACATTCTTCCTTTCCCTCCTTTTCTTCAAATGTGTTAGCTTCTCTAAGATTTAGGTAACACTACACCACGAAATTATAATTATAAATATCTCTATGTGTGAAAGAATGTAGGAAACAAAGTATTCTCTCTTCATTTTGAAACCTTAACCTGAAGTTGTAATAAAGACTATTCCATTTTTAACATGAGTTTCCTTAATGACAGGCATATGCCTTTCTTATTTCCCAGGACGTATGAAGACGTACCTGCTTTTTAAATGGCATCACTAAATTCTAGGACATTCCCCAATACTGCATATGCCTTAGTCCCCCTTTATCTCTGGGGATACATTCAAAGACCCCAAGCGGATGCCTGAAACCATGTACTTCATGTTTTCTCCTGTACATACACACCTATGATGACGTTTACTTTACAAGTTAGGCACATACAAGATTAACATTAACAAATAATAAGATAGAACTATCACAACTATACTAAACATTATATAAATGTGCTCCCCTCTCTTTTCTTTTTCTCTCCCTCCATCCCTCTCTCCCAAAATATCTTAGTATACTGGAATCCCATATTTTTAGATCAGGTAGACTTCAGGTAATTAAAATTACAGAAAGCAAAGCTGTGGATAAGGGGGATCTACTGTAATCGGACGCTGTGATAGTCCTCTCTCCTCTCTAGACAGCATTTCTGTAGTTGGGCATAGGGACAATGAAAATTTGAAACTATAAGAAGTACTTTTGAAGAAACTGGTTGACATCTGCTTTTCACGTTTCAGAAATCACGAAAGACTTTTTTTTTTTTGTAGAAGTCATAGTATCTTATGCTCAGGGACACTTGAGTATCCTGTTGTGGCTTGGCATTAAAACAAATTCATTGATGTTCTTCTGTGGAACTATAGGCGGGCCTTTTGTTTATTATTGTTATATTTTATTTGTATAGATATCCCGCCATGCTCTGTGCTATAAATAGTGATGTTTTTATTGTTAGTGCCCTACACTTAATAAAGCTGCAGTTTTCCTGGCAATTAATTGTGCTGACAATCAATGCAAGGCTGCAGGCAGTGTGTTTATGTGCTGAGCTTTTGATGACTAAAGCCCTACACTGAGAAGTTGAGCTGTCAGAATTAAGTACACTGCTCAGACATAAAGTCACATTCTGTTCTTGGTTTGACCAAATGACAGTTGATTATAGGCTGAATTTAGGCCTGATTTTGCTCATAAGGCAAAAAATATTTGGTCACCTTTAAAAAATAAGGCTGTGCATTTTTTCAGGGTAAAATAACATGATACAATTGCTCTTATCTCCTTTTTCTCACGGTATAGTTTATTTTTGATAAAAATTTCTTTAATTTGAAGTGCCCCATAGTCTTTGGGAAAGATTTTAGCTTCCTATCAGGTATGGATTTTTGGTAGATATTTCCAACTTAACTTATTCAGATAACTTCTGTGGACTAAGTATGGCTGATAACTTTGTATTTTTCTCTCCATTTTTCTTTTCTTTTTTCATGTACTAAATCATATTTTTCTGTAATATCATTAGGAAGCTGATCATAGATCGGACTCTATTTTGCTAATTGTCTCTTTTCTTTGTTTTTTTAACTACAGAATGTTAATTCTGTAAAGGTTTTGTTTACATGTTTTGTACAGACTGAGTCAAAGTTATACAGGTAAGTGTGCCCTTCATCCCGATAGTGTGCACTCTCCCCATTGGGTCTGAATTTGCTCGTTCCTTCCTCCCTCTCCCCCCAGCTTGATTTTCACTGAGATTTTCTTTCATAAGTGTACTTACATGTTGATCAACCAGTTCCAACTTCGTGTTGAGTACATGTGTTTGTTTCTCCATTCTTGTGATGTTTCCCTTAGAAGAATGATTTCCAGATCCCTCCCGGTTGTCTAAAAAGACACTAGATGCTCTTTATTTGAGGGCTGAGTAGTACTCCATGTATCTATGTACCACATATTATTAAGCCATTCATGTAGTGGTGGGCACCTGGCGATTTCCACATCTTCGCGATTGTGAATTGTGCTCCTGTTGAGTTCTACTATCCTTTTTATAAAATGATCTCTTTTCCTTTAGTATATACCTTATTTCTTATAAAAAAATTAATTCCAATTGCATTCATTTAATCTTAAAAAGGGATAGTAACTATCTTAATTTGACTTCCAAGACTGAATTTTTAAATGCCAAATAAATAATAGATTTGGCTAAGGAAAAAATACTATTACACAAGGAAATATTTTTGTCAGTTAGACAATATCACTAATTATATTGAAAGTAAAATAACAATCCTGGGGGCAAATATTCATAACATGCGTAGCAAGAGATTTTTTTCTATTTTATCAAGAATTCTTAAAAATCAACATATCAATAATAAAACTGAATGCCTCTGTAATCTCTTTTTAAATGTATTGATAACAGGCCTCCTGAAAAACACATTCATTATTTTTTTTTCAAATTTACATATATTTTATTTACAAATATTTTCTTTTTTTTTTTTATTGTTGGGGATTCATTGAGGGTACAATAAGCCAGGTTACACTGATTGCAATGGTTAGGTAAAGTCCCTCTTGCAATCATGTCTTGCCCCCATAAAGTGTGACACACACCAAGGCCTCACCCCCCTCCCTCCTTCCCTCTTTCTGCTTCCCCCCCATAACCTTAATTGTCATTAATTGTCCTCATATCAAAATTGAGTACATGCTTCTCCATTCTTGTGATGCTTTACTAAGAATAATGTCTTCCACGTCCATCCAGGTTAATACGAAGGATGTAAAGTCTCCATTTTTTTTAATGGCTGAATAGTATTCCATGGTATACATATACCACAGCTTGTTAATCCATTCCTGGGTTGGTGGGCATTTAGGCTGTTTCCACATTCTGGCAATTGTAAATTGAGCTGCAATAAACAGTCTAGTACAAGTGTCCTTATGATAAAAGGATTTTTTTTCCTTCTGGGTAGATGCCCAGTAATGGGATTGCAGGATCAAATGGGAGGTCTAGCTTGAGTGCTTTGAGGTTTCTCCATACTTCCTTCCAGAAAGGTTGTACTAGTTTGCAGTCCCACCAGCAGTGTAAAAGTGTTCCCTTCTCTCCACATCCACGCCAGCATCTGCAGTTTTGAGATTTTGTGATGTGGGCCATTCTCACTGGGGTTAGATGATATCTCAGGGTTGTTTTGATTTGCATTTCTCTAATATATAGAGATGATGAACATTTTTTCATGTGTTTGTTAGCCATTCGTCTGTTGTCTTTAGAGAAAGTTCTATTCATGTCTCTTGCCCATTGATATATGGGATTGTTGGCTTTTTTCATGTGGATTAATTTGAGTTCTCTATAGATCCTAGTTATGAAGCTTCTGTCTGATTGAAAATATGCAAATATCCTTTCCTGTTGTGTAGGTTGTCTCTTTGCTTTGGTTATGGTCTCCTTAGCTGTACAGAAGCTTTTCAGTTTAATGAAGTCCCATTTGTTTATTTTTGTTGTTGTTGCAATTGCCATGGCAGTCTTCTTCATGAAGTCTTTCCCCAGGCCAATATCTTCCAGTGTTTTTCCTATGCTTTCTTGGAGGATTTTTATTGTTTCATGCCTTAAATTTAAGTCCTTTATCCATCTTGAATCAATTTTTGTGAGTGGGGAAAGGTGTGGGTCCAGTTTCAGTCTTTTACATGTAGACATCCAGTTCTCCAAACACCATTTATTGAATAGGGAGTCTTTCCTCCAAGGTATGTTCTTGTTTGGTTTATCGAAGATTAGGTGGTTGTAAGATGTTAGTTTCATTTCTTGGTTTTCAATTCGATTCCAAGTGTCTATGTCTCTGTTTTTGTGCCAGTACCATGCTGTCTTGACCACTATGGCTTTGTAGTACAGACTAAAATCTGGTATGCTGATGCCCCCAGCTTTATTTTTGTTACAGAGAACTGCCTTACCTATACGGGGCTTTTTCCGGTTCCATACAAAACGCAGAATTGTTTTTTCCAAATCTTGAAAGTACAATGTTGGTATTTTGATAGGAATGGCATTGAATAGGTAGATTGCTTTGGGAAGTATAGACATTTTAACAATGTTGATTCTGCCCATCCATGAGCATGGTATGTTCTTCCATTTGTTAATATCCTCTGCTATTTCCTTTCTGAGGATTTCACAGTTTTCTTTATAGAGGTCCTTCACCTCCTTCGTTAGGTATATTCCTAGGTAGTTCATTTTCTTTGAAACTATGGTGAAGGGAGTTGTGTCCTTAATTAGCTTCTCATCTTGACTGTTATTGGTGTACACAAAGGCTACTGACTTGTGGACATTGATTTTATATCCTGAAACATTACTGTATTTTTTGATGACTTCTAGGAGTCTTGTGGTTGAGTCTTTGGGGTTCTCTAAGTATAAGATCATGTCGTCAGCAAAGAGGGAGAGTTTGACCTCCTCTGCTCCCATTTGGATTCCCTTTATTTCCTTGTCTTGCCTAATTGTATTGGCTAGAACTTCCAGCACTACATTGAATAGTAAAGGTGACAGAGGAAAACCTTGTCTGGTTCCAGTTCTAAGAGGAAAAGCTTTGAGTTTTACTCCATTCAGTAAAATATTGGCTGTGGTTTTGTCATAGATAGCTTGAATCAGTTTTAGAAATGTGCCACCTATGCCTATACTCTTCAGTGTTCTAATTAGAAAAGGATGCTGGATTTTATCAAATGCTTTTTCTGCATCTATTGAGAGGATCATGTGATCTTTATTTTTGCCTCTGTTAATATGGTGGATAACGTTTATAGACTTGCGTATGTTAAACCAGCCTTGCATCCCTGGGATGAAGCCTACTTGGTCATGATGAATGACTTTTTTGATGATAAGCTGTAGTCTATTGGCTAGGATTTTGTTGAGAATTTTTGCATCTATATTCATGAGTGAGATTGGTCTGAAATTCTTCTTTTTGTTTGGGTCTTTTCCTGGTTTTGGTATCAGGGTGATGTTTGCTTCATAGAATGTGTTGGGGAAGATTCCTTCTTCCTCAATTTTTTGGAATAATTTCTGCATTACAGGAATAAACTCTTCCTTGAAGGTTTGATAGAATTCTGGAGTGAAGCCATCTGGACCAGGGCATTTTTTGGTTGGAAGAATTTTTATTTTTTCTTTGATCTCAGTGCTTGAAATTGGTGTGTTCAGGAGCTCTATTTCTTCCTGGCTGAGTCTAGGGAGAGGGTGTGATTGCAAATATTGATCTATTTCTTTCACATTGTCAAATTTCTGGGCATAGAGTTTCTGGTAGTATTCAGAGATGATCTCTTGTATCTCTGTGGGATCAGTTGTTATTTCCCCTTTATCATTTCTGATTGAGGTTACTAGAGATTTTACTTTTCTATTCCTCGTTAGTCTGGCCAATGGTTTATCTATTTTATTTATTTTTTCAAAAAACCAACTCCTTGTTTCATTAATTTTCTGAATGATTCTTTTATTTTCAATTTCATTGATCTCTGATTTGATTTTGGAGATTTCTTTTCTTCTACTGAGTTTAGGCTTAGATTGTTCTTCTTTTTCCAATTGCATAAGATTGTGAGATTGTTGATGTGCTCTCTTTCTGTTTTTCGAATGTAGGCATCTAAAGCGATGAATTTTCCTCTCAAAACTGCTTTTGCAGTATCCCACAGGTTTTGGTAGCTTGTGTCTTCATTGTTGTTATGCTCAAGGAAGTTAATGATTTCCTGTTTTATTTCTTCCTGCACCCATCTGTTATTCAACAGAAGATTGTTTAATTTCCATGCCTTTGGGTGGGGTCGAGCATTTTTGTTATAGTTGAGTTCCACCTTTAGTACCTTATGGTCTGAGAAGATACAAGGTAAAATTTCAATTCTTTTGATTCTGTTGATATTTGTTTTGTGTCCCAGGATATGATCAATTTTGGAGAATGTTCCATGGGGTGATGAGAAGAATGTATATTCTTTATCTTTGGGATGGAGTGTTCTATATGCGTCTATCAAGCACAGTTGTTCTAGGGTCTCATTTAAATCTCTTATATCTTTGTTTAATTTCTGTTTAGAGGATCTGTCCAGCTGTGTAAGAGGAGTGTTAACGTCCCCTGTTATTATGGTATTATCAGATATCATATTGCTCAGACTGAGTAAGGTCTGTTTCAAGAATCTGGGAGCATTTAAATTGGGTGCATAAATATTTAGAATTGAAATGTCTTCTTGTTGTATTTTTCCCTTGACCAGTATAAAGTGACCATCTTTGTCTTTTTGACTTTAGTTGCTTTAAATCCACATGTATCTGAAAATAAGATCGCAACTCCTCTTTTCTTCTGAATTCCGTTTGCCTGAAAAATTGTCTTCCAACCCTTGACTCGGAGCTTTAATTTGTCTTTTGAAGCCAGGTGTGTTTCTTGCAGACAGCAAATGGATGGCTTGTGTTTTTTAATCCAGTCAACCAATCTATGTCTCTTCAGTGAGGAATTCAAGCCATTAACATTTATTGAGATAATTGATAAGTGTGGTAGTATTCTATTCGTTTTATTTGGTGAGAGTCCATTGCTTAGTTTTATCTTTTGCATCAGTGTGGAGGTTAGGTTCTGTCCTTTAATTTCTGAGTTCTTACTTTGCTGCTGATCCATTGTGGTGGTCAGTGTGCAGAACAGGTTGAAGTATTTCCTGTAGAGTTGGTCTTGTTGTGGCGAATTTCCTCAATGTTTGTATATCCATAAATGATTTGATTTCTCCATCAATTTTGAAGCTTAGCTTAGAAGAGTACAGAATTCTGGGCTGGAAATTGTTCTGTTTAAGTAGATTAAAGGTAGATGACCATTGTCTTCTTGCTTGGAAAGTTTCATTAGAGAAGTCTGTGGTCACTCTGATGGATTTGCCCCTGTAGGTCAACTGGCGCTTACTCCCGGCAGCTTGCAGAATCTTTTCTTTTGTCTTGACTTTGGACAGGTTCATCACAATGTGTCTTAGAGAAGCTCGGTTAGAGTTGAGGCGACCTGGGGTCTGATATCCCTCTGAAAGCAGTGTGTCAGAATCTTTGGTGATGTTTGGGAAATTTTCTTTTATAATATTCTCTAGTATGGCTTCAATTCCTCTAGGGCTTTCTTCTTCCCCTTCTGGAATTCCTATAACTCGTATGTTAGAACGCTTCATAAAGTCCCATAATTCTGACAGTGAACGTTCTGCTTTCTCTCTCTTCTTTTCTGCCTCTTTTACTATCTGAGTTATCTCAAAAACTTTGTCTTCTACCTCTGAAATTCTTTCTTCTGTATGGTCTAACCTGTTGCTGATACTTTCCATTGCATCTTTAAGTTCCCTAATTGACTGTTTCAGTTCCTTCAGCTCTGCTATATCCTTTTTGTATTCTTCATATCGTTCATCTCTTATTTGATTCTGTTTTTGGATTTCCTTTTGGTTATTTTCCACTTTATTAGCAGTTTCCTTAATTGTTTCCATCATTTGTTTCATTGTTTTCAACATGTGTATTCTAAATTCCCTTTCTGTCATTCCTAACATTTCTTTACAGGTGGAATCCTCTGCAGTAGCTACCTCATGGTCCCTTGGCAGGGTTGTTCTGGACTGGTTCTTCATGTTGCCTGGAGTTTTCTGCTGATTCTTCCTCATGAGTGATTTCTTTTGTCTGTTTCCTTGCCCTAATTTTCCTTTCACTTCCTATTGCTCTTTAAGTTCTCGTGCCTGTGGACTAAGGGTTACAGGACCAGAAGTGGAGAAGGTTGAAGAGGAAAAAAGGGATGAAAGAAAGGAGGACCGAGTGATAAGAAAAACAAAGAAAAATAAAGAAAGGAGAGGGGGTGGGTAAAAGGAATATTGACAAAAAGAAGAGAGGCACAGAAAGAGGGAGACAGAGCAATATAGGTGTATAGTATGGTACTTTGATACAACCTTAAAAAAAACCCCACCTTCTGGGGGTGCTCAGTTGGGTGGTTCCCTTGAGGTCAGAAGCTCTTTGCTAACCTGATCAGACACAGTACCCCACCTCCACCAAGTAGAGAGGAAAGACAAGAATGCTATAAATCAAACCAAAACAAGCAACCAGAAAACTTTACGGGATAAAATTGGGTGGAAAACCAAATAATAGCAGTAGAAACACTAGCAAAAATGAAGTTCTAATTATTGAAATAGGCAGCAATGGGAAATTATAATTGAACTAGAAAAATTGAGAAAGAAAAAGGATCTGTATGGAAAAGGTTCAACTTAAAAAACAAAACAACATCAACAATATCAAAATAAATAAAAAAAACAACGAAACAAAAAAAAAAAAACACACACACAACCAAAAACAAAGCAGTATGTATATGTTATTGAATATTGTCTGGGCAACACGTGGTCTTCTGGGGTATGAGATGTTAATCACAGTTCTGATACGACTGGAGGCTGCTAATTTCTCAAACCCCAGCAGGTAGACACCCTAAATCTCTCTTCAGCCCACTTAAAAGGCACTTTGAACTTGTTCACTTGCTGAGCAGAAGTTTTCCCAGGAAAGTGCTTGTCGCTGGAATCACTGCTGAAGTGGCTATCCACTTACCCAGTGTGCCAAAACTGGTCTCCCTCTGCCCCCAAGGGTTAGGGCTGCAAGGCGGCTCAGACCCTGCCCTTAGGCTACTTGGTCGCTGGGTTACCAGCTCCCACCCAATTCTAGCTCTGCGACCCTGAGGGCAGAGCTTGCCAGGGCAGATGGCTCACAATGGCTGCCTGTGACCCAGAGCCAAACACTATTAGCTCCATCTGGCTCAGCGGCTCAGACTGGGGCCCTAGACAAAGGCCAAAGTTCTCCGCACTCCCACTCAGGCTCTCCCCAAGGCAGTTCAACTAAGTGCCAAGTCCAAAGACACCAAAACAGTTCACAGGTAAGGCCTTTCTTGTTTGCAGTGTCGCTGCTACTGAACTTCCAGTTGTGGGTGGGTTTAGATGGATTGAACACATGCGACCACTTGCCGGTTTTCCACTGTTTAGTCCTCTTCTTGGGGTCCAGAAGTCTCTCGCTGACTCCCTGTATCTTCGCAGGGGTGATGATAGGCAGATCCCACCAGCCAGAGATGCCTGGAGTCCTATCTCCCCAGACTCATGGTGCCCAGATGCAAGGAAGCTGTTACTCGGCTGCCATCTTGCTCCACCTCCTCACATTCATTATTTTTAATTAGATTTTTTTAATTAAGTCTTTCCTGCATAGATCATAAATACATTTATGCCAACTTCAGTGTGTTGATTATTTGTACAAATTGGAGTGCTTACATCATACTAATCAGCATAGCTTTCACCTCATTTACCCAACTATAGCATTAGGACGTTTGTGTTCTACACATGATAAATCCAACTTGTACTTGCAATGTGCTCCATAGGTAACACGTTCATGTTTAATTAATAAATATTAGTTAATATTTACTATTGGGAGAATTACTAGAATGTTCTCAGCAGGGTGTATCCCATTTGCCTAGGAATACTTAAGGGGATCAACCTGGTGTCTCTGCATTTAAAGCAGTTATGGAACTGAGTATAAATCAGAGTCTTTTACAGCACAAATAACTTCCTATCATGACCTAGATTCATCAGTTAGAGACCTAACATGTTAAGTCTGAGTAAGGAAAGAATATAATGTGGCAGAGAGTGACCTGAGGAAGGGCACTGGTGATCTAGGCTTCTTCATGCTTTGCCAAGTGTTACCATCCTTAATGTTATTTTTTAAACTTAATATTGGACAAAATTACTGTTTGTGTGTCTGGTCTAACAAACACTTCAGAGAGAACAGTGAGAACAAATGTGAATTGATGTTTAACAACAGCAAAGATTTAAGGTACATCTGCCACTATATAATAAAAAAAATTAAGTTTTTTTTACCTCATATCATCCTTAATACCACTCCATGATATAAAAATTATCTCAATTTCTTTTTTTAAGGCTTTAAAACGTTTTATTTGCATTATTAAAAAAATGTTCATTCCAATAATTAAAATCATTTGAACAACAACAAAAAATGGCCGTCTGATTAAACTGCATTTTACAGCCTACAGGAAACCCTGGGCCAGCTTAGTCTTAGCTCTAGATTCACTGTCATCCTACCCAATACTTTCTTCACCAACCTGCAAGTTCTTGTCCTTCCCTGGCAGCCAGGCAGGGAGAGGGCAGAGGCAGGCACGGCCTTGGTTGTCAAGACTTTGGATACTTTGATGTGAACGGGGCAGCCCAGTCATTTAAACAGGATACAACCTCTTTGCATCTTACAAAGTTAAACAGCTAAAAGAAGCAAAATGAGAAGGCGATGCTTGTGGAATGCACAGTGTAGATTGGCGGCGCTCACCTAGTTACCACTCTCCTGCTTGCTTTTCCTTGGGAGGCAGTGGGTTTTTCTCTCGCGTTTTCTTCAATTTCAACCTACTGACTTTCTCCATCTCAGTACGTGGGGTTGGTGAGACTTGGTCTCCGAGCAAGATGCGAGGGCTGCAAGAATCCGCTCTGCGCAGGGGCGACCGCCGAAATCTAGTATCTCAGTTTCGTTGGAAAAACCACCAGCACCAGTGATAAGAAACGCTGAGTCTTAGAGAGTTCAGGTGACTGGAGAATCACAACTAGTGAACGTCATGAACACATCTTCCATCTAGGGCCAAAGGAATCAAAGCCCACACCCTCCTTTTGTTCTGTTTCTACATATTAGAAACAACATAACTGAGAAAAAGTCAGTTTACTAAAAAATGAGAACGCGTGAAAATAGAAAAACATTTTGTCTATAAGATTAAAACAAGATATTACTAAAGGCAATGCTTGAGAAAATACTAAGAGTGTTTAAATTGGCATAACTTTCTCAGCAACATACAGTTTGGTAACACAAGCCAAGAGCCTAAAAAAGGTATTCAGAAGTTTGATCCAGAATGCTAGAAACTTGAACCAGAATTCTAGAAATTTATCTTGAGGAAAATATCAAAGATGTTTTTATAAAAATATATTTTTCAGAATTATTTATTATTAAAAAATGAAGAAACTGAACTTTTTATACTACAAAATTGGTTCATTGAATCATACTACTTCTGATACTTGTAATCATTAAATGTTAACAAATGTTAGTAACATTTTGTTCAACAAAAATGTCAGCTAACAAAACAGTCTGTATTGTATTATTCCAAATCTGTGTGTAAATGTTTCATTTTTACATTTATGTAATATGTATATGTGCCTGCATATTAAATTACTAGATATTTATGTAATAAATACTAATAGTAATTAAGCATGACCAGTATGATTCTGAGTCATTTTCTACTTTGTGGTTTTATGGATTTTCTAATTTTTCCATGGTAAAAGTGAATTCCTTTTGAATTAAAACAAATCCTTTACATGCATATGTTTTTAAAAACCAAATTTATGAAGAGGAAGCTTGGTGTTAATAGTGTTAAAACCTAGAATCAATTTCCAGGTTGATATTTTGTAAATAAAATGAAGGTTTACTACCCAGACTGAAAAGTTTCATGCTACTGTTAGATTTTCTTTTGGATGAACTCTTAAGTGGTATAAAAATTCAGCAAGGAAAAGACAATTTAATTTTCAAATTATTGGTAAATAGTTCATGGAAAAGATTAAGATTTATATTTGTGGAAAGCAAACAACATTTGGAAGTAGTAAGAACACTTATTTATTCCCACTTAGGGTCAGAGAGAAGACTAGTCAGAATGAAGCAACACTTTTTTGAAAAGAATATGTGCAGTGTTAAACAGATCAGGCAGGAACATTGGAAAGCAATGCAACTGGGACTCATTCTGACTCAAAGATACAGCGACAAAGAAGTGACACAATGCAATTTGTGTTTTAGGAAATTTAATCTGCTCATAATATGCTGAATTAATTAAAGTAGAGCTCCCTTTTCTATTCAGAAATTGCCAGTTTATATCCTCTGAGAAGCATACGCCAAGACTAGATACACAAGGTATATATTGGGGGAACGGCTCAGAAATGTAAAGGAAAAGGCAAGAAGACTCCAGATCACAATGCAGATCTGAGCATATGTGAAGGGGAGGAGGTAAAAAGGATTGTTAGAAAAAGTTTCATAGAGTACAATTCTGGGAGTTTTGGCCAAGCTGATCGGGAGTCCTCAAATTAAAGTTGCCCCTTAGCGTAAGCAACATGCAAGAGGAACGACCAGGTTCTACTACCCCCACAGGTGTTGGCCACTGGCTGGAACCCCCCAGGGAAGTGCTGACTAGCATCAATTCTCTTGTGGATCCAAAGTCCTGGCAGTTGGAGGCTTTTATGCAGCTGTGATCCCATAGCAGATTTTCTTGCACGAGATCTGGGCAGGCGACCTTCCTACCTGCAACAGTCCCTGGTGCTACAGAGACCCATCTCTCCACTTAGATGTGGGAAGTTATTTCATGGGCCATTTTCCAGGGAAGAAACTTAGAAGAGGAGTGCTTGTGGCTGCTGAGATGAATTATTCACTCAATGGTACATCCCTTCATCCTTGGTTGTTACTTTGGCAGTCTTGACACCTTGCCAGGAAGAGTGGCCCAAAACTTCATTCCTTGTGTTTTAGGAGACTGAACCTTTGGTAATTATACTTTTCTTAGGCTAAGGTTGTATTACTGTCTATTCACTGTTAATATCGAGTACGAGAGTACCAGGAGGCAGCTGCACAGTTTTTGTGAGCCCTTGTTCCATTGTATAAAAGCAATTCTATCTCCTCCTGCTGCCCAGTCATTTTACCATGCCAAGGTAATGAATCCTTTCTTGTTTACTGGTTCCAAAAATCCATAGTAGATGCTATAGCATGTAATTCAATAAATCTTTTACTATGCCCCCTAGCAAGAGTATATTCTTCTTGGTGACCAGGACTTCTAATCCTGAAGAGCCAAAATAGTTATAGCGGTGGGAAGCTCCAGGTCAGCCATCCCATTATCTTTGGGAATGAAGGGCAATCTTTTCTTCACTCCAGTTTCAGAACCTCATGTTTCCATTTGGGTCCTTCAAGAAGAAAATGCCAGGCATGCAGGAAATCCTACCAGTCTCTGCCACACGCTGGCATACTCAGTCACAGTCTGAGAGTGGGAGACTGGGAGTGGCCTGACATGGGCACTATGGTGGGTTTAAAGTTGTAGCATCTAGAGACTGTCAATCAGCTATGCAGTTGATTGCCTTAGTTTGCAAGTTGTAGCATCTAGAGACTGTCAATCAACTATGCAGTTGATTCCCAGCAGTTTGCCTTAGTAGGAAATCTGTGCAGTCTACCTTGCTTCCATCACTGCAAACAAAAAAAAAAAAAAAAAAGGAAAACCAATAATATTTGAGTTAATCTAGGGGAAGGAAAATTGTTTTGCATACATACAATTTGACTAATGTAGGGAAAGGGACCACTTGAGATATATTCACATTGTATGAACAATTCTAAATTTTAATGTTTTGATCCCTATTCCATTGCAAAGATTGTGTTTTGATGTTTACCTGGCAAACAAAAAGTGTTGATGTCTTTATACTAGACATACACTATTATGAGTCACTGAACAGCAACGTGTTGTAAAAATGTACACTCTCATGTCCTTAGGTGATTTCTCATTGTGTGGACACCAGAGTGTCCTGACCAAACCTAGGTGGTGCAGCCCAGTACACACCTAGCCTACAAGGTACCTGATCATGGTATATACATGAGGTCAGTTATTGTGTCAGTGACTCAACATTTAGTGCATAACTATACAAAAGTGTGTGAAATACCCTCAGAGTGCTAAATAGTAGTTGTATTTTCTTGTTTGTGTAAAGTATTTTATCCTCAAAATTAGTATTTGAATGTAAATATGTAGGATAAAATGTGACTCTTCCATACAGATTTTATGCACTTTAAAAGCAGTTTAGTGATGTTTTCCCTGGGGATTTTCTTTAGGACTTTTGTCATTGACAGTAAAAATCTGCCAAGAACACTGCTAACCATATTTGCCAACATTTTTTTACAAACATTTTACTTCATTGTCTTTGCTGGCAGAGAAGCTACCTAAATATTATAAAAATTTGCATGGAGCTTGATATATTACATATATGGACTGCATGGCATTTATACTTGGATTTATTTATATGCAAGGAGGTCCAGGATGTTTGAATATTAGTGTGACACTAATCTACAGAACCACTCTTAGTAGAATTCTTATAGAACAAGCATCCTTAGAAATTTCACTCACTCCCAACCTTGATGAACTGTCATAATAATTGATTGTATAAACAGAAATAAATAGCTCAAATTTGGCTCAACCGCACAAAGATTGTGTTTTAACTGACATGGATGAAGGAAAAAGGTTATTTCACATTGCCCCAGCCAGGTCAAGGCTTAAGGAAAGCCTTGGCTTGCTCCTTTAATTTGATCCTGCAGACAAAGGGATGAATCAGCTTTGTCAGTCTCTTTCTCTTTGATATGGATACCAATAACCTTGCTTCACTTTCTTGTTTCTCCTAGAGGGAAGGATTTTGGCAGAATACCGCTTACTTTTACAATTACAGAAGTTACCCAGTTTAAGGAGGGAACAGTAATTACTAGCCATTAAACGCAGAAGGCCATCGGCATAGAGGAATATTGTAAAGAAGACATAGCCTTCAAGTTCAGTAAAGGATGATTACCAGAGCATTTTAGTAGAGAGCTGGTGAAGGAGAGGAAGAAATAACTCTGGAAATGTGCTAAGGCAGCAGACCTATGAAAGTGCAGTTAGACACGGCAGTGACTACATTGATTATGCCAGGAATGATTTAGCAGAGGTGTTTCACACTTGCCATTAAACAAAGTGCCATAATGGGGTTTAAAATGTACTGAGATTCTACTTGCTCTATCCAGTTTTAACCATAGAGGTGTCACTTACATTATTACTTCCCGTTGGTTTATGGGAGAAAGCCCCGAGCCTTCTGAGACTGGACTGCTTTTCTTTTTGACTCTGGATTCAGCAGTTGCAGAAATCTGTTTTATTCCTTGCCGATCATGCTTTTTGTTTAAAACATGTGTTAAAACCTAAGTCTTTTAGCAACCTTTCCTGAATAATTGCATTCAGTTACTTCCCTTCAACATCTTCCCATTGAGAACACTGCGTTAAATTATATTCATATTTCTAATATGTTAGCTTGAAAGGTTTTGATATGTATACAATGCCTGTGAATAAATACATATCTATCTAAAACCTTCAAACCAATATGGATTGTAAAATATATTTAGATTATGATAAGGTACAATAACTTTTGTAAGTAGGTCATTAGTTCTTCCTAAGCTAAGGTTCTTTTATTTCTTTTGTATACATCTATGAACATTTGCCATTCATCGGAATACAGTACAAAAAGTCAGGTGATAGCTCTGTGGATAGTAGGGGACATTTGTTGCTGACACAAATGAAAAGACAAAGAAAAAAATCTAAATACCCTATGTGTATAGGTTCTTTTTTCACTACCTTGAAAAGAAAGAATGTGTCTACATGCCCCATTGCTGAATATCACTACAATCACCTTTGAAGTTTTCCTCCCGGGAAGCTGTGCACTGACATTAGCCCCTAGTCCACGTACTTTTTGTAGGATGAGTTTGTGGACTTAATTGTCAGACCTCATTTATAAATATATACACATATATATTTCAATTCTTATTATGATACACTTCTTCATTATTTTCTAGGAGATTGCAACTTTACACCGCCATCAATTAGAAGTTGTTCACTTTCACTGAGATTATGTGACTAAATGCAGCAGTATTTTCTAGGAAAGCATCAAATAGGGTGAACAGCACTAAGACATTGTGGTAACAAATTGTAGTACTCTGTATTGTCCCCCCTTTTTTCTGAAACATCCTTCTTTTTTTATATTGGAATAAAATTCTATCTAATCTATATTTATGGGATCCCATCTACTTTTTGCTTCCTGATACCATTCCTAATCAGAATGAACATATGTAAGTGCCATTCAGGTGATTTAACTGTCCACATAATTAGTAACTGCATTATTTTCCTACTGCTGCTGTAGGTTCCTAATAACAAATCACAATATACTTGGTGGTTTTAAGACAACACACACACACACACATACACACATCACTTACCATCTGAACAATAGAAGTCCAAAGTCAGGGCTGAGCTCTCTCAGTGGATCTAAGAAAGATCTATCTCCTTGTCCTCTCAGTTTCTAGAGCTAAACTGCTTTGTTCTCCTCGCTACCTGGCCCCTTCCTCCATCTTCAAAGTCAGGTGCATATTGGCTACTTTCTTCTGTCTGGAGCCCAATCTTTCTTCACTTCCCTTTGATATAGACACATGTGATTACATTTAGGAGCCACCTGAATAACCCAGGGTAATCTCCCATATGGAGACTCTTCTTTAAATCATATCTGCAAAGTTCACTTTGTCACATATGGCAATATTCACTGGTTTTAGGGTTTAGACTTGGATACTTTGGGGGGCCATTATTCGACCTACAAGTCTAATGTGTTAACAATTTTCAGATTTCCCCTTCATTCAGTAATTACAGCACGTGCCAGACATTTTAGGCATTGTGGTACATAGGAGATGATGCATTTTTATTCAGAGGAGTGGGGCTACCTTTCAGGAACTTCAAATCAAACCATTTCAATTGCTGCCAATATCAAAGGCTCATCAGAGGTGTAGAGCTGGCTTTAACCTTTTCAAGCATTCGTCACACAAAGAGCATGTCTTTTCTATTTTCATAAGAAATGTAAATTTTGGACCTGTGTTGTTCAAAGTTTCTAGCCAATCTCTGGCTCATCCTCCCCATGTATAACAATTGTTGTCATGATGTGAAAATTTGCTTAGCTTTCAAGTCCTTTAGAATATGCAGTCAACATCTCCTTTAGTGCATATCTATATTGGGTAAATTGTCTTTTTTTCTTAATTTTCCTACTACAAAGTAGAGGTCTGAAAGTTATGCTCTTTGCACATTTTATGTATTTTTCCTGAGTCTTCAAGCAAACCATTGTCTATTATTGTGATCATATTACCAGATAAACTTGTTATTATGAGATTTATATAATCTAACAACATTTTTCATGTATAGCTAGTTTCATTGGACCACCTGACGTGAACTGTAAACTGTGATCTTTTAGTGGATGGGATAGAGGTTAACTTTTTTTCAGTAGCAAAAAATACAATGGCAGAAATTGCATTTTTTTCTGGGCAGCAAGATTTCTAAAATGATTTAAAATATATGTAAGAAACACTGTTTCCACAATAAGTAAAAAAAAAAAAAGCAAACAACAATAACAATTCAGCTAGTTAGGAAAATAGTTGACAATGTTGAAATATGTAAAGGAGATAATAAAGCACTCAATATAGACTAAAAAAACTAAAAAATATTTACCATTTATGAGAAGGGTGATGAAAGACAATGTCACCTCTGAAATATAAAGAGGAACCCAGAACAAATTATTGATTTAAAACTTAAAATGTTTGGAAGGCAAATGAAGAGAGGAAAGGTAAGGTCGATTTAAACAGCCGGTGCATCATTCATCTTTTAAAAGAGAATTGCATGAGTATTCTCTCTGTTTAAAGCAGAGAAATCATGAACACATATCTCTAGAAACACATAAAGCAAGAATCAAAACTGGTAGATTTAGAGGGTTTAAGTACAAATCTGCACAAGTCCATTGAATGATTGAGAAAACCCTGTTTTTGATTCATTTGCTCTAAAATGACGCAGTTATTCCTGGATAACTCAAAGTGAACTTATGATAAGTAAGTGTTAATTACTTTAATAAAGAGAAGATTTGAGTCTATGACATGTACATTCAAATTGAAACCTTAAAGTATGGACTTTGACTGTTTAATGAATTTCAGTTGCAACAAGTTGTGTTTATTAAAAATTCAGAACCTCTCCTCAAAGAAGCAAGAGCCACTTGAGCTAAGACTTTTTTGCAACTTATTTTTATATGTTATGAATAGAACATGGGTTAATGTCATTAGGGACAAATGACTTTTTTAAAGTACTGTTGGACGTTTATTTTCAATGACAGTCATTTGAATTCAAGTCCTCTCCCTTCATTACAGCAATTAGTGCCTTGCAGTTAATGTTAAAGTGCTTGGACCCCTGTAACTATTTTGGTCTGTGACAGGATTTTCCTTTATACTGAAGTCAGTTCTAGTCAAAGTTTTTATGACTTTTATAAGACAGAGTCTCTATTTAGTTGATAGACATTCCTCCTAATATCATAGTGTACTGCTTTATGATTAGTAAATTCACAGATACTCTTCCATGTAATTAGACATTATTTATAATAACCACAAATTCATACAAATAATTATACCACACTTTTGCTTCTCACACATATCAAAAAAACAGAAAGGGTTTACGTTGTTGGTATTAATATTGTGAGAATATTGGTTTATCCATAAACATAAGATATCTTTCCAACTTATTCTTGTCTTCTTCAATTTCATCGAAGTTTTACAGTTTTCAATGTGTGTACCTCTCACCTCTTTGGTTAGATTTACTCTTATGTATTTTATTTTTGACACTGTAATAAACAGAATTTTTATGTTCATTTCTTTTTCAGATGGTTTGCTGTTAGTATATGGAAGCACAGATGATTTTTGCATATTGATTTTGTATAATGCAACTTATTTTATTAGTTCTGACAGGTTTTGGGTAGATTTTTTTGAGATTTTTACATATGTGATCATGTCATCTCCCCATAGAAAAAAATTTAATTGTTCCTTTGTGATTTAGATGAATTTTTTCACCCTGCTCATTGCTCAGGTTGAGATTTATACTATTATGTTGAATAGAAGTTGTGAGAATGGGCATGCTTGTCTTCCTAATTTTAGAGAAACAACTTTCAGTTTTTCATTGTTGAGAATGACATTAGCTCTGGGCTTGTCATATATGACTTTCATAATGTTGCAGTGCATTCTTCTGATTTCTACTATATTGAGAGTTTTTATTATAAAAGGGTGTTTATTAAACTTTTATTATAAAAGGGTGTTTTATAATAAAAGCTTATTATAAAACTGTCATATGTTTTTCTCTGCATCTATGGACATGATTACATGACTTTTATCCTTCATTTTGTTAATGCATTTATTCATTTTCATACATTTAACCAACCTGGCATTGCATGATAAATCACAAGTGAACTTAAGAAACACATACAGAACATTCCACACAACAGCATGTAGAACACAACATGTTCCTCTCACGAGCACCTGGAACATTTTCTAGGCTAGATAATATATTAAGCCATAAAACAAGTCTTACCAAACTTAAGACAGCTGAAATTATATCAAGGAAATTTCTTTTCTGACCACAGTGATGTGAACTAGAGTTCAACACAGGAGGAAAATTATAAAATTCACAAACATGTGGAAACAAATAAAAAATCCCTGAACAACAAATGGGTTGAAATGTGAACTTCAAAAGAAAAATAAAATAATATCTTTGAGACAAATGAAGTGTAAACACAACATATTAAAACTTACGAGATGCAGCCAAAACAGTTCTGAGAAAGGTTCATAGCAATAAACACGTAAGATAAAAGAAAGATCTCAAATAACAACCTAACTTTATACCTTAAGGAACTAGAAAAGAACAAATTAAGGCTAAAGTTAGCAGAAAGAAGGAAATAATACAGATGACAGCAAAAATAAATGCAGTAGACGTGAAGAAACAATATAACATATTTACAAAAGTAAGATTTGATTTTTTGAAAAGTATAAATAAAACTGACACACTTTTAGACTAAGTAAAAAAGAGATGACTAAAATGCATAAAATTATAAATAAAAGAGAAGAAATTACAACTCACATCACAGAAATACAAAGGATTGTAAGGAACTACTATGAGCAATTATACCTCAATAAAATGGATAACCTAAAATAGAGAAATTTCTATAATACACAACCCACAAGGGCCAAACCTACACTTATTATGGTGTATTAGCCCTTTAAAGTGCTACTACATGCTATTAGAAAACATATTTTGGTATTTTGCATTGTTCATAAACAAAATTGAATTATTGCTTTTTGCGTTTTGTTTTTTGAGACAGAGTCTTGTGCTGTCACCCTAGGTGGAGCGTAGTGATGTCATCATAGCTCACTGTAACCTCCAACTCATGGGTTCAAGCAATCCTCTTTACTCAACCTTTCAAGTAGATGTTAGTACAGGCATACACCACCACACCCAGTTAATTTTTCTATTTTTGGTAGAGTTAGGTCTGGCTTTGGCTTAGGCTGTTGTCAAACTCTTGACCTCAATGGATCCTCCTGCCTTAGCCTCCCAGGGTGTCAGGATTACAGGCAGGAGTGACCACACCCAGCCTCCTTTCTTTACTGTTCTTCTTTTTTTCAAGTATTGTCATTCTATTATGGATTCTGCATTTATTTTTTTTATTTATTTTTTTTTTGTAGAGACAGAGTCTCACTTTATGGCCCTCGGTAGAGTGTCATGGCCTCACACAGCTCACAGCAACCTCCAACTCCTGGGCTTATGTGATTCTCTGGCCTCAGCCTCCTGAGTAGCTGGGACTACAGGTGCCCGCCACAACACCCGGCTATCTGCATTTATTTTTTAAAAAAATGTTTCAAAATTTATTGATATCATTGCTGTCTAACTTGATATTTTTTAACTTAATTTTTTGAACTTTTATTTCATTATTTTGGAGTTTTCTAACTTTTTAATTCACGTATTTTTTATTCTTCATAATATTACTTGAATGTATAATGCAATTAGCTGAGTGTGTGTATGTATGTACATATATACTACATGTACAATTTATATATATGTGTGTGTGTGTGTATTTGGTATAAAGTAGCAACCAAAATTACCTAATTGACATTTATTGAACACATCACCCAAAGATAAGAAAATATACATTCTTTTTAAGCACACACAAAACATTTACATATATATGTACGATTGTACTATAAATTGTACAACATCCACTAAAAAAAAAAGGAAATACTAAGAGCAATACAGTATCTAATAACCCTGTAAAGAACCTAAGATGAACTATAAAAACAATCAATCCCAAAGAAAAATGTCCTTTTATCAAAAAGACCCATGCACTCAAATGTTTATTTCAACACAATTCACAATTGCAAAGATGTGGAATCAACCCAAGTGTCCATCAATACATAAGTCATAAGTGGATTAATAAAATGTGGTATATATACACCATGGAGTACTACTCAGCCATAAAAAATGTTGAACCAGTACCTTTTGTAATAACTTGGATAGAACTGGAGGTCATTCTTCTAAGTGACTTATTGCAAGAATGAAAAATCAAACACCACATGCACTCAGTATTAAATTGGAACTAATCGATCAACGCTCAAGTGCATCGATGGTAGTAAAACTCAAAGAAAATGAAGCAGGTGGGAGGGGCCATGAGAGGACAGGTCAATTCATACCTAACAGGTATAAGGCACACTGTCTTGTAACTTTGACTCAAACTGCACAAAACCAGTCTGTGTAACCAAAATGTTTATGACTTCATAATATTCTGAAATTAAAAAATTAAAATGGCGATTTTTTTTTAATGTAGGAAGTGGAGGAAAGAGAAACATATAACAGAAACAACAAACAGAAAACAAATGACAAAAGGGTAGATGTAAACTGGCCATATCAATAAAGTGACATTAAAAATAAGTGTTCAGAGACCCACGTTAGAAGACAATGATTGCCCAATTAGTTAAAAAGCAAAGGCAAGCTCATTTTATAAATAAAGTTACAAATAGGTCAAATGCAATAGAATGGGAAGAAGATACAGCGTGAAAACACTAAAGAGAAGTGGAATGACTGTATTGATATGTGACAAAATAAATGTTCCAGCAGATGATTCAAAGGCCACCACAATTCCAAAAATGTATGTATCTAATGAAACTTCAAAATTAAATGAAAAAAATTAAAAGTAAAAACATAATTGTAGTCATACATATTAATATCTTATCTCAATAATTAACAGGACAAGAGAATGGAAAAAATCAATAAAATATAGAACACAAATTAGCAACCAAAATTTCCTAAGTGACCTGTATTGAACATGTCACTCAAAGACAAGAAAATATCATTCTTTTTAAAACACATGCAAAACATTTACCAAGAAAGACTATATTCCAAATCTTTTTTGAAATTAAATCATAGATGTGTACATTAATGCATTTATGGAGTACAATGTGCTGGTTTTATATACAATGTGAAGTACAACAAACTGGTTAACATCGTCTTCACTGCACTTTCTTAATTATTGTGTTAAGACATTTATACTCTACACTTAGTAGATTTGACCGAATCTTAAAATAATTCTCAATAAATTTAAAATCCAATTATTGCAGTTATGTTCTCTGAGTATAATGGAATTAAAATAGGAATTAATAACCAAAAGATATCTGGAAAATCTTTAACTTGTCGAAGCATAATACTTTTCTTCTTCCTTGCCATGGGTCAAATTAAAATTAAAGGGAAAATCTGAAAGTACTTGAATAAATATGAAAACACACATATTAAAACATTAAGTGATTAACCTAGCTATAATAGGAGTGCAGAAAAGTCTAAAATCAATTTTCCGGTTTCCATACACTAGGAAAATAAGAGAAAATGAAATCCAAAATAAATAAGAAAAAATGGGAAAAAAGAAGAAGTAAGTAAAATAGAAAAGAGAAAAACCAATCTGAAGATCAATGAATCCAAATTTGGGTTCTCTGAGAAGATCAGCAAAGGTGAGAAAACTCTTGCCAGACTGATCAGAAATAAAATAAGTTTACTACATCAGAAATAATATAGTTGATGAATGTAGATTCACAGTTATTAAAAAGATAATAAAGGATTATTATACACATCCTTAGCCAGAAAATTTCTCAAAGATACACGTGACAATTTCACTTAAGTAAGTATGTATGACCTATATAACCTAACATCAACTAAAGAAATTGAACTTGTGACTGAAAACCTTCCCACAAAGTAAGCTCTAGGCCTTGATGGATTTGTTGAATTCTACCAAAACAAAAGAAATAACATCAGTTATATACAGAAAATAGAAAAAGGGAGTGAATCCTTCCTAACTCATTTTATGAAGCTAATATTAGTATGATACCAAAACTAGACAAAGAAATTAAAATTATAAACCAAAATGCCTCATGATCATAGATACAAAACTCTGAGAAAAATTTTAGAAATTTGGATCCATCTCTTGAGAATACATGGTCAGCCCAACTGACCAATGCAAAACTAACTTTTGAGAGAGCTGCAGTTTATGACTTCATTAATACCTTCATAGACGATATTTGAAAAGGGCCTTGAAGTGAGCTCAAATCCATGATACATATACACTTCATTCAAGATCTTATCTTTCTAATAATTGAATATTAGTTATTTAAAGCACAAGTCTTTCTAACACTAGTCCACTGGTAGTTCTGAGTGGAAGGAATTTCTCTGATTCAGCTTCTTCCCCTGGAACCAGAAATTGGTATTCAGCAATATTTTACTAGAGAAGATGGAACCATGACTTTTTATGGTGAAAAATTGTCACCTTTACTCACTGGTTAGAGTGACAGTTCCAATGAGTGTCTTCCACGAAAATTTCTACTGAAGTTTAATGCCTCTCTGATTAGTGAAGAGTTCTGAAATGGTTTTTGAAATCTCACCTTAAAATGAATAATGAAAGACACCAGTTTTTCCTCATAGTGTTATTGGGCATAAAGAAGTTTCAGTAATGGAGTGTGATTTCTATATTCCAGTAAAATTCAAATTTGCACCTAGAGGTACTTATCTTTAATCATTTTGATTTGATTTTTGTTTATGGTGAGAAATAGGGGCCTAGTTTCAGTCTTCTACGTATGGTTATCCAGTTTTCCCAGAACCATTGTTGAAGACAGATTGTCCTTTACTCATTGTGTGTTCTTACCCCTTTGAGGTCTTAATTTCAGCACTTGAGGTAATAATACCTTCATTTTGGACATGCCACTTGATATGTCAAATTAAAAGGATGTAATAATTGAATATAAGACAAGATTGAACATGGATAGTAATGTTTCAACAGCGATTATCTGGTAAAGTTTGATATAACTATAATGAGGATTCTGAGTTTATTGTCATTGTATTTTCCATAAAAACTAAACCTTCTATGTGAACTTCAGCAAGAAATATAAGATGAGCAGTAAGTGTAATTTGTTTCCTGTAGTAAGAATAGTTAACTGGAGAAAACTTAGGAATAAACAGTTTAAAGTTTAGAAAAAATAAAACATGATTCTCTGTTTTATTGTCTCCGGCTGCCCATTAAAAGCTTTTCTTTAAACGTAGGGACCATACTGCAGAAAACCAGAATTTTATGTCTTTGAAATTCTCATATGGAAAATTGATTGAAACTTTCCATTTACCTTTGTTATTTAAACTTCAAGGACGATGTGAACAAAATATAAGACCACTTTCAGAGTCCTTTTCTACTTTAGTACTATGTGTGGTGTGGTCAAGGATTTTGAATGTATTTGGTGTGGAAAATAAAATTGGACAATCTTAGCATGCATAAGCTGGCTGTCTCGGAAGAAGAAACCCTGAAATGTTCTCTACACACTGGAAGGATTTTAGGGATTTTGGCTTGTTTCAAAATCACAAAGCTTTTTTTTTTTTTTTTAATTTTTCTTCTTATCTTGAGTAGTTTTTCTTTAGGACCTTTGTGTCCAACAAACTGGAACAAAACCTTGTGTATCTGCGAAAAAAAAGTCTATTATTTAAAGTGTTTCACAAACTACTCTTAATTCTCCAGCCACCGAAGTTTCCTTCTTTAGTCTCAATGCCCCTGCCCTACATCCTTATAATTTCCAGGTAACCCTCCTCCTCTCTCTTTCAGTAATTCTTTACACCAGCCAAATTAAAAGTAACCTGTTGGTCTCAAAAAGTGCAAAGCAATCTTTGCATTTCTGCATACCAGCTTCCTTTCACTGTCCTAAATGAAAATGCACAAATTCAAAGCATAGAAAAAAATGAGTAGGTTGGCAATTCAAATGCAATTTTTCAGATACCTTTAGCTTACCAAATGTTACATTTCAGTAATATAAACAGAATAAATGTTTAAAATACTTTAAGTATTTCAAAAGTGTTCATTTTAGATGTAAAAGAGTGGTCTAAGTATAATGTACTAATCTCTATCCATTAAGCCAAAAGATCTGCAGATAAATGAAAATTTATTTTTTTTCTGACAATGCCACTCTGAGGAGCAGTTCTACCTTTAATAAATAAGTTATACGATAATTTTACTAATACAAAAGTTTTCATTGGTTAATCTGAATTTCAGTGTATGGTTCATATCAAGATTCATTCCATTTTCCTGATTAGATATAAGCTCTATGAGGGTAACTTTCCACAGAATTTAACACAGTTGATCTATAATAATTTAATTAATTGAGTCCAATTGAAGGAAATTCCTCTTTTTTACATATACTAATACCGTATCTATAGGAAAATGTAGTTTTAAATAAAAATGAAAACATGTATTCAAGAATTAGGTAATGTCTTAAAAGTTTTTTTTTCTGGGCTTGGTGCCTATAGCACAGTGGTTACCGCATCAGCCACATACACTGAGGCTGGTGGGTTCGATCCCAGCCCAGGCCAGCTAAATAACAATGAGAATTGCAACAAAAAATAGCTGGGCGTTGTGGTAGGCACCTGTAGGCCCAGCTACTTGGGAGGCTGAGACAGGGGAATAGCTTGAGCCCAAGAGTTTGAGGTTGATGTGAGCTATGATTCCATAGCACTCTATGGAGGGTGACATAGTGAGACCCTGTCTCAAAAAAAAAAATTTTTTTTTTTCTGAAAAGCCTAAGACCTAGGAATCTATTATCATCTAACCAAACATGTAACTTTAAAGGTAAAAACTGAAGGAACATGGGTTGCTCTGAAGCCTACCCCCGTGTTAGCCAAGCCTCTTGCTGTGTGCTTTGCTACCGTGAGGAGCCCGAGCTCATGACTGGAACCGCCTTTCCTGTAACATGTACATTCACTTCCAAATCAGATGGTGTCAGGTCCTGCATGTGGAGAAAATGAGTCCATCTCACATGTGGTCTGCCTCATACTACCCACTTGAGGCATGCAGTAATCATCCAGAGCTTGTAGCTGGATGAGTGCATCAGCTGTGTTTTATATCTATAAATACCACAGGACAACCTTTCTCACACATTTTAAGCTCAATGTGGCAAGTTGAGCTCAGCATAGTCTCAGAAATCATAGCTGAAATACATTTATTTCCAACATTGAAGTTAAATAAGCCCTATCCTCATTCCCAATGATTTGATGATACTGATTCTAATTTTTCTTGTAATTGATTTGAATAACGACAGCAAATAATTTCCTTTGGTTAGTTTATTTATGAAGAGCTTTCAATATGCCAAAGATGAATATTTTTTATACTTGAAAAGTGTGTGGTATTTCTAAAGTGTGGATAACTATTTTCCAAGAAGATTCAACCTAATAAATTGATGGGATCTTTTAATCATCAGAATAGGTGAGTTGTTAGGCTTAGCTTATAACATACTAGTTAGAACATTTATGTTAGAGGAAATGACAGAATTTTATGTGTGAAAAAATGACAAGGGGTCCTAGAATATGACTTTCATATTATTAAATAAAATTTTCTATTATGTACCTAATTCATACAGCACATTGGAATTTATTCTTCTTCTACATGTTGCTGAGGTTTGCTGATAAATCTCTTCTCTCAG
Source organism: Nycticebus coucang (assembly GCF_027406575.1). NCBI lineage: Eukaryota > Metazoa > Chordata > Mammalia > Primates > Lorisidae > Nycticebus > Nycticebus coucang. The sequence goes on from NC_069786.1 coordinate 108,297,453, forward strand.
GATTTAGGTCTTGAGTATTTGTTTTAATTACTTGCTTTCTAATCTATTTGCTATACTTTTGTTCTCTTTGCCATGAATTAGGCATATCAACTCTTTTCCATTTCTGAAATATGGTACCTGGGACATCCTCTGCTGTTTCTCTAATCACACAATAAAATAATTCACCTGGTTTTCTCTGCAAAACAATACCAAGTGCTGAGGCTTGATGTATTGTTTTGTTCTGCTCTGTTGTCTAATAATATGATAAACTTCTTTCAGCCTTGAGATAAGATGGAAGAAAAATGAAAGGTCTGGGAGCATGGCAGCGCTGGGGAATATAAAAAGCCACGTCGGAATTGGGATTTTGAGACACAATTGAAAAAAGCTCGAATCTATTTACTATGAATTGCTCAAAGGAAATTCAGAAACACTGTGTGAAATATGTATCTCCTTTTATATTGAACACATTTTCTAAATTTGAAAAACTTGACAGGTTTTACCCATATTCTGTTCTTGTCAGCAGCAACAGTGTTGTTGATCGTTATTGTAGCAGAAACATCCTGTCTTTGCTTTTCCTAATTTTCTTTTTTAATCTCTGCAGTTGGCATAATCCAAATGAAACAATTAGACATATCTAAGGGCAGAGACTCTTTGCCCATGAATGAACACCTTTACAGAACGCCTGCTAAATACCTCACTGTTTGCCTAGTAGGGACAACATCCTCTAACCAGGAGGAGGTGTAATCTATTCATTTTACAATGAACTTTAATTATTTTTGCATTTTTCAATTTAGAATGATCAAAATTAGTGAACTTTCCTCATGTATCAAAATAACACTACATTTGCATCAATAGTCATGGGATTTTTAACCTTTCTAATATGTCATCTAACCATATTATTATTCCATTTTATTACCACCTTTGCCTCTACCAGACACCCACTTTTTTGAACTCCATGTAACACTTACAGATTTCTTTCCTCATCATCTGCTTTTGCATATTCTTTCACTTTTTCATCAGCCAAAAATAGGTAAAGAAATAAGATGAGGCTGATTTGGTCACAAGTGAACATGTACATATAATTTGACATCAAGTAAGTCATTTCTGTTGCTCCTATTTTGTCTTATTTTTTTCCTAGACTCATGATTATATTTTTAAAAATGTTTGTACAAACATGAATACATATTACTTTCTCTCAATGACCTCACATTATGTTAGGTGAGATGGATGTGTGTTATCATTGTAATAGAGAGAAGTAAATGTCAATAGAGGAATCTATGACTAAGAAAGAGGAAGCGTCACAGAATACATACACAGTTATTTATTAGCATTTTAAAGGATAGTTTGGGAGAGCAGAAAAAGGCTTCTGCAAATAGTAAAAGAAGATATGGGAAGATGTACACGCCCCCTTTTCTCTTCTCATCCTTCTTCCTCTGCATTTTATCTTACATACCTCTGAATTCTCTAAACCAAAGATGGCAAATTACTCTGACAGTCTAAATCTGGCATACCAACTGTTTTTCCCCACAAATAAAGTTTTATTAGAGCACAGATGTGCTTATGCTCCAGGAAAGTGCTGAAATAATGCTGATGAAACTTTTCACTGGTATTTTCAACCTGTGCTGATTTATCCCACATATAAATATCACTGTAATGGACATTTCATTTGTGTCCTGTCTATTTTATTTAATGTTACAGTTTTCTCCATCCTAATAAGATTTTCCCCAATCTCGAGGTGATTGTAAAGCTAAGGAGTCTTTCCTCTACCACAAGCCATCTTTAAAATATAAAATATTTCCTAAGTTTCCAACTGCTTTACAACCTATTCATTAACCTCATCTCCTTTGGCTTTGGCTTCATTAGACTTTCAAAAATGACCAGTGACCTAAACTTAAAAAAATTTTAAAAAGTTCTTGTGATTCTTGAACTCCTGGCATATTTAAGGACCCATAACTTGACAACCATCTCCTTCCTCTTGCCTTAGTTTGCACAGAAGTGCTCTGCTCTGGCTTTGATTTTATTATCAATCCATTTTTAATTTTTTTTTCTGTATTTGTGTCTACTAAATTTAGATGTTTCATAACATTTTGTTATCATAATTAACAATTTCTCTACTCATTTTTTTTCCTTACAAGTGATTTAATTTCTCGAACACCTTAAATAACTATCTCTTCACAGAAAAGCATAACACTTTTTCTCAATATCTAATCTCCAAGGGTTACATTTCTGCTTAGGGTCTCAAAAAGGCAATAGTATGTCTGCCCATCATAATACTTTCAAAAAACTGCTTTAATAATCTATAGAATCATAACATTTGTGAGCCTGTTAGACATTTCAAAGACCTTCCTGCAGAGAGACTGTCTCACCTTTGATTACCATAAAATCAGATGCAGTTTTAACACAGTTTTTAAAAGCAAATGTGCACTAGTGTAACAATTTTGTATAGCTGGAAGTCCCAGACGGAAGAGGAATCTGCACTCACTGGCAGATACTTTTTCATGAGCCTATGCTGAGTGTTCAAGAAAAAGCCTGAGGTCCTTAAAAGGGACTTAAAAGCCCCTCTCTGTCCATCTTCCTCTACTTCTTTCCTTGTCCCAAGGTGTAGACAGCTTGGCAGAAGAAAAGCTCTGCAAGTTTGCACTTTTAATTCCTATTTGCCTTAGTCTCTACCATGGTTCCAAACATGGTATCAGTTAAATATCAGGAGACACACACACAAAAGTAAAAATAACAGGAGTACAATAAAATAGAAAAAGAGATAAAGAAATCAGAACAAAATCAAGAGAATCAAGAGATTAATATTCTCACATAGGCACTGTACATAGTCACCTGGTTCTGCTGTTTATTAGATATTTTATTTTTAGCTTTCTGTTTTATAAAATGTATTCATCCATTTAATGAATAACTATTTATTGAATGTCTACTGATTGCCAAGCAGTGTTGCAGGTACTACACTGATGAGACTAAATCCTTTCTTTTGCAGAACTTATTTTCTAGTAGAGGCAGCCAAATATAAGATAAGTAAAAATTGAATAAACACAGTAATTTTAGATGGTTATAAATTCTCTGAAGACAATAAATGAAAATGTAATGATATGATATGTTTAGATAGTGTAGGAAATTATAGTAATTATTGCAACTACTTGAGATGCAGTGATCAAGGAAGGCTTCCTGACATTCCAGAGGACCCAGAAAAATGTAAAGGAGTTCAAGGAGCTCATCACAGGCAGATCTATGGAAAATTATTCAAGGAGGAAAAATAGTGAGTGCAAAAGACTCTAAGTGGAAAGAAGTTTGATAAGAAGAGAGAGATCAGTGTGGCTAGAGAGTAATGAGTGGAGCCAGAGATAGAAAGATGGAAATGAGCTCAGACAGGTATCCTCAGATCACCAGGCCCTATGAACATTGTAAGGTGTTTGAAATTTCTACATTCAATAGAAAATACATGCAGGGCTTTAAGCAATTAATTAGTCTGATTTATATTTACAAAAATAAGCTTAATGATGGAGAATAGATTAGAAGAAGCAAAAAAGAATGCAGAAATACTAGTTAAGACACTATTGAAAGGCCAGAATGATAGTGGTGGATATGCTGAGAAATGACTGGATTTAACTGGGCTTTGAGATTAATCCATCTAGATTTGCCAAGTACTATATCAAGGCAAGGGAAAGAATGACAAATCATACATTATTTTTAGGTTTTTGGAATAAGCAGCTGGATAGTGACATAATTCACTTAACTGAAAAAGATTCAGGAAAAATGTATTTAGGGAGAATTCAAGTGTTCTGAACACATTAATATTGAAATGCCTATGGAATATTCAGGATTCCTGACGAGGACTATAAATTAAGCAGGAAAACTGATATAGGATTTTGGAACTCATGTGAGTGGTAGTGGAGGCATAAATTTGAAGTAGCCAGAAAATATAGGTATTAGAATCCATGGAAAGTGGGAGATATTGCATAGGCAGAGAATATAGAATAGGATACAGAATTGTGCCCTTGGGGATTCAAACGCAGATGTTGGGAAGACAAGATAGCAAAAAAGACTGAGAGAGTGGCAAAGGAGGTTGAATACAGGTATACTACAGTATCAGATTCATACTATACAATAATAGTGCAAAGAAAGTTTTTAAAAAGAGGAAGAATCTACTCTGTTGAATGTTACCAAGAAAATATTTCAAATGAGGAAAAAAGAGGCAATTGAATTGGATGATTTTTGTGATATCGATAAAAGCAAGTTCATTCAGTGGAGTGTGGAATAGAAGCTCAATAATTTGCCTAGGTATAACTTAAAATGTGTCGGTACTGTGAAAATCCAAAATAAATGGCAAAGCCATCCTGTGGATGGCATCATATAGGAAAATATTCTTTAAAATCCTAGTGCATTCTCTTTTGACTAGTGTTCATACACATGTTGGCCTTAACAGAATGTATTAAGAGTTTTGAAATATTACATTTTAGAGCGTTCTCTATATGAATGGAAATTAAGACTGGAATTGTAAGCGTTTTAGGAAGAAGCCAATAAAGAGGAACACAAACGGTGGCACTGGCATTGGTGGCAAGATTAATAAAACTCCGGATATGCCCTGTCAAGGCAGAAATTACCTTCCTGTAGTCAAAGGCAAAATAACAAGAAAATTTAGTTATAGATCTAATTGGCTTTTATTCACAATTCGTGAATCTGGGTAACCTCCCATTCTGTAAAACAGAATGAGAAATTCTACCGGGCGACAGCTGGACAGTGGATGTTAGTGGGTTTTATAAGATAGTCTTGGGCCGGGCCCTGCATCGGAGCCCCACCAGGCTCAGGCCGAGCAGGTGCACGTCTTGCCCGGGCGGACGCGGCCTGGGAGGCGCCTCCCGGGTCCGCATCAGCCGCGCGCGCCGGGAAGGCCGGAGCCTCCGCACCGAGAGGACGACGACCGCTCGCCGCGGTCCCCGCTGCCAACACGCGGCCCGTGCCGCCCTCCGGGGGTGCCCTGACTGAGGCGGGGAGACCGGCAGCTTCCTTCCTTCTTCCTGGAAGGGGAACATGTCGCCTTCTCAGCTTCTCTGCCTAACGATGCAGAGTGGCTGAGCCGGGAGGAAACTGCCGCCCAGACCTCAAGCTTCTGTCCAAGGCTAAGGGCAGAGGTAGGAACCAAGTGACAGGTAGGGACTGTTCCCCAGTCGGAACAGATAGTGAGGAGCCCCTAGTGACCTTGCGCTGACCTGGGCCATTATCATAAGGTTAAACTTGCAAATTTCAACCCCCATAGGTTCTTCCGGTAGGTTCCTGGTGTGTGTGTGTTGGGGGTGGGGGTGGGGGGGACATGCCTATTAAGTTTTGTTATATACCCCAGCCTGTCAGTTACTCCTAAGGCAAGAGGCAAGAGGCAATGGGCTCCGGGCTGGGGGACAAACCAGGTAACTTAACCCATTGAAGACAGTGTGTTCAGACTTCTGGGTCTCTTCTCCACTCCTACGGAGGGACCCCGCTCCCTCTTTTAGATACATTTCCCTACAGTTTGTGTGCTTTTGTTCTACAGTAAATGTGTGTTGATGGTGATTGCTTTGTGAATTGTCATCACTCCATTATCCACTGGACTCTGCTGCTCATTCTTGATACTGGGAGTCAAGAACCAGGGAACATTCTCCTGCCAGGGCACCTAATGAACGGGAGGAATAAGGAATCCGGACATTGGAGAAAACAAGCTGATTAACACCAGCTTACTTCCGGTTCCTGTTTGTCCTTGTTTTGTAAGGATTAAAGCAGAGGGGACTTCCTTATTATGTTTACTCAGACTGGAATCTCCTGTTTTTAGGAAAACTTGATCAACTGTGGCATCGATTTGCTGCTTAAAATCTCACTTTGATTTTGTGGCATTTTGTACAAGTGATTCCATTTAATCTCCTTTGTTGGTTCAAACACTAACACCAGTGTTCAAATTCAGACAGACCAGAGAGAAACTCAGGCATCCAGGGCAGTGCAACATCCTTTATTCAGCTCATGGTGGCGGAGGTCTGTCCTTATCCAGTTCCTGCCAGCCAGGGGGCTGAGATACATAGATTGTCCACAATTCATGAGCTGCTGTCAGTGCAAAGGCAAGGTTGTGTACACCTTTATACTCAGGGTGACAAAAGCTGCAACATGCCAAGAGGTCGCTACAGTAGTGTGACTTCATTGTATGCAGTTATGGCTGTAAAGGAACATGTGGCGCCTTCCCCAAGGCTGTATGTGAGAAACCCAAACAGCTTTATCTCGTCCCATATCCAAGGTTGGGAGTGAGAAAGCCCGAGCATCCTTGTCTGTCCCTACAAGTCCCAAACACTGACTTTTCCTAATTTTTGTTTAATTGTAAATCTGTGACTTGTTTGTGCAATTAGGGCAGTATCATGTACAGAAATCATACTACTGCATTCCTTTTACTTGTTAATAAAGATAGAAAGGTGAAGGACAGGCATTTGAAAACCTAAAATGGTGGGAATTTGCTTAGAAGTTCTCTAAGTTCATAAGCACATTTCATGTTCAAGTAGGTGTATCATCTAGTTGAAAATTCTCCTTAAAGGAATTCATGGGCCAGGTTAAAAGGATATTGAAAGACGTTTCCGCTTAAAACTCATCTATTTCTATTTGTTCTGTGCTAACTTTGCAATGACATTTATGTAATCTTTACTTATATGCAAATTTATGTTAATGACATGAGGGATGCTTGGAATCTAAATTGACATGGAATGAAAGCAAAGTACTATAATTAAAGCTTTGTGAATATTGGCTTTTCTGAAAGGAATCTTGAAATATCAATGGAATTCGCTTGTATATCCAATATTTAGAGTCTATTCAGATTGAGTATGTTGGGGTTTCATTAGATATTCCTCTGTTAGCATCAAGATTATAATAGAGGTGAGAAGGGACATATTTCTATACAAATATCCTTTAAAAATCATAATGAATGGACTGTCCCTTACTGAGATTAAGTATTTATTGTCTTCAGAACATTTATACTGTTTTCTTCTTAGATAGGTGGTTAGAAAATAATATGATAATTTAGTCTTCTACCAATATACACTGCTGATTTCTACTAGTCTGTTCATTGACTTAGCTTTAAGCCCTAAATGAGAGTGTACTTCAAGAACATTTATTCCATAGAAACTGCAGTTACTATTTTTTGTTCTTTATACCATATAATTAAATTGATAATTCCCCTTCAGGAGTCAGCCAATTGGGAAATAGACGGAAATTTTAAGAAGATATTAATTTAGAAGTGCCTGGATTATAGAATAATGGTTGATCCTAGCCTGTCCTTAAGTGACAGTTTTGGTCCTTCACCTGTTTGTTTTCTTTGTGAATACCTTTCTTAGTGCACATATCTTTTTGATACCCATGTGTCACAGCTGATACCTACATTATTTCACCTTTACATTTCATTGCCGCAGGTACACTGCAGTGTCTAATGGTAATATGTATTCATCACATACAATTTAAGCTGCCTACACAATTGGATTGCTGTGAACTCCCAGCATGGTGAGTGCATGTGTATTTCAATTCTGGTGTGTAACAGGCTTCTTCTTCCTTTTTTTAATTTCTAGGGCACACAGTTCTTTCTTCAGCAAATAAATGGATATTCAGCCTTCAATAGTCACTTTTTTTCTGTTTTTCTAACATGAATTCCAAAGGAATGAATGTTCCTATATTCTATTGTGTTAGAAAAGTCAATTGTTAGGAGGATCCTCTTTTGCTATACCTGTTAGCATCAGTAATCATTTATATGTAAGTTGTTCATTGTGAAAATAACTTGCACTGAGAAACTAACTTGCTCTACTGATAATTCTGTGAATGTGAGTAGATAAGCAGATGCTGGATTACGCATATTTGTATAGAACTTCCCTAATTTCTTCCAGGGTTAGAAATTTTAACACATACACATATAGCACAAAAAAAGTAAAGCTAAAATATACACAAACATACAGTTGCACTAAAAAGTACACACTGAAATATAACTACAAAACTCTAGCTTTCAGGAAATTTTATATTAAACTGTATTGGCAAAAGCAATTCTATATGTATATGCCCAAATATATAGAAATTATATATTATATATGCCTAACATATATATAAATATATATATATAATCTCCTGAGCAGTCAGTGCTTGGAGCATTGCATTGAAATTCAGCTGAAAATTGAGAGGAGGCATACCAGAAATGAGAAATCTGCATCCTGGGGAGTCCTCAAATCAGGGAACAACACCCCTTAAATTTGTACCTGACTGTTCATCTATTCATGAATGTGATAGACCCCCAAGTAGTCCAGGGGAAAACACAGTTAAATGAACTCAGGTACTGAGCAGATATTTTAACAGCAACTTCTTGTAGGGAAAGTGGATTTTGCATTGATCTTATCTACTTAAAGAGACTCTAGGACTAAGGAAAAAGTTGTAAAAGATCATGTCATACATCGCATAAAAGAACCTTTCATAAGATTAGCTGACCCATAAGTAATGTAGTTGACTGATAGAGTAAAATTCAAAAAAAGTATTAGCAGAGGATAACAGAATCCTATTCCCTACAAGATATCCACAATAACAAAATTTGTTAATAAAAAATGAGTCTGTAGAAGAGAAGGACAGGTTATGTTAATGTTGGGTTATCTAACGTAATTCTGATAAATGTATAATAAAATATGTAAAAAGATGAAAAAGGATTGAATGGTTTAGTATTTCATAATGATAAAGGGTCAATTCATTAGGAATAATAATCCTAAAAATGCCCTTTTAGGGTCATGTGCATATTATCAGCATTAAGTTTTACAACGAACTATCAAAATACATGAGGAAAACTTAACAGAGTGAAGAAAGAAAACAAAAAAATTGAAAGATTTTAAAACCATTATTTTTGTAACTTATGGAATAAGTAAGCAAAACCCAAATCAACTATAAATATATAGCAGCTGGCCAGCTGACACTAATGAAACTCTAAAATGCGCCTTACTTTTTTTTTTTTTATTAAATCATAGCTGTGTACATCAATATGATCATGGGGCACCATACACTTGTTTCATAGAATATTTGACACATTTTCATCTCATTAGTTGACATAGCCCTCCTGGCATTTTCCTAGTTACTTTGCCAAGACATTTACATTCCACATTTGCCAAGGCTCACATGTACCCTTGTAAGATGCACCACAGGTGTGATCCTTTCAATCCCCCTCCCTCTACCCACTTCCCCTCTCCTTCCCCACGCTTTCCCCCTTCCCCCTGTTCTTAGGTTGTAACTTGGTTATAGCTTTCATGTAAAGGTCCTAAGTTAGTTTCATAGTAGGGGTGAATACATTGGATATTTTTTCTTCCATTCTTGAGACACTTTACTGAGAAGAATATGTTCCAGCTCCATCCATGTAAACATGAAGGAGGTAAAGTCTCCATCTTTCTTCAAGGCTGCATAGTATTCCATGGTGTACATATACCACAATTTGTTAATCCATTCGTGGATCGATGGGCACTTGGGTTTCTTCCATGACTTAGCAATTATGAATAGGGCTGCAATAAAGATTCTGGTACAAATATCTTTGTTATGCCTTACTTTTAACATGGAGGTCTCTTCTGTGTCCTTGGCATCCACTATCAAGACCTTTGAGCCCACTGGCCAGCTCCAGGTGACATTGGGCCCCTGAGTTACACAGGAACCCAGGCATGGTGGTGATTGTATGTTTGTTGGTGTCTGTTTTACTCATTGGGTTCATGGTCATGGCTGTGAAGTGCTACCATCAGAGAAAGTCTGAGTTCCAGAAACTAGGAGAAGTATCCATGGGATCTGTGAGTGTAAGGTCATCCTTTGCCCACCCATCACCCACAGGAGTGAACCCACCAGCGGGGTCTAAAGATATGGGAGCTTGGATGGGGCTAGAGATCCTAGGGAGGGGAAGAGCCTGAGGGAATAAAATTCCAAGTATTAGAAAAAAAAAAAAGTACATGGAATAAGCTTCAAAATGAACCATATACTGCTGGTATATCAAAGAAGTCAAATTTTAAAATATTAAAATTATACATAGTATAAAGCATATTAGACCATATTGACCACATAAGAAAATTAAAAATTAATACAGTAAGATATAAAATATACTCCACAGTTTTGAAAATTATGCAACACACTTCTAAATAATATACAAATCAAATAAAATCCAAGAGAAAATAGAAAATATATTTTTTAATTTTTAAAAATTTTTAAATATACATGTGTTTATGAGGTTTCCATTTTTTGCCTTCGCAAAATTAAAGAGGCTTAAAATTTTAATAACAATAACAATGTTTAAGATACGGAATAGAAACAAAAACCTCATAAAGAATGAATGAACATCAAAACATTCAGAAAAGAAATCAGAGAATCGCTGCATCGAAATATTAAGCAATAATTATAATAATGCAAAGAAAGTAACACTCACATTGTCAAATAAGAGTATGTCTATTATAGAATGCTTTGACTCTGAGATTCAGTATGGAGTCATCAGTTAACTTCTTATTTTTTTAAGTCTCAAAAAATAGACAACTAATATGTATAAATAAAAGTAAAAGATAATTTCAAAAGATAGATCATGCCAAATCTTATAGACAATAGAAAAAGAAGAAATGCTTCAAAATCATTCTACTTGATCTGGGTACACCTGATTTTAAAATTGGAGAGAATATCTTATTATAAAGGGGAAATTATAAACATATGTCACTTACAAATGAGAATGCAATATCCCAAACAACATAGTACAAGTAATATTTTAAAACTTAACTCACAAGTAATATTTATTTAAAAACTCCCTGAGGACATAGAAACACTTTGTCTTTATTCGAGTGGTGATTATATAAGTGTGTACATCGTCCCAACACACAAACTGAACGTACAGTCTGTGCATTTTCAATTTAAAAATGATATAAAAAAACACAGTTACGGAGCTTTTCTTTTTTTTATTTGCCTTTTTCTCGCTAATATAGTCATGTATTTTCAAAATCTTGGGAAAAGATACAATTTCCTTGAAATAAAGTCAGATTTATTGAGCTAAGGGTTATCAATATGCATATGGAATGTTAGGCTCCATCAGAAGGAAACCATGAAACAGTTATACTATATTTTACTTATTCATTCTATTATTTAATAGATAATTGATTTTGTGAATTTCACACTTTAAAGTTCAGTTAAATCAAATTAGGCTGTCTTCAAATGTGGTTTCTGACTGTTTTCTGATTTTCTCAAGAATTGAAGGGTAGCAAAGACTGAGAAAAGGAATAAGAATATTTTTTATTCCCTATAGGAGAAAGACTTAGTAGAGGTGACAGTGCTCTATCTCTGGTCACATAGATTTTAGCATATTCCAGTTACTTTTTCGGGCACTAATCAGTACACGTAAATTTGATGACTTTTTTTTTCACAGGAACTACAGAAAATCATACAGCCCATGTGCATACCAACTTCAAAGTACTCGAGATCAACACCCTTTCCCAGCAATCCTATTCAAAAACTTTTGGGAGTTGGTACAGAAATATTGCAGCCTCTTTGCCTTTGGTGTGGGAAAAGTGTGAAGTATGTGTTTTGCATCACTTCCCGGGGTTTCTCTGTGGGATTAACGCCTGTTCATCCTGGGTAGTATCTGTCTTAATAGCACACATTTGATTGGCCACTTCCACATTGTACTTCCCATATCCCATCTTCAGGAATCACTTTCAAAAAACATGCTTTGGTAGGTCCTGTAGAGATTGTGCTCACTGAATAAGGCAACATTCCTCTGCTATCCTTGTGCACATCTTGGAAACAATTTTAAATCAAGATATACAAAATATATAGGAAAATTATACCTGAGAAATTCCCCAGAAATCAGGTTGTATACAAGGGTCAATATCTGTACATATTGTATTCTTAAATTGATAGTATTATTTGGTCCTGAATATGTTTTCATGATTCTGAAGTCCTCTTCTCAATTAGAAATAACAAAACGTATGGAAGTATTTTGGGCTAAGGAATTCATCATTATGACAATTATATACTGTCTCCTGAATCTAAAAAAATTGCGTCTCAGAAGGCTGACCCCAGGAACAGTGTGGCTTGTACAAATTAGTGCTAACTGTAGTGTCCCCTAAAGTAGGGGCAAATAAAATCAAGAGACTCCCTTCTCGGGGCTGGGTTTCTTAGAGATACCCATACTAACCTTATCATTATGATAAACATTGCTGGAATATCCTCAGAAGCTTTTCTTGTCATTTAGCTTTGTTGTCATCAGACACACAGGCACGTCCTCATAGCAGTACTCTTTCCTCCTCATTTGTATTCATGATAAATTTCCGTATAGTTTGACTATGGACTCAGTAGCACAAATACATGTATCAATATTACAGAAAATGTTACACTAAATACTTCATTTTCAGGAGGATTTATGTCATCATACTCGTTATTTATACTTGTACAATCTAACTTTTGTAAAATTCTAAAACAGGCATCCTCAAACTGCGGCCCGCGGGCCACATGAAGTGGTGTGAATTGTATTTGTTCCTGTTTTGCTTTTTACTTCAAAATAAGATATGTGCAGTGTGCATAGGAATTTGTTCATAGTTTTTTTTTTTTTAAACTATACTCCGGCCCTCCAACGGTCTGAAGGACAGTGAATTGGCTCCCTGTTTAAAATGTTTGAGAACGCCTGTTCTAAAATCTAGAAGTAGTTCGGTATGATTGGAATGTCAAATAAAATCTTAATTGTACGTAGACTAATCACAAGTATGGATGTCATTTAGATATCTTTTAGTTACAAAGCTGTTTCTGAAAACTGAAATCCTCCCTGTGGTGAAATCATTGCCCCAAATAAATTCTTTTTTTCAGTTTTTGCAAAAACTGAAAAACCAGTTTTCAATATTCCCTGTTAACAATTGCTGATGCTAAATTAGATATCAATGTTTTGATTTAAGGGTATTTTCCCCCTTGACATCTGGTTTAATCTTTTTTTAGTGTAAAGTTGTTCTATGAGATTTTTATTGTTAACCTCATGTACTAACTGCCCCACAAATAGATTAAAATGTATTCACATTTATAAGATCAACTATTTTAGTTCATTTTTGAAAAGCATTTGGAACATTTCACTACATAAAACTTCTTTTATAGAATAAAAAAACTGCACAAAGTTTTGATGTTCATGTCTCACATATTTTAATTAGGTGTTATCTGTCTCTCTCACACCCACTGCTGTTCCCCACTGATGCTTAGTATGTATCTAATTTCTTTAAATGGTACTTAATATTGAATGTGTGCGTTTTTTCAAGTCACTTTGCCAGAATTGGAACTACATCTGTCGCCTATTCCATTCTAGTACTGCCCAGCTTTGCGACTCATATTATCAACAGTGCTGTATGTAAAAGCTGAGTGTCATTATGATTTAGAGACCCATCCTCTGGCATGGTGCCAAATAAGTCTAATTTGGGATCTGGGGAATGATAGACAAGAAAATTACAACCAGCAAAAATGTGTGTTGAATTCTAATTCAAAGCCAGAAGCTTTGGGTGTTTTGCTTTTATTTTGCATTGTATTGTTTGGGGAATTTTAAAACCTCTGGTTCTGTTACAAAAAATAACACAAGGCAGGTGCAAAACAGTGAATTTGATTTATTTTCGGGGAGAACAGCCTAAAATATATTGATGCTTTTTATTGATATAAGCTAGACTTCACTGACAATATTGATTCTTTTTACTATATCTGTTATCTTTATGTAAACTTGACAATTATTGGTGGAATAACTAAAAACATTTAAATTAATTTACTATTTATTTCCTTGCAATTTCTCTCTTTAAATCTGTTTTATTCATTTTACAGATCTGACTCTTATTCCTCAGTAAATAACTTAAAATTATTGGATAGCTTGTATTACCTCAAATTTGATATGTACAAGATCAAATTTTACTACCCTTATTTCCCCTTTTTAGGCTTCTCTGTGGCTATAGCAATTTTCTAAATTTTTGTGGAAAAATTTGGCATTATCTCATCTCAGATACATTTACGAGAACCATGTTTAAATATTTTTTTTACTCTCATTTCCTATATCCAGTATTTTTCATAAATTTTATCACTTCTTGTGAAATACACTGAGATTCACTTTTCCTTCTTATTCCTACCTTCCAGGTTCTAGGTAAATCTTTATTTTCGATTCCCTGTCTCCAAGTAACTGCATTTCTGGACTGATTTCAATTTTCAGCCCTTTCTACTTACTGTGGATGCAGCTTATCTTCCTAAACTTCCCTGTACCTTTCATCACCCAAGAATCTGCAATGTCTCCCTATCACCCTTCTCCTAAAGCAGGTCTCGACTTTCTCCAGTAAGTTTTCAAGTCCCATCCTAACTGACCTCAGACTACCTAACCCCAATGCACATTCCCATGGAGGCTTTGTCAGTTTCCTTATCTGCGAATATCCAAAGCTGTTTGTGATGACGTCTAGGCTCAACTCAGACACTAGAGTCTTGGATCAATATAGTATATAGGTTTTTTTAAGGGACATGGGTGTAGTTCTGTGAAGTTCTAACTACGAGGTGGCTCCCATCTTGTATCTATGCTGGCTAATTTGATGATACCTTGTTTATAAGAATTGGTCCCCAACATGTACCTCAGCCCCTTGCATTATTGTGTGTGAGTTACTTTTTTCCCATTTGGCTTGTGAATTTCTCTAGTCCTCCTGTGAATTTCTCTAGTCTTTCTGGGATTCTGCCTTGTTTTTGGTTTGTTCATTTCCTTTTAATATCACTCCCAGGGATTATGTGCTTGAATCAGGGATCCTACTAAATTTCATTCCTGTCTGACGACTAATGTGTAAATTAGAACAAATTAGTAAACTTCTCAAACATTACTTTATTCATGTGCTGTAAAGAAGTAAATAAACCATCACAGACAAAGACATCTAAACCGCAGTGGACCTTAGATCTGGATTTCTCAAACTGAGTGTTGTGAGACATCCCCATCCCCTGCAGGGTTGATAAGGGCACCTTACCAGAGAAAAGGTGGTCCAATAACTGTGAAAATGTTAGGTCAAAAGGAAGTGGGTGAGTTTAATTTAGGACATCTCAGACGTTATTATGCCAATAAATCTGAATCCAGAGGGGTGAATGTGAAGCATTTCCTAAAAGACTTACCTGTGAAGTACTTCCTTTGTGAAACTTCTAGTAACAGTTTGTTGGAACACAAACAGCCCGGTCACTACTCCCCCCCTTCTCTCTTGCTCCCTGCTGCCCCTCTTCTTTGATGGGATGGCCTACTGGGCAATATACCTGACCTCCCAGTTGTCCATACCGTTGTTATGTCTCTACCTTTTTGGAGATCTTCTCTTTGTCTTAGAGACTGCCACATACTCACACAGCCTTGTTAAATGTATTAAATGCTGTGAAATGTAAGAAACATTTTTTATATATTTTCTTAACTTACCTAGAATCTGGCAATATAGGGCACATGGCAGGTTCCAAGTGAAAATAAATATAGGTATGTATATATTAATGTTTTCATATACACGCATGCATCTTTGCATGGTTTCCTATTTAAATTATATAGTATATAAGATAGTCTCACTTTATTCTTATACAAAATAAATGAGCAGTGAGCCTGACTGAGCAGAGTAAGATTACAGAGTTTTGGTGTACAAATTCAGATTTACTAAACTCATCTATTAATTGTGAATGATCACTGTTTTATATTCACCATTATGTACAGACTCAATCCACCTGACAGAGGAGTGTCTACCTTTCATCTGCTTGAGACGCAGAGAAAGTGAAAGGATGGCCTGCTGTCATTGACATACTGTTCAACTTTTATAAAACTTGAATCTGTTTTAGGGTCTTACTATTTATAACAGAATAAGCCCTATCATACAGTTCAATAATTTATTATTGATATATAAATCTTGAGGTGTTCCTTAGAGTACCACCTTCTGATTTGGTGCCAAAGCGTGATGGACAACCAACCACTCCTGGGCATTGTTCAGCAATGTGAGTGAGATCACACCAATTACCAAGGGTAGAGCTGGTTTTCCCTGATATTCCTTGGGATCCCTCCATCTCTTTGAGCATCACATACCAAGCCAAAAGGTCTTTCCACAAATTATTCTTTACCTTAAAAAATAATGTTTGTAATGTTTGATTTGCTGGCCCAGATGTTTTGTGCAAGAATAATTATCCTGTGATTTGTATAGATCATATTTATATATTATTGTTAAATATCTGATTCTCTGAAACAAACTAACCATCGTCTTCTTTACAATATTGGACAAGAAAGGAAGAAGAATAAGCTTGTTTGTGTGATGGAGCACGGTTTATCAGGGAATTCCTGCACTTGGAGCTATTGTGCTTCCAAAATCTGTCCTGTTTGATTACTCTGAATGGCTCAATGTACAGGAATAGACAAAATGAAAACATGTAAAATTTACATATTCTATAAGTTATTCCCAATATCAACACTCAGATTTACACATATCATCTAATTATTTTCAATGCTTATGAAGAATTTTGAATTCCTGTCTCTGTATGTGTGTAATCTCTTTGAATCCATAAAGGAGGAAACATGAGTTGAATGAGTTATAAGATTATCAAGATATCTGTCTAAACCATCAATGAGCAATACAGTACATCATCCCTGACCTCTCATTTTATATAAAATTACATTTTGTGTTTATTTCAGAGCATTTGTAATACTTTGTAGATATGAAATAATTTATAGGAAACACATTTTGTATGGGCTTATTCTGTACTGGGAGTCTGACACATGTCCTTACTAGTATCATTTTAGAATAGGGCTTAACTGTCAGGGCCTTAGTAATTGAAAGAGTCAGGCATTTAGAGGCATGGTTTAATTTAATACAATATATCAATTCATTTGCATATTCCATTTATACAGTTTCTCTTTTTTTCAGGGTCTAATTGTTTTCTTTCTTAAAACAGGTAAACTGGGCTGGGTGAGGTGGCTCACCCCTGTAATCCTAGCATTCCAAGAAGTGGAGGTGGATAGATTGCTTGAGGTAAGGAGTTGGAGACCAGCTTGAACAAGATTGAGACCATGTCTCTACTAAAAATAGAAAAATTAGCCATGCTTTATGGCAGGTGCCTGAAATTCCAGCTACTTGGGAGGCTGACGCAGGAGGATTGCTTGAGCCCAGAAGTTTGATGTTGTGCTAAGCTATGATGCCATGGCACTCTACCCTGACCCAACAGAGTGAGACTCTGTCAAAACAAAACAAAACAAAACAAACAAACAAAAAAAAAAACCAGGTAATACTGAGCCAAGCTAGGAGTTTTTATCATGTGGATAATTCAAACACAAGGACACAATAGTTTTAAATAAACCTGGAATCCCTAGTGCATCTTGTTGGGTTCTCAAAACTTTAATGGTTACAAATATGTTCACCATGAAGAGGGAATCTTTTCTGTTCTCTGTTTGGATCAGCTTTTCAATATAAAACTTAAAATGATAGCAATTTGTTTCAGAACTCTAATATGAACTAATGTGTATAATGGTGATTATGATTTCTGTTATCAAGGTATACTTGAGAAAAACAAAATAAAAAGGTTCTCTTTTATATAGACAGGCATTCAAAATTCTTCATGTGTGTACAATAATAACTAGATAATACTAGTACTCTGAATGTGAATGTTGAAAGTAACTACAAATTTTCCAATTTCCCCTTATTCTCCATTCCTTTTTATTTAATCATTCAAGGTAAAAAGAGATGTGTGTTTGTCTGTTTTCCCAGCTGAATGTTCACAGAGAGATGACAGGAACACACTGAATTAGGTAGAAAGCTCATTCCATCAGTTCTGTTCCTTTATGAACCCATGTGCAATTGCCCTAATTTATTAGGGCAGGTCTTCATGTTTTATATCCAAGTGGCAGCACCAACACCCTGTACTGTGATACTTTCTTATTCTGAGAAATAAGAAATAATGATACAAAATAATCATGACTTCTTTAATACCTCCTCCTTGAGTGCCTCTATTTCTCTGGGTTTTAGGAATTCGGATATCTTTTTAGGGAGAGCCTTCCCTGCCTGACTGAGAAAATCTATTTCCCTGGCCCTGGCCCAGTGACCTTCTCCTTCCATAGGCAGACTTTATAGGCTCTTGCAGCAGGGCCTGATGATCTGATAATCTATAAGCTATTAGCTAAAGCTAAACCAAACCTATGAGAATCAATCCCAGCATATGTGGGATTTTAGTTCTACCCAAGAGTCAATAATAAACATGATCTCTCTATGTTCCAAGAGTGCAAAGACATCTAACTTTTTTGACTTTCCGACTAGATTTCGAAGTATTTACTCTCCTCCAGCAACCCCCAAGCTCTAACAATGGCAACAATAAACCATTTTTTTTTATGACATAACCTTGTTGATTTGTTTAGAATAATTGAACTGGGTTTTCCTTCTGTTTGCTTTGTACTTTGAGTAATTTTTTTTTTTTTTTTTTACCATTTTGCTCTGGGAGTTTGCTGTGTTCCTTCTCACATTTGGGAAAACAATAGATATCTAACATGATGTTGGCCTACAAGAACTCTGTCTTCCTTGGTAAATGAAAAAGTTATCCCTACAGAAGGAGGCGTGGCAGATTCCTAGATACAGGTGCACTAACAGAAGTAGCATTGTATAAGGCTGCTGTAGCATAATCTCCCTGATCTTGCATTCCCAACTGTATTCTGTTCTACATTACTCTAAAATTCAAAGACAGAAAAGTTGCCTATGTTGGGAGATCTTCAGCTCTAGTCAAATATTTTTAGTTTCATTACCAGTTTTGAAATACATCAATTTATCCAAATATAAGTAACACATTGAATTTAAATGTATTTCTAAAGAAAATAGAAACAATTTTTAGTCTACCATCTTGGATTGTCCATAGACAATCTTACTTCTGCTGCAGTGGGAAACAGTGATACTATTTTGCATTAATTTCAGAACTAAGTCAAGTCCTAGAATTTCATCTTTAAACTCTTATTTCCCAGTCCTCTTGCAGTTTGATAGGGACATACCTTTAATAGTTCTGAGCAGTGACCGATTGCCGGAATGACATCTGTTGCATGGTAGCCTTTTCGTTCTCTATATCCTCTGTTCCTGAAAACAAGGAGATTTAGTGTTGGGAAAGGAGAGCCACAGAATAAAGAACAAAGCAATCTGAATTCCTGAGTCACTGCACAGAAGATAGTTACCCTGGAAAGCTGCTTGGGTCCATAACAGTCTTTGCATGTATGAGAAGTAAACCTTTATACTATTAAATCCTGATAGTGCAGGGTGACAAAATATCACAGAACCTGTCCCTGATTCCTTTGAATACGTGAGATTTATGAAGACTGTAAGACTGTTCCAAACTTTATGTCATTTGCCTTCTAAGAACCACTGAACATACAAGGACAGTGAGGCTCAGGGGGAGGCTTGCACGTCTCAGGGCACATTCCTCGTACACGTTAGTGGCAGGCGTCACATGCACATCTTCCTTCACATGGTGAATGACACACTGTATTGTACCTGTGGCCACATAGAACATCTAGCTCTAAAACGGGACCTTGCTTAATGTTATTTAATCTGATTCTTCTTAAGAAGGGTGGCATTTAAATCACTGAAAGCAAAATAGAGTTACTTCTAAGTATAAATATACTTTTTAGCATCCAGAATTATGTTTATAAACAAAACTTCTTCAGTAGATATTACCACAGGGAATATTTCTTTGTCTTAAAAACAGGAAATCATTTGAAATTATTATGAGAATTACAACGTATTTTAAAAGTGAATTACTTGCATGGAAGGGGTAGTGTTGAGAAATGTATAAAAGCAAAATATTTCAGCAAATTGATTTTTACCCCCAAATTTCATTGCCCAGAGTAAAAAGAGCTGCGTGATAATGAGTAATGCTATAATCAAGACCCTCAGTTTTCTGTAGAGTACTTATTGAATGAAATTGAAGTGGGAATAAGTAAAAGTTAATATAGGTTGAGAGTTCCTTCTTTTTAAATTGGCTATATTATTCATATGTCTGCAATGTTTATCCTATTGTGTTTTTGTTTAATTATACTTGATTTCTGAACCTATTTTTACTCTTCTCAATAATTATTTATGGCCTTATGACCTGCTGACTAGATTAAAATAGCACACTGGGGAGACACTTGAAAACCACTCAGAAGCAGGATCTAACGCCGTAAGTAGAATGCTTAGATTATGGTTACATTAAACTCAAATGCCCACTTATTTCCTCAAATTAGCATCAAAACACTAGAAAAAAGTTAGGGGAAGAAAAAAGTTATAGGAAAAATTATTTATTTTTTCATGGCAAAGGGAAATCTTTATCCTGTGGTCAAAAATAAAAGATGAATCAAGTTACATACTTTATAGATATATTCTTTCATTACTAAAATGTGGTTAAAATATACTCATGTTCAGGTACAATAAAGGCCTATGGAAAATCCTAGTTATAGAAAATAGCTACAAATATGGACTTATTATGACAAAAATAAAGCAAAGCATGATAGGAATTTTGAAATCATAAATATTAAGAAGTATTTCATTTACATCATGGATATGTAGTCACAGAGACTGAATAAAGATAATGAGCTTCGAAGTTCTCACTTCAATAGTAATGTGCTAGATGAGAGTGCTTTGTGATTCATTTGTGGTTTTGTGTTATGAAAGACGGAGGATTTTTTAATACTCCAAAAGTGTGCATATGTGAATTTATTATAAATATCTTCTGTAGGGGATGCCCAAGACTAAATAATTTTCAGACTTTTTACTTTGCAAATGCACATGTGAGAAAACCCATATAAATTCCCAGGCCATAGTGACCGTATTTTTTGGCACTTACATTTTTCTGCTTTTATCTATATATGGAAGAAATCCTTATCTCAAGGAGACAAAAAGCAACTTGAGCATGAATGATCTTTTCTGCGTAAGAATATGCTGCTGTCTGTACAGCAGTATTGAGGAACTGCTTGGCTAAGCAGTGAAAGCAGTTGTGGGGTCAGCAACCACATGGACCTAGAATATCTTGGCAAGGTATTTGTGTCATCCTTGGACTGATTGTTCAACGTGGGATTGATTTGCCATCCTTTAGGTTTTAGTTACCCAGGATTACTCCAACCATCATAATCTTTCTCCATTTCTTTATTTACTAACCTCTGTCTTGCTCACTCTCTCTTGTCTTTAATTTTCCTCTCCTAGAGAGGGAGGCTATGCCCCGAAATTTTGTCATGGAATCTTTTCTAGCTGTTCATTATTGACTGACTCCAGCCTAACACAGCCTAGAAGATTATGAATTACAGTTTTGACACTGTGATTTGAAGTGTGAACCAATACAAATATGCACTGTGCCTATTTTGTCATTGAGTTTTTGCTATGCTCATTTGTAAGATTATTTGCTTTTGTATTCTGGACATCTCTCAATAAATGTTATGTATTGCTATAAATAGTAAATCATTCCACCTAAGTACCCTAAAATATACCACAGGACCCAAACTTGAAAAAAATGAAAACATTTCCTTTAGAAGATTTGTTTAGGACAGAAGGAAACTATGGCACTGGTAAAACAAATCAAAAGAAATATAAATTAAATATCATCATTGGATATGGTTTTGAATGTATAATTTTGGAAAGGAAAAGAAACCTCTCATAGTTTCAGGCATTCAGTGAGCTAAACTTGTGTAATCCACACACTGAATCACTCTTCAAAGCAAAAATAGAATTAATATTAAGTGTGCCTCCGGATGCATCATTTGAACCTCCAATAAAGAAGGAGCGTACACCAAGTGAAATCTAGTGTTGTAACTGTGCTAAAGAGAGAGTATCAATCAGTGCCAGACATTTGAGGTAGTTCCTTACTGTAGTATCAGTAGAATTTTAGATCTTCTATTCTGATGAAACATTTAACACACATAAATTGTGTGTGTGTGTGTGTGTGTGTGTAAACATCCATGTACCCTGTCCCACTAGGATGGTATTTTCTGATGGTATTATCTGATGGTTTTTCCGTTCCTGATTTCATTAGTCTTATTCTCTCTCTGGAATTCCATATTTCTGATCTTTATCTTCATCAGGACCTTCATTGTCATTATAACTTTGCTATAATTGTTTGAAGTCATAACAATCTGTCATTAGCATTTACCTTCCTTTAGTTTTATATATAAAAGGTGTTGTTCAGTATTATGTCTCTGACATTCATCCATGCTGATTCTTCTAAAAATAGTTCTATTATAGTCACTACATATGCTTTATTTTACATATGTATTTATGCATTTCATATTAGTTTTTTATTCTGTTATTAATTGGTATTTAGATAGATATAAGATTTTTTTCTGTAACAGAAAAAATAAAGTAATGCAATGAACACATGCACAATTTGCTGTGAGGGATTTCCTTTAGAGTGTGAAGAGGACCCTAAAATATGTGCAACCTGAGTTCCACTTAATGATGATGCCAAACCACCCAGTTGATGGTGCCAGTTTACACAGTCACTAGCCATGTGTGAGGAGTCTTGATGTCCCATATTCTCCTCAACATTTAAGATTACCAATCATTTTCATTTTTGCTTCTCATGTCTCTAAAATGGGTTCTCATTGTGGTTTTACTTTGTATTTCTCTGATTAATTGCTAACTTATTTTGTTAAAAACTTCTATATGTATGGGCACTCCATGATAAAAAACCATCTCTATTAATATTAAGCATTATATAAAATTCTAGGCTAGTCACAATCTATTTGCTTTCAAGTCAGGTCATGAAATGCTAATTGAGCACAGTACTGTTAGTACTGAATTTTTTTTTTTCTCATAGCAGAATTTCCAAAAACCACTCACAACTATTTGACTGAAGTTAGCATGTGAGATTAATCCAATTTGCTATCTCATTATCAGAGGAATTTACATAAGTGATCAGACACAATAAAAGGATTTTTATTATCATCACAAGTAATTAATATTCTTCTGACATTCTAGTTAATGCACCATAAGAAGAATAGGAAATAAGAGGTACAAATTTTGGAAATAAGGATTTAAAAATAAGTATATTTGGAATAAGGTGAGATTTTCTATAAATAAAAGAGAATCCAGTTAAAAACTTTAGAATATATAAGCAAGTTATATAGAGGTCAGATATGAATATCTGTGTATCTTTCTATACACACATATCCACGTGTCTGTATGTGCACATGTAAGAGATTTTCTACATAACATAAATAATAAAATATAATAAAAAGATACTATTTCACAGAAGCAAAACATATAAATATCTAGTTAAAGTTAATAATAAGTATGGAGAAACTACGTGAAGAATACATCTTTTCAAAAAAAGCTAAAATAACACTTTAAAAGCTTGGAACTAGCATAGTCTTCCTGGGAAGCCCTAGCATTGTAAGGAGACCTCTAAAATGTATCTGTAGATCTAATTCAATTCCAAACAAAATCCTAATAATATTATTGAGATAACAAAAAAGTATTTCTAAATATTACCTGGGGAAATGCATGAGAGTGGAGAATACAATTTTTGAAAATAATAATGAAAGCATATTTACCTTACTAAACAAAATAAAATACTATATATCATAGATTATTAAACCTGAGCTAAAAGGATAGTCATTGAAGCCATGGGAAAAAAATGCAAGATCAGACATAAGACCAAGTAACATATGTATATGTTTATATATATATGTATACGTATATATATATATCCTCAATAGTCAAAAAAGATGCTTTTAAAGCCTAATCAGAGGATGTCACTGTATGCTCAGAACCTTCCTAAATCACTCCAAATAAATGCCCAAATCATCTCACTGCACTCAGTGCCACACATGAACTGGCCCTTTCTCTAAATGCCCTCTACTCATTGCTCCAGCTGAGAATGCTTCTGCCTCAATTCTCTACCAAGTATGCTCTTCGCCCAGAAAATCACATGGCCACTTTATTCTCTGCTAAAAAATCACCAAAAGAATGTGGGTCTGCCTAACCAACTTATTTTTTTTTTGAGGGTCTCACTCTTTAGCCTGGGTTAGACTGCAGTAGTATCATTGTAGCTCCTCAAACCACTAAGTGCTCCTCCCGTCTCAGCCACCCAAGAAGCTGAGACAAGAGGCTTGTACCACCATATACAAATAATATTTCCTTCTTGGTTGTTGTTGTTGTTGTTTTGGCAGAAATGAGGTCTCACTATGTTGCTCAAGTTGGTCTCAAACTCAAGTGATCCTCCCACCTCAGCCTCCCAAAGTGGTGACAGGCATGAATCAGCACTTCCAGCCTTCCCTACTTGGCTCCTATGAGGTAATGCTCTGTATCCATCTTCCTTATTCTGCTTTATTTTTCATTGGCACTTATTGACTGCAATACGTGTTTATTTGTACATTGTTGTTCTCTGCTCACTAGGAAGCAAGCTCTAAGAGGCATGAAACTTGTCTTTTTTTTTTTTCTCACTTTTTATGCCAGCACATAAAATCATGCTGAAGCATACTAAGCACTTAATCCTTATTTATGGAATAAATAAATAAATGAAAAAAATGAATGAACTGAAACAGCTGATCTACTTTAAAATTGGTGGTCATATTAAAATCACCCCAGTAATTAATGTACATAATTTGAGGAAGATACCATGAAGCTATGCAAATATCAATTGCATCAATTCCCTACCTTACACTTAATCCCAAATCCAGATAAAACAAAATTTTTAGTAAAAAAAGAAGTGAAGATTTTGAAGGTAAGCCATTAATATGCACTTAACATTGGATGTAGAGTCTTGGTTCAAATCCAGCCTGGGCCTGCGAAACAACAACGATGACTACAACACCAAAAATAGCCAGGTATTGTGGCAGTCACCTGTAGTTCTGGCTGCTAGAAAGGCTGAGGCAAGAGAATCGCTTACACCCAAGAGTTTGAGGTTGCTGTAATCTGTGACGCCATGGCACGCTATCCAGGGTGACAGCTTGAGACTCTGTCTCAAAAAAATAAAAAACTAAACAAAAAAAGTAGAAACAGTAAAGAAAAAATTCATAATATTAGTCATTTAAATTTTTAACCTGATCCTCAAAACATAATTGTGGATCATTTGATTAATACTTTTTCTTCATGTTTTTGTAGACAAAGGAACGATTTTTAACTCACTTACATAGACATACAAATGAAAAGAGTAAACAAAGTTGATTTTTTTGTTTGTTTCAAGGTATTATGTGGGTACAAACATTGTTGATTACGTGGATCACTTTTGTAACTCTCAAGTCATGGTTATAAATGTTCCCATTACCCAGATACTGTTCATGGCACCAGTTAGGTTGGTTTTCATTCTTACCTTCTATCCCCTGCTTTGTTTCCATTGAGTTTTACTTCTGTGTTTGCTCATTAGTTTGTTCCAGTTTATTAGTGAGCACATTTGGTACTTGTTTTCCATTCTTCAGATACTTAATGTCTTAGTTCCAAAAAGCATTCGGTCATCCTCCTTCATAGCTTAGTATTTAAGGCAGGTTTTTTCCAAGGAGCATTAGGCGCGTATTGCAAATTCTCCTCCATCATCTCCATTGCCAAGGTCAAGGATGGATGACGTTATTTTCTTGTTCTTGAATCTATTTTCTTCATCTGTTATTTTGCTTAAAATAAAATTGAGACACAAATGACACATACACTCACCAATTTCTTTATTTGATGTCTTAGCATAATAGTCTCTCTGAAAAAGAACCTAAAATGAGGTGTATGAAAAGACTGTCTATTGGGGGAATGAATTTAGTCAGCAGTAAGTGGGAAACCAGTAAGAGCAAAACAGGGAAGGGGGGAACAGCACCGTTAGGGTGCATTCTCCAGCTGGTCTCCATGTGAGCAACTGAAGCACCATCCAGTCTGGACCAGGAGAATTAGTAAGAGCCGCAGACGTGCTCACCTTTGGAACCAGAGATGAAGATGTTTATCCACTAACTCTAGTAACCCAGGAGTAAATAACTGCCCTCTGGGAAATTTAACACCTTTCACTTTTAGGCTGCACAGAGCTGTTTGTTAGGCATGTCCCCTCAATATCTGCAAAGCTCTGGGGAAGAAAAATAGAGTCGGAAACCTCAGGAGAGACACAGCTGCACAAAACTGCTCAGTTCATTCATGGCTGGAAAAAACGGTGGGCCAAGACTATGTGCCCTGGACTTCAAAGTCATACACAGAATAATCTAGGTCAGTAAATATTTATGTAACCTATTAATAGGTATTGTGATAAGTGCTGGAATATAAAGGTGAGCAAGTTACAGTTTACGCCACTGAGTAGCTTATGATTGAATGCAAAAGATAGATAAGCAAAAAAATTATAATACAATGGATGAATGCTACCATACTTTAAGTTCTGAATGCTATAAAAGGACACAGGAAAGGTAACTAATCTAGGCTTGTAGGAGGTGAAAGTCTCTCCAGTTAATAAGAATTCAGAATTAATAACTTATGTCACAAGCCATTTTCTATATAAAGTTTTCTGAATCTTTGAAAAGATAAAGTGACCCCAAACCCATGTTATTTTTGAGCATAAAACTCTGGTGGGCACCATCACCTGGCACAGCCCTTCTTTAGTGGATAGAAAATTGTGAATTCTACAGTTTGGATGTAAAATTCCTTTTAAGTATAACTATCCTCATTTTCTTCTTATGTATATTTTATGTAAAAGAAAATTTTCTCATTCCTTTTACATTGTAGTGATGTTATCTAATCAATTTCACCTTCCATATCTTCTGATAAAATACGTCCCACGATGCTTGTCTATAATTCTTAAATGTACTCTTTATGCTATAAAAAGCTCTAATGTAAAGTGCCTTCACTACATTCAAAGTCAAAAACTAAATTACCATGAAAGTCTCAGAATAACATCTTATTTATTAAAATGACCATTTGTGAGTATACCTTCTGAAAATAAACACTGTAACATAGTGAAAATAAATATCAACATTATTAGTCAGTAAGCATTTTATTTAAGCTGAAAGGTAGTACATGTCAGTGGCTGAAACATTTTGCCCTTGCTGGCAAATTCTTCTTTTATGTTAGACTCTATTCAGGTCACTTTGATCATCACTGACACTGTTCATATACAAGAAAAATCACAAATCCATACGTCTCTTTTGAAAACAATATTACATAGAAAATGATTAACATTAGACAGCATCCCTTTAAAATATGTCGTTTTTTTCTAACACTATAAACAAGATCTCAGTTCTGTGAATTGGCACTTGATAAATACAGTTTTGAAATTAAAATTATGTTGTAATTTTGTAATTTATAGTTTCAAATAGCTCTATTTAAAATTCCTTTCTATGGTTACATCCAGAAAGGAAATCATTTTCAAAATCCATATAAATGGAAATATCTTAAGAATGGGGACAATTTGGCTTTTCTTTACTTATCTGTCAGAACATTGGTAGCCCCAAAAGACACTAATAATTTGAATAATTGGTAGAGATGTACAGAAGTAAAAGAGATGTCATGTTTTTTAAATAAATCTTTAAGTAGTTTCTTCAGATTATCACATAGCACATTTTTCAGGGTTTCACCTGGGCATACATCTGGATTATTAAATATGTCATTCTGGCTTTGTGCTATAACCTTCGGTGGCCACTGTGCTTTTACACTCTAATCCTTTGTGTCATGGATAATATAGGAAATCTTAAGGACAGAAGTGGAGGTCAAGGTACAGATGCCGTTGGATACACATGTAGAAATGTTGAAAGCTGGTGCAATGGCTCACACCTGCCATCCCAGCACTTTGAGAAGCTGATGTGGGTGAATCACCTGAGCTCAGGAGTTTGAGACCTTGAGCAACATGGAGACCCCGTCTCTACTAAAAACAGAAAAACTGTTTGTTGTGACAGGTATCTGTATCCCAGCTACTCAGAAGGCCTAGGCAAGAGGAGGTTGCTGTGAGCTATGACGCCATGGCGTTGTGCCCAGGGTGACTGAGACTCTGTTTCGAAAAAAAAAAAGAAAAAAGAAATGTTTGAGCTCCAGCTGTAGTTACACATGGGCCTTATAATCTCATCTCTTCCCTTGCATTTAAAAAATGGGTCTTCAAGAAGGGAAGATAAAAAAGATAGTGCTTTGTGCCTGGCTCTTCTGGTAGCAGGAGCTTTGAGACTGAACACCTGCTCTCCACTCATTAGTGAAGAAATCCCTCCCGAGTGTGGATAAATTTGAATTCACCCATTAGTCTGGTCTTCTTGATATGTCCCTTGGCTCTATGCATTCTAGTCCCCACACAGCAGTCAAAGTCATCCTTCTAAATGGGTCATTTCATGAGATCTCTCTTCCAATCTTCCTTCCCATCTTACTTGGAGAAACTGCAACATCTTTCCATAGCCTGCATGACCCTAAGCTGCTGCCTTTCTATCCTCATTTTCTAAAATTTCCCCTTTATATATATATATATATATAATATATATTATTTTTTTTTTGAGAGAGAGAGAGAGTCTCACCTCAGTAGAGTGCTGGGGCATCATAGCTCACAGCAACTTCAAACTCTTGGGCACAAGTGAGCCTCTTGCCTCAGGCTTCCAAGTATTTCCCCTTCATCTTCAACCACATTTAAAACATAACAGATATTCCAGAGGCTGAGCTGAGAGGAGCTGAGCCCAGGAGTTCTAGACCAGTTAGAATGATATAGAGAGACCCCAACTGAAAAACACACAAAGCAACTTAGGTGGCGTTTGTCCTGTTCCCTCTTCTTGGAATACTCATTTCCAAGGTAGCTTCCTGGCCTCTACCTTGATCCATTCAAGGTTATGTTCATATATTTCCTTACCAGGGAGAACACAGATACAAAACGCCCTCCTCTTTGTCACTTCCTATGCCTTTCCCTGCTTTACACTTTACAGCACTTACCGCCTAACATACTCACCTAAAATAATAAGTATTTATTTTGTCATGTGTCTTTTTTTGCCTCATGTGAATTAGAAGTGCCTTGAGGGTATGAATGTTATCTGTTGTGTTCAATGATGTTTATATTTCTAATATCTATAAGGATGCCTACTATGTAGTTAGCACTCAATAAATAGTTGTGATACAGAAAATCTTGGAAGGAGATTGGGAGGGAGGGAGGTCAGACAAAGTGACTCAATTTTATTAGCATTATCAATAAGCTTTTGGTTTCATTGGTCATAGCTAATCCCACAAACCTCTGAGAACTACCTCCAGTGGCCAATGTGATCCATCAAAGCTGGGCCAGTGTGAATTTCATTTGCTAAGGCCATCAGAAATATTCAAAATATAGGTGATTTTATTGAAGGGTAGCCAGTTTAAAATCATCCTTATTATACAATTTTAGTGCACTTTTAACCTCTTTCTGGGCCACTGGCTACGTATGATGCTAAGCATAACACAGGAAAACTTAGTTTTATGAAATTTCCCAGAATCACTGACTTGTGCCCAAATGCAACAATGCTGGTGATTAGAGATCCATTCATCAGCAGACTGTATGGGGCACTGACAGGAAAATGCCCTTGATTGCAAAATTGCCCACATTTTCTCTCAAAGAATCTAGCAGGATAGATGTATCCTGTGTTTCCACTTCAGCAAACATTCTGTCAGGAAGACAGAAATGGAATTCCTCATTCTGGACCCTGTACTTTATGCTCTGAAAGACAGACTATTTTTTAATATCCTACCAGCTTGTGTCCTAAATAAGTGTGGTGAGCTTTCTAGAATTAGAAAGATGTTTGCTCTGCATATAAGGTTTGGCCAAATATTTAAATCACAATCCACTTACTGCTCTAGGACGGATGGGGTATTATATAGAAAACAAATTTGCAAAGTTGCTTTTCAATTTCACTAGCAACACTTCTTCCTATGACATTGATAGCAGATATACTTTTTCTACCTTTGATCCAAAATTTAAATTTTATAGTCACCAAATAAATAATCCCCAATGTAAAGACTACTCATCTTGGAATCAGAAGACTCGCATTTTTAGATCAAATCCTTTCATTCTCCATAATACCAGATTACTGTTGACAGGGACTAAACACTTTGGCTTGTGAATAAAACTGAATCATATATACCTTAAATGGTGATTGAAAAGATCAGATCAGTTAAATGATGTGCATACACCGGTAGAGTGTAAACTACTACAGTAATACAGGTTCATTTTTTCTCCATCATTTAACATCACAAGTCTAAATTATTACATGGGGCCAGAGGATTAAACAAATAGATGCCATGGAGTGAAGCACCCCAGCTCTCCCGCTACGCCCTCGGTTAGCATGAGTGATGTGCCCCCTCTTTACTGCCTCTGGGAGTCACAGAGCACCCTGGCCTAACAACATGGCTCGTGGTGGGAACAAATGCGTTTTGAAATGCCATGTTCAGGGTACTCAATTATTCTGCTTTATTCGGAGCTTTCCCCGCATTATATATTTTTTATTCTTTGAAAAGGCCTGTCATGCAATTTATTGTCTTTATTGCACAAAAAATAAAATCAAGTGCTAGAAAATCACTTGCCTCCTTTGCTCCCTCCATCCTCTTTTCATCCCCAAAGTCACTGGCACAGAGTGAAGCTGTGAGCGGCTGGCAGCTTGTGGTGGATTTCTGAGGTGACCTGGCTTTCATTCTCATTCTGCATTGTGGTGAGCTGGCAGGAAGGCTGAAGGATATTTTCATATTCATAAATATTCCCTAGGTGGTATGGAGCTCTGAGAACTCTTCTGGCTGCTATTGTCTCACGAGTCATCTTAGAAAGTTTGGTTTAGTCTCACTGAGCTGAGACCACACTCCTTCATGCTAGAACGACTGAGGAGAACAATGATTACCAGTGAGACGGGCATCTACTACTTCTACTCAGTATTTCTTAGGAAGTCATTTTTTTCTCATTAAGAGTCTTTTGCCCCTCAAAAGGCAGTTGGATTTGGTATCACAGAAAAATAATATTCACACTTTACTCTCAATTACATTATCAATAGCTCCTAATGCAGAACAGAAACATGGAAGCTTCAGGTGCCCTAACGTCCATTCACTGTGACCTCAACCAATTCACTACTTTAACATTACTCATGTATTTTACCTGATAAAGGAAGCCACTAACCACAAGATCTCTACCTGAAAATAACTTGCTGCTATTTGTATAGGTGCTCATATTTATATACAACACATAGGTATTAAACACATATGCAAAGCATAATTCAAATGTGTTGATGTGTTATATGCACACACGTCTACATTCCATCAAATCAATAAATTCTGTTCCAGTTGCTCAATGGATTACAAACAAAAGTCATTATTATAAACTATAGCACAGAATGCTACTGGGAGAAAGTGCAGCATAGTAACTGGAACCCAAAAGGAGATGTGTGTGTGTGTGTGTGTATGTGTGTGTGCATGCAGAGAGAGAGAGAGAGGGATGCCAGGCTGCCACCAGCTCTTGTGTTCAGACACATTTGGTACTTCACTGTGCACTTTTCCCTAGCAATCCCAGAAGTTTGTTGATACATTCTTCAAAGAAAAGCTCAAATACACATTCTTTTTCTATTGCTCAAAGAAAGCCCCCTCAAGACAGATCATGCAGTGTACACGGCTGAGCTGCTTGGGACAGAACTCTTGAAAATACCTGTTAGTTACTAATATTGGATCTACAGGACAAAATGTTCTCTGAGTCATCAAGGGGCTAAAATGAGGAAATTGGTACCTGGGTAGTACACAATGTTTCACAATGGAGAATTTTTTTTATTACTGCATATTTTTATTTTTCCCACATCAAAATTAGCCCTAATTCTTTTATCATCTGATATAATTTAATCTTCATTAAAGTGCAAATCACTAACATGGTGCTTAAACAGTTATATTTCCCATATTTTCTAATATAATTTAATCTTAATTAAACCCCAAAGGGTCTCTAAATGCTGATATTTTAGATAGAATGGAAAGCCAGTGAAAATGTATTTGCTAGGAGAGCTTTGGTTTTAGGCAGAACTGTTAAGACAACCAGCACTTCCATTTATTTGCAAGGCTATCCCTCCAAACCTCATCAATGATGAAATTATATCTAACCATTTAATCACTCTTTACCACTATTTCTGTATAATATTGAACTACAGGTTTGGGAAGTACAATGAAAAGTTAAAAATGCAACAGTTAGATAGTACACTTACAACAATATCCTAAATATAAGGGAACTACAAATGTATCTCTGAAAGTTGTAAAAGATTTTTGTGATAAAATGGTGCTGGAAAAACTGAATATCTATATGCAGAAGAATGAAACTAGACCCTTATATCTCAGCATGCACAAAAGTAAATCAAAACAGATTAATGACTTAAATCTAAGACTTGAAACTATGAAGGTACTAAAAGAAAATATCAGAAATACACTCCAGGACATTGGTCGTGGCAAGGACTTCTCGAGTAATAATACCCCTAAAGCACAGATAACCAAAGCAAAATTGGATGAATGTGATCACATCAAGCCATAAACCTTTGGCACAGCAAAGGAAATGATCAACAAAGTAGGAAATATTTTCAAATTATCCATCTGACAAGGGAGTACAAGCTAGAATATATGCAAAGCTCCAAAACTCAATGGGGGGAAAAAAATCGCCAAATAATTAGATTTAAAATGGGAAAAAGATCTGAAAAGACATTTCTCAAAAGAATGGCCAACAGGTGTATGAAAAAAACTCAACCTCATTAAGCATCAGAGAAATGCAAATTAAAACTACGATGAGATATCATCTAACCTTAGTTAAAATGGCTTAAAAAGGCCATAGCAAATGCTAGCAAGGATATGGAGAAAGGAGAACCCTTATCCATTGTTAGTGGGGATGTAAATTAGTGCAACCACTATGGAGAACAATGTGAAGGAGGTTCCTCAGAAAACTAAAACTAAAAGGACCATCTGAGCCAGCAATTCCACTGCCAGGTGTAGATCCAGAAGAAGGGAAATCAGTATACTAGAAAGCTATCTGCACTCTCATATCACAGCAGATGGAACCTAAGTGTCCATCGATGGGTGAATAGATAAAGAAATCATGGTACATATAGGTAACTACACAAAGTGGAATATTATATAGACATGAAAGAAACAAAATCCTGCCATTTGCAGCAACACGAATGGGACTGGAGAATATCATGTTATGTGAAATAATAGAAAGAAAAATCTCCCATGTTCACACTCATACGTGGGTGCTAAATAGTAACATATTGATCTCATGGAGACAGAGAGTAGAATATGGTCACTAGAGGCTGGGAAGGGTAGTTGGAAGGGGGAAGTAAAGTGGGGATGGTTAATGGGTACAAAAATTATAGTTAGAATGAACAGTATTTTTTAGCAAAACTAAGTTATGACAGTGGTCCCCAACATTTTTTGGTACCAGGGACTGGTTTCATGAAAAACAATTTTTCTTTTCTTTCTTTCTTTTTATTTATTTATTTATTTATTTATTGAGACAATGTCTCACTTTATTACCCTTGGTAGAATTCTGTGGTGTCATAGCTCACAGCAACATCAAAGTCATGGGCTCTAGTGATCCTCTTGCCTCAGTTTTTTATTTTTAGTAGAGACAGGGTCTTGGGCTTGCTCAGGCTGGTCTCAAATTCCCAGAGTGCTAGGATTATAGGCATGAGCCACTGTGCTCAGCATGGAAGACAATTTTTCCATGGACAATTGGGGAGGGGGAGATCTGACAGGGGTCAGCACTTAGGCAGTGATGAGAGCAATAGGGAGTGGCTGTAAATACAGATGAAGGTTCGCTCCCTCACTGGCTGAGTGGTCTGGTCCCTAACAGGCCATGGACTGATACCTGGGTTGGGGACTGCAGAGTTAGAGTATACTTTAAAAATAACTATAATAGTGGAATTGGAATGTGCCTAACACAAAGAAATTATAAATGTTTGAAGTGACCACGATTACCCTGATTTAATTAATACATGTTGTCAGTCTGTGTCAAAACATCACATGCACCCTATAAATACGAGTAAATAAAACTTTATATCCACAATAATTAAAAATCAATACATCTTTATTGATATAAGTTATAAATTTTATTGAGAAGTTTAGAAAAGTGATGTATTTCATTCCTGGACATAAACTAAATCATAGATCATACCTTTTCAGATACTTCATTTAATCCATGTGCAATTCCAATCTAATTCCAATAGGAGTTTTCATGGACTTTGGCAAGCTGCTTTTAAGTATTATGCGAAACATCAAAAGGCTAAATATAAATAAAATTCTCTGAAGAAGAGAA
Source organism: Nycticebus coucang (assembly GCF_027406575.1). Taxonomy (NCBI): domain Eukaryota; kingdom Metazoa; phylum Chordata; class Mammalia; order Primates; family Lorisidae; genus Nycticebus; species Nycticebus coucang. Next base: position 108,331,605 of record NC_069786.1, read on the forward strand.
GCATTGTAGAGAGACTGATTAAAATGGGTAACTCAGTTTACTATAAAGCTAAAACAATTAAGAAAGTGTCCTATTTGTGCACAGATAGACAACTGGACACATGAAGAAAACAGAAAACCCAGGCTCGGCGCCTGTAGCTCAGTGGTAGGGTGCCGGCCACATACACTGAAGCTGGCGGGTTTGATCTCAGCCCACGCCAGTTAAACAACAATGACAACTGCAAGCAAAAAATAGCCAGGCTTTGTGGCAGGCACCGGTAGTCCCAGCTACTCAGGAAGCTGAGGCAAGAGAATCTCTTAAGCCCAGGAGTTTGAGGTTGCTGTGAGCTGTGACGCCAGGGCACTCCACCTAGAGTGACATAGTAAGACTCTGTCTCAAAAAAAAAAAAAAAAAATAGAGAAAGAAAGAAAATAGAAAACCCAGAAAGAAATCAAATATATATATGAAGCTTAACTTATACCAACTTCATATGACAAAGTTGGTATAGCAGATCACAGGCGAAATGGTAGATAATAGGTTGTAATCGGAAAATTGGTTTTCTACTTAGGAAACAAAAATGAAGCCATATTTCACACTGTGCATAAAAATAAATCACAGGTTATTAAATACTTAAATATGAAAAACAAATCTATTAAAGATGTTTAATGAAATATAGCAAATCATAAAGAATAAAAAAGTATTTACTAAAAGATATGAATGGAATACAAAGACAAGTCACACCGAGAGTAAGTGTAACATATATAACCAAAAGTCTTAGAATTTTGACTCAGAAACACTAACAACTCGATGTGCAAAAATATAAGCAAATATTTCATTAATGCAGCCCAAATTGCCAACTTATAATATTAATAATAATAATAATAATATAATAATAATATTAATAAGTCTCATCATGATAGTCTCTATGATAAGTTCAGGATCAAATTCTCATTTGTTTTTCCACTCATCCGAGGAGTTGGGGGAGTACAAAACTGAAGAAGTGGAAAGCTTCTGTGTGAAGCTACCAATTTAACCTGGCAGATTAGGTCCTTCAAAGAACTAGGAAGTGAAAGCACATTGTTTTAAAGTTCTTCCAAAAAAAAGAAAAACACTGGGCTAAAAGTTGAATGCTTCATCTTTATCAAACCAAATCAGCAATTCTGCCTCACAGACTGCAACATTGCAGGGCAATAATTCATGCCACACAGAAACTAAACCATGGATATTTTGATTACTAGCGCCCACCAGATCCTCAAAGAAAGGGTGGACGGTTTAACATACACGTAACAATATACATTCTTACAGTTAGGATGCTCATACAACGAGATAAGATAAAATCCTGGACGTTTGGGCTCCAAAATGCTAGCAGGGTCTTTTATACTTAGGGAGAGGGTGAAACTCACCAATGGTAACTTTTAAGGCAAAATAACATCGTTTCTGGACTCCTGGCAATGACTGCTCCATATTTATTTACTAAACAATTGAGCAACTTCTAAAGGAAAAGTTTAGTGCATTAAAATGTGGCCATTTCAGGGCAAATGATTCACATCAGGTCTGTAGAGGAAGTCAGTTAATTTTCTATTTTAAAATTTTATTTCCTATAACCAGTTGAATACATAAAATATGATAGTTCCATTTGGCAAAGGGATGTCAACAACAGTTTGTTAGCTTTTTTGATATGTGATTCAAGTCCACAAGAGCCTGGTTTAATTGGTATATGGTATATGGTATATGGCTCAGCCTTGACATTCATGTTTTTTAAAGAGTTCTAGGTAATTCCAACCAAACCAGGTTTAAGAACTGCTGGTTGAGAACTCATTACTTCATCAGAAACAATACCACTCTTTTTGTCATTACTTATGCCAATATGTAAATTAAGCAATCATTAAGAGTTGGCAAGTATATTAAAATGACCTACCAAGAAATAAGTTACCCAGAAAAATATTATAAATTTTTTTCCAGGATGGTTGCACTTAAAACAATAAAAATAAAGGATCCTCCAGTGCCAACCAAGCACACATTTGTGAGGTAGTGTAAATGATACATAAAGGTTTTTTTATTATTATTATTTTATTTTATTTTATTATTTTTTTTTATTGTTGGGGATTCATTGAGGGTACAATAAGCCAGGTTACACTGATTGCAATTGTTAGGTAAAGTCCCTCTTGCAATCATGTCTTGCCCCCATAAAGTGTGACACACACCAAGGCCCCACCCCCCTCCCTCCGTCCCTCTTTCTGCTTCCCCCCCCATAACCTTAATTGTCATTAATTGTCCTCATATCAAAATTGAGTACATAGGATTCATGCTTCTCCATTCTTGTGATGCTTTTTTATTCATAAGACTTTAGTCTTCAAATTTCATACTTTTAAATCTGCATGAATATTGTATAGGAGTATCAATTATTAGCAGTTAAAGTTATAAAGTGAAAAATTACTTATATCAGAAAATGAATTAACAAATATTTGAGTTCTTACTATGTTCTTACTATGTCACACACTTTTTAGGCAGCCAGGTTATGATAGTAACAACAAGACATAAATGAAAACCCCTTCCCGGTCTCTCTCGTCCTTTCTCCTTCATGAGAGGAAGCCCCTTTCAACTCTCTTTGTAAGTGATCTAAACGTTCTCTTTGTTTTTCTTAAGTAAAATCTCTTTGTTACCCCGATTAAAGGAAAAAATTGCTTCCTTAATGGTGTTTGCAATTAAATGGCAGAGATGGAAAATAAATAAATAAAATGATAGGCTTACTTTAGAATTATGACTTCTATTACATCAAGACATTCTTAATGCCGTCCCATAGCACTTAAAAGCTGCATTTGCCTATTTGCTCTTTTATCCTATTAAGCTCCTATTTAATTTATTTTCCTCTCTCCTCAACCCTACCCTTTCCTCACTCTCCTCTGTTGCCCTATGTCCCATGGCATTGTGAATACAGAAGCCATCGGAAGGGAGGCGCCATGTTTCCATCATGGATGTGCATCTAGAAACATAATTATATTGCCTTCCTTCCTGTTTTAAATGTGTTCAGTGTTCGTTGTGTACCAAATATTATTTCCCTCCTCTTTCTCAGGGTTATCTAGTGAAAATTTTCCCTTCTATTGTCTTATTTCCATCAAAGTCTGAGTGATGTGTGACCCAGTGTTAACCTCATTGAAAGTCCCACATCTCAGGAAACCTGTCCCACCAAAAAAGATGGACCTTCATCCTGCTGGGCACCACATTCCTCTCCAGGCACCATCCTAGCAATTTGTTCTTTTTTTACAGCAAATTTCATTGTCCTTTTAACATTCGCACTCTCCGGTTTTCTTTGTTTCATTCTCTGCTGCACTGAGGCTTTCATCCCAAGTATTTCACTGGAAAAGCTCTTGCCAAATCTCCAATGACATATATGATGCTCAGCCCAGTGGTCAATTTTCATTCACGATCTTCTTTGATCTGTCAGTAACATTTAATATAGTTTGATCACTTTTCCTCTTGAAGCGCTTTCTTCTCTTGTCTTCTAGACAACTAATTTCTTGTGGTCTTCTCGTCATTTCTTCTCATTTTCTTTTTAGGTTTTCTGATTTTCCAAACTTGTAAAACTGGAGTGCCCTAAGACTCAGTCTGCCAAGGTCTTCTTCTGTTTATGACCAATAATCAAAACTAGCATGAATATTTAGGGAAATAATGGGACAATAAAGAAGTCTTAGAGGATGTTGAATGCTATATTTCAATTATTAGGACACATTTATAACTTATTATATGCCAATTACTGTGAAAGTTTTCAGAGATAGATTACATACAAAACAAACATGGCCAATCTAGCCTTCCAGTTATGCTAAAACTATTTTACATAAATAATGCCACTTTAACTATTTAAAAGACTATTCCTTTGGAAAATGCATGAAGCCTAACCTGACTATTTGAAAGACCCCAAATTATGCGAGTAATATATAGATCCATAGATGCATGGGTAATTAAGGTGTGAAATCACTTGAGTGATGAAATAACATTTTTTTCTGCCTCAAGTTAAATAACTAATCAGAGTATAGCAATAGCACCAAGAATACCTTATTTGTTATGCGTGTTTACATTTTAAATCCTTTCATAAAGTCACTTTGACAGAAACTAGCATTTCAATCATCGTGCCAACTATCAGAGAAACTTCAACAGGTGAGACTTCTTATCCACCTTTGGCATGGTTCTTTATCTGAGCTATCTGCCATCATACCACCATCGAAAACAAGCAAATGATGTAGATTTGTTATTCAACATAAATTTCTTCACCCTTCTTGCTTTCCTCCATTCGAAAGCTGGCAAGCAAAACAAAAGCAAAACTAGGTACTCAGTGTTTATTGCAACTTGGTGTGGCCGTGTCTATAGTAGTTATTTTTGGCTAATAAGATGGAAGCATTTTGTGCTGTTTTTAAAGCTTGCTTTTTTTCTTTTTCCTTTTTATCCCCCCTAGAACAAATGCAATTCTTGGAGATGCAGAAGTTAGTGCTACAGATGGAGAGCAATAAGCTGGAAGTATCTTATTTCCTCAGTGGCACTGCTGAGCATTATTTCTGCCAACCTACAGACTTCTTTTTTGTTTGTTATTTGCTTGATTTTTGATATAAGATCTCATCATTTTCCCCAGGCTGGTCTCAAACTTCTGGCTTCTAGTGATTCTCCTGCCTCAGCCCTGAGTAGCTAGGACTATAGAAGTTCAGCTCCCACAGCTCACCATCTCCCTGAGATTAAAAAAAAAAAAAACTATTTGCTTATAACACATATATTGAAGTGCAGCCAGACAGGAATGCTTTTAGATACAATACTATTTATTTCATAGCCAATGTGATCATAGTAAAATAAATAAATCACTTATATTTATCTTCAGAATGGAACAATTTTAAAAAGAGCTCCTTGCTGAGTGTGTATTAAAGATAGAATCTCTTAAATATATGTACACAGAGAGAAAGAAATACTTGAAAAGCATAGAATCAATGCAACAAGAAATCTGGGAAAAGGTGCCTGTAATCCTAGCGTTCTGGGAGGCCGAGATAGGTGAATTGCTTCAGCTCATGACTTCGAGACCAGCCTGAGCAAAAAGCAAGACCCCCATCTCTACTAAAAATAGAAAAACTGAGGCAAGAGGATCACTTGAACCCAAGAGTTGGAGGTTGCTGCGAATGATGATACATGGCACTCAAACTAGGGCAACAGCTTGATACTCTGTCTCAAAAAAAAAAAAAAAAAATCCAGGAAAATGAATACTTAGGTTTTTTTTGTTTTTGTTTTTGTTTTTTCCTGAGACAGAGTTTCACTATGTTGCCTTCTGTAGGGTGCAGTGACATCACAGCTCACAGCAACCTCCCACTCTAGAGCTTTAGAGATTCTCTTGCCTCAGCCTCCCAAGTAGCTGAGAGTACAGGCACCCACCACAATGCATGGCTATTTTTTTCTTTTTTTTCTATAGTTGTCGTTGTTTGGCAGGCCTGGCCTGGGTTTGAACCTGCCAGCTCTGGTGTATGTGGCAGGTGCCCTAGCCACTGAGCTACAGAAGCCAAGCTGGGATAGTTAAATTTTGACATAGAAAAGAGTGAGATGTTGCCCAAAGGAAATTTCTATTTAAATTATCTGCCAACTTTTATGGAACCTGAAGTAATGTTAAATTTCTAGGTGAATAAATTCAGCGATCCTTTAGAAAACCTAATAGAAATGTTTATAGAGGAGAAACCACATGGTGAATAGTGCACAAAATACTAAAAATAATAAGGTAGAACACTATGATTCTAGTATAATATCATCTTTGTAAATCAGTTGTATACAATTTACTTCCAATTCTGATTTATTATCAGTCTGCAGTGATAGAAAAAACATGGAAGTTGTTCATTGGATGGGACCATTTTATTTGCAGTCATTCAAAGCCTTGTGTGTCCCCAGCCATGTGGATGTCTCTGTGTATTTGTACTTGAAATGTGCAATGCACTGGATTAGGTGATTAGGTGTTTCCCTAAGAGACAGTAGAGTCCGATGGTTAAGAGTTATGCCTTTGAAAGTAGACAGGCTAGATTAGTACCCCTACTCCGTCACTTATTTGCTGTGCACTTATGGGTAGGTTTTTTTCACCAGACCAGATTGCTTATGAGCAAAACGAGAATAACAACTTCCTCAAGTGATTAGTCTTTGAAGATTAAATAAAATGTTGCATGCAGATTTTATTTAATTGTTTTACCTTTAGAAATGTAGTAAATTCTTAATAAATATGTGCTGTTGTTATGTAAATGATCCAAGTGAATGTTTTTGCTATGTTTTCTTAGATTTGGTAAAAACAGGAAGTATGCTTTTGCAACAACTCAGATGAAATGAAGAAAAATCCCGCAGTACCAGATTAGTATGGGTACAGAAAATTACGTGACTTTGTCATTGTATGAGATCCTTTCCAGAGTGTTGACATGTGGGACTATTTGGTCCAAACAGGCGGGTGAGTTATCTTTTTGAAGTCTTTGGCAATGCTTACTGGCTGAGACAAGGCACCAGCAGGAATGTGTCTAGTCTAGTATTGGAGCCCGTGCAGGACCAGATCCATGAAAAAATGTGAGTTTGTATAGAATGTTCTGGTTCACTCTGTTCAGAGATTTATCAGGGAGTAGGATTACAAAAATAGCAGTGAGTCAGCAAAACTAATCTCTCAGCAACCCTATATCATAATTTATTGCTGTTGTTTAACAATAGGGGAGAAGAAGAAGAAAGAAAAACAATGGCTGCTTTCTGTTCTGTCTTCACAGATACTGTGCCCACAGGATTTCTTGCCATTTTCCCCACCTAAATTTTCTTTTCTGGCCAAAAGTTCAACCTGAATTGCAAAACCATGTCTGTATGATGTTGCTGCTTGGGAAGAAATTTTATGTATCTGAGAATCTGTAGTAATATCCCTTCTTCATTCCTTTTACTAGTAATTTGTATTTTCTCTTCTTTTTTTTTCTTGATTCGTCTATCCAGAGCTAATATTCTTTGGTCTGAAACCTATTTTGTATAATATTAATATAGTAACCACAGTTTTCTTTTTATTAGTGCCAGCATAGTATATCTTGTTCCTTCCTTTTAAATATATTTGTGCCTTTATATTTATATCTCAAAAAAACAGTGGTTTAATTATTTTCCCAATTGCTTTTCTATTTCATTGCTTTCTACTCTAATATTTATTATTCCCTTTCTTTTGCTTACTTTGAGTTCCATTTACTCTTCCTGTTTCGAGGGTTGAAGCTAAGATCATTTAAATGAGAATTGTCTTCTTTTCTGTAAGTGTTTGTATGTAATTGTTTAATGCTGTACATTTCCTGCTTCATTTCCCCCCAGATGAATTTTAGAATAGTGTATTTTTTTTTTATTAAATCATAGCTGTGTACATTGATATAATCATGGGGCATCATTCTGTTTTTTTTTTTCAGTTTTATTCCTTGTGGTGACAAATCATACTTTGTCTAGCTTCAATCTCTTTAAACATATAAATATACATATTTATAGCCTAGAATATGATCCATAATATTCATTCTGTATGTACTTGAAAAGAATGTCCATTCTACTGTTTGGGGGGGAATGTTGTATAAATGTTATGTGAAGTTGACTGATCAAGTTGTTTAAGATTATTGTATAATTATTGCCTTTTATCAACTTGCTTCATGATTACTGAGAGGTATTAAAATCTTAAAGAAGAAAGAGACAAATTTATAATTATACTTACAGTATATCATGTTCCTCCCATTAATTTTAAACACGTACACCTTAAATTGTAATTGCGGATTTATCTTTTTCTCCTTTTAGTTCTCTTAGATTTGCTTTATTTGTTTTGACATTTTATTATTGGATATATAAACATTTAAAGCTCTATGTCCTTTTAATAAATTTACCTCTTTATCATTATACCTGGTAATATTCTTTGCTTTGAAATATATTTACTCTCATGTTAATGCAGTCAATCCCATTTCATTTTTATGAATGTTAGCAAAGCATTTTTGTTGCTTCCTTTTATTTTACGTGTATGTATGCCTTTATTTTTAACATTCATTTCTTGTAGACAGCATATATTTGGGTTTCCTGTTGTTTTCCTAATTTAATAGTTTCTGTTTTTTAGTTGTGATAGTCAGACCATTTCTGTTGACTGTGATTATGGGTAGAGATTTAAATCAACCAGATTTCATTTTGTTTTCTATTTGATTCAACTGTTTTTGTTTCCCTTTTCTTCTTTCTTTGGCTATTTTTGGATTGAGCATTTTTTATGTTTCTGTTTTATCTCATGTTTTTGCTTATTACTCTTTATCTTTTTGTTTATTTTTTAGTTATTAACTTAGGATTTATAGTATATATATTTAACTTACCAACATCGCCCTTCAAATTATATTATACAACTTCACATGAAGTATAAAAGTCTTATAATCTACTTTCTATTTTCTTAGACTTTTCTCAAAACTTTCTCCTACTGTTGTTATACATTTTATTAATACTTTTAAATGTATTATAAGCTCTATATTAAACTGCCAATTATCATTTAAAGACAAACATGTCTTATGTGTTTATGTACATATATAGCATTTCTTATACTCTTTATTGCTTTGATTGTAACCAGATATCCCCACCCCGATATCATTTTCCATCTATCTGAAAAAAATTCTTTAACATTTCTAATAGTGCTGGTCTGCTTGAGCTGAAAATTTCATCTTTTATGTGTTTGAGAAAATTATTAACCTTCATGTTTTAAAGTTATTTTTATTGGGTATAAAATTCTAGGTTTTCTTTTTCTCATTATGGCTCCTAAAGCTGGTGCTAGGTTGCGTTCTGGCTTCGTCGTTCCCACTGAGAAATCTTTTGTTATCCACCTCATCATGTCACACGCCTTTCTCTCTGGAGGCCCTCTGCTGCCTATTAGACAATGTCTGAAATCATCGTTTTATAAATTTTTCCACTTTTTTACTTATTTAAGTATAAGGATACATCTGTTCCCTGTTTCTTCTTTATGGCTGCAAGATGAATTCATATGATGTAAATATTAAGCCAAAAATTCACTAATGTAATAAAACTATTCCTTATGTATTAAAATTTAAAGTATCTCTGATTATGATTTATGAATCTTTTCCTACCAGAATTACTTTGAAAATTATTATTTATTTATCTCTTTGTATATGTTTGTATTTCTTTATAGTTTCTTTTCTTTTTTTGAGACAGTCTCACTATGTCCTGCTCGGTAGAGTGCTGTGGCATCATAGTTCACAGCAACCTCCAACTTTTGGGCTTAAGTGATTCTTTTGCCTCAGCCTTCCAAGTAGAAGGGACTACAGGCCCCTGCCACAATGCCTGGCTACTTTTTGGTTGTAGTTGTCATTGTGGTTTAGCAGGCCCGGGCTGGGTTCGAACGCTCCAGCTCTGGTGTATGTGGCTGGTGCCCTAGCTGCTGAGCTACAAGTGCCAGACCCTCTTTATAGTTTCTTACCTATTGATCATTTCACTAATTATCTATCTCTCTTTACAGCCTCAGTTGTTTATATGTAACACGATTTACTGATAAATCACAAAAAATAAACACAAAATTATTAAATCTAATTAAGTTTTTCTGACTTTTTTCTAAATGCAAGAGTATATGCATTGCGCCCATCTAGCACCTTATACATTTCATTAATTATTGTTTCTGTTGCTTTTGGTGCTGCTGCTGCTGCTACTGTTTACTTACTGCTAAGTAAAAGGAAGGAACAAGTCATTGGCCACAGTCACTAGTAATCAGTTAAATTCACTAATAACAAATAGATTTAATGTATGTTTTCTGAAACTTCATTTTAAATCATTCCTGTGGTTATGAATTTTATAATGTGACCAAGCATGGCTCACACCTATAATATTAGCACTCTGGGAGGCTGAGGCAAGTGGATCGCTTGAGCTCAAGAGTTAGAGACCAGCCTGACCAAGAAGGAAACTCCTTCTCTACTAAAAATAGAAAAATTAACCTGGCTTTATGGAGGGTGCCTGTAGTCCCAGCCACTCAGAAGGCTGAAGCTAGAGGATCACTTGAGCAGAAGAGTTTGAGGATGGTGTCAGCTATGGTTCCACAGCATTCTACCCAAGGTGACAGAGTGGGGCTCTGTCTCAAAAAAAAAAAAAGAAAAAAGAAAAGAAAAAGAAGAAAGGAAAAGGAAAGAAAGAAAGAAAGAAAAGAAAAGTTTATTATTATGTAAAGAATCCTGTAAAAATTGTGTTTGTTTATGCATGTATTATCAATGTGCTTTTAGTTTCCAGGGAATAGTAATCAGTGAAACAAAATATCATTGAAGAAGTGTTTTCTTGGTTCAGTATAGTAAGAACTTTGCTTTTATAGACATATATTATGAAATTTTTTATGTCAAATTCCATCCATCACTCTTCTTTCTTTGCCCAGTTGGGGAAAAGGTACAGTACTGGGGTCACCATATGTACCTAATAAATTCTGGTTGAATTATTTGTAAACTTATTTATAAACACTCACAGGCATATTTCTTTCTATTTTTTAAACTGAATTCTTCCAGGAAGCAGACTAGGACTCTGGTTTTCCCAACCTAAACAAACACAGCACGACTGTAAATAATGCAATTGTCCCCCAAGCAACCAGACAGAAAAATCACATGTGAGGAAGCTATTTTAGAATAACAGATATAAAAACAATTGTGTCAGAATATGTTTATGTATTATATGGATGTTTGTCTTGGTAAGTGGTGTGTGTGTGTGTGTGTGTGTAAGAATGAGTGGGAGTGGGGAAGTAGGAGGGAGCAGAAATGAACAAAAGGCAATTTTCTTTTGCTCAGAATATAAGAAAGCATTTATGAAAGTAGTTTGTATGTCATACATTTTATGGAAATACAAACTGTTATTATTTCACCCACAGTTACCACATTTTAAACATAGTTGAAATTATGTAACTATTGAATCCCAATTAAACAGTTTCTAAGGAATGGGGATGATCCCTAGAGGATGTGATTAGCGCATTGATTTTGAACTTGAGCTTAATATTCTATTGTCTAGATGTGCCACTGTTAATTTACCCAATCACCTGCTAAAGGACATCTGTATTGCTTCTAAATTTTGGCAATTATGAATAAACTGCTATAATCCTCCTTGGACAGGTTTTGTGTGAGGATACACTTTTTTTTTTTAGAGACAGAATCTCACTTTATCACCCTTGGTAGAGTGCCTTGGTGTCACAGCTCACAGCAACCTGCAAATTCTGGGTTTAGGTGATTCTCTTGCCCCAGCCTCCCGAGTAGCTGGGACTACAGGTGTCCGCCACAACACCCAGCTATAGGATATACATTTTGACTCATTTAGATAAATGCCAAAAAGTGCAATTGTTGGGTTGTATGGTAAGAATATGCTTAGTTTTGTAAGAAACTATTAAACATCTTCTGAAGTAGCTGCTTCCATTCCCCCTTACAGTGACTGCCAGTTTTTCTTGTTCCACTTCTGCAGCAGCACTGAGGGCCACCGGTGCCTCGGACTCGGCCATTCTCACAGTGTGCAGAGGGGGCTCCCGACTCGGCCATTCTCACAGGTGTGCAGAGGGGGCTCCCGACTCGGCCATTCTCACAGGTGTGCAGAGGGGGCTCCCGACTCGGCCATTCTCACAGTGTGCAGGGGGGCTCCCGACTCGGCCATTCTCACAGGTGTGCAGAGGGGGCTCCCGACTCGGCCATTCTCACAGGTGTGCAGAGGGGGCTCCCGACTCGGCCATTCTCACAGGTGTGCAGAGGGGGCTCCCGACTCGGCCATTCTCACAGGTGTGCAGGGGGGCTCCCGACTCGGCCATTCTCACAGGTGTGCAGAGGGGGCTCCCGACTCGGCCATTCTCACAGGTGTGCAGAGGGGGCTCCCGACTCGGCCATTCTCACAGGTGTGCAGAGGGGGCTCCCGACTCGGCCATTCTCACAGGTGTGCAGAGGGGGCTCCCGACTCGGCCATTCTCACAGGTGTGCAGGGGGGCTCCCGACTCGGCCATTCTCACAGGTGTGCAGAGGGGGCTCCCGACTCGGCCATTCTCACAGTGTGCAGAGGGGGCTCCCGACTCGGCCATTCTCACAGGTGTGCAGAGGGGGCTCCCGACTCGGCCATTCTCACAGTGTGCAGAGGGGGCTCCCGACTCGGCCATTCTCACAGTGTGCAGAGGGGGCTCCCGACTCGGCCATTCTCACAGGTGTGCAGAGGGGGCTCCCGACTCGGCCATTCTCACAGGTGTGCAGAGGGGGCTCCCGACTCGGCCATTCTCACAGTGTGCAGAGGGGGCTCCCGACTCGGCCATTCTCACAGTGTGCAGAGGGGGCTCCCGACTCGGCCATTCTCACAGGTGTGCAGAGGGGGCTCCCGACTCGGCCATTCTCACAGTGTGCAGAGGGGGCTCCCGACTCGGCCATTCTCACAGTGTGCAGAGGGGGCTCCCGACTCGGCCATTCTCACAGGTGTGCAGAGGGGGCTCCCGACTCGGCCATTCTCACAGGTGTGCAGAGGGGGCTCCCGACTCGGCCATTCTCACAGGTGTGCAGAGGGGGCTCCCGACTCGGCCATTCTCACAGGTGTGCAGAGGGGGCTCCCGACTCGGCCATTCTCACAGTGTGCAGAGGGGGCTCCCGACTCGGCCATTCTCACAGGTGTGCAGAGGGGGCTCCCGACTCGGCCATTCTCACAGTGTGCAGAGGGGGCTCCCGACTCGGCCATTCTCACAGGTGTGCAGAGGGGGCTCCCGACTCGGCCATTCTCACAGGTGTGCAGAGGGGGCTCCCCACTCGGCCATTCTCACAGGTGTGCAGAGGGGGCTCCCGACTCGGCCATTCTCACAGGTGTGCAGAGGGGGCTCCCGACTCGGCCATTCTCACAGGTGTGCAGGGGGGCTCCCGACTCGGCCATTCTCACAGGTGTGCAGAGGGGGCTCCCGACTCGGCCATTCTCACAGGTGTGCAGGAGGGCTCCCGACTCGGCCATTCTCACAGGTGTGCAGAGGGGGCTCCCGACTCGGCCATTCTCACAGGTGTGCAGAGGGGGCTCCCGACTCGGCCATTCTCACAGGTGTGCAGGAGGGCTCCCGACTCGGCCATTCTCACAGGTGTGCAGAGGGGGCTCCCGACTCGGCCATTCTCACAGGTGTGCAGAGGGGGCTCCCGACTCGGCCATTCTCACAGGTGTGCAGAGGGGGCTCCCGACTCGGCCATTCTCACAGGTGTGCAGAGGGGGCTCCCGACTCGGCCATTCTCACAGGTGTGCAGAGGGAGCTCCCGACTCGGCCATTCTCACAGGTGTGCAGGGGGGCTCCCGACTCGGCCATTCTCACAGGTGTGCAGAGGGGGCTCCCGACTCGGCCATTCTCACAGGTGTGCAGAGGGGGCTCCCGACTCGGCCATTCTCACAGGTGTGCAGGGGGGCTCCCGACTCGACCATTCTCACAGGTGTGCAGAGGGGGCTCCCGACTCGGCCATTCTCACAGGTGTGCAGAGGGGGCTCCCGACTCGGCCATTCTCACAGGTGTGCAGGGGGGCTCCCGACTCGGCCATTCTCACAGGTGTGCAGAGGGGGCTCCCGACTCGGCCATTCTCACAGGTGTGCAGGGGGGCTCCCGACTCGGCCATTCTCACAGGTGTGCAGGGGGGCTCCCGACTCGGCCATTCTCACAGGTGTGCAGGGGGGCTCCCGACTCGGCCATTCTCACAGGTGTGCAGAGGGGGCTCCCGACTCGGCCATTCTCACAGGTGTGCAGGGGGGCTCCCGACTCGGCCATTCTCACAGGTGTGCAGGGGGGCTCCCGACTCGGCCATTCTCACAGGTGTGCAGAGGGGGCTCCCGACTCGGCCATTCTCACAGGTGTGCAGGGGGGCTCCCGACTCGGCCATTCTCACAGGTGTGCAGGGGGGCTCCCGACTCGGCCATTCTCACAGGTGTGCAGTGGGGCTCCCGACTCGGCCATTCTCACAGGTGTGCAGAGGGGGCTCCCGACTCAGCCATTCTCACAGGTGTGCAGGGGGGCTCCCTGGGAGTTTACTCCACATTCCCTAAGGGCTTGCAACGTTGAGCAGCTTTTCATAAGTTCACTTTACACCCGTATATCTTCTTTGGGAGGCATCTATTCTGTCCTTTCCGCCCATTTTAAATCTAATTATTTGCTTATTGTTGAGTTTTAGGAGTTCTTTGTACGTTTTGGATAAAATCATTTATTAAAAGTGTCTTTTTAATATACTTTCTCTCAGTCAGGGACACATCTCATTCTTTTGACTGCATTAAAGCAGAAGTGTTTAAAGTTAATAAAATCTAACTTACTAATTTTTGTGTAGATTGTGCCTCTTGTGTTGAAGGTCAAAAAACCATCACCAAATTCTAGATCACCTAAATTTCCAATTTTTACCTAGCTTATTTTCTATGTTTCCTAGTTTTTCATTTAACATTTAGGTTTATGACCCATTTTAAGTTAATTTTTGTGATGAATGTAAGATCAGTGTTTAGATTTTTTTATTTTTTTTTTTTGCATGTTGATATATCACCATTTGTTGATTATTCTGGGCCTTTTTACACGTAACTCAAATCTACATTTGCTAACTAAAACACCTCAATTTGGACTGATACTTTCTAAAACTCTAGCCAAAGTTATTAAATGAGAGATCAGTGAATTCTAATACACTTCCTTAGTACCTCCTGAAATCTGGTTCACAATCTCATCTATGTACTGATACTACTCCTGGAAGATAACAGTTATTCCATTCCTTTTTGTACTTATTTTTGTGCATTCTGAGACAAAGGGCTTTACTGTTCTCAGTATGAGCCTGTGCTTTTTTTTCTTTTTGCCGAGAAAATATCTATTTTATTACAGAATCTGCAAATGCCATGAAGGACATCAGAAAAATTGGCTGTTACTTAAAAATGCTCATGGCAAACGGAATAGCAACAGAGACTCATACATACTCACCATTTGGTGAGGATGCGGTCATACGTATAGAAGAAACTTATTTTAAGATCTCAATAATCAAAACTGCTGATCCTTGACTCTTAGTGATCACCCTTTAAAGTTTATTTTTAATGCTCTGGGCATTTTACTGTTTCTTTAATTACTGGTTCGAAGTCCAACCTGCTTAAATTTAAGTAACTAAATTAACAACTCTTTGCCTTGATTGTTTCTTCAGAAAAAAAAAAAAGTGAAGTATAATACTAAATAATCTCTAAGCTCTTATTAAACCTTTTAATTTTATCATTATAAAATTAAAGCTTCCTGAATTTCTCCTACACCACCAAACTTCCCTTTAGTCACTTCTCACTGTTTATAACTCTAAATAATCATCAACCTACAATTTAAAATATATCAAACTGATCACAATCACATCTATATTAAAATTTGAAAATCATGATCACTTTTTAAAATTCCACATCACCTTTTCTGGCAGCAAAATAGTACTACTCATAAGTATTTAAAATATTCTTTCCATTTGGAAAAAACTATCTGGTACTTAACTAGTAAAAATAAATCATGTATTAATCAAATTTTAAACTGCCTTTGCATCATTAATTTTGGTGTAAATTTATCTAAAAATGTTGTTAAAAGTTCTTCAAAATTTTGAATAATTCAACTTGTCCGTCACTTGGACTCAACTGAATGAGAATTCAGTGCTTTGCATCTTGGATCCATCATACCTATTTTGACATGTGTGCTTTCTTATTTTTTTATTAAATCATAAATACATAGATCATGTATACACTAATGCATTTATGGGGTACAATGTGCTGATTTCATATAGAATTAGGAATGCTTACATCACTCTGGTTAATATATACCTCATCTCATTTACTTAGTTATTGTGTTAAGACGTTTATACTCTATACTAATAAATCCAACATGTGCCATTGCATTACGCACCATAGGTGTGATCCCACCATTCACCCTCCCTTGATATTTCCTCCCCCCTCCCTTCTCATCCCCCCTACTCCCTCCTTCATCCTGGGCCATTGTTGTGATCTATTCTTCATATGGAAGTGTGAGTGATTGTAAATTGGTTTCATAATAGTAATGAGTACACTGGATATTTTTTCTTCCATTCTTGAGATACTTTACTAAGTAGGTTATGTTCCAGCTCCATCCATGTAAACATAAAAGAGATGAAGTTTCCATCTTTTTTTTTTTTTTTGGCCAGGGCTGGGTTTGAACCCTCCACCTCCAGCATATGCGACTGGCGCCCTACTCCTTGAGCCACAGGCACTGCCCAGTTTCCATCTTTTTTAAGGCTGCATAATATTCCATGGTATACATACACCACAATTTATTAATCCATTCATGGGTCAATAGGCTCTCGGGCTTTTTCTATGACTTGGCTATTATGAATTGAGCTGCAATACACAATCTGGTGCAAATATCTTTGTTATAAAGTGATTTTTGGTCTTTTGGATATATACCTAGTAGAGAAATTGCAGGATTAAATGGCAGGTCTACTTTTAGATCCCTGAGTAATCTCCATGCTTCCTTCCAAAAGGGACATACTAGCTTGCACTCCCACCTGCAGTGCAGAAGTGTTCCCTTTTCTCCACATCCACGCCAACATCTGTAGTTTGGGGATTTTGTTATGTGAGCCACTCTTACGGGAGTTAGATGATATCTCAAAGTGTTTTTTTTTTTTTTTTTTTTTTTGTAGAGACAGAGTCTCACTGTACCGCCCTCGGGTAGAGTGCCGTGGCGTCACACGGCTCACAGCAACCTCTTAACTCTTGGGCTTACGCGATTCTCTTGCCTCAGCCTCCTGAGCAGCTGGGACTACAGGCGCCCGCCACAATGTCCGTCTATTTTTTGGTTGCAGTTTGGCCGGGGCTGGGTTTGAACCCGCCACCCTCGGCATATGGGGCTGGCGCCCTACTCACTGAGCCACAGGCACCGCCCTCAAAGTGTTTTTTTTATTTGCATTTCTCTGGTGACTAAAGATGATGAACATTTTTTCATGTGTCTGTAGGCCATGTGCCTATCATCTTCAGAGAAGCTTCTGTTCAAGTCCCCTGCCCACAAAGAAATGGGATTACTTGTGCTTTCCTTATTAGTAAGTTTGAGTTCTCTGTGGATTCTGGTTATCAAACCTTTGAAGCATAACCTGCAAATATCCTCTCCCATTCTGAGGGCTGTCTGCTTGCTTTACTTACTGTGTTCTTGGCTGTGGAGAAGCTTTTTAGTTTGACCAGATCCCAGTGATGTATTTTTGGTGTTGCTTCAATTGCCCTGGGGGTTCTCATAAAGTATTTGAGCCAGTGCTTTTCATCTCCTCTCTGGTTCTTCTTCCTCTCTTCCATCCCATGTCATGGAAGTTTCAACAACGTTGGCTGTTTTCATTCTCTTGCTTCTCTGCACCCTGTTTGTACAGAGACAGCCCCGCTGTGGGGAGGGGCTGAAAAGGCTTCACAGCTCCTACAACAGCCACAGCCGGCCGCTTGTTCTGCCCCACTTTTGTAGCTGCAGTAGAACGTATACCTCTGGATGACTCGCTCAAACATTTATATGTGAGTATGTGGGGGGAAATTCATTCTTAGCCATACAGCATCTTCCTTTCATTTTCCTATTCTAAGGCGCAAAATGCCATTCTTGACTTCTCCTTTGCCTCCAATTTGTCTGTTGCCAAATCTTGTAAGCTACAGTTTTATTTCCACAGTATCTCTTTTTCTATCCCTCTGTCCCCTCTATATATTGATCACTGTAGTTCACTATCCTCCTGTCCCTCTATATTGATCACTATAGTTGACGTTTTCATTACATTTCACCAGGATATTTGGAATAACTTCTCAGCTGGCTTCCCACCATTGGTCTCTACTCACTTCTTTCATCCCACAGTAGTTCAGACAACATCGCATTCCTACTGAAAACTCTGTTATTTGAGCTTTCTTCATCACCCCAATGTACCATGTAAGTGCCTTCTTCAGGGAAACTGCTGGGTGCTCTGAAAATTTTGTAAAAAAGTGTTATGCAGATGGGTAACAGATCTCACATATACATATAATAAAACTTGTTAAAGATTTATAAGGCTAAAATTTCTTCTAGGATGGATATATCAACCTAATAAAACAAAAAAGAAAACAACAATAACAAAAAGAACTCTAAAATCTTGTCCTTGAAAAAGAAAAGTCAAGTTTTTCCTCTTTTCATTCTCCATTAGTTGTCAAGAAAATTGTTTGGACTTTTGTGGTATCATTGCTTTCATTTACACTGTAATCCTCTTGTGTTTTGTTTTTCAGAAATATTTGGCCATTGCATTGTAAATGTCACTATAGATACCACTTAGAAATATAACTGAGGCCACATTTCTGTGTTGATATGGAAATTTTACTCATCAAATGATCAAATCTATTAATAAAAGTTTTTTTATTTATTTTTATTTTTTATTTTTTATTTTTTTTTACAGCTTTTGGCCAGGGCCAGGTTTGAACCCACCACCTCCGGTATATGGGGCCAGTGCCCTACTCCTTTGAGTCACAGGCACCACCCACACTAATAACATTTTTAGAAAAAATCACAACAAATTCAAAATATGTCATCCACTAGTTTGTCATTCCTTATTGTGAGTTAGAAGTTCTAACCACTACAGAAAGTCTTTTAATCTTGATTCCAAGATGGAGCTTTTGTCTCCTGAAGGTGTTATTAAAATATTTTAAATATCTGATATTAAAATATTTTAAATGACTTTTTTATTAAAATTATGAATTTTTAGGAACATGATTATTAATAACATTATATAAGATTTTATCAGAAACTGCTTTCATAAAACGTTGTCATTGGAGTAATTTCTTCCATTTAATATGCATCATTCTAGCAGCATTTGTGTGACTATCAGAACTATGGATCAGGACTGAAAAAAGATTGCCTGACAGAATAATCATTGAACCAAATGTATGTGTCTTGTAAGAGACTCATCCCGATCCTAAAGAAATCCTAAATGAAAAGGGCAGAAAATATATATTATGCAACAATAAGCCTAAGGAAAGCTGATGTCATGATATTAGCATCAAACAGGTTAGATATTAATCAGTTATAAAATGTTACAGTAGAAAATTTTATATGGATAAAAGTTTCAATTCACCAGAAAGTTAAAAACAATTCTACATATGTATACATATGTACTTATGTGCTTAATAACATAACCGCAATAGAATAAAGAAAAAATAATAAAACTGAAAAGAAATATAGATAAATATGGAGACACCTTAAGACATCTTTGTCACTAACCATTCTAGAAATAGGACATGTATAAAATAAAGTCAGTAAGGATCTAGAATGTTTAATTTAAATCTTGGCTTCATTGGGACAAATAGAACATTCCTCCCAAAATACTGCAAAGTACATATTTTTTGCAAATGCTCACAGAATGTTTATCAAAATTGACCATTTGCTGGGCCATAAAGCAAAAATGGACTATTTTCAAAGGATTTAAAACATGCAAAATGTGGTCACTGGCCATAGTGGTATTAAATAAGAAATTAACAAGGTAAAGATGAAATATCCCAAAGAAGGTGGCGCCTGTGGCTCACTCAGTGAGTAGGGTGCCGGCCCCATATGCTGAGGGTGGCGGGTTCAAACCCAGCCCCTGCCAAACTGCAACAAAAAAATAGCCGGGCATTGTGGCGGGCGCCTGTAGTCCCAGCTACTCTGGAGGCTGAGGCAAGAGAATCGTGTAAGCCCAAGAGTTAGAGGTTGCTGTGAGCCCTGTGATGCCACGGCACTATACCGAGGGCGGTACAGTGAGCCTCTGTCTCTACAAAAAAAAAAAAAGAAAAGAAATATCCCAAAGAAAGTAAATACTAAAAATATTAAAATTTTTGAAATTAAGAAATAGATTTTTAAATTATCCATTGTGAAAGAAGAAAATACAATGAAAAGTAGAAAATATTTTTCTAAATGATCTAAATGATCATGAAAACAGAGTACATCAAACTTCCAGAATACAAAAGGAGTGAAATTTAGAGAAAATTATATCTGTGTCTATACACATGGCTTTTTTATTTAAAGGCAAGTATATATTTAAAAGGGTGAAAAATCAAGCCAAAGTATCAGTCTTAAGAAGCTAGAGAAATACAACAATTAGTCCTTACAAATATATAAGGAAATAATAAATTTAAGAATAGGGAATAATGCTTGAAAATTGCTAAGAGAATAGATCTTAAATGTTTTCACCACAAAAAAATTAATAAATATATGAAATGATGAATATGTTAGTTAGCTTCATTTAACCATTTTGCAACATATAAATATTATAAAACACTACATTGTATACTATAAATTATATATAATTTAAATGTATTCTTTATTTCTTAATTAGTAGGAACAGCGAACAATGACATAGAAAGCAAACATACAAGAAAAAATAACCTATGCAGAACCAAAAAAAGTTGGTTGGCTTATTATCTTGGCAATGACAATAAACCTGCTGAAAATAAGGCAAGACTGATGTCATGGACACTGTTGGTGTCCCTCTCAGATGCCCTTGACTGGGTCTTTCTAGCCATTCCTCAGCTGTTAGGAATAACTACCCTTTCAGATGAAGATTTGTTCTTAGGTGCCCCAGAGGTTCTTGAAATTGTTTCTATCTGCTGGGACAGGCTGCACCCAATAACTAATTGACACCTCGTATCAAGGTCAGACTACCATTTTGGAACAATTTGGGCTTCAAAGTTCCTGGTGATATCAGGGTAAATTAATTTTTCTAGCTTTAGTTTAGACCACATCTTTACTTAACTTTCCTCTCTTCCCTTTTGTGCTATAATCACTCCATTACTCTCAAATAAATCAGCATCTTAAGAACTGATAGACCTTAATATTAATAGGCCTAATTAATATCTATTAATTAGCAATTTAAAGAAAAGTTTGAGAGTTGAGTGGCTTCCTTGACAGCATTTAAAGACAACTTTATCTCCTGCAACCAGAAGACAGACAGAGCTGAAGATCAGAGACAGTTTATCATAAGACTGGAAGAGAATCAGGGAAGGCTGACTTACCACTGTATCCTAGGAACAAAAATTTTAATGTTAACTCTGTTGTAATAATCTTAATTAATATACTTTTATTTTTATTTTATCAAGGTATAATTTATATGCAATAAACTGAATATTTATGTGTGCAATTTGATAAGGATGGACACACGTCTACATCAGTCAGACCATTACTACAATCAAGATAATGACCATTATCTGTCACATCTCCCCAATTTTTTTATACATATACATTTTAGTAATTCATTCCTCCTGCCCATTCCCAGGATTAAAACAAATAAACAAATCCAAACTCAACTTCTTTTGAATAATCCACTTCTTCTAAAATTATCAAATTATCAAATATTTACTTATTTATAAGGTAAATTGGACATTTATAAGTCATGGGTCCATGACAGCAGGCATACTTTTATTTCTACTTTAAGGACATAAAAGAGAAGCCAATACTAGAAAAGAAGACTAATAATAGAATTTGAATAGAAATAATATTTTTGGACTATGTAGCCATGGATTTCCAGAAAATAGCACAAGAAGACTGGGTTAGGGTGATGGACTTTGTAAAATAGGCAAAAGATGGGTAGAGAAGGCCCTCACCTATTACTGGGTATCAAAGACAAATTCCTCATTTCTCTAGGACTTGTTCTGACTTTCACATTCTACACACTGCTATGTTCAAATCAGATCTGCGTCTTTTGCTCATCATAACACACAGTCATTGTTGAGAAACTTCTGTCATGATTTATTTTCTGTGCCGTTCTCTGCTGAACTAATGAGGATGAAAGCCATCAATGCCCAGACAAGTTCTTCTGCTCTCTTAACTTTCTGTGCTCTTCTTGAATCAACTACAACATAGTCAATTCCCACGGGGGAGTTCCAATCAACAACGCAGGAATTTTGTGAGCATGAGGCAAGGTAAGCATTAAAAGTTTAAAATATTGAACCGTGTTATTATAGACATTTTACATTCACACGGAATAGGCCCTGAAGTGGTAGTGAAAGCGAGTTCTATTTAATTTTTCTTTATCTCAAGGAAAATAAGCCCCCTCCCCCCAAAATACTCTTTTTCTTGAAATATTTTTGAATACCTTGAAGGAATAGAAGCTTTTTAAAAAGTTATTTTTAAAAATGTATCTTAGCGTGAACAGGTGCCATGGGGTTTGTTGTGAGTGTCCTCAAGCAGTCATACTTTTAGACCTTAATCATTTGTGTTTACCACACCTTGTCATATTGTTAGGATATTTTTCTATCTGTGCCCCCAGGAATGTAATTTAAAATGTTATTGCAACATAAGAAAGAAAATGAAAATCATAAAAGTCCCTCACCTTTTATTTTATTTAGCTTCAATTTTCAGACCTGAATTTTTATGTATTGGTTGTTATTAAATTTTAATCCTTGATCTTTCTCTTGTACAGTTTGAGGGAAAGATGAGAAAAAAATGCTGCAGACAGGTTAAACTTTGATTCTTTCAATAACAATGAGTTTATATCTACCTAGAATAGATGTGTTATTTAAAAAATGTTTGAAGTGGGTTGAATGGTGTCACCAAAAAAACATGGCTATCCAGAACATCAGAATGGGACCTTATTTGGAGAAAGGGCCTTTGCAGGTAGAAGTAAATAAGGATTTCAAGATGAGATCTTGGATGAAGGGGGGCCCTAAACACTGTGGTAAATGTCCTTATAAGTCAGAGAAAAGTTGCATATGAGACACAGGAGAGAAGGCCATGTGAAGGTGGAGGTCGACATCAGAGTGCTGGGGTCACAGCCAAACAGTGCCTGGAGCATCCAACAGCTGGAAGGAACCAAGAGGAATTGTCCCTTGGAGTCTTCTGAGTCTGTGGTCCTGCCAATACCTTGATTGCAGACTTTTGCCACCACAACAATCAAGAATGAATTTCTGTTATTATCTGCCACCATGTTGCAATTTTTTTATGACGGATCTATGAAACTAGTTCATATTTTGATACTGGGACTTGGGGTCCTGCTGTGAAAAAATACCTAAACATGTGAGAATGGCTTGGAATTGAACAACGGGCAGATGCTGGAAGAATTGTGAGGCATACAAGGGCAAAAGCCTAGATGGCCTTGATGTAACTTTTGGTAGCAATGTAGAAATTAAGGTCTTTTCTGGTGTGGGCTCAGAAGGAAATAAAGAATATTATAGTGAAAACTTTGATATCTAGAGAATACATATATTGCCATGAGCAGAATGTTAGTAAAAATAGGAACATTAAAGTTGCTCCTGGTGTGATCTCAGAAGGAAATGAAGAACAAGTTAGGCAACTGGAGGAAAGGCAATTTTTGTTATATGGTGGCGGAAAACTTGGCTGATGCATAGTCTACTGCTGGGTGGTAAACAGGACATGTAAGTGATATACTTGAATATTTAGCTGAAGATCTTTCCAAGTAAAGTGTTGAAGGTATAGCCAGGGTTTTCTTTGCTGCTTATAGTAAAATGAAAGCAGAAAGAGACAAAATGAGAAAAGAACTATTAAGCAAATAAGACCAAAACTTGATGGTTTGACAGCTTCTCAGTCTATTCCAATTTCAAAGAATGCTAACAGGAGGGAATTCACTGCCTTAGAGAGAGAGAGTCTAGGTTGTGGCTGGATAACATTTTGCTGAAGAGATGAGTGATGTGGCTGATGAATCCATTCACCCATCTCAGCCAAAGCCCGAAACAGAGATGAGGTATTCAGGAAAGATCTGTAGAGGATATTCTTATCCAGGGGTGTGGATACCCAAGACATGGGTAGCCCACAGGTTTTTGAGAATGTTTTACCAGCAGAAATGCCCATTTAAATGAAAAGGGACAGAGACTGAATAAAATAAAAGAAGGTCGTCATATTTCTAAAATTCTACATGCAGGGAAAAAATATAATTGAGTTATTCAGCAGCAAATATGGTATCTTACATGAAAAAACAGGCCAGTCCAGCAAGTGATGGCACCAGGTACCACAGGCAACACGGAGGACTACAGACCCCAAGGCCCAGAGTATGCAACCAGGGCCACAGTGGACACACCGGATGCCGCAGGCAACACAGAGAGCTACAGACCCCAAGGCCACAGTGGCCACACCGGGTGCCGGAGGCAACACAGAGAGCTACAGACCCCAGGGCCACAGTGGCCACACCGGGTGCCGCAGGCAACACAGAGGGCTACAGACCCCAGGGCCACAGTGGACACACCGGGTGCCGCAGGCAACATGGAGGGCTACAGACACCGAGGCCCAGAGTATGCAACACAGAGCCGCAGCAGACACACCAGGTACAATATATATTTCTGGAAATAAATGAATAGTTCACAGCACATAAAATTGTAGATTTTACAATTGCATCATCTTCTAAAATTCTTTTTGTAAGCCAGGCTAGTTGCAGAGCAGCAAGCAAGCCATGAAACGGGCATTTCTTTGAGGGCATTTGGTAATTCACTGGGCCTAGATTTGAATGAACATATGCAGAGAGGACAGGAGAGGAACCTTGGGGACTACTGGGAGGCTGAATCAGAGACACCCCTTATACAAAAAGGCAACACTTTTATTAAACTGGGTGGAGCTCTACCCTGCAGTGGAGGTATGAGGACACTTTGGTTTGGTACAGAAGTAAAAGAAGAGTTTTGATAGTGTGAAGAACTGAAAGAACCCTGCCAAGGTGACCCAAAGACAATGACTGAGAAATCAATGCTTGTTTTTGTAAGCCATTGAGATTTGGGTGTTTTTTCTTAAGTAGCATGATGCCAGAGACATCTGACTAATGCGGCGTCATTCCCATTTACAAGTTAAAGAAGTTAGACTGACTCATAGAAAATAAGTCACTTCGGTAGGAGAGAGTCAGAGACACAGATTTAGTTCACCATTCAATCTAGCTCTCAAATACATATGCTATACTTTCCATAACCTTCAGATATGTTTTTCTTATTTGTTGAAATTTCAAGCTAAAATTTATAGTCATATATGTGTCACTTTTAATTTACTTATGAAACATTTATTATGATGTTCCATCTATAATTCTGAAGTTACTTTTATACCACTTAAGGAGATTTGACCTATTTACTTCTGTCTTACTCTGGTAATGGATGTCTGCCCAGGCTGTGATTCCTTCTCTTGTCCTCCCAGCTTATGCTACTACAAGGGGACCATCTTGTAGATCTCTGAGTCTTAAATTATGACAAAAATAAATTTGTCCCTCTCAGTGGAGACAATGTCACTTGACTATCTCATGAGGACAAAGAGTTAGATTGGATTTAGTTCAGAGGCAGAGGTTTATCAACAGATAATTTTCATGATTTTCTATATCATATCATGATTTATTTTCATAATTTTCTATTTCAGTTCCTTTTGGAAACCCCAAAAATACTTAGTTTACATAGGACAAACTGGAGTTGGAGAAAGAATAAAAATAAAGCACAAATAGAAGACTTTTGGGTAATCCAGTAATAAATAAGTAAGCCTTAAGCTGCCCTGGTAAGAACGTCAGTGAGGAGATTAGGCCCTGAGCCTAAAAGATTGCCAGCCACACGTATCTAGGAAATTTTAGGTTAGTGGCTTGTGGCAGGACACAACTTTAAGAAGAGGAGAGTCAGCAATGCCTTTTAAAAACAGAGACATATGTGAAAAAATTTTATTTAGCTTGTTGAAACGTGGATCTGGACCATCAGTGGTTTTTGCAAGGAATGTTTCAGTCTACCTTGGTGAGCTTTGTATAGTTCCACAAGGCAGAAAAAATAGCCTTAGGAGTCTAACAAAGACATACTATTATAAACTCCAAAGGTGAACTCATTTATTTTTATACGTCTTTCTGAACACAAGTACATAATCTGCAAGCTTTGCTTTTCTTTCAGAAGTACCTGTTTCAGTAGCTCTGCTATCCGCTAAGCAGATACTGAAATTTCAGGTACTCTAGTACAACACCAACTAACTAGCCTACTTATGGAGCAGGTGTTCTGATTAAGCTTATTTTCTGGTTTAATCAGAATAAATCAGAAATCTCTTTTATTTTATTCCTTATTGTCGGCAATCTTCACAAAATACATACACCGATTTTCTTGTCACAGTGAATGGAGCAGAATTAACGTAATTTATCTTTACTTTCCATTTTGATGTGACACGGTACACATGTGAGGCAGGAATTTACGTGGGAGGCAAATTCAACCTAGATTATTATTCATATTGAAAAGACAATTTTAATTTTTGAGATATTTCTCAAAAATAGTAGTGTGAATATTTCATAAAATTGATCTGCTTAGCTGTGTTATGACTATTATTTGTTTTATGTAATAAAGGTGATTTCTTTTTTCTTTAAAGCTTTGAAATACAGAAGAAAAAGTTCTTAATAAAGGCAAACTGATGTGACATCATTTTCTAAATCAAATCATATGGGCATACGTGTAGAGCGTGCCAACTTTTAAGAAGAATAAGCAATATCTTTATCTTCACAAGCAATTTATCATCTGTTTTCTCTCATTTTCTTCTACGAAGCTAAGGAATGTTTCTGCTTATAAACTATCTTTATATTCACCACAGTCTAAAATTCTATGATTCTGCTATTTCTAGACAAGTCAGCAAGAACTCAACTTAAGGTGGGCATTAAAGATGGTACAGATGGTGCTGAAGCAGCTTTAAGCAGGTGATTACTGCTGCTCTGTTCTGAATGCCATAGTGACCCTTTGCATGATTGCTTCCAATGATCCATCTTCCCCTGAGACATGTCTTTCCTATCACATGGCAAGGAACATGATGAACGCTGAGTCCATGGATACTAGAAGTGTGCAGCAGGAGCTGACCTACAATCTCACCTACCTGCTATATTGCAGAACCAGCATCTAAAACACACAAGAAAATATTAAAATGTATAATATCATATTTATTTTCCAGCCATCCACTATAGATTTTGAATGCAAAATAAACCAAAAGTTAATTTTAATGATTTTAGAGGCCTTAAAGAGGAGATACTGAGATGGGAGAGAGTTCAAAGTAGTTGAAGCGACTGAAGCAAAGTAAAAGGTAGGAGCTTTTAAGTGACACAGTGTTGGTAACAGAGCAGCTGAGAACCATGATGTGGGTGGACCGTGAAGGGAAGGACTGGAAAGAAAGTGATTTATTGCTTCCTCTGAGGACAAGGAGGCCAGGAGATGATTTATTCTTAGATCTCATTTATAGAAGAAAGGAGACTCATTAGGTCAATTTCAGTTTAATTTTTATTTAAGAGGAATAAAAAAATTTAATGTACCTATTGAACATCAAATAAAAGGATATTAATTCTGCATCCAGTCATACAATGCTCTTTGTTTGCTGGCCAGCGTTGTATGACTGCAACTCTCCTAAAAGCTAGTACAGTTTAATGAGGGTATCTTCCGACATTCCACGTGGCAAGGAACATGGTGAACGCTGAGTCCATGGATACTGGAGTGTGCAGCAGGAGCTGACCTACGACCCTCTGTAAAATCAATTCGCCTTTCCCCCTCTGCTTCCTTCCTCTGATTTGTCTTACCAAGATGCATTTTATTTCCTTCCATCTTTACCATTTCCCAATTGTTCTCTCTACTGCATTGACCAACTACAAGTGACCGTGCTGTTTTCACCATGAAATCTTGTAGCCCTTTAATCTTTCAAAACTCAAATAACCTCCCACACATACAAAGGCAATAGAAATATGTTTTGTGAGTAATATACCAGACAGAGTGGTAAGACTGATAGATAAGTTACATTTGATAGTGGCAAGTGTAATGTTTTCACATTAGTATCAGGCCCCTGCAGTGCCCATGTATACATGTTAAAAGTGATGTGTTATAAATGTGTTCCCATTACAGTCCTGATTATTAGATTCTTTAAAAAGGAAAGTTGTCTTTAGAATGTATTGACTTGAAGCTCTCTCACAAAAAACAGAATTCGGCTCACTGTTTCCCACTTGTTACCAAATGTTATAGGTTAGTTATATAATAGCATGATCAGTGTTGATCCTAGGGGAATTAAACTAACTGCACTCTCATTTATAGAGTGAAAGTGAAATTTATTTTCTAGCCATACTATTCATTTTGTAAAGTGAGCAGGCCCAAATCTTCAAAATCAGATTGTATTTTTTCTCTATCACACTTTCTCAGTGGAAATAATGTAGTGAAACCCTGGTTCTGTAGTGAGACCTGCCACTCCAAGATACTCTGGTGCTTAACCATTTACTCTCAAAAAATGAAGATAGGATTGTATTTATATAACTGTACAACTCTTAAAACCAAAACCTGGTTTTGCTGAAGGTTTGGGCAGTTTGAAATGTATTTAAAAGTTATTCAAAAGCAATACAAATGCTACAAAAATTCTGGGTCACAGATAATGTAAAGCAAATAGTATTAAACAAGAGAGAAAGGAGAGTGAGTGTTTAAAATAGGATGCTTAGGCAAAGTAATTTATTAGTGTATCTAACGCAAATGTTTTGTGTATTTTTCATAAGTGTCCACCTGGCAAAGCCTTTGTATTGCTGGTAAAATTCAACACTTTACTAATACCATGTTGAAATTATACAGGTTAAAAGGGACTGGTGCTTTAAGAGGATTGTATGTTCGTGTTTCAGGTTCACCTTGTAGGATACTTTAAAATGGACCTTTTTGGCTCAGTTAATCTTAAATTACACAGTATTGTATGGAGTTTGAAAAGAAGTAAGAGTATTTAAATTTCTTATACCAGAAGGATATAGGAAATTATTTTAACAGGGAAAGATTTTATAGCATCTACTTTTTGTTTCTTGCTAAAGACCAAGTGTTTGTTTCCCTCACAAATTCTTATGTTAAAACTTTATCTTTGGGCAGCTCCTGAAGCTCAGAGGCTGGCAGGTTTGAACTCAGCCTGGGCCAGCTAAAACAACGACAACTGCAACAAAAAAAAAAAATAGCCAGGTGTTGTGGCCAGCTCCTGTAGTCCCAGCTACTATGGAGGCTGAGGCAAGAGAATCACTTGAGCCCAAGAGTTTGAGGTTGCTGTGAGCTGTGACGCTAAGGCACTCTACCAAAGGCAACATAGTGAGACTCTCCCCGAGCCCCCATTAAAACAAAACAAACAAGGGATCCCATCGCAGGCTGGGCAAGGGATTTGAAGAGAAACTTCTCTGAAGAAGACAGGCGCACGGCCTTCAGACATATGAAAAAATGCTCATCATCTTTAATCATCAGAGAAATGCAAATCAAAACTACTTTGAGATATCATCTAACTCCAATAAGACTAGCCTATATCACAAAATCTCAAGACCAGAGATGTTGGCGTGGATGCGGAGAAAAGGGAACACTTCTGCACTGCTGGTGGGAATGCAAATTAATACATTCCTTTTGGAAAGATATATGGAGAACACTCAGAGATCTAAAAATAGATCTGCCATTCAATCCTGTAATTCCTCTGCTGGGCATATACCCAGAAGACTAAAAATCACAACATAACAAAGATATTTGTACCAGAATGTTTATTGCAGCCCAATTCATAATAGCTAAGTCATGGAAAAAGCCCAAGTGCCCATCGATCCACGAATGGATTAATAAATTGTGGTATGTGTATACCATGGAATACTATGCAGCCTTAAAGAAAGATGGAGACTTTACCTCTTTCACATTTACATGGATGGAGCTGGAACATATTCTTCTTAGTAAAGTATCTCAAGAATGGAAGAAAAAGTACCCAATGTACTCAGCCCTACTATGAAACTAATTTGGGGCTCTCACATGAAAGCTATAACCCAGTTACAACTTAACAATAGGGGGAAGTGGAAAGGGGGGGTGGGTAGAGGGAGGGGGATCGGTGGGATCACACCTGTGGTGCATCTTACAGGGGTATTTGCAAAACTTGGTAAATGTAGAATGTAAAGGTTTTGGCACAGTAACTGAGATAATGCCAGAAAGGCTATGTTAACCACTGTGATAAAAATGTGTCAAATGGTCTATGAAGCGAGTATATGATGCCCCATGATCATATCAATGTATACAGTTATGATTTAATATAAAAAAAAAAACACTTTATCTTCAATGGGAGGGTGTTTATTGGTGAAGGGCTTTGGGAGTGACTAGGTGATTAAGGTGGAGCCTTCATGAATGGCATGAACAGTTTTATTAAAAGGCCCCAGAGAGAACATGCTTTGATTTGGTGTTTGATCTAGAACTTCTCAGCCTTCTGAACTGTGAGAACTGTATTTCTCTGTTGTTTATCAGCTACTCATTCCATGATATTTTGTTATGGCAGCCTGCACCAAGACAGTTCTGTTCAGTCAAAACACTGGGAAATTAAAGAGTAGGCTATGGGAGTCATGATGATAAAATACATCAGAAGGGAAAACCCATAAGTGCAAGAGACTTTGTGAACACTTTTCTCTGACACAGAGAATGAAGCAGTATGAGCTTCCCTGTATTTCTATAAACAGACCACACACTGCTTAACTTCAACTTTTCTTGTCCTGGACATGCTAGAGAAATACAGTAGCATTTTCTAGACTGTGCAACCTAGTAAATCCCTGGCAAAGGTGATCGCTAACTCTGGTTGCCTTTCGCCTCAATAACCCATGCGATCCCTTGCACCCTTGCTTTCTTTTTCCACAAACACACGGAAGTATCTCTACTGACCACTTCAGCATCCTCTATATGGCCGACACCATTCACTCTTTCTCAGTTTTTGTCATTTTCATCTCTCCTCCTTAAAATATATCATGCTATTCCTTTCTGAAAATCCCATTTCCTTTGGAGACATTCTTCTGAATGCCTCCACGGGCTCCTTTCTAAGCTGATAATTTCCAAATTGTAGGCTAGAGATCTACTCACTTTTTTCTCTGTGGTCACTTTCTTAAAATTCTCTCTCTCCATCCCTCTTCCTCCCCCCTCCCTCGCTCACCATCTCTCTGTATTTCTTTCCTCTCTACAACGTCTAGATCTTTGTTTTCCAGCTAGCACTTTTAAATGTCAAAACAGGCACTTCAAAAGCAAAATCCCCTCAGGAAAATCATTATTTTTCCTTTAAAACTGGGTTCTCGGCTCAGCACCCATAGCACAGTGGTTATGGCACCAGCCACATACACTGAGGCTGGCAGGTTCGAACCCAGCCCAGGCCAGCAAACCAACAATGACAGCTGCAACAGAAAAATAGCCAGGCATTGTGGCGGGAGCCTGTAGTCCCAGCTACTTGGGAGGCCAAGGCAAGGGAATCACTTAAGCCCAAGAGTTTGAAGTTGCTGTGAGTTGTGATGCCACAGCACTCTACCAAGGATGACATAGTGAGACTCTGTCTCAAAAAAGAAAAAGAAAAACTGGGTTCTCTTTCTTACATTTCTTTTGAGATCGCTGATACTAATTCTCTTCTATTCTAATGTCT
This sequence comes from Nycticebus coucang, assembly GCF_027406575.1. NCBI lineage: Eukaryota > Metazoa > Chordata > Mammalia > Primates > Lorisidae > Nycticebus > Nycticebus coucang. Next base: position 108,362,878 of record NC_069786.1, read on the forward strand.
CATGCTCAGCACATCAGCCTCTCCACCCTCAAAATGACACAAATCCACAGTTGGGCTCCGGAGGAGCAGAGCTAAAGATAAGAATTTGATGTTGCTATTTATTTAGGGAGAGCTCTTCAGAAAATACCTGTTAAAGAAGTGAGAGACGCAAGATGGAGAAGGGAAAAAACATGTAACAAGAAAAAAAATGTGGCCTTATGTAAGAGGGAGGATGGGCATGGCTCTGGAAAATAAACCAAATGAATAAATAAATGAATGAGTAAACCAAATCATGTTTTCCCTTGAGCCCAGTAGCTGGTCCTGATGGCTTATTATTAAATTAGTAACTGACTATAGGCACCTCCCAAAGACAGGGTGAGTAACTCCCCATGCAAGCTTACTTCCATTCAATGGAAGGGACGTCTCCTGAGACATCAAACAGCTTTGAGCCTGTAGGAGCTAATACTTGTAGTAGCTGATGAATATGAGTACTGGCCACGTAGATGGGATGTGGATAAGCACTAAAGACTTTCGCACATCCCATATTAAGACTAGATGGAGATAGTTAGATCACTTTCTCAGTTTCATTTTTCTCTGTCAGAGATTTACATTGACTTGGTTATTCCCTAACCCAGTGGTCCTCAACCTTTCTAATGCCGCAACCCTTTACTACAGTTCCTATGAGTCATGCCCCACAGGTTGAGACCCGCTTCCGGGGGAGCACTGATGAACTTACACTTCTGCTCTGTTAAATGGGATCGTGTAGGAAGAAGGTTGCTATGAGTAGAGTAATAAAGAGCTGGCTTTACTAACTGAGTCATCTTATATTTTTTCAAAATTTTAATTTTAAATTTTAAAACATGCTTGTATATGCATGGTTGGTAAAAAAAATTAAGGTTAGTTACTTAAAAACTAAAAACTTTTAGCAATACTTATTTTCATGTAAGCCATGTGTTCAGGTTTTATATTTACTGTCTCAAAGGTCACCACAATTGTATTAGCTCTTCATTTTCATTTTTCTCTTCCTTCCTTCTTTTTCTCTACCATCAAAAATAGATCTTATCACACAGGGCCTCTCAGTAAGCAGTGAAGAGTGATTTGCTCTTTGGGGGGGGAGTAACTCTATGAAAGGTTTGATTATTTTCTCTCAAATTATTGTCATTCAGTTCACATTTTATCTCATATTATTATGACTCAAGTATATATCTAATCTTTACTTTCTAATTCATATTTTCATTGTCTAGTGTCTTGCACATATAAGTCTTAATATATTCTAAAATAATGTACACATCAATGAACGAATAAATGGTGAATGTTTTTTTCCAACTAAAGCTCAAAGTATCACAATTAAGTTATATTGGAGATGAAGTGTAATTACATGATGTTTGAATTTGTTACAATATCTCTAAATAGCCTACAGCATTTGAAAAATGGGTTTAAAGTGATGGTGAGAATGATGAGCATAGACGTGACATGTGGGAAATGTAGGTGTGTCATACCATGCCCTGTGTCTCTCAGCGCAGATGGGGTTCAACTCAGTTTTATAGCATGACTGTAAAAACAAAAGGTGGAAATGGGTTATGAAATCGAGGAAGCCCACGTAACTTTGGATTTAAGTTAATTTGTGGAATTAATTAAAAATAAAAATAAAAAGTTTGTAACTGGTGGAGCCCGAAGGTCTCTTAGTGAATACTGTGGTGGTTGAAACACAGCTGTACTTGTAATGGTAGGCATTTTGATAAAAAGATTTTATCTTTCCTTTTCAAAAAATTATACTATTAACCATTTACTGTTCTAACTTTCAATATTCAATAATTTGGTGACTCCACGCTAGTTTCAAATATTATTTTTTGAAAATACCCCCTTAAATCTTAAAGTCTATCCAAGCTGCATATTTAATTTTTAACTGATCCAACTCATGTTTAATATATAATGCTGATTTCACTCTGATGATGATATAACTCTGGTCAGTGTTCTGTTTGTTAGGTTTTACCAATTAAAAAAAAAAAAAGAACAGTTTTGTTGTTTGTAATATTGCTCTTTAGAATGCAAAGTTAGTGGAGAGAGGGTGGCTGTGGGAGGACTAGCTTGCTGTATCTCCTGGAAAGTTGGTTTTCCTGCTACTGTAATCACTGGCACCACCCTCCGCCCATCTGCCAAAGGCAAAACAACCTAGTAGATTGTGCGCCTCCTTTGTACCCACACCTGTTACGTGTTCCCTGCATGCTGCTCATCTGAATATCTTAGATCACTGCCCTCTTTATCATCACCTCCCTTGTTGTTTTGCACTGTAACCTCCTATCTCTGCTAAATTATAGCAATAGTTCTCTAACAAATCCATCCCCTACTATACTGTAGCAGAAAGAGAGATCTTTTTAAACGACAGTGTGAATCTTGTCACTCAATTCTTAAATTGCTTTAGTTGGTTCTACAACAACTGGAGAATGGAATCCAGACACCTGTAGTGACACACAAAACCTTGGTCACTTTGTTTGTCCACTTTGCTTCACTACAATGGACAACTATATTTTGTTTTATTGTTCCCAACATCATTAATATCTCTCTCTCTCTCTCTCTGTAGTAACAGCCAACCTTCTTCATCACAATCGTATTAAGGTTGTTTTTAATCACATCATTGTGATTCCTCTTATCCAAGCAGTGGGCATCTGACCTTTGAGAGACCCCATCAGACTCTTTCTGAGAATTTAGATTTTGAACAATTAGCATGTCTGTAGACTCATCAAGTCTCCTTGGTTTGAACGTGCTTTTTACTCTTAATGAAATAACCCCCTTTTCTTTTCACTTCAGTTTAACGTCACCCTTTGGTGACTCCACCACTCTGAGCTGGACACTCCATTTTGTACTTTCACTGCACTTACATTACTGTCCACATCCTCTTCTAAAAATGTTAGCTTCTTGAAAGCAGGTAGTAATAGACGTCCAAAAGAAAAGCGGAAAGAACATGAACTCAGTGACAAATTAGAAAACTTAGAAGAACAATCAGTGGGATGAAGAGAAATAGGGTGTGCTGTGATGTAAATAGTAGTAAAATGTAAACGTGCTAGTGATGCAGCAAACTACAGCAACTGTCTTCTGGGACAGAGGCTTCCTTTGGAAGGGACTATCTCGGGTAGCCATTAGTATTGTTCATCACCTATCTCTAAGCTGTTCTTCTCCCAGGAACTGTATTTCTTAGGCAACTGGTGGTTTTGGCCAATGAGTTTTGAACAGAAGTTGCTTATGCCCCTTCAAGACAGAGCATTTAATTGCTGGAGTTGGAGCCTCCACGAGTCTCTCTCAATCTGGAATTGGCAATGATGGAGGTGGAGGCTTCTCAGTCAACCTGAGTAACTGTGATTAGCAGACACACAGTGGATGTGTGCTGTGAAAGATAAAGAAATCATTACTGTTTTAAGGTGATGTTTTGGAGTTGTTCGTTAGCACAGCATAATCTATCCTTCCTGATTTCTCTTGAATGAAGTCAAGTGAATAGAAACAACACAAGATGGCCAAGAAAAAGGGCTAAGTAGAAAAAATAAACTACATTATAGATGTGATTTAATTCAACTTTATTATTAGTGAAAGTTAGTAAATCTGATTTTCGTTGTATCCATCTTTGTTATATTGCAAGCACCCTCAGCTCTTCCTTGCCCCTTTATTGCTATGCAGGCAGCAGACAGATTCCCAGCATTTAGCCTGTCCTACCTGCCGTAAAGAGGAGTCATTTCATACACAGATTGTATATACAAATGACATCAGATGTTATTCAGGGAGGGACAACACCAGAACAATAGAGCAAAGAGCATGAGAGGATGAAGGAAGACAAGGGAGAATGTCTATGATTTCATTTGAATTCCTTCCAGCCACTCCCAGAAATATACCCCCTGAAATGTTAGAGGATCATCCAGCAAATTAATAAATCTACAATGTGGTGTTTCATTCATCAGCAATTATATCACTTATGCAGCTTCATAAAGCTCTCATATGAAGCCTTCATAGCTAAGAAGGATGGCAAAATGCGACTAATTATATGTGTGGTATACAAAGAAATGTAGACATTCAATTAATGTTTGAAGAAATGCAACCCCTGAAAAGTAAATCAATGCCTCAAAGCAGAATTGTCCAGCATTAAGTGGTCCAAACAACAGATAAATGTAGATAAATGCAGCAATTATGGAATGCTCTGATTTTCTCAAATTCTTTGTACTTCCAGATAAGCACAACAAAGCCACCTGATTACAGTGAACAGATTATTGAGAAGTAGAAGACTGTTTCTGCATCTGGGGCTGTAATTAGATCTTCTGGTTTATTTCCAATCAAGTACTTTCATGCTAGTTGTTTGAACAATACAATCGGAAAATTGGAGTAGTTATATTTAAAATTGTATTCAAGTACTACTAAAAGAAAATGAAATATTTTAATACTGATATACATTCATTTTGATCAACATTGTGTTAGGAACATTATACATCATCAGCGTTGCTGATTGATTTATAACCTTTACCACATATTAGTTAGCTGGTAATTTCTACCGCAAGAGGGCAGAGAGAGAGTGCTGATGACTTCTTATGGGTTATCCTGTCTAAGACAATCCTATTTCAGTGGCATTCTCAGAGTAAACCTCAGACTAATATCATTGGAAGGGTTCTCTTAGTACGTATCACAGACTCAATCTCTTCGTTCCTGAACTACAATAGGACCTCTGTAAGTTGGCCACTCAAGAGACTGTAATAAACTGGTCAACATACAGAGTTGGTCAACATAAGGAGCTAGGCCTACTGAAACATACATGCGGTATATGTCTAGTCTATGAAATTTACTTCAATTTAAGGAGGTGGTCAAGTAGGAAGGTTGTCAGCTATGTAACAAGATACTATTAGGATAAAATTATGCATGACATAAAATGCAATTTTTTAAATTCTATCTGAAGGAAGAATAAAAAGAGGAATATTTTTAAATTTTCAATATACCCTACATATTCTACTGAATTTGGAGTATAGATTAATAGGTTTTTAATAAATGTGTTGTTATAACCAGTGAGCATTCCTTTTTCATTTGAAGGAAGACAAAGCTAATTTAACCAAAACTAATATTTCAATCAAGATTCTATTCATTTCTACACATATGTTTGAAGATAGGAAGTAAATTTCAATTTTTTATATGACAAAACAAAACTATGTATATGCATCTTATAAATTAGTTACATCTATAAAAACTCTGTTGGTGACTCTTCCATTTAAAAAAAGGAATTATGCCTCTTTACACTAAAAACTTAAATTAGTTTTTCGAGCTATGTTATTTGTTATTGACCTATGATCATCATATAAAATACTGGCGTAAATTGGATACTTCGTAAATAGTGATTTACGGTTCATTGTGTGCTGGAACCCAAGAACATTTTTCATAAATTAACTTTGTTTTCTGGACAAGAATTGTTCTTGCCAAGCTCCTTTCGTCATTCCTTTGTTTTAAGGAGAGTAGACAATTCTGGCTCGGTGATGGATGCTGAGTGGGCATGATGTCATTGTGTTAACATTCTGCCAGATTTTATTTTACTTTTTTTTTCTCCCAGATTTTAAATCTGACAGTCATTTGGCAGAGTGGATTTGAGATCTGATAAATTTGGCCTGGCCTCAGGGAACAACTGCCATTAATGTTAAAGTTAAATACTAACTAGATGGTGGTGTTAGTCATACTTCCTCACAAACAGAATATTAGAGTACAGTGCTGGAGAATAACCCAGTTTTTCTATAATGCTATTTTATAGAATCACTAGACATCCAGTTCACTATATATCCTGCCAAGTATCCTGTAATTTTTTATGAGAGCTCCTAACTAAATACTATTAGAAACACTAAATCTGCTTTGAAAATAATGAGTAGTTACAGAGAACTGTTAGTTTATTTTTTGTCTGAATACACTGTTTTTATGCTTTTGTATTATAATAAATTTGGGAAATAATGATTATCCTCATAATACAAATAATAAAGTATTTAAAAGTTTATTAAGCATCTACAATTTTGAGAACTATGTTAACCATTTTTGTTATGTTTTATCATTTGTCCAACGTTACTTATGGAGAAATTGAGACTTAGAGAAATCTATTCCCTTTTGCCCCATCTTTTCCTTGGAAGTGTTAAGTACCCATGCCAGTCTCATTTTATCGGATAAAGCAGCTATCATAGCCACGCCTGTTATCACTAGACTAGGATGTCACTCAGGAACCATATCATCAAGAAGATGCAAAAAATGTTTTGATATAAAACCATCTGTGTCCTATGGCAGATGCAATTAGAGATGGTAAGAAAGGACATAGTATACTGTCTGCCCAGGAGGCTGTGAAACTTTCATAAAGAAAGTGATTTTCGGCTCAGCGCCTGTGGTTCAAGTGGCTAAGGCGCCAGCCACATACACCAGAACTGGCAGGTTCAAATCCAGCCCGGGCCCGCCAAACAACAATGACAGCCACAACCAAAAAATAGCCAGGCGGGGCAGCGTCTGTGGCTCAAAGGAGTAGGGCGCCAGCCCCATATGCCAGAGGTGGTGGGTTCAAATCCAGCCCTGGCCAAAAACTGCAAAAAAAAAAAAAAAATAGCCGGGCGTTGTGGCGGGCGCATGTGGTCCCAGCTCTTTGGGAGTCAGAGGCAGGAGAATCACTCAAGCCCAGGAGTTGGAGGTTGCTGTGAGCTGTGATGCCATAGCACTTTACCTAGGGTGACAGCTTGAGGTTCTGCCTCAAAAAAAAAAAAAAAAGTGATGTTCATTAAGATAAAAGGACCTTCCAGGAAATGGGAACAACAGGAAAAGCCACAATGACATGAAGATATCCAGTGTGTTTGAGGAAGAGTGAGCAGATTGGCTTGATTGGAGCATATACTTGTCTCTGAGGCAGTGATGGGAAATGTGGCTGAAAGTACTTTTTCTGCTACATAAAAAACTTTTTACTCTGTCTTTTAGACTGTATGTGTGTGTGTATGTCTGTGTGTGTGTATCAGCAGTGGAGCTAAAGGAATCAGAAGTTTTAAAGAACCACCGAATGAGAAGGTTTGAACTAGGGTTAGAAAGATTATTTGGCAGCACTGGATGGGAGTGAGGATGGAAAATGAAGGAATAGGCAAATACCAAAGGCAATGAGACCTCTTTGGTGCTCAGTAGTCTTAGCAATGGTTGATGCAAACCTAAAATAAAACACAGGCCCGAGGGTGGAGAGGTGAAGACTATGCAAAGAAGTATTAGGATCAAATATGAAAATATTGATAGAGCAATTTTTCTTTTAAATAGGAATACTCTAAATACAAATTGAAATTTTTTGCAAAGCAAAATTAAGATGTTTTTTAAACAATTTGCTCGTTGAAAGTCCAAACATTGGCATGGTACTAACAGAATGTTCGCATTTTTCTTCTGACATGCATTACAAAAGGGATTTACACAGGTCGATTTTATGGGCAAAAACTGGACAATGAAGTATTAACTTCCTTATATAAGTAGTTTGAACTGAACTTAACCTTATTATGAGAAGAACAGGGGAAAATTACAGGTGATTATAATTTTTGTAAGTAGTTAAAATGAAAGCTCTTTGAAGGCTTTTTGTTTGACTAAGGAGATTGTACAAGACAAAACAAACAGAAACAAAATTTCATTTCCTCGGGAATACACTAATTATTTATATTATGCCATATCTAAAAGAAAATATGCAAGCTTTGATGCTTCTCTCTCAAGGTTGTTTTGTTTGTGGATAACATTTTTCTTTTTATATGAAAATCTGAAAACCCAAGTTATTTGTACCACCCACATATCAAAATACTTCCAGTGCAATCTTCAAGAAGTAAATGTGTTTTACCCCTTTTCCTTCTGCTTCCATAATATTTTTCCAATGTTCTTTTATTTTTAAGAAATATTGGGAGTTTTCTTCTGGTGCTTGATTGTCTGAGAACTTGCATGGAGTATTATAATCTATTCAAGCATGTTTATCTATCCAGTATGCAAAATGTAATTGGAATAACCCAGTAGTCATGTATATACATGTACGTGATTGTAAGTCCCAATTTTGCTCTTTTAAAATTCTCGGAAGAGTTATTTTGTATGATTCAAAATAAATTATTTAAGTGCTCCTTTTAGAATCTCAGAATGGTTCAATTGCTCAGATTTTCTATCCTGTACGTTTGTATTTGAAGCTAAATTTTTCCATGTAAGATCTCATGCTGTTTCCAGATCAATTCAAGTTTCTGGCAAAATCTACCCTGTGCCATCAAAATAAAGAATATATGTATTGGCCTTCTTTGTAAAATTTGCTGTAATACCAATGGCATCAGTTGTAAAAATAACTTTTATTGGATAAAAGTGGTTATTGAATTTAAAATGCTTAAGTGTGTAAAAATTGAGAGTTTGAAAGATTTTTTAAAGAGCAAAAATTTTGAATCAACAGTACATTTAATAAAGTTCAAAACTGCTTGTACAGTATCCATATTATATATATTATTTATTATAATAATAGAATGGTTTATTTTTTTCCTAGAGTTTAACCTCAGTGTTAAATGTGCCCATGGTTATAATAGAAGGCGTGAGATTGGGAAGGTGTGTGATGGACAGTGAGATCACTGTGCACTCCCTGCAGCCTGAGATCTGCAGGAACTAGCAAGGCATGTAAGCTTATTGTGCAATACACTCAACAGCCTGGTAAAGTCTCATTATCAATCTCATTTTAATGATGAGTAAATTAAAATTCTGAAGAAGTCACACATATTTCTGAGTTCACTAGTAAATGACTGAACGGGGAATCAAACCCAGGTATTACCCTTTTTGATACCTCGTGAAAGAAATACCTGTTGTGTTAATGAGTGGCAGGAAGCGTTGGTGTGTTGGGCTGAGATACTCCAGAATAACCACGGAAAGCTGCAGTTTTTATCAGAGAAGTTGCCCAGTACTCTACTCCTGGTGGACACTATTGAAGAGTCGTGGAGCCGGATACTGAGAAAGAGGCCACAGCTGTAGAGGACGCCAAGAGCCAGATGACCTCTGAGCAGGATGATTTGCAGCTGGATGGCGGACTCGCTCAGGCAATTCGTCCGCAGGTGCTCCTTGCGGAGAAAGAGCCAGAGCCCATGGCGATCCTTAGGCACGTAGTCATTGTCTAACACTCCTCACCTGTCTTGTACTGTCTCAATAAAAGGCTACTGTGGAGGCTGCTCGGGGTTACCCTACAATCAAGTTAGCTCGCCTTCTGCAAGCTTGTACTTCTAATCCGGGTCACGCCTGGTTCCTTCCTGCAGAGATGGAGACCAGGGCCATAGGGGCTGCGACACACAGCAAAGGGGAAATCTCTGAAAAAATTCTTCTTGATCATGCCTATGACCCCTCTGATAAGAACTACTAGGTCAGATCAAAAAGTAAACTGCAGACAGGGTGCAGTGGCTCACATCTGTAATCCTAGAGCTCTAGGAAGATGAGGCATTAAAATGACCTCAGGAGTTCAAGACCAGCTTTGATCAAGAGCAAGACCCATCTCTACTAAAAATAGAAAAAACCCAAAAACCAAAAAACTAGCAGGGCACTATGGAAGGTGCCTATAGTCCTAGCTATTCAGGAGGCTGTGGCAAGAGGATTGCTCAAGCCTAAAAGTTCAAAGTTGCTGTGAGATATGACACCACTACACTCAGGGTGACAGAATGAGACTGTCTTAAAAAAAAAAATAAAACAGCAGGGGTTCTCTTACAAATATTTGAGCATAACTAGAGAAGTTACCCACACATAATGGGGAATGACAGAATTAACCATTCAAAAATGAGAAGTAAGCTTCAGACTCTGGTTGTACTATAAATTAGGTGTTTTGTTAAAAAGGCCTTATGATAGTGAACCAGGAATGCCTGATTTCACCTTGTTTTGTACGTAACACCTAATTGAACCACTTATTACAGAACCATTTGCTTTATTTTTTAAGTTAATGCTTGTAAAAATTAATCAAAATTTAATGAGATATTTTTGGGTATGAGTTTTTTTAAATAAAGACATTTAGATAAGAATATAAAATAATCAAATTTTATTATTCAAGCATAGCTAGAAAAAAATTAAAAAGAAAAACTAATGAAGATGGAAATATTAATGCTAGATATCTAAATGTATTATAAAGCTCCAGAAAATTTCCCACCTAAGTAAAAATTAAAGGATTAATAGCTTTATTTCAAAATGAGGTCTTGCCCTATATAGTCAAAGAGATGAATAGAAGTATCTATGAACATAATAATGTGTTAAAAATTTACAAATAGTTAGAAAAATACCTTTAAAACAACAAATGAGATGCATTTTTTTCTGTTAGTCATAAGAATGAAAACAAATTAAAAACAGACGTATGCAGAATTAAAAAATCTGGGAAGTGGGTTAATCACATACACTATTGGAACTTGGTAGCACTTTGTGAAGGGCAAAACTACTAAAAGCTACATGTTGTTTAACCTAGCAGTTCTACTTATGCGAAACTCCTCTAGGAACACTATTATAATAGTAGAGTCCTAGTGTAGTAGACTGAGAACCCTGCTTACAGGAATGGTCACCAGTTCCTGAGGGAGGCAGGGGAAACCGGGCAACCTCCTGCTGGCATGGAGAAGTTTTGCAACCTGGAGACAAGCCCTCAAGCAATGAAGTACTTTAATGAGATAAGATTGAGGTAAAATCAGTTGCTCATTAGTAAGCAGGTGCTGGACCTTGAGCATTTGTGACGCAACAGGGTGGGAGTGGAGCCCGTGGGGCAACAGCACATAGCCATCATTAAGCCCCGCAGTCCTTTTACGCAGGGCCCATTGTTTCAGTAAATGGCCACGGAAGTTACTCAGGGGTCTCCTGCACCTGTGGTGCGCCCAACCTTGCAAGCTTGCACTTTCAATCCATGTACCGGCTGTTTTGTGCATGCGCTGAGGAGTGCCATGGCGGCGCCAACATGCTAGGATACTATTTACGTAGTGTTAGTTTACAAATGAAAACACTGCAATATGTTTTCTAGTAGAAAGAAGAAAGATTAAAGTTAATTTACACAATCAAGAATAGGGGAAAGTTTGGATAAAGTTTGGTCCGTCCATACTGTTTAAAATTGAATTCAGCTAGGGCAGCACCTGTGGCTCAAAGGGGTAGGGCGCTGGCCCCATATGCCGGAGGTGGAGGTTTCAAACCCAGCCCTGGCCAAAACCTGCAAAAAAAAAAAATAAATTGAATTCAGCTATAAGTAATAGGGAACACGTCTGTACAGAGACAAGCACTGGATGGTTATTTCTCTCTTCTGTGAAGGTCAGGGTTGCTTTCCTTCTCTTATTCATGTAGCCCTCAGGGATCCAGATTTCATCGGTTTCATTGCCCCACCTTTTAGGTGGCTTGGCTCCTCACTTCCATGGTCCAGCTAGGAAGTAACCACATGCAAAGGAAAATATCAACAGACACTAGAACTTGTCATGTATTAGTTGTAGCTTTTGAACTGTCTTGTCTTTGAATTACAAGTTATAGGCATTTTGGATGAGCAGAATAAGTGCTGATTGGAGACCAGCAGAGGGGCTGATAAATTTTACCTCTAACTAACTGGAATATTTGAGGGCAAGTCATGTGATTTCCTTAAGTAGTATATTTTTCCTATGACAAAAGGTAATACCGAAGATAGTTTAGTGTTAGAGTCTTGCTCAAATTCCAGTTCTTCCGCTTAATAGGTCCCAGAAACACGTGAACCTCAGTTTCCTCATCTGTAAAGTGGGAATTACTATAGGCCAAGTGTCTAATGCCTGTCTGAACTAGATAATTAATGATAGTTTCTCTTTTGTCTCTTTGATTCTCAATGTAGGTAAAATTAGAACTACAAAACAGGCACCTTACTCTAAATGATAAGTTAGGTTTCATACAGGCTGAATATCCTTGATTTTAAAAATAAAACACAATTTAGTAAATATACTATTGATCAAGAGGTGGGAGAATAAAATCCAAGAGAGAGTTCAATTAGATAGGTATGTAAGTCTATTGCATTCTGACTACCTGTATTATTAACAGCTTGCTGTAAAGGAAGAGGTATCTTCAACATCAGGAAAATTCAGTGCTTTTTTTAAATCCCTTAGTGGACATTCACAGATTTTCTCTCTCTCTCTCTCTTCCTTAAATATAGCTTTGGATTCTGCTTTTGATATAATGGCTCTGGGCAAGAAAAATGCATCTCTGATCCTGGGGACACCTGGTGCACCTCTCTGCCCCTAGAGGGGGAGGGATCAGAGCTCAGCATGACTCACAAAGGGAACAAGTGAATGAGGGAGTCCAGACTGCCTTTGTAAAGCACTGGATCAAGAGGGGAGGAGAACCTGGAGTTGTTGAGGAAGCAGTGAGGCTACATCTGACTCACTGGTGGGCAAAACTGTGGGAAGTAATTGGCCGCTCTTGGAAAGGTCTAGGAAAATATATTCAGCCGTAGTAGGAAGGGGAGCAGAACAAGGTAGACAGGTAGAAGGACAGACAATTTGAGGGTCTTTTGCGTACGGAAGTGATAGTTTATTAAGCTTTGCAGGAGTTAATAAATTCCAGGGTCATAAGAGCTACTCTTTATCGGAAGATTGAATTCTGAAAATTTAAAGGGAAATTTGACAGAACTTCATAGAGTTAGGGGCAAACCATCATTATTGCCTATATTGAGCAACTGAGCTGGATGGGGACCAGAAACTGCTGGACGGTCTGAGTCTCATTTGTCATCACACACACATACACGCTCACAACCTGTGAGGAAGTGCTATTATCCCCTTTGTAAAGTTGAGGACATTGAGTCTCGCAGAGATTATTTGCCTACGATTATTCAGAAAATAAGTAGAAATCAGCCTTCATGTTCAAATTGTCTGGCCCTGGGTTTCCCAAACCAACCATTCCTGTTCCCCTAAGATTGTCAGCCTGACAATCATTCCTGTTCCCCTAAGATAATCACTAACTTAATACTCAGAAAATTTGCCATTTAAAATGCAACATGTTAGGTATTTTCCAAAGACCAAGGACGAGTCTATGATATAAAAATTTAATCTTGAAAAATCTTGATAAAAAATAAACTTGTAAATATGATCATCAACTTCTAAATTTAAATTTATCTTACTCAAATTTCTCATTAGAATGATTTTTACTGACTTGATGTATATGATTTTTATTCACTTGTATATAAATAATTTTAGAATTTCTGAATTTCCTATCTTATCCTTTCCTGAAAACTGCTGACATCAAAGACGTTTTAAGCACCTTTCTTATCACTGATTTATTTACACAGGAGAGTTTCATTGACAATTTGAAGAAAACTTAAAATATTTAGAAAAGTATGATGATAAATGTATTAAATGAAGAAAACTGAAGAATATAGAATATTCCAAATAATGATGAGTTTTGGTTGTATTTTTAATAAATGCTTCATTTTCAAATTAGTAAAAATAAATTAAAATAATAATTGCTATGAAGGTTTTTTTTTTAAAGCCTATTTAAACTGCATCACCCATTGGTCCAAAAATAGCATAACATCACTTAATCATTCAGTAATTGATGTTTTAATTTCTTTACACGAATAAGAATTTGCCTTTTTCCCTCTGTTATCTTTTTTTCTGTGGCATTTTTTAGTGGAGTTTTATTGGAGAATGAATGACATGGGTGTTTATTTTAAAGTGTTTCCAGTTTCAGGATGCTCTAAGAAAAGCCCACTATTATTGCAGAAAAGTGCACTTCAACAATTAACCATTCAGTGCTGGTACAGATTAAGGTTCTGTACTGGTTGATAAATGAATCTGTCACACGTATAGTTGTCAGGCAAAGTGGTTACACTTTTAGCCATTTTCATTGGTTTCTTAATGCAGCTTTTCTTTCTAAAATGATAAATCATCATTTGTTAAGAACAGATATAGCTAGGGAATATATTCTTTGTTGTAAATATGGACTGTCTGGGGGTCTTAAAGAGAGAAAATGAGTGCAGGAATTCTTAATGTTGTGACAATGTCTTTTTTTCCTCATATGATGCAGACTTCCAATGGATGATTTATACATTCTCATGACCAGAATAGTTTTATGGGAAGGAATTTGCATGCTCCTGATGACACAGAGTCACAGCTGAATACTATAACCCTAGAAAAAGTAACTCCTGAGGTGACAGAAGTTGAAATTCATATTAAATGTGCAAAGAAAGTGTTTTAAGAACAGGTCACGTCTAAATTGCTACCTGCTGCTTTTACACTGTGCCTATAGAGACCCTCTGATTTTAATGTTTGAATGAAAGGCACTTCTTCCTTCCTTCCTTTCCTTTTTCTTCTTCTTTTTTTTTTTTTCCTGGTCTGGCAATATGACAGTGGCACAAATGTTTTCATGGACAAAGGAATATAGTCGTTGGACAAACCCATGATATCCCCTGAAAACAAGTGATTTAGCATTATACCTTTCAATTTGCTGTAATTAATTAAAGAGCTTGAGGCTAGGTAAGCTTTGGTACTTAAATATCAGCCCTTGGTTCAGGAGTTCTATTTACATAATCTGTTTACTAATTGCTGACTCAGTGCATTTGTACGATTATGGAGCCTTGAATAATCTGATTTTTAAGTCAGCTTTCCTTCTAGTTTGTCAGCCTAAAGGAAGAAAAGCAGTCACCAGTTAATGAGACAAAATTGAGGCTCATTGAATTGGTTATGAGTGACAGTAGCTATCTTGAAGCTATCAGTGTCCTCACAAAATACCATCTCCAGCATTTCCTGAATTTCCAGCAAAGTTTGGATGTGTATTAAGCTCCCATGAATCACTCTTATCACACATTATCTGTAAATTTTATAGCAGTGGTTTGTACTTTTTCATGTTATTCAATTTATAAATTTTCATTATAAGCAAAGGTTTCAATTGGAAACATTAGTTTACAGTAGTCCAGTTCAGAAAGGGCAATTCTCAGAAAGTTCAGCAGTGCCTGTAACTAAAGAATTATTCAGAGAAATGAAGTATAAAATTTCCAAAATGCGTCACAGTGAGCCATATATACTAGATCTGACAATGAAGTTCACAAACTCACCCTTGAAAAACTGCTACATACCTCATTGGTGACTATAACCATGGTTACCTTTGAAGTACTCCCCTTACAAAGAAGCTATATACTAATGCCAGCATCTAATCCACCCTTCAAAGCACTTTTTCTATGATGAGTTTGTAGAGTTAACTGTTAGACTTTCTAATTTCAAAATGTTTGTGAAGTGTACTTCAGGAAAAGAGCTCATTATAGTAAAGAAGTACTTGACCCCTTGGTAAGATAGTCAGAACATTACACAGGTAACAAGGATGATGGAAAACATAAAAATATGTATGTTTTATATATAAAACAAATAAATGTGTTTGTAGAGGGGAGTTTTTCTTTCTGATATGATGATGATAATGTTACGCTATCTAAGACCATAATGAGTGACCCCTGATTTACCTCAATTAGATACACATCTTTCTGGATAATTTCAAAGGCTTACAATGCTGGAGGAAAAGCTCCAGCAGGAGATCAGCGCAGAGGCTGTAAGTAAGAGGAAGAAGGGGGGAGATGTTCAAATGTGGTTATTAGCATTGCAAGCATTACAGATGCAAGCGAACTCTATACGGGTTATAACACTCACAAGGAGGTTAGATCCAGAAGTGAAGACATTTGAAAATAAAGCCATAAAATATTCTATACAAGTGCTAACTTAACCATAGGATATGTATAGAATAACTGTAAGAGTCTGGCAAAACACCTGTGTTTTGCATTGTCACTCATATTTAATGTCCTTCTCCAAAATATCCTTTTAATTTTTTATCTATACTCCTCTACTGTTTCAATTATCTAGCTCAAAAATTCATTTTTGCATATTTAAATTTCTATTAGGAAAATAATTTTTCATTTCCGGCGATGTTTCTACAGCTGGTTTTGCCTGTATTAACTGGTCTAGCTAAGAAAACTGGGCTTAACAAGTACCACACAGTCCAAAGAATGAAGGAAAGAAGGAATTGGTGACTTTCTTCATCATCTGCATTAAAATGAAATGAAATCATCAGTTCAGTTCAGCAACCATTATGATATGGAACGTAAATGACTCTAAAATACAGGATGAGCTGCCTGGTTAAACTGTGATGGGAGGAATTCTCTGCTCCAGGAACTTTCCCTTGACAAGTGCCATTATGCCTCAGTCACATTCTTGTTTTCAATAGGCCACGAAGCTTTCGTTCTTCTGTAAGCATATCACATAGTCTACCTACCCAATTTTCCCTTCCTATTCAAACCTCTTCCACCTATATACACCACCCAAAGACACACACAAACACGCAAACATTCATGCATACACTGTGATTTGGCCACATTTGAAGTTACATTCGATGTAAATGCCAGTTTAAAGTGGAAAAATCCCCTTTTTAGGAACGCATCAATAGTCATCTTTATTTTATTATGCAGCCTATTCAAAATTCTGGACTGTATGAATATTCAGTGTATGTAATCTCTCTCTGATTACTACTGGCTCCAATAACTAATTGTTTCAAATAGGTTTCTACAAAGTAATTTAATTAAAATTTGAATGAATGCTTATTTGAAGCCAGCATTCAGGCTTTATATCTGAAAATAGTGCCTTCATCCTTAATGATGAAGCAAAATACATAATAAATGAGCATTGTAATGATTTTAAATGAATTTGATATCTTAAGACCTTCAGGGGTAGGGAGTGTTTAGAGATGAAAGGAGAGAGGAGGAAAGATTGCTGACATTTGTAGCAATGCGATGTTAGCCAATGTTTCAAGATGCACATAGGGAGCTCAACGTGTTACCTTACCCTCATTTATTGGAAAACACTTTTCTTCATAACCAAGGCTCACAGGAACATGTAGCAGAAAAATTTAATCCTTCCTTGGTGACATTCTGCACTGTGACTCAAAAGGGCGTCTTTAAATGCCCATGTGTCTTCCTTACAACTGTTTCCTGGTGCAAACGCCCTGAGTGGAACTCAGGTGACTTCCTTAGGAGATGATTTCCTGATCTTCATTCACAGGTTTATTTCTAGCCTTAGTTTCAGGTGAGACTCTCATTTTGCAATTTACTTTTATCTCTTCCCTTAAAAACAGATCATATGATAGGATTTTTTTTCGTAGTCTTTTTCTATCACTGATAAATGGAAGAACTCTAATGCTATTTAGAGTTTAATTACTCTTTAGAATATGTAAAGAAAACATTGGTTTTCGCAAAGCTAAATCACCACTGTTTCAGTTTTAATTTTTGTTTTATTATTAAAAGGTGCCTGTTGGGGGCTGCATCCCTGGCTCAACGGAGTAGGGTGCGGGCCCCATATGCCAGAGGTGGCAGGTTCAAACCCAACCCCTGCCAAAAACTGCAAAAAAAGAAAAAAAAAAATGCCTGTTGATGTCTGGCATTCTGTCTTTAGGTATGTATGCATTGCAGCTGGTTTTTTTCTTTATCTCTAAAACCTCTGAATAACAAGGATAGTGATTCTCAGTCCCTTCAGACTTTTGAGTTGAAGATGATAAAGTCAGTAAAATGTGGCTTTGCCAAAAATGGACATGGTTTGGTTTCCAATTATATATAAAAGAACTTTTAATCGGGCGGTGCCTGTGGCTCAGTCAGTAGGGCGCCGGCCCCATATACTGAGGGTGGCAGGTTCATACCCGGCCCCGGCCAAACTGCAACCAAAAAATAGCCGGGCGTTGTGGCGGGCACCTGTAGTCCCAGCTACTTGGGAGGCTGAGGCAAGAGAATCGCTTAAGCCCAGGAGTTGGAGGTTGCTGTGAGCCGTGTGAGGCCATGGCACTCTACCGAGGGCCATAAAGTGAGACTCTGTCTCTACAAAAAAAAAAAAAGAACTTTTAATCACAACATTTTTCTTACTTGATTGAGATTGTGACACAGTTTTTAACAAAGACAAGAAAATCAGTACTTTCACAGAAATAATTTCTGTCGAGACTTCTTGACATGATTATGACATGAAAAATGATGGGTGCCTGTTCTGAAATGTTTCACTGACCAGGGATTTTATTTTCAATTAGATACTGTAATTTTTTGTTCGTTTGTTTGTTTTTGATAAACCAAAGCCTGAACTGGAAGTCAAGACTCCTGGGATTTGTTCCTGGACTCACTGCAATTTTATGCATTTTGGCATTTTATCATGTAGAACGTACTACTTTGTGGTACCTTTTATTATTTTTATCTCAAATTAACCAGGAATTTTATCTTCCCAACACTGTTGAAAGCTCACTGAAGATATAATTGATCAGGTCTTACAATGCATTTAAACTTCAGAAAGGATTTCCACAAATCTGAGTACAGAGAAAATAGATACTTATTAAAGATTATTTTAATGAATAAATAAATCAGAGGAAAATGAATGAGAAAATAATAACAAATGAACTACTTTATTAAATTGATGTATTTCTATAAAAATATTTACCATACGTAATCTCATACAGTGATAACTGCAGATAAGGTGACTACTAATTCTTTGCTGCTTCTTTCCCTTTGAAACTTTGTAACCTTAGTGATTTATTGGACTAAGACATGCTGCCATGATGTTCTGGGACTCCTCAAGGTAGGTCATAAAGCTTGCAAATTTTACCGGGCTCTCTTGGAACACTTTCTCTTGGAACCCAGCCACTGTGCCATGAGAAGCCCACACCACATAGATAGATCATGTACTAGCTCTCTTTTTGGCCCCAGATAAGCCCCCAAATGAAAACCAGCATTAATTTCCATACATGGGTGTTAGGATTAGTTCCTTCAGGAGAGAGAATCCATATAACAGAAAAAGTTTAACATTAAAAAAATTCTTAAGTGTTACAGAGGATTGAAGTAATGAAGGATTGCAGGTAGTACGACATACAGCGATCGTTGCTGCTGGTGTTGAGATAGAATGCCAAAAGTGGAGTTGGCTCTTTGCTTCCTGCCCCCTGGTTCAGGCCTGGGCTGAGAGCCAGACATTGCTGGAAAAAATATAGCTACTGAATGATAGAAATTTTCTGTAAATTGCCAGAAATGTGACCTCTAGGGAGTCAGAGAAAGCTATTCACAGGGAGATGTCTCTCCTGAGGCACTCTCCTACAAAGCCACCCAACAGGTGTGCTGGGCAGAGCTACGGCTGCTGGGCACTGCTGGTCAGCTCACTGCAGGAGCCAGGTGCTGGGAAGCTGTGCCCACTGCAGAAGCCCATGGAGGTAGCAGACTGGATGGAACCAGAAAGCACAACCTTTTTCTCCTGTAATCTCTCTCCAGTGACTTGTATTGACAAAATTTCAATGCCATTTGGCAAACAAAAAATACTTTAAAAACCTAAAAGCAAATTTTACAAAGCAGGTAGAAAGAGAAAATTTGGAGCTGAGTCCATAAACTGAGAACTGGTTCAGTACACGAACATGCCATCCTGGACATTCTGCCCAGATGAGTTTTCAGTGAGGTCCAGACCTGGCTGCTTTCTGACAGCGACTGCATCAGAAACCAAAAGTGAGAACCACCTGAGTCAACTCCCAGAACAATGAGAGATGACAGTACCTGATTACTTTAACCCATTCTGTCTGGGGTAGTTTTGTTACATAGCAATGGATAACTGGAACATATGTTTTCAAGGTGCCCTAACTTCTTACATCTTACTTTTCCTTTCTACCCTAAGGCAATTGATAAGATTTCTGGCAAGTTCTCCAGTTGTGTTTTAGAAATTTACTTTTCATAAATGGAAATAACAGCCTGAAAAAAGCCAGTGCTTTTTGTACTGTAAAACTGTGTCATACATTCAACACTGTAATTTGGAGATCTTTTGGATGATATGCTGAGCAAGGAGGGAAAGCTTTTTGGACAGAATCCCCCATACAGTGACCCAAGATCATAACTCATAAATCACATTTATTATTTATAATGGATTGAAAGAGGCATTACACAGGTTACTGTATCACTTCATATCAGAAAATTTATAGTGGCAGCTATTAATAAAATATTATTCCTTTGACATATGCAGGGAATTCTTGCCAATAGGGTAAGACAAATATGTAACAGATACAGTCTGTCCTGTCTATACCTCAGTAGAAACATACTAACAAAACCTCAAATGGGCTTACATATATGCTTTGACTATAGATTCAATGACGTCGGACCCCCCTCATATGGCAGTCTGAAGTTCTGTCCCATGCAGAGTACAGAGAGCTTAGTCTTTTGCTGAGAGATCTGAGCATAGGGTAGACCACCGACCATCAGGACAGAATCCATAACTAGTTGGGTAGAAAGTGGGTGTGCAAAGAAAGGGATACTTGTCAGGAGGAGGAGCAGTCCCCTTGTTATGACTTTTCCCAGACAGTGGTGGTATTGACCCTTGGTTTGGGCTGTGTCTGGCAGGAGTGGGTACAGAACCTGACTTTGACAGCAGCCACAGTGGGAGAGTGGTTTGCTGGTATGGACTGAGTTCAGTGGGCAAGACTGATCCCAGACCCAGCTGGGCCTGTGAGTAGAGGCTTGCCAGGTGTGGACCAAGACCTGAAGGCAAGGGTATGGTCCCCTGATTCCAAAAGAGCCGGCAAGCTTCTGGGAGTGGACTGAGACCTGTGGGAAGAGGTGTGGTCCCCTGACTCCAACAGAGCCAGCAAACAGAGGCTTGCTGGGTATGGACTGAGACCAGCAGGCAGGGGAGTGGTTCCTGGCTCCAACTGGGCCTGTAAGCAGAGAGGTGGAAAATAGTGTGGACTGAGTCTGGTGGATGGGGGTGTGGATTCTTGGCTCCATTTCTGCTGTCAGAGTCGCTTGAATCCCTTTCTGTTGAGCAGGGTTTTCATGGCCTGAGACAATTTAATTGGAACTAGTGTCTGCTGCTGTCCACCCAGGGACACTCTGAGGTTGATCTTTAAAGTTTTGTAGCAGAAAAGAACTGAAGGGTGAGGGCTGGGCAATGTCGCTGTCTATATCTCTTTACTGAGAAGAGAAGGTAAGCCTAATACTGTGGCTTCTTAGGATAGGGTAGAGGTTGGATGATAGCAAAACAGAGCTAGCTTGTGCTATGACACCAAGTAGGTCCTCAGAATCTCCAGCCAAAAGTCTGAAAGGGGCCTTTGTATGGTTCTAGGAGATAAGCCACAATTACACCAAGCCTAGAGCTGGGGTAAGGGGCTGATTATCTCTACTACCTGCGAACTCCAATTCAGTCTCACCCTACCAATTCTAATATCTGAATAGTTGAATAAACATGATGCAGAACCAGTGGAAGTACTCTGGCAATATGAATGACCAGAGTAGATCAACCTCCCCAAGTAATGACAAGGAAGATACAACTGAAGATATCATGCATAAAAACATGGCTGAAATATCAGAAATCAAATCCAGAATATGGATGGCAAAGAAAATGAATAGAATTGAAGAAAAGTTAGAAATTTAAATCTGAAGAATAATTCTAAAGTTGTCTCAAGAAATTAATGAATTAAATACAAAGTCACCGAAGATATTGACATAATGAGATAGATAGCAGAGCTCAAGGAAATGAAAAGGTTAGTCGAGGAGCTCAGAAACACTGTAGAACCCCTCAGTAATAGAGCTGACCAGGCAGAAGAAGGGATCTCTGAAACTGATGACAAAGCTTTTGAACGTTCCCAAATGCTCAAAGAGGCAGAGAAATGGAAAGCAAAAACTGATCATTCCCCGAGAAAGTTGTGGGATCAATCTAAAAGATCAAACATTCATCTTATAGGAATTCCTGAAGAAGAGGATGGTTCTAAAGGTACAGAGGCTCTACTCCAAGAGATTACAGAGGAGAACTTCCCAAGAGTTGTAAGAGATAGAAATGCAGATAGTAGACAGTTTCAGAACCCCAGCAAGACTCAATCCAAATAAAGCATCTCCTAGATACATTGTGGTTAACTTTGCCAATGTTAAGATGAAGGAGAAAATTCTGCAAGTAGCCAGACATAAGAAAAGCATCACCTACAGAGGGAGAAATATCAGAATGACTGCAGATCTCTCAGCTGAAATGTTTCAAGCCAGAAAAGGATGGTCACTGACTTTCAATCTCCTAAAATAAAAAAACTTCCAGCCCAGTATCCTGTTTATCCAGCTAAACCGAGTTTCATTTATGATGGAGAAATCAAATACTTTAATGACATACAAATGTTGAAGAAATTTGCCATAACTAAACCAGCTCTACAGGATATTCTCAGACCCATCTTCCACAATGACCACCACAATGCTCTACCACCAAAGTAAACTCACTCAGAAATTTTTGAACAAAACCCAAATTCCACAATGGTGAAGGGATTAAAAATGTCCACTGGACATCCAAAAATCATGACACCCAAAACACAACCAGGCTTACGAATTCTCTCAATTAATGTGAATGATTTAAATTGTCCTCCAAAGAAGCACAGGGTGGCTGACTGGATACATAAACTCAGACCAGATATCAGCTCGTGCAAAAATCTCATCTTACCTTAAAGGATAAAAATAGACTCAGGGTGAAGGGATGGACATCTATAATACAGGTGAATGGAAACCAGAAAAAAGCAGAGGTTGCAATTTTAGTTGCAGGTACAATTGGCTTTAAACCAACAAAGATAAAGATAAGGATGGTCACTACATATTTGTCAAGGGAAACGCCCAACATGAAGAGATTTCGATAATTAATATATATGCACTCTACCAGAATGCTCCTCAATTTATAAAGCAAACCTTATTTGATGTGAACAACTTGCCATGTTCCTGCACTATAGTAGTTGGAGATTTTAACACTTGACAGTTTTGGATAGATCCTCCAAGAAGAAACTAAACAAAGAAATATTAGACTTAAACCTGACCCTAGAACAAATGGACTTAGACCTCTACAGAACATTTCATCCTAATAAAACAATCTTCCATCAGCTCATGGATCATCCTCCAAAATTGATCATATCCTAGGACATGAGTATAACCTCAGCAAATTTAAAAGAATAGAAATCATTCCTTATATCTTTTCAGACCACCATGGAATAAAAGTTTAACTCAAGAACAACAGGAATCGTTGTACTCAAACAAAGTCATGGAAACTAAATAATCATAGGCTGAATGATAGCTCAGTCAAAGATGAGATTAAGAAGAAAATCACCAAATTTTGGAACCAAATCATAATGAAGACACACAAATTATCGAAACCTGTGGGATACTGAAAATGCAGTCCTATGAGGGAAATTTTTAGCATCGGAAGCCTTCATCAAGAAAAGAGAAAGATAGGAAGCCAAAAACTTAATGGATCATCTCAAAGTAACTGGAAAAGGAAGAACATTCCAACCCCAAACCCAGCAGCAGAAAAAACATAACCAAAATTAGTGCAGAATTAAATGAAATTGAAAATAAAAGAATCATTCAGAAGATCAATGCAACAAAAAGTTGGTTTTTTGATAAGATTAATAAAATTGATAAACCTTTGGCCAACCTAACCAGAAACAGAAAAGTAAAATCTTTAATATTGTCTATCAGAAACCATATAGGAGAAATAACAAGAGACACCTCAGAAATTAAAAAAAAAAAAGAAAATCCTCAATGATTCCTATAAAAACTCTATTCCCATAAATATGAAAAACTGAAGGAAATGGACCAATCCCTGGAAGCATGCCACCTTCCTAGACTCAACCAGAAAGAATTAGAAATCTTGAATAGACCTATATCAATCACTCAAATAGCATCAACAATACAAAGTCTCCCCAAATCGAAAAGTCCGGGACCAGATGGCTTCACATCCAAATTCTATCAAACCTTTCAAGAGGAACTAGTACCTATATTATACAATCTTTCCCAAAGCATAGAAAATAGAAGGAATACTTCCCAACACATTATATGAAACAAATATCACCTGGATCCCCTAACCAGGAAAGGATCCAACAAAGAAAGAAAATTACAGAGCCATATCATTAATGAATATCAATGCAAAAATATTCAATAAGATCTTGGTAAACAATTCAACAACACATCAAAAAAATTATACACCATGATCAAGTTGGTTTTATTCCATGGTTACAGGGTTTGTTCAACATACACAAATCTATAAATATAATACATCATCACATCAATAAAATAAAAAGCAAAGACCATATGATTCTCTCAATTGATGAAGAAGCTTTTGATAATATCCAACATCCTTTTATGATCAGAACTCTTAAGAAAATAGGCATAAAAGGGACATTTCTTAAACTGATAGAGGCCATCTACAGCAAACCCACAGCCAATATCACATTGAATGGTGTAAAATGGAAAACATTTCTACTCAGATAAGGAATTAGGCAAGGATACCCACCATCTCCACTGCTATTCAACATACTAATGGAAGTCTTAGCCATAGCAATTAGGCAAGAGAAGGCAATCAAGGGTATCCAAATTGGGTCAGAGGAGATCAAACTCTCTCTTCACCGATGATATGATCCTATACCTGGAAAAATCACAGGGACTCAACAACAAAACTCTTAGAATTTATCCAGGAATACAGCAGCATCTCAGGTTATAAAATCAATACTTATAAATCAGTAGCTTTTATATATGTCAATGATAGTCAAGCTGAAAATATAGTCAGTACTCTATTCCTTTTACACTAGTGCCAAAGAAGATGAAATATCTGGGAATTTACCTAACGAGGACATGAAAGCTCTCCATAAAGAGAACTATGAAACTCTGAGAAAAGAAATAGCTGAAAATGTTAAAAAATGGAAAAACACACCATGGTCATGGCTGGGAAGAATCAATATTGTTAAAATGTCCATACTACCCAAAGGAATTTACAGATTTAATGCAATCCCTATTAAAGCACCATTGTCATACTTTAATAAAGAGTTTGAAAAAATCGTGCTTGGTTTTAGATAGAATAAGAAAAAAACTCAAATAATAAATATATTACTCAGAAATAAAACAAATCTGGAGGTTTGTTACCAGGAGTCATGTTACCAGAGTTCAGGCTATTCTATAAATCTATAGTGATCAAAATAGCATGGTACTGGCACAATAACAGAGAGGTAGATGTATGGAACAGAATAGAGAACCAAGAGATGAACCCAGCTACTTACCATCATTTGATCTTTGATAAGCCTATCAACAACATTCTGTGGGGAAAAGATTCCTTATTTAACAAATGGTGCTGGGTGAACTGGCTGGTGACCTATAGAAGACTGAAACTGGACCCTCACCTTTCACCATTAACAAAAAATGATTCTGATTGGATAAAAGATTTAAACTTAAGACATGAAACTATAAAAAATACTAAAAGAGATTTCAGGAAAAACACTTGAAGAAATTGGCCTGGGAGAATATTTTGAGAAGGATCCCCTCAACAATTGAAGCAACACCAAAAATACATTACTGGGATCTGATAAAACTAAAAAGCTTCTGCACAGCCAAGAGCACAGTAAATAAACAGACAACCTTCAGAATGAGAGAAGATTTTTGCAGGTTATGCTTTTGACAAAGGTTTGGTAAGTAGAATCCACAGAGAACTCAAACTAATCAATAAGAAAAGAACAAATAACCCCATTTCTATGTGAGCAAGAGCCTTGAACAGAAACTTCTCTGATGAAGACAGGCGCATGGCCTGCAAATACATGGCAAAAACCTCATCATCTTTAATCATCAGAGAAATGCAAATCAAAACCACTTTGAGATATCATCTAACTCCAGTAAGATTAGCCCACATCACAAAATCCCAAAACTACAGATGCTGACATGGTTTCAGAGAGAGGGAACATTTTTACACTGCTGGTGGGAATGCAAGCTAATATGACAATACAACTTTTTTGGGAAAAAAAGTTTGGAAACTACTCAAGGAACTAAAAGTAGACCATTTGATTCTGCAATTTCTCTACTAGGCATATACCCAGATGATTAAAAATCATTTTACAACAAAGACATTTGCACCAGAATTTTTATTGCAGCCCAATTCATAATTGCCAAGACATGGAAACAGCTCAAGTGCTCATTGATCCATGAATGGGTTAACAAATTGTGATATATGTACACCATGGAATACTATGCAGCCATAAAAAGATGAAGACTTCACATATTTTATGTTTACTTGGACGGAGCTGGAACATATTATTCTTAGTAAAGTATCTCAAGAATGGAATAAAAGTTATCCAGTGTACTCAATACCACTATGAAATCAATGTATAATCACCTACACATTCATATGAATTGTAAATCATAAATATGGCCCAGAAAGTAGAAGGGAAGAGGAGAGAGAAGAGAAGGAAGAGGGGAAGTGGGAGGAGGGAGGGTATTTGGGGGGACCTTACCTAATGTGCATGATACAATGGTATATTTCAAAACTATCAAGAAAAGAGTATAATTGTGATGGATGTGTTACTTAGTTCAATGTACGCATTCACATTGTATATCAAATCAGTACATTGAACCCCATAAATGCATCAATGTCCAAAGTTATGATTTAATTTTAAAAAATGAAAGATGAGATTAAAAAAATAAATACTATGCAGGTAAAACCTAGTCAAACTTCATGGTAGAGATTTGATAAATGCTGAAGACTTTTACTCGCAGAAGAGTCCAAAACAACAAAATCACTGAAGTATGTGTTTTCATACAACTATTTGGCTTTTCCTGACACAACGTTCTGAAACTTCACCAGGACAGAGAGTACAAGCAGTGATAATTTGTCTTTGGTCACCACAGCCATTGAATTTTAGTGGCCTGTATTTTGCATATTTATGCTGGCTTTCAAACTAAATCAATAGAGTTTGTAGTGTTCCACAGGGCGTAAAGAGTAAATCTTTAGCAGCTGAACTTCAAATTCAGCTTTCATTTTATATCCGACGACTGAAATTCTGCCTCTTCCCACCTTGAATCTACGCCCTTACCTCCTTATATATCCATTTTCCTCTTCTTTTCTGTATGCTAGAGAAGGCTGATCCTGCCAGTAGGGAAGAGCATGAGGAAACTGAGACTATTCCAGGAGAATAACAGAATATATGGGCGTCCTATTTCAATGTCATTCCTTCCTAATTGCCTTCCATCCCCAGGTATCTTCCCTCTGTCCTACCTCATTCCCTACTCCCCTTCACTATACCATTACTATCATCATATAAACATGCTTTTGTACATTTTCTGGTTTTAAAAATCCCCTCATTCCCCCTCCATCCTTCTAGGTACAATCCCATTTCCAGATCTTTGTTACAAATTAAATATATACAATACATATATGCTCTATGCACACATGATGCACATTCTATTTCTACTTCTTTATTTCTCAATTTATCTTATTTCAAAATTGGCTTCCAAACCCATATCTCAACTAAAATTGATGGACTCATTGGATAAACCCAATGAATGTTTTCATGATATTCCCTTACTATATTTTCAGCAGTGATTCATGTGGATGATCATTTATTTCCTCCTTGGAATATTTCTCTCTCTCTGCTTCAGGGACAACATGCTCTTAGTTTTTCTTCTTACCACCTTGCTCCTCATTTTTCTTTGCTGTTTTCTCCTATATATGACTATTCATGTTAAAGTCACTCTAAGTTTACTCCTGGGCTGCCTTTTCTTATTATCCCTCTACCTAGGTGATCTCATTCATTTCTATGACTTTCAAAATCATTTATATGCTGGTGATTCACAGATTTATATTTCTTACACAGACCTCTTTTTTGAGAGGTACATTTTTGTATCCAACTTGCCTATTTGAATGCATCAGAGAGATTTCCAAATTTGCATGCTGAGCATAAGAACCATCCATTCCACTCAAATCCTAGACAATTTTTTTTATATTTATTTATTTATTTCAGACAGAGTCTCACTCTGTTGCCCAGGCTAGAGTGCCATAACAGCTCACAGCATCACTGCTCACAGCAACCTCAACCTGCTGGGCTCACGTAGTTCAGACTATAGGCATTCACTACAACACCCAGCTAGTTTTTCTATTTTTAGTAGAGATGGGGGTTTTGTTTTTGCACAGACTGGTCTCTAACTCCAGAGCTCAAGCTGGTCTCAAGCTAGGATTATAGGCATGAGACACCACACCCTGCCTCCTAGATAAGCTTTTATTTCCAGTGTTTCCAAATTTCAAAGAAATGGCACCATTACTAGCCACTATGAAGGCTCAGTATCTGGTAATAATTCTTGAACTTTCCTTTTTCTATCCCTTCTTATTTAATCTGTCTGTGCAAGCTGGCATTCCAAATAGTTATGTTCAATCTGTTTATGTTTTAGCTGCCACCACCTGACCATTCCTTCACCTATCCTGTGGACCATGGGAAGAGTTTTTTAAATGTTTTTTTTTTTTTTTTCCTTTTTCACTCTTGCCTGTCCCTGACTCCATTCTCCTTGCTCAAATCATACCAATGTTTCAAAAAAGATGGTGGTCATGATTCTGATTAAAACTCATTAATGGATTCCTGTTGCCCTTAGGAAGGACCTGTATTTGTTGCCATGGTCTCCAGGCAGACAGATTTTGGTCTCCAAAATCTGTACCCTGCCTAAACTTCCCTTCTTCCCCACATGACTCTAACCACCACACTTAATTCTCCAGTCTCACTAACTTTTTGTCAGGTCCTATAGGATACTCCATATCCCTCACCAATTTATGACGTTGAAATACTTTGTATTTATGGTTAATTCTATCTGGAGTTCTTCAGGTCATTTTTTTGTAAAAAATTGAAAGCAATTTAAACAACCATCAAAAAGGGAAGGTTTAAATAAATTGTAGCCAGTTCCTACTATGACATCATTCTATGAATATTAAACAGTGTTCAACTGTTACATAAAGATGTGGTAGAATTTAATATATTTTTATGGAAAAATCTCCAATCATGTTAAGTTTAAAAAGTTATTTGCAAATTCCTGTGAATACATAATTGTTTCAAAATAAGTTAAAAATAAGGTGCAGAAAGTATGTCAAATGTGTACTTTCTATAAGATGTATTAAAACATTTAAATACATATGAAATATGAATAAAAACAAAAAAGCATATGTCTTTACATATATTTTTAAAGGCACAAAAACAGTAGGAAATGTTCCACACCAAATTGCTAACAGAAATTACTGCCTTAATAGCAGTGGGGTTGTGTAGTTGAAGGGAGGCTTGTACTTTTTATACTATATACATTTGTTAGTTATGATTTTTTTTACCACAATTATTCTTGTAATTAAAAAAATAAAGCATTTAGGTTCTACTGTGGAAAGTGTTCTCTAGTGGTCAAAGTAGCTTGATTTTAGTGTTATCTTCTGTTTCTTTTCCACAGAGGGTTGAATTGAAACTGAAAAGTTTTGTAAAGTTCTTGCTTAAAGAAACC
Source organism: Nycticebus coucang (assembly GCF_027406575.1). Classification (NCBI taxonomy): domain Eukaryota; kingdom Metazoa; phylum Chordata; class Mammalia; order Primates; family Lorisidae; genus Nycticebus; species Nycticebus coucang. The sequence goes on from NC_069786.1 coordinate 108,392,108, forward strand.
TGCTTGCATTGTGACTATTTTTACTATTTTCCAGTGTATCATACACAAAATTTAAATAAAAACTGAAATCAACTTGATAATTAATAATAATAATAATTAATTATTTTATTAATAATGAATAAAGTTAAATCTTCTGACCTTTTTTATGAGTTAATAAAAATTAAACTTGTTATAAAATGTCATTACTGTATGGTCTTGAGTGGTTAATTATCATTCTATTAATGATTTAAAAAACTAAAGCTGTGTGTGGAGATGTCTTTATCAATGAAAACACTACTGTCAAGTTCTATTCAATGTGTTTCTTGTAAAACATAAATAGTATACTCTTACTATTTCAAAAGTTAAAGGACATTTCTCTGATTCTACATTAAACTGTGCTAAAAATTAGGTTTTCTGCCATCATGTTCAAAATGTAAAGTGTGTTGTTCATTACAAATAACATGGATGGCTCAGTGCCTGGTGCTCAGCGGTTAGGGTGCCAGCCATGTACAGAGGGGCTGGCGGGTTCAAATCCAACCTGGGCCTGCCAAACAACAATGACAACTACAATAAAAAAATAGCCAGGCATTGTGGCAGGCGCCTGTAGTCCCAGCTTCTTGGGAGGCTGAGGCAACAGAATCGCTTAAGCCCAAGAGTTTGAGGTTGCTGTGAGCTGTGATGTCACAGCACTCTACTGAGGATGACATAGTGAGACTCTGTTTCAAAAACAACAAAAAAGGCATGGATTATAAGTCATGAACTTAGATTCTAGTGTTCACTGAACATTTTGCCATAAGTAACTCATAATCTCTGTGTGGAGCAGTCTCATATCTGGAATAAGAAGAACGGACTACAAAAGCATTTTGCACGTGGGTTACATGGAACTTTATAAATATTTATTGAAAATTAAAAATGTAAGTTTATAAAATTCTGCTTTAATTTTTTTTGTTTTTGTTTCTGTTCAGAGTATTTTCCTGATTATTTGAAGATCTAATTTTCAGTATGAATCTCTAAGAGGTGAGAGATGGTTAAACTATGTAGGCATTTCTCCAAATGTATTTGATTACATACCTCAACAGTTTCCTTTGGAATGAACTAAATGATATCTACATCTCCTTCCAGCTGTGATGGTTTGTGCATCTCAGGTGGGGGGTGGTGTGTATGCCAGGTGGGGAGTTAGCACTGTATACTTTTTTCCTCTATAACTCCTACTTGCCATCCTCTTACTTTGGCAATAATTTCTCTGCCAAGGGTATATGTTTCCATTTCTCATCTTGATAAGAAAGGGATTGTGGAGATAGCATGCTGATAGCAATTCAGTGCCCTCTTAGATTGGCCATGCCATTGGCTGTGTGTGTACCTGGATCAGGGTTATGGTCATCAAATGCATGAGAAAATTGCTGTCTTGATGCTTGAGGGGAGGTACTAGGCAATCATTTACTTTCTTATTTAGATGCTATAGGACAGGGATCCTCAAACTTTTTAAACAGGGGGCCAGTTGACTGTCCCTCAGACTGTTGGAGGGCCAGACTATAGTTTAAAAAGAAAACTATGAACAAATTCCTATGCGTGCTGCACATATCTTATTTCGAAGTAAAAAAAAAAAAAAACGGGAACAAATACAATATTTAAAATGAAAAACAAGTAAAGTTAAATCAACAAACTTACCAGTATTTCGATGGGAACTATGGGTCTGCTTTTGGCTAATGAGATGGTTAATATCCGGTTCCATATTTGTCACTGCTAGTCATAACAAGTGATGCAAGTGTGTATCAGTTAGTCTAAATCTGGTTGGAGATTTCAGATGTTTCATTCTGGAAAAAGTCTGTTCACAGACATAAGTGCTGCCAAAGATGGTTGCCATTTTGAGTGCATGGTTCCTGAGATTAGAATATGTCTCAGAGGGGAGAGATGCATAGAAATTAGGAAGGCTGCTTGACTTGAATGCATCTTTCAGAGAGCCACAATTCTGCAGTTCAGCCAGTTCCATTTGATCAATCGTATCCACATTTTCAATGTCAATAGAAAATGGTTACGGAAAAGCTGTATGTCCTGTTCATGGAAATGAAGCTATTTAAATCTAAATTGGAACTCCTTTTGCAACTTTTCCAGTGAATCCACACATATTTTATTGGGGAATGCAACCAATGGATTTTCCGCTAACAGACTTTGAGTTGTGGGGAGATGGCAGAAATTTTTCTCCTTTACTTGTTTTATGAGGAGGCCTAATTTTACTCAAATGCTTTCACATGTGACTGCATATCAAAGATGAACTTCCCCTTTCTTTGAAGTTGCACATTGAAACTGTCGAGTAGCTCTGTTACATCTGTCAGAAAGGCAAGGTGCCATTTCCATTCTGCATCATTGAGCTCTGGTACTTCTTTGTTTTTTGAAAGTAGAAAAGCTGTAATCTGTGGAAGTAAATCATAGAAATGTTTCAAAACTCTCCCTTGATTCAGCCAATGGACTTCTGTGTGGTATGGAACATCTTCACAGGCAACATTTAGCTCAGATAGAAATTCCTGAAATTGTCTGTGGTTTAGTGCATTACCTCTAATGAAGTTAACACAAGATACCACAGTTTTCATAACAGAGTCCCACTTTAGTGATTTACTACACAGCACTTGTTGGTGGATGAGGCAGTGTATGGCTATTGGAAGAGAATGGTTATGTTTGTCCATCTCTTGGTTAATGCGAGCAATTACTCCTTTCTTAGACCCCACCATGCTAGGAGCACCATCAGTTGTCACACTGGCTAGTTCAGCCCAGTCCAGCTCCAAACTATTCACAGTTTGGCAAACCTTTGCATAAATATCCTCTCCTGTAGTTGTTCTTTTGATGCTTTGCAGTGAAGCGAGCTCTTCTGTGACTTTAAAAATAGTCATTCATCCCATGAATAAAAATTAGAAGTTGTGCAGAATCATTACTTTCGTCAAGTGCCAAGGAAAAATCGGAAAGATTTTTTGTGGAGTTTTGCAAATGCTGATGCAAATTGTCTCCCATTTCTTCAATCCTTCATGTAATTGAGGGTCCTGAAAGACTCACTGTACTAAATAAATTGGCCTTATCTGGACACATCTCTTTGGCAACAGAAAGAAGGCATTCTTTAACAAATTCTCCCTCCACGAATAGTCTGCCAGTGCATGCTATTAGCTTGGCAACTTGAAAACTTGCTCACAGTGATGAAGTATTTAGCTGTTCCTGCTTCACAAAAGTATTTTGCTGAGTTGTTAATGTATTTTTTAGTTTTAATATTTTATCTTTTCTCACTTCTCTGACCAAACAATCATATTTATCTTTATGTTGAGTTTGATAGTATGGATGCAAATTGTATTCTTTGAACGCAGATGCTATATTCTGGCATATCAAACACACAGCTCTTTCCTTGTACTGCGTGAAAAAGTAAACGTAAGTCCGCTGTTCTTTGAATATCCTACACTCTGAGTCAATTTTTTCTCTTTCTTGATATCATTGTTTCCTAGGGATTCTGAATTGCTATTAGTAAAATACATAAATAGATATATATCTCCAAAAACAATATACCAACAATAACTTTGCCCACACAGAGACATATAGACTGCACTGCTCCTCAATGCTGCTAAGCAAGACAGGCAGGGTGGCAAAAATACCTGGCAGGCTGGATAAATGTCCTCAGTGGGGCGCATTGAGGACCCCTGCTATAGGATTATATGAAAGTCAAACTGTTCATCCTTTGTAGGTCATAGGGAGAAAATCACTAGAATTGGAGAGAGATTTTGTATGAGTGAGTGTGTATGTGCATGCATGTTCATTTGTGTTTATTGTTTTATTTATTGTAGTAAAATATGCAAAACAAAATTTACCATTTTTAATCACTTTAAAGAGTACACTATGGTGGCATTAAGTATATATATAATACTATATATTATATAATTATATATTATTATAATTATATATTATATTATAATAATTATATATTATTATAAGACTATATATTATATACTATAATATATATATATATAGTTGTGCAACCATTTTGTTATGCAACCATCATCATCAACCACCACCATCCATTTTCAGAATTCTTTTAAACATGTAAGACTGAAACACTTTATCCATTAAACAATAAATCCTCATCTTCTGCCTTCCCCAGATCCTAGAAACCACCATTCTACTATGGGGCAGAGATTTTAGTTGTGCTCTAGGTACTGTAATTTACTTCATTGTTTGATCTTAAGCAAATATTATTAAGTATCTATTTTCTTTCATATTAAACGAAGAAAAAAAGAATCTACCCTAAAAAGTATGTATCTGTTATGTGTAGATAATGGAGTCTTTGTTGGGGAGAGACCAATTATCTGACTCTTTCTATGCATTTACATGCATAATATACATATATATCCACACATCCATGGATAGTTTTATCAAATACATTAATTTCTTTAAATAAGACAAAGTAATTATTGTCCTTACATCTTTCACAGCAATTTTTTGGCTTAAAAATCTGTCCAACTTTGGGAATTCCCTGAAGTCAGTGCCCTAAAGGAAGCAGGGATTATTAATATTTAATGATTTGCCATTTCCTTAATTAAGTTTTCCTCAAATGTGAGCATCATAGCCAAGGGTCTTTATTTTCCCCTGGGATATATTCTGCATGCCATTTTCACTCTAGAGGATCTATTAAGCATTATCCTGTGATTTTTTAAGCTATGTTTTTTGAGACCAAAGAAACTACTTTCAAGAAGAAAAGTTGATATGTTCTCTCCAATATCAGCTATAAACTGCATAATATTAAGACAACTGAAGAGGTTTGTGTTTTTATAAAGCACACGGAAGTAATTCATTTTGCAAAATTGCATTACTCTTGCTAAAATTCCTAAGCCCCTATTAAATTCAAACAGTACCATCTTGTTTCTTTATGTCTCCAGCATAGTTTCCCAAGGCCAGATATTTTGACTTTTGTAAAAGTTTCCAAGTCCAAATATTTTTATTTATAATTAAAATTAGTATTTCACTGCTGAGGCTATAGTTTCAAAAGTCCTGTATTTTATCAAGATATGGTCCAATTCTTGGTGGATACCATCTATTATCTAAGCAACAGAGGAAATATATATTCTCAGAAAATTCATAAATATGTAATAGTGTTCATTTTTATAATGAATAATGATTTCCTTTCACTTTTGTTTTCTTATGAATGTAGTTCTTAATTTCCTCATAACTTTTTACTTATTTTATATTATTTAATATTTACCTATATGAAATGGAATGGTGGGAGCACACATAGCGAAATTGAAACCAAAATTTTATTCCATAGTTTTATAGGGGGAGGTGGAAGGGGAGCCTATTCTTCTTCCACAATAGACTTCTTCCAGTTATTTATCTTAAAGCTGTTGCTGTATATTTAACTTTCTATAGTCAAATGGTATTCTATATTTTATCTAGAGAATATTGAATTTCTTAAACTTTGTAAATACTAGATAGACTTTTCACATAGGATATCAAGCTTCTATTAAACAAGACTTGAAATATCATACATAAATAAGTGGGAACATGAAGTTAATCTTCACTAATAGTTATTTGTTTTAGGCTGAGCATTTTCCTCTTAAAGCTGGCTAGAGAGAGCAATATCTGAATTAGATACCTTCTCATATGAAATATCCAGGTAAGAATCTCAGTCAGGTAGATGACAGGGCACCAACAAACTTTCAGGTAATCTCAATAATATAAAGTTTTATTTCATACTCAAACTTCAGGTCCTCTGCAGGTCAACAGAGAGACCCCACTCACTGCCTGGTGGAGATCCACGGTTACCAATGCATCCACCATTTCAAACCTTATTAGTAGACTAGAAATCTCTGGAGAGTCTCATATTAACAACTATAAACGCTAACACAGAAGTAAAACATGCCATTTCTGCTCACAATTCATAGAACTAGTTGCTTGAGGGGTGCCTTGCTTACTCCTAATCACATGGGTACAGGGGAGGTGACACTAATGTGAAATGGATGGTGAGGAGCCAGAACAGTCAGTGAACTACACAGTGACTGCCTTGGTTTTCATGACCAAGAACTCCAAGGAGCAGAAAAAAAAGGTTATATTTATTTTCCATAAGAGTCTCTTTCCTTCTATACCCTGCAAACAGCAGACACTGACAGCTGGTGGGAGAAGAGGCATCCAGGAAAGGGCTATCTTCAGCCTGCCTAAGGGCTTATTTTATCATGCCAGCATTGAGGCCCCAGATAATATACTGGAATGAATATGATACATGGATATTTTCTTCATTTTTGGTTATCATGAGCTTCAAGTCCTTCCATTGCCCTTGCCCTCATTTTTAACCACAACACAGACTCCAGACTATTTGGTAGTATCAAATAGTACAGAATGTTAACGAAAATGACAGAACCACTATATACAAGGGAACAGTTTTACATTGATCCACTAAACATTTCCCAGGCTAGTCCAAGGAAAAAGTACGTAGTAAACAGTGTTATAACAGTGAATGTTTAACAATTAGATTTCCAAATAAAGAAAACCAGATATGTAGAATTTGCTAATATTGGTGGTATAAATATTCCCAGCATGACCAATTTTTACCTATCACTGTGACATCACCAAGGACAAAGTTGGGGAAAAATAATCATCATGGGGTTTTGCCAGCTAATAATAGGAGTGAGCTCCAGAACTGATAAATTTCACTAATTCAGAATTAGAACACACCCAGTTCCTACTATGCAAGGCAATCTGATCCTAGCTCTTGAAGTCCTAGGATCCAGTCACTGTCTCTTGAAACCAACAGCCTGCACTGTCTTCAGTTGTTCCTATTCCGGCAGCTGGGTTATATTTTGGTAGGTTTAACCTTTCAAAGCAAAGTTTTCAACTTTGGTGGAGTATGAATGTCAGGAGAAGTACTATCCTACAAGCAACAAGAATGCCTACTCCATTAGGCAGCTTTGATTTTCTCTATTTTTTGTTTGCTACTGTGTCTCCAGCACCAAGGACAGTGACTTCACCTATCAGATACACAATAGATACCTGAAGGAAGGAAGGGAGGAAGGAAGGGAGGAAGGAAGGGAGGGAGGGAGGAAGGAAGGGAGGAAGGAAGGAAGGAAGGAAGGAAGGAAGGAAGGAAGGAAGGAAGGAAGGAAGGAAGGAAGGAAGACAAGGAATAGCACCAAGGCATGGAGGTATTTTGAAGTGTTTGAAGCTGTGCACAAATTTAATATCTCAATTGACAATCTTATTGCAATCAAATTTGGGATTGAAAATCACTTGAAATGTCATTAGTATAGAGGTTCTCAAGCATGAGAGAAGTGCTCAAGCAGGGCACATGCAGAAATGAGGATTGGAAGTTTGAGCTGGCACAATGAGTAGAGGATAATACTGGTGTTTAATCTCCCAGGAGCTTAACACATCGTAACGCGTGTGTTAGGTAACTCATTGTAAATGTGTTATGATAGGTAGGACAATCCTGTACAACAAAGAGTTGTTCTTACAGACACCCAGTGAACTCCCATTGAAAAATATTTATGCACTCATATTCCATCTTTATACTCAATTTCTCTATATTGAAACACCATCCAGTAGTTTTCTAGATTATCTACCTAGGTCTGTACACCTTTGATGGAGGGCATGCTGACTTAACGCGTTACTTTCTTTAGACTGAGGATAACTGCAGAGAGGAAAGCATAGAGTCAGATAGACATAGGTTTAATAAACCCCTCTTTCTCTACATAGCTTCCTACTCTTCATTAATTCTTCTTCATGAAACTTCATCAAATCATTCAAAGATAGCTTATATATTCCTATCTAAATCTTCTTTACTGGCTTGGCGCCTATAGCCCAGTGGTTAGGGCACGGGCCACATACACCAGGGCTGGCAGGTTCAAACTTGGCCTGGGCCTGCTAAACAACAATGACAACTACAATAAAAAATAGTGGGGTGTTGTGGTGGATGTATATAGTCCTAGCTACTCTGGAGGCTGAGGCAAGAGGATCGCTTGAGTCCAAGAGTTTGATGTTGCTGTGAGCTATGACACCACCGCCCTCTACTGAGGGTAACATAGGGAGACTCTGCCTCAAAAATAAATAAATAAATAAATAAATAAATAAATAAACACATAAATAAATCTTCTTTACCCCTAACTAAGCAATGCATTCTTTTATTTTTTCATGATTTTATTTGGCTCTTATCATTCCGTTTTGCCTCTTTGTGAGACTTACCTATTTATCTAAATCTTGATGTGTAATGTGCTGAATACAACCAAATAATACAGATGACTCTGGAATGATACAGTATAAAGTGAAAATCTCACCTGCATTATTCTAGTTATTTGACTTCTTTTGATACATCTTGTAATCATTTTATCAATTTTTACATCCCCATCCATATCCTTAGCTCATGATAAGCAAAGATCCCTGAGTGTTTTGTTTGTTTGTTTGTTTGTTTCTTGCTTCCTCTCACATGTCCTATTGCTAAGCCATACCACTACTGTCTTATGTTGTATAGTTCAATTTGGGGACCCAATTTTATTCATATTTAAAAACTTTATTTATTTATTTGATAATTTCACAAATAAAAGTACATGTTTATATACATCATGTTTTAAAATGTATATGATTTTGGACTGGCTCCTATTATTTTTGTGTTATTAAAGTCCTTTAATTGGTTCAGTCTGTAAGTTTTTTTTTTTAATTCAACTTGTTGTCTAAACATCTCAGCATTATTTCATATATATCAATTTGGTGTATATATCTTAAGTTTCTTCAATGGAAATACAGATAATTTTTCTTATGGCAATGCCCTGATAGAGCCATATACTGAAAAGTCATAGGATACTCTAAGTGACATAAAATTACTATTTCACTAGGAACTTATCTAATGAATTTTCTCTTCAAGGAACTCCTGTCCTTCCATCTAGGCTGCAAAGATATTATATATTTTATCAAGAATCCAAAAATATCTTCCTATGTAAGACTTTCCCAGGCTAACAAATTGTTTAAATAGGAAGACAGGGTAGGTAACATACTCCAGTCTAATAATTACTGATCCTTCTCCTTGCTGTCAACAAACCATGGTTTTATTATGGTTATAGAATATTGCCTCTGATCAAAGTCAAATTCATAAGCTATAGGTTGTAAAAAATATGTCTAATCTTTCTTTTAGTTTCTCTCATTACCCTCAATTTTCAACTACTGTAAAAAGTAATTTAGTAATCTTGGCTGGTGCTCAGTTCATTTCCTAAGAAGGTAAATAGTCTGGACCTTGAAGATGAGCTCATTTCAGGAAACCTACTGCTCTTTAGGATCCATTCTCGGATCTTGGGCTTCAGCTCTCCTGTACAAATATAGGTCTGACCATTATATTCTGAAGAAATTTCTTTTAAATTGAAAATGTAGCTAAACAAAAAGCAGCCCAGCTTTCTCAAAATCATCCATTATAAAACAGTGGCTGGAAATGCAGGCTTTGAAATCACAACACTAAATTTCCATCCTTCTCTACCATATACCACCATTTCCTAGAAGTGTAATACTTTGGGAAGTCAGTTACTCTTAATGAATTACAGTTTCTCATCTGCAAAATACAGATAACCACAGCTACCACATATGGTTATATAAGTATTCCCTATGATGATGGACATCGAGTTCTGAACACAATGGCTATCGTTTGGACATCACAGTTCGTTTCTGTCCATGTCAAATCAAAGATCCTGTTTCCTTTTTCTCGTTCTTGATTATTTTATTGCTTCAATACCACTATTAAATATTTAATATTTCAATACATTTGGCTACATTTTAATCAAAAGAAGATGATAGACTTTGTAATTTTCTTTGTTTTTGATAGTAGATAAAACGCTAGCTTTCGAGAAGGACATGATTTGGAATATGTGGTGGGGGGATGCTAAAGAATAGAAAAAGGCACATAAATAGATGTTTCGTGGAAACAAAAATGAACTTTGCCTACTTCTCAATTTTGGCTACATTTTCTTGCTTCTTCATTTGTACATAAACAAGATACTTTATGCATTGACGATTTTGGTAACAAAAACACTGTAAATTGATCTAAATTTTGTGGAGTAAAAATCAATCAAAGAGCCAATCTATTAATTTTTAAATTTTGGCATAGGGTTTTATTATGATGACTGTAACAAACTAAATATTTCCAAATGGAGAGAATTAAGTAAAAATGTTCCTAATTCTGGCCTAACCAATCTGCTTGCTCTCCTTATTCCAAATCAGAAAGAAAGATTTTCTGAAGCTTTTTGAATAAAGTATTTAGTATTTACAGAAGTAGAAGAGAGGGACAATACTGCAAATATGCAGAAATAGAAGATTATGTGAAAACTACTCTTTCATGATACAATCCAAAAGCACTGTTAATTTTGGAAAACTGTGACGATTCAGAACCAAACAAAATGGACTTGGAGGCCCTACCTAGGTAAAGAGCTCTTTGTGAAGAATTAAAAAAAAATAAATAAACTTACATAATTTTTTTTTATTTGCAAATCGAAACAACGCCATTGAGTTTCTCTATAATTTTTTCTCAGTTGACACACCATGGAGGATCATATTGAAATGAGGTCCTTGCTCTAAAGCCATGGTTCTCATCCTTCCTAATGCCACAATGTATTTTCATGTTAAAAAGGGGTTGTGACCCACAGGTTGAGAACCGCTGCTCTAAAGTCTTATTGAATGGAGCTGCCTTAAAGTTGAATTCTAGGTGATATTTCTATCATCTATCTATTTAATCTATCTACCTCTTTTAATCTTTTCCTCTTTCTCCCCTTCCTCTCTCTCTCACTTTCTGTCTCTCTCCATACACATATACACACACATATAGAAGGAGTCAAAAATGTATACACATTTTAATAAAGGAAAAAAAAACTTTGTTAAAATCATAATACTCAAGTCACATTTGACTTCTGCAATTACAACAGATACAAGACACATACCCAAGTGAACAAACATTATCAGTATATATTGAGTATTACAATTTTAATACAGGTTTTTTTTTCTTTCTTAAAATATGTATAGATTTTTGGCACCTTCTGTGTGTGTTTATATGTATATGTATACACGCACACACACAAAGAGAGAGACAGATACGTAAAAATGAAAAGGTACGTGTATGTAAATTCTTAGATGTTTTTGTCAGTATTGGGGATTTTTTTGGCAGAGATTCTGAGACTACAAATAAAGAAAATGATGGAAGATGACTATTAGGATAAATGAGCTATAGATTCTGATTAAAACAAAAAATAGGGATAATTGTGGTTTTTCAGTTGGTATCTTTTGAACGATGAAGCTTAATTGGAGAATAAATAATCTGCATGAATCAAGAAAATGGCCCCTGAATGTTAACATTGTGCTTTTTGTCTTGGCTTTTGTGTGATGAGCCATTTGTAATTTTTAAAAAGCTACCTGGGAGGACAAATGTAATAATGTCTTGAACCCCTAGGCAGAAAAGCACCATATAATTACATCTTTAAAATATTATTACCACAGTTTTGTTCTAAAATTTTTGTTACTTACAGGGAAATCATTTTGTAGGTGAATCCCCCTGGCTACATGGCTGCTTCCTCTTCTGTCCAGAAGTGTTTTAAATGAGCTGAAAATGGTTTCTCTGTAAAGCAGAGAGTCTCCCTTTGGGAAGCAGCTGGATTATGGGCACTTGACCTTTCTGAGTTGGGTATGCAGAAATTGCCAATAAAGATTTTAAAGGAAAGAAAAGTGAGCTGGCTGAAAATTCTGTTGCTTAATGCTTCAGGTACCTTTGTTCACTTAATTTGCTCCACCTAACATGGGTAAATTCTGCGATCTATATGAAGATAATTTCTTTTTGAAAGGGATGTACTTAGCAATAAGAGTCAGATGATAGTGGGGGTTTGTAGGAGATAGTTTCTTATTTCAGAAATTATCATGTCAATAAATATTAACTGGATATACTCTGTATTAATTTCTGGAAACACAATAGCAAAGCAAACAGGTTATGGTCTAGTAGCAGGACAGACCCTCACAGCATTATAATCAAGTCAAGCGCCATGAAGGATGGCTATCATCATGACAGCACATAGCAGGTATCCTGGCCTCGCTGAAAAAAATGTCCTGAAGAATACAGACATGAGTAAGACAGTATTATCTTATCACATCACTTTTAGCATAAGACATTTTGCCTTCCGATCATATTTTCCTTTGTTCTCCAAATACTTTCTAAGGTAGGTTAAATAACAAGAGCTTAGTTATAAAACAAGGATAGGAGGAACCATGTAGCCCTGAACCTTTCCAATCTCTCTTTAGCTTACTGAAAAATTAAATACGTCGCGGTTTGACATTGCAAGGTATGAATATAATTGTCTCAATAGCAAGCGGTTAAACTTTACTCCTAGAACTCACTGGACTTATTTAGAGTGAGTTCTGCCATATTTCGTTCTCATATTCTCACATTGGGAATCCTAGAAAACCCAGCTTTGATGTATTTTAATTTACTGGCTAAAGGTAAGGAAGTCAAGAAGACAGTGTTTTATGAACAACTCTGCGGAACTCTGCCCACATGACAAGTAAAACAGGAGTGGTCTCAGTATGCTTATTAGCAGTTTTAAATTGTAGCCAAAAGCTGTGTTTATAAAGACAGAAGTTCTTCAAATGCCTGTAAATGCCTCTAGAATAGACTGTGCCTCACTTACACTTGTTGGTTAAGAAGCAAGTTTCCACTGACCCTGGATTGGGTTATGACTGCTCTGCAAACAGTGATGTTCATTTCCGTTTATGTCATTCAAACATCTTTCATGAGCTCTCTTTTCCATTTTAAAACACAGGGCACATGAAAGATGCTATATAAAGTCAAATTCATTTTTATAATCTCTGATGACATCTTCATCCTGTAACTGCTATTCTGGGATTTTTCAGCCATAACACAAAGAACAGCAATCAACAGCAGAGCACAAAATGAGATGAGAATTGCTGTGCCTGATCACCCAATCAAACGCTACAGCTTCAGCGGAACACATGCTTTGCCTGTGACTGTCCATTTACAGAAATTGCAAATAACCTTTTTAATGCCTGTGTGTAACTCAATTTTGCTTCCTTTTCACTCCAGAGCTCAATCAGAATCTCACGAAAGGTCAGTATTTTTAAGTTGAAATGAGACCACTCTGAACAAACTTCGAATGGCAAACCCATAACATTTCTGTGTAGGAAAGTTATAAAAATGGTTCATCAATTCTATTGTTTGGGATGATTTCACATTCATATTGTATTTATAAATGAAGTCTATTTACAACTAAAATTGAAAATGAATAAAACTAGCTAGTCATGATTAACACCTTTCTATCAAATGTTCCTAAATGTTTATTTATGTTTTTTTTTTCTTTTTTGGAATAGGACACTATGGTCTACAGCTAACCAAATGTTTAAGCTGCCTGTAAATTCTATGTACTTTCCTCAGTGAGGAAACCAGGATTAAGTGATTTGTCCAAGGTCACAAAGCAATATATTAGCAGGTCAGAGAAGGTAATTCAGCACTCCTCATTTGTACAGTATAATCAGCTCTACCTCCTCCCCAAATTAGACAATGTCGTCTCTTACTGTACGTAAAAAGGCTATAGCCATACCTGACTTCGTTTCTCTTGTCAAGGTCAAAAGTAATTTCATTCGAATGGGTTAGGGATATTAAGATAATCCTTCTGATCTCACTTGATAGTGTTAGCCAGTGTAATTCTTTCTCCAACTTATTCATTATTTTATTCGATTAATATTTATTAACAGATATTATGTACTAAATATTGTACTTGGCCCTAGTTCAGATTAAAGATCTATATTAAAAATGATTACAAAGTTAAATCATTTATATATACAGTTTTTTTTTTTTTTTTGTAGAGACAGAGTCTCACTTTATGGCCCTCGGTAGAGTGCCGTGGCCTCACACAGCTCACAGCAACCTCCAACTCCTGGGCTTAAGCGATTCTCTTGCCTCAGCCTCCCGAGTAGCTGGGACTACAGGCGCCCGCCACAACGCCCAGCTATTTTTTTTTTGGTTGCAGTTCAGCCGGGGCCGGGTTTGAACCCGCCACCCTCGGTATATGGGGCCGGCGCCTTACCGACTGAGCCACAGGCGCCGCCCTATATATACAGTTTTTAATCCTACACATTAGAAAAGGGAAAATAGCATTTTGGTTAACGGTCTTCAAATCTTTATTTATTTATTTATTTATTTATTTTTGCCTCAAGTACTGAGGGATTTTAGAATTCTCTCCCCTACTTTACTTCTGTCTCCGTGAAATGGCTCATAGTTCCTGAAGCCTCCTCTGGTGAAGCTGAGGGTTATGATCAGATACTCCAAACTAACCATGAGTTATTTATGTATTTGCTCTGTCTGAAAGGATATTTGGACTTGTGGCACCAAAGCAGGTGGGAAAAGTGGATAAGGTGGCAAGTCTGAGATGCCGTGAATCATTCTTAACTCATCAGTTTGGTAAAGTAATTCAACAATTCTTCCCAAGCTCCTCCTCTCTCTGTAATAAGAAAAAAGGAAAACAACCTTATGGCTCTACCCAATTTGTCCTTTTGAAGAGATTAGAAAAGTTTTAATGTCAACATGAAGTTCCCCAAGCAGAATTACACAGTCCCCAGCTCCTCGCTTTTGTTCCTGTTAGTGGATCCCTTACAGGGTGCCTGGTCCCACTGCTGCGTTTACGCCTGAATCATAAACACTTGCTTTGGAATGTCCGTTTCGTTTATGTGTGTTTCTTTGCCTGACTAGTTCTGTTTTTGAGAACTATAATTTTGTTTTATTCATTTCTCTATTTCCAAGCCTTTGTAGAATGCTTGCCACATGATCATAACCCAATAAATAATAGTGAATTGAATAAAATGAGTTAAATTGATTTCAACTCTCTCTAACATTTTCCCCTGAGGCAAGCAAGCCATCAACACAAGCAGTACACCTGCTAGGTCAGTCCTGCTAGTGTGGCAATGGTGCCGGTGCTGAAGCTCTGGACACTGATATGAGCATTAGTTCCTACACTGATACCAATATTGCCCATGGTAACTTCGCCACTCCCAAAAGAATTTTAGGAAGAATTGTGTGATGCCTAACTTCTTTTGTTTTGAGTTAGCTTGAAAGCTGAAAAACTATCACTCTGAATGAGGAATACCAGAGATCTTTTGGGATCCCAAAGTAAGATCAACATCTTTTAAAGGTAGGCTAATTAAGTCCTATTTTCTGGTTCATTTTTGCCACACATCTAAACTCTGTTCAGATTATAGAAAGGGTATCAAGCAACAAAACTTAGAATAACATCTGAAAAGCTTGTAAGCAGCCTCATCTTTTACTGCTTCTGTGGCATCCATTGTGCCTTCAGAACTCTGAGTGTTGGAGTTTTCACTGCTCCCCAGCGACTGAGCCCTGGTTTTCTTTCCTGTATCTCCACCAACTGAGTCAGTCTGCCCTTAGGTGCCCAATTATATGGTTTGATTATCTAGTAACTGCTTGAGTTTCTCTTGTTCCTGAGTCTTTTTTTATACTTTTACAAAATCAGGCACCTTAACTGGGATCTCATTTTTCACTGACACCAGCTCCTCCTTCTGCTTGGACCTAAAACTCACAGTGCTGTGCTCTACTCACTTATCTACCGGTTATCTTAACTAAGGACAATCCTCTCCCCACTCAGACATGCCTTGATGATACCACGTTCTTTGCTTATGACTTGGCACCCTCACACCCTCCTATTACCTGTAGCTTCAGACCAGTTCCTTCATGGCTCTGCTGTCTGCATCCCAGACGTTCTTGAAAAAGTTTGTCCTGTTATGGACCACACTTAATTAGCATGGCCTGGTCCTGAAGCCATTTCCAAAAGACAGCAAAGCTCAGCGCTGCCCAGGGGGCTTCTGGACATCCAGCTCTGCAGCAGAGTTGCCTTGCACACAACCTTCAGGTAACTGTGTGATGCCGATGTGCAGAACTTCAGAAAGGAGACACTCAGGTTCTTTGATTCTTCTCTTTCTGGCTGAAGTTCTGTGAATAATGAGGAATCATAGCTTTCTTGAACTTAAAAAGGCTAGATTCAGCAGTGTTCAGGAGTCTACCTCCACAGTCACTACCACATAATTCATTTTCTTAAATGTTCTTGAGAAAAACATTGGTATTGCTGTCTGCCAAATATGTTTCTCTTCGGTGTTTGCACCTGTACAGTATTCATAGTTGGTTAATATATGCCTTTACTTGGCTGCCATTTGCCCAAGTGTTTTATTTTTTGCTCATAAAATCCTTAATTATTATTTTTGCTCATCTCTAAAGTTCTTTTGTAGAACTTTCTTAGATATATTTTTTCTTTTCCTCGGCATGGCTTTAATTTACAGAAATGAGTTTATCAGAATCATAGAGATTGGAGAGAAATTCTCTCTTAACAAATTTATTCTAACTGTTATTTACCCAATTGCTTACTAGAAACCATATATGTTTTATTCGTCTTGAAATTCATAAAAAGAACATATTAAAGTAGTGAATCATATCCCCCGCTGACATTAATGTTCTTCTCTGCAAGCTTATGAAGCTATTTGAACATATGCATAAATTCATATGTTGTGATATAATAGCTTGGGGAATTAGGCAGTCTTTTTCACTCTGTTCTGTAAATAACAAGAAAAAGATAAAATGATTTCATCATTAAAAAACACCCTCTGGTCCAAATTTCTTTTAAAAATAGTCTATTTTCCTAAGTCATAAAATGTTCCATTGATTTCTTTTATAGAGCATTGATTTCTTATTGGAATTTAGCATTTCAATAAGAATCTACTTTTTGAAATATGCAATCAAGTAAGTTAGGTCATAGAATATATTCTGATTTAGTAAAGCCTGGGAAAAACAACATGAAACAGTGTGAAGTTTTCAAGTATTTGACTTTTAAGTTAAAATCTAATGATAAGTTAAGTATTAGAAATGAATTATTTAATAGATTATAAAAACAAACCATTTTTGAACAGGTCGATCTGTGTGTTTTTTTTTTTTTCAATTGAGAGGAAAATAAGAATTATTCTGTATGTCAAACATAAAATGTGCACCCTTCTTTAGTAAGACTGATAAAAATGTATTATTTAAATAATGTTTCATAAAATCAAATTATGTTCAATTATAGAAATATCATTTGTTTTGTAATTATTTGGATAAATCTATTTTATTAAATAAAATTATTGTTGGTATTATATGGTAGCTTTTAAAGAAAATGTTTTTATTCACTGATGCAGGTAATCTCAGAGTTTCGGAGCTACTATTTTAGAGAACCAGAGAAAAAGTGAGAAGACCATCACAGACACCTGTGGCTCAATGGATTAGGGCACTGGCCCCATATACCAAAGATGGCAGGTTCAAACCCAGCCCTGGCCAAAAACTACAAAAAAAAAAAAAAAAAAAAAGTTAGAAGCTAAGCTTACAGTTATTTAGAGTGGTCTTATTTCTCACAAACAACTTTAGCAAAATAAAGGTATTCCCAGCAAAAATATTTAAACTGAAATCATCCTGGCAGATTGCATTTGCATTTAAATAATTTTATTCCCTTTACACTCTCAAAAAACATTAGGTTAAATATTAATGCAACATTTTGTTCCTGTTATTGTTCACTTTTGCTTCTGCTAAATGGTAACTCCACAGCCTATACAAGAAGATGTACATGTTAAATGGTGTTTAGTGATACAATGTAGCCAATCTCAAGTTATCATTTTAGCTTGAAAACAGTTTATTGTGTAACTCAAAAGACTGACACCATTCATGAAGTCATCACCACTATGCTTCTTTGCTTACCATAGTATGCTTCTTTTCTATTATTGCTTTCAAAAATACAATTGCTGGAATGGATAGTAATTATAATGCAAAATAGAAAACATCAGCATACAAACAATTTTTTTGCTTCTTTTTCTGGTGAAAACTGAAAATATAACAGAAATAAGCCTTCTAATCGAGATTTTCCTTCCCTGCAGAACAGAACGTTAGTCATGTGAGCCATTTTTATTTAAAAAGAAAAAAAGCCTTAAATGAAAAACTTTGCAAAATAACAACAAAAATAATTTTGATAACAAAAATTTTTAGAAACTAAAGTTTATTTATCACCACCTTCCCATACACCATATCATTTGAAATTGGCCAAAAAAATCAATGCATTCCACCAATCTTGGGTGGCTGGGCAGCTCCACTGAGGTCTTGTGCTCATGTAATATAAATAAGTGTCAGATCATTTGGGTTTCATCTCTGCCCTTCACTACCAGAGTCACCCACCACAGGTTTATTTTTTATTTGTCGATCACTGTAAGCCTCAGTTTCCACATTTCTTGTGCAGCTATATTGTAGAATCAATATGTGGATGCAAAGTGATGACCTTACACTGCCTGTTTCATAGCCCAGTGTAGGGTGAGCTTCCTACCAATGGAAACTGGACCTTCACCAATTCATTTTCTTTCCCCACATTCTCTATTAAAGCACACTTTCTGTTCAGAAGCGAGGTAGTATAGGATCTACCATTCTCCTCTTCTATAAAAAATGGGTAAGCACTCTGGGAAGCCCAGGCAGGAAGATCCCTTTGAGCTCAGTAGTTTGAGACCAGCCTGAGTAAAAGCAAGACCCCATCTCTACTAAAAACAGAAAAATTAACTGGGCATTGAGCAGGCACCTGATGTCCCCACTACTCAAGAGGCTGAAGGCAGAAGGATTGCTTGAAACCAAGATTCTGAGGTTGCTGTGAGCTAAACTGGTGCCATGGCACTTCAGCCTGGGCAACAGAGTGAGTCTCTATCTCAAATATATATACATATAATAGTAATATATATATTAAAATACATATATAACATATATTATAGTAATGTATATTAAAACACATATGTAATATATATTATAGTAATATATATTAAAATACATATATAACATATATTATAGTAATATGTGTTAAAACACATATGTATAAAATATACCGAGTAGACAACAAACCGACACATAGTAGGTACTGACTGAGTGCCTACTATGTGCCAGCTTGTTGTCTACTCAGAACTAAGCCAAAAATACATAAAATACAGCCTTGTATCCAAGGAAATTTCATTCCAATGGCTCCACACACAGTTCATTTTAGAATGAGAAGGTAATAATTAGAGTTATTCATCAAATACTGAACGAACCCAAAGGAGAGAGTTTCAGGAAAAGCTCACTAGAGACCACAGCGCCCACTCTGGATCCTGAAGAGGGAACTTCGTTTCTCTGGGCATGTAAAGGTAGTAAGACGTACTTCCTATGCCTAAGGTCTAAGACAGAGTTTGAAAGGAGAAGAGCGAATAAAAAGGAACCAACACTATGGTGCTATAAATCTCTATTAGTTTTGGCCAGAAATCTGTGTAGCTAATATTACAATTGGGAAAAATATTTCGTTTCTCCATATGGGTTTAGACTTTACTGTCTCCATGAATTACTGTTTGGGGGAAGTGTATGCAAATCCATCATTATTACATAATTATAACCCAGATTCCCAAGAAAAATGAAGAGAAACTTTTCCACCTCAAACTTGGTAGGGGAACTTCAGATAAAATAGAGTCTTGGGGTTCTGAAGCCCTCTGAGGAATGCATATCTAAAGACCCCTATCTCCTCCATTTCCTAATTTCTCACACGCACACATGTACTGTACGTCTCCTATGAGACTAAACAACTTGGTCCTTAGAAAATGTTGGAGCTGAAGGACTGAATGGACCAGAATTGGTTCATTGTGAATTTTATTCAGGTTCCCCATAAACAAAGGTCTTTTTTCTCCAGCTGCAGAAGTGCTGTCCCCAGACAGCCCCTTCCGGGATTGCCTTGGCTTCATCATGGTCACAGTCCTTCTTTGGAAGGCACGTCTCCAATGACTGATTGATGTGGGAGTATCAATATGATGTGGGATTACAAAGAAGCTTATCTTGCTCAAACTTGGCACTACACAGAAGGGTTATTCTAGCTGTGTAGCTTCTTGTGGAGTTGGTCCAGGCTGCATACTTGTCCCTCAAAATTTATAAGCATTTGGCATTATTTATACATAAAGTGGTGATTAGAGTTTTGTATTCCAGAACATAAAAGTATGATAATGTCTTTTTATTCTACTTACTACAACATATTCATAATTATATTCACATATATTCACATATACTATTACTATATAATAGTAGCCTGAAAAATAATTTATTGTTAATGTAGTCTATCAAAATATGTCTCATTATATTATTTATATGTAACAATAATGTTTATCAAAATGTTGTTTTTAAATGCTTGTGTTTGTATTAAAAAGCAATTTTTGCTATTACAGGGAAAATTAAAAAATATAAATAAGGAAATTAAAATAAAAAAGAAACAGACAAAACATCTACTATCATAAAATTACGATTACATTGCTGATTATCTATAGAAATACCTTAACATAAAATGCTAATAAATCCTATGATTTTTATATAATGTGTTTTGAATCAGGCTGCAGACTATGTGCTTTACATATGGTATATAATATATACCATACATATAATTTTATCTATATCCTAAAATTAAACAGGACTTAGATATATAATTACACAAACATATATGTTTCCAATTATGTGCATTACATATATGTATACATATTGGTATATGAATACATATACCTTTTCTAGGTATATAAATACAAATACCCATATGTATATGCCATATACCCATATGTATATTTATGTGTAACTATAAAATCAAAAAAGAGAATATGTTCTCTCTGGAAGAGATACTGAAAATCTTGATAATAGCATTGAATTACAATGTCTTCAAGTATTGAAAGTTTGAGAATGATGTTCTCAAGCATGTGTGTTTAGGCCCTATCCACAGGCTGTCAGCTGATCATGCTTTCTTTCTTGAATTTATAAATTATGAACTACGCCAGAGGACTTACGTGGCCCATTGTCAGAGTTTGTGCATGACAAACCACTTCTGCATTTTCTCCATCAACACCCTTTACTTTGTTATTGTTAGTAATATGGTTTGGATGCTGTTGTTTTCTGGAAATCTTCTTAAACGGAGTAGTTTTTAAAGTTTCTGTCTTCTACATGGAACAGATTAGAAAGTGATTTTTCTTAGGGTTAAAAGAATGGAAACCTGATTATAGGCATATATTTGCCCAGACAGGAACAAATTACATCAGAACTCTAATGTTTATCTCTGTAAATGAGAATTATTTCCTCTTCTTGCAAAAATAGATAAGTCTAGCAATATATATATTTTTTGCCATTCTCCTTCACATATTGCTATTTATGACAGAAGATTAACATTTTTAAGGGGGAGTCAAAATATTGTATATCTTGGTCAAGTTACATAAAATGTATTATCCTTTGAGAGAAGGAGAATTTCTGAGAGAACACTTGATCATTCAAAAAATAGTTGTTGAGGGCAGTGCCTGTGGCTCGAGGAGTAGGGTGCCGGCCCCATATACTGAAGGTGGTGGGTTCAAACCTGGCCCCAGCCAAAAACTACAAAAAAAAAAAAATAGTGTTGAGTATCCACTAAATGCCAATCACGGCCTCATGCTGGGAGTACAGCAATGGAGATACATCAAAACAAAAAATCAACAAAAAAATCTCTCTTATTGATTTTTATTTTGCTCCTTGTCTAAACCCAGTGGAAAAATTTAGTTATATTTCTACTTAAATGGTTTTCTTACATATTTTTATTATCCAGAAAAAAGCCCGGTTTATCTCTACAATATTCATTAATAATATGTTTATTTTCACTCTGACAGTGTAAGCATTGGAAGCATTTTTTTTAAAATGGTACAGAGCAGTCACATCAATTTTGTGTTTAAGAAAAAAAAAAAAACAGTATACCTCTGACTTCATTGGCTTTTAGGCTATGTTTTGAAAAGCCATCTCTTTTTCATATTGTCCCCACTACTGTAACTCTTCTAAACTTATGCTTCTCAACATGAGGAATATTTTATATAAGAAACTATCTAATTAATTTTCTATTAACTTTTTAATGCCCAGACTATTCTATTTCAGTCAAACAAAAATCTTGTGAAGATGTGACATGAAACACGATCATCTTTCAAATCAAATAATTTAACAATTACTGAAATAAAAGAAGGTAATAGTGTTTTTTCAAACCCAATAAAATATTTAGAGAAAGAAAAGACAATATTTAATACTTTTAAAATTCTCTGTTCTAATTGGATTTAGGTTTGGTGACACATGCCAGTCTACATGATTGAAAACATATAGTAATTAAAAGGAAAAGCATTACATTTAAACTGCTACTATTCCATACTTTAATGAACAAATAAAGTTAATGTCTTAAAATAAATGAATATCAAACTGTATGTTCCTGAACATCACATTATTGAACAATCTTTTAAAAAGTTTGTTATGTGGCCTGGTGCGGTGGCTCACGCCTGTAATCCTAGCACTCCTGGAGGCCAAGGCTGGTAGACTGCTTGAGCTCACAAGTTCCAGACCAGCCTAAGCCAGAGTGAGACGTCATCTCTAAGAGTAGCTGGGTGTCGTGGCCTGTAGTCCCAGCTACTTGGGAGGCTGAGGCAAGAGGATCACTTGAGCCCAAGAGTTTGAGGTTGCTATGAGCTATGATGCCACAGCACTCTACTGAGGGCAACAAAGTAAGACTCTCTCTCTCAAAAAAAAAAAAAAAAAGAAAAGAAAAGAAAAAGCTTGCTATCAAGTAAGCTAAGCTTGGCCCAACTAATTTTTTTTTTTTAATTTAGAAAATATTGCACAATCCACCCTTCATACATTAATCAGTGCATTTTTTAAAAATACTTACATGCTGAAAGAGGAGAATAGCATTATAAAAGATGATAATGGGCACTTCTTAAGTGACATAGTTGGATATGTTTAAGGAGTTTTTCTCAAGTAGCAACTTGTCAGACATTGGACCATCAGTCTCTTTTCTTTACAGAGAATTATTCCTAAAATAACTTGTTGAATTTGAAGCCTAATTAATGACTTGGTTGGCAAGCTTTTTAAATTACACTCTGTAAAAGTGCATGATGTTCAAATGGATCTAACTTATAGCACTTCTGGACAGTGCCACATTTATCTGCCATATGCTTTTCTCTAGATAATCGACCTTGCTCTACATTTGAAAAACAAGGGAAGTTGCACCAGACAGGTCCATAACCACCAAAGAACTAAAGATGCTGATATAGCCAATCTACATATTTGCATTACACATACTAAACTAACAGACAATAGTGTTTACAAAGCTTCACTAAATGCTTAAATCTATTTTGTGGACAAAAGGATTTTTAAGTTAATTCATTTTGTGGAGAGAATAATTTAACCAACTTAGCATTTTGTTGACAGAATTATGATGAAATTCATTTTGTCTACATAATTGATTGGACAGCTAGCAGAATACATTTCTCCCCAGAATGAAGAATGTGCAGAGGTTGTCAAACGGCATTTCCTCCTTGGTCTCAAATCATTCTGCCAACAAAATGAATACAAAATCCTTTCCTTTACAACATCAACATAAGTGTTAATTATTGGTGAATAGAATTCAAAGTCAAAGTCTTTCCTGTTAAATATTGATGAAAAAATATTTATATCATCTGCTAACTAACTATTAATCTCACAAAGGGATTTTTCTAGAAGCTTATGTCTAATCTGCATAACAAGGTAGGTGTGTGGTTTGTTTTCTTCACATTCAGTGCTGCAAACATAAAACAAACACTGTGGCTAAAATTTTAAATTGAAAGGCTGGAGGGAGAAGCATCAGGAAACTGTTGAGAGAGAATACAGAGAGGGCCATGAATAGTACATGATAAGAAATATTGAAAGCTATGAAACAAGTTATCAACACTAAATGTAAATTTACATGGCTCTCTGGATGCACTTTTAATTTAATTAGATTATTTTAGTATAAGCCACTTAAGCCTAGAGGCTTGCACAGTGAAGATGAGTGGTATAACAGGGCAGTAATAATGGATGTACACCAGGCATTTTACGCTTCTCTTAATTTGCGTATCACCTCTTACCGAAAAGTCTGTGAATACTAAAAGAGGATTACTCTAATATGGGTAAACAGGGCATTAATAGGACACATAATTATGGATATTTTTTCAGATAGACTTTATTTTGAGGTTGAACCTTTCCTTTCTGGTTGTTGGAACAGGAAAAATAGATAGAATACATTTTCATGAGAAGAAAACATTTGTAGGACTGGCCACCCAGAGGGTAAACTAATGTACATCACATGCGTAAGAATCTATAATTATTTAGATTGTAGTTTTTTTCTTCTTACATAAAGATTATTGAAGCGTTTCTTATTCTCAATTGGGTGAATCAGCTCCAAGGAAAATGTCCAGGTTGTAAAGTATAACTTTGATAGATGTAATATTTATCATGGCCCACTTTAAAGCTATCTGGATAATTTATATCATTAGGTTCATAGGCCAGATGTTAACTCTTTTGAGACATATGATCATTCTTCTTTTATTTAGGAATGTGTAGTCTATTTGCAAACTTCTTCCAGGAACCGTTTGTTTTCAAGTTATAGACCAATACCACCCTTCAAATCAAGCTTAAGGAAACAAATGTGGACGGAATCAGAAGTTGTGTTGAAAGTTCCATTGGAATAAACATGGAAATGTTTCAGCCACTACAAACCAGTTAAAGGTGAGTCATTGGGGCAGGAATAAATATTTGAATACAAAGCTAGAACATGGGGCGGCGCCTGTAGCTCAGTGAGTAGGGCGCCGGCCCCATATGCTGAGGGTGGCAGGTTCAAACCCAGCCCCGGCCAAACTGCAACCAAAAAATAGCCGGGCATTGTGGTGGGCGCCTGTAGTCCCAGCTGCTCTGGAGGCTGAGGCAAGAGAATCACATAAGCACAAGAGTTAGAGGTTGCTGTGAGCCGTGTGACACCACGGCACTCTACCCGAGGGCAGTAAAGTGAGACTCTGTCTCTGCAAAAAAAAAAAAAAAAAAGCTAGAACATATATAGGAGAAAATATATTTTTGTAGGAAGGTTGGAGAAATTGCATAAATGAAAATGGAAAACCACTGCTTGGTATAAAATTGAATCATAAACGTTAGAACTGTCAGATAAACTATTCTTCCCCTCTAAGCCCCTTCCTGGCATTATACTCGGGAATGTCTTGACAAACACATATGTTCTATGTGCATTTAGAATGCTTATTTCCCGTCTGAAACTAGTTGAATTTGGAAGAGGACAAAAAGAAGTGTATGATAAAATTTATCTATCCCTCAATTGATAACAATTAATTTGAGGATATAAAACTCATACGATGCATTTAGAAAGCAATTCTGAGGCCCTATGATAAATACAGTCCAATATAAACACACATCCATTAAAATATATGCATTCTCTTACATATGACCTAGCATGACAGGGTCTAGAAATATAAATATTAGTAGAATTCAAAGCAAAATAAGTAGGTTATGCATCTCTCTTAAGTAATTTGATAAATTTAAAATTTATATTCATATTTAATCAACATAAAACAAAAAACGTTCTTGTGAATTTTTTGAGGCAAGAAAGTAAAACAAGTGGGAAAATATAAAATGGAGCCAGATATGAGGAGGATATACTTGGCACAAAGATAGAGACACTGGCTATTTGTCACTGTCCATGTGGCTTAAAGCTTATTCCATTTGTTCAGATATTTTAACACCCTTATCTTTTATAAACATCACAAGAAAACACTGAGGAAGGGATTATTATTTCCATTTATAGCTAAGCAATAAGAAATCCCAAATGAAGAGGTGATAACAAATTACCCCAAACTTCAGAGGAAATAAACTGAGATTTCAAAGAAGGAGCTGGTACACCAAACTAGCTTTTCTGAGTCAAATACAATTTTCTTTTCATTCCATCATATCAGATTTCTTAAAAGAAATAAAACTAGTGCTGGATTCAAAAGTATGGTCTCAAGACTATCTTGTATGAGACACTATTACCAAGACACAATGTCACTGCAGGAAGTGGGTGAAATTTAAATTCAAATCTGGTGAACGAAGCTTAGCTTATGCCAAAGTGTTAAGACTTATCTGAGAAAACAATGCCTCAGGAAAAGTTGTAAACAATGGAGTTTTGGCATCTACACACTTCTTTAAGTTTCCTTTTATAAGGAGTCATAATACAATAAATATATACACTGTTTGAGGTGTTTTAACTTCCTATAGACAAGAGTTTATGAATAATATTGTTATATATTACATTTTTCAGAGAGTTACTTAGAAATTATAATGGTTCTGAGAGGCAAAATATATATCTAAATGTCAGACATAGTTTAAATGAATAAAGCACTGACTATTCACAGCCATCAACAAAGAATATCAGATTTGCCAGCTTTGATACCCAGTAGGAATGCAGGCAGTTTCTTGGGCCCCTGACGCACACAATCCCAGTGATGCTACAAAGAATAAACATTGTGGTAACTATTCAATGTAGAGGGTGTGTAAGTGCCAATAGCTGAACAAGGTTAGATGTTTACCGATAAAAATCGCAGTGAGCTTTCAGGTGCAGGTGACAACTTGAATATATGTATGCTTCCTTTCCACAGCCCTATAATGTGGTATGAAGGGATTTATTGTCTAAAAGCCTATACCCAAAAAGACTGGAGAACACAGTAAAAGAGACTACAAAAACCACAGTATGACTAGAGGTACAGGATTTAACAGACCTCAACAAACAATCCTAGGCTGTGATGAAGAAATCCCCGAACTAACCTGTTATGAACTAGAATCCTAAATAGCTCATGAATCAGCGGCTGTCAAGTCTTCACATTGCTGCGTAGTAAACTATCCCACAACTTCATAGTAAAACAAAACCATTTCGCTATGCTCAGAAATTCTTTGGATTTGCCTGACACGGTGGCTCATGCCTGTAATCCCAGCAATCTAGGAAGCCAAGACGGGCGGATCCCCTGAACTCAGGAGGTAGAGACCAGCCTGAGCAAGAGTGAGACTTTGTCTTTACTAAAAATAGAAAAAAAAATATCTGGATGTTATGGTGGGCACCTGTAGTCCAAGCTACTTGGGAAGTTGAGGCAAGAGGATCTCTTGAGCCCGAGTTTGAGGTTGCTGTGAGCTATGACACCATGGCACTTGTACCCAGGGCAACAGAGGGAGACTCTGTGTCAAAATTTTTTTTTTCTTTTGGATTAGTAATTCAAAAAGTGCACAATGTGCATGGTTGTTCTCTGTTTTATGATGTCTAGGACCAAAATGGGTATAATTTGAA
The DNA here is from genome assembly GCF_027406575.1 of Nycticebus coucang. Classification (NCBI taxonomy): domain Eukaryota; kingdom Metazoa; phylum Chordata; class Mammalia; order Primates; family Lorisidae; genus Nycticebus; species Nycticebus coucang. The sequence goes on from NC_069786.1 coordinate 108,419,296, forward strand.
TGGCTGGGGGCTGAAACAGCCAGGGCTGATGCCATAGACTGAATGTCCATGTCCCTCACTAAGTTCATAGGCTAAACCCTATTCAGTGTGACAGTATTTAAAGGTGATGTCGGGGTAGCCGTGGGCCCAGACCTGGATTGGGATTCAGCAGGGGAGATGATGCTAGGGGAAATGATGAGATTCTGCACCAATTTAATATATAAAGTCTGGAAGCTTGGAGAAAGGTGTACATTGACTTGCACACCACAGGGCAGATTGAGACAATACAGTGACTTTCTGACTTCTCAGAAACCTTTCATTGTTCTCTAACAGAAAGCACATATGCAAAATGTAAAGGTGCTAAATCCCAATAGGATTAGAAGAATCCCACGCCCCCAGGAAGATCAGGTAAAGAGGAAAGGGGTGAGTGATGAGAACATAGGGTAGGGAGCTGTCAACAGGGCTGACAAGGCATTTAGAAAGGGGAAGGGAAAGCACATTTCATCTCTGCAGGTCAAGCCAGCGAGGTTCCCCAATCAAAGGGCTCAGCCGGCCTGTCTGCTGATTCCCCAGGAAGGAATGGTCTTAGCAACTTTGTCTGGGGCGCCTATGGGCTCCTTTCATATCTGGTGGTCTTGATGAGCCCCCAAGGATGATGAGTCTGTGCTGTTTTTTTGCTCTGAATGGAGGTGGGGCAGAGAGCTCAGCTTATCTACTTCCCACAGGTGGGGCTTTGGGAAAGTGATTAAGTCAGGATGTGGAGCCCACATGGAGATTAGTGCCCTGATCAAAAGAGCCCCCAAGGAGTTCTCTTGTTGCTTCTGACAAGTGAGGACATGAGAACATGGCCATCACTGAGCTAGAAAGCAGGCCCTCATCAATCGCTGAATCTGCCCTCCTGATCTTGGACTATAAGAGCAGTCTGCAGAACTGTCAGAAATGAATCTGTTGTTTACAAGGCATCCAATGTCTATATTTTTGTTGTAAAAGCCCAAGCAGACTAAGACAAGTAGAGAATCTAAAGATGGCTACTTCCCTTACAGTCTAATGACTGTGGTGCTGAATTACACAAAGAACTGTTTTAGTTTGTTGACTAGAGGACATGCGTATGGCCTTGTGAGTGGTCTCAAAATAGCCGGGCTTTTTATATGATGATTCGGGATGCCAAGAGTAAGTATTCCTAGCTAGCAAAATGGACTGGCCTTTGTCACCTCCTGTAAAAAAACCCATAGCAGCAGATCTGCCATATTTTATAGGTGGAATCAGTCACGGCTCCACTCAGATTTCATGGGAGGGACACAAGCTTCATTTCCCAATGAGAAGGTTGACGTATCCATCCTTTTGAAAGTGAAATGAGTAAACTGCATTAGAAGAAAGATCAGGTTATGAAGTACACACCCTGTTTCTCACAGTAAGATGTGAGCTGTTCCTCCCTTCCTTACAACAAATGACTGGAGGTTGATACTCTGGAAAGGAAAAAGTGTTGTTCCTTTGTCTGGGAAACCCCAGAGACAATTGAAAACCAAGGTGTGAGAGGGAAAAGTAGAGGTAAAATAAGTGTGTGCATCCTGCATGCTGACTGTCCGCAGCACTCTTGTCCCCTTAAATCCAGAACACAGGGTACCAGTCTGTATCTTCCGGACAAGAGAATTGAGCATGCTGTTTCAGGGACTCTGATCAGCCCCAGTTACTACATCAAAGTTCCTTGGCTGAAAGGCTCAGATAAGGTGTCAGAGTACACTTTGCAAGATCCATGCTCTTTTAATGAATTGTTAGTATCCAGTGTTATATATAAACAGCCAACCTATGACTCCTGAACACTTGAGAAAATCCTCTATTATTATAAACAGAGAAAAAAACAAGCCCTACAAATACCAAAAATTGGAGAGAATGCAAACTATGCAGGGAGAGAAAACATTTTTGAAAAGATTGTCACTGGTATACTCAAAGGCAACAGATTTTACAACTGTAAAGTGAGGACAGGATGATATAATAAAGATATATTCTTAGGGGTGGCACCTGTGGCTCAAAGGGATAGGGCACTGGTCCCATATGCTGGAGGTGGTGGGTTCAAACCCAGCCCTGGCCAAAAATAAATAAATAAATAAATAAATAAATTATAAAAAAATAAAAATAAAAAAAGATATATTCTTAGAACATAGGATATTTGGAAGACAAAATGGAAGAAATCACCTTCAAACAGAACAAAAGGACAAGATAGAAAAGAGAGAGGAAATATAAAAAAAAAAAAAATTAAGAGTTCTGGTCCAGAAAGTCTAACATTCAAGCTTAAGAATTATTTGTGGATAAGCTGGACTTCAAATTCCACTAAAAGTCATAATAGTTTGGATTTTTTTTTTTTTTTTAGTTTTTAAATATTAGGAGTACATAATCATTGTGTATATTTATATGGTAATGTGATATTTTAACACAGACATGCAGTGTGAATTAATCAGACCAGGGTAATTGGGGTATCCACTACCTCAGGCATTTATCATTTCTTTGTGTTAGGAACATTCCAGTCCCAATCATTTAGTTATTTTTAAGTATACCCTAACTTATTGTTGATTATGGTCACTTTGTTCTGCTATCAAATATTATTCATTCTGTCTAATTATCTATATTTTTGTGCCCATAAACTATTTCAACTTTATCTCCACCTCCCCTCTAGCCTTCCCAGCCACCAGTAACTATCATTCTACTGTCTGTCTCCATGAGATCAATTGTTCTTAATATTTAACTCCCACAGATGAGTGAGAACAAAAGCATGAAATTTTAGAAAGTGAAAAGGGAGTGAAGGAAGAAAGTAGTGAAATTATTCAAGAACACTTTCCCCCTAAACTTTTCAGATTAAAATAGCTCAGTAAATGTCCACCAAACAGAATAAAATAAACATGCAACAAAGCCTATTGTCATATAAATCCAGGGAATTCAGGATCATGAGATGTCCCTACAATTATATATACAGGAAAAAAAAAAAGCCTCAGACCAGTGGTTTTCAACCTTCCTAATGCTGCAACCCTTTAATACAGTTCCTGTGGGTTGTGACCCACAGGTTGAGAACTGCTGCCTCAGACAAAAGATCAGGAATCATATCTTTGGACGTCTCAACGAGAAAAATGGGAGCTAGAAGGCAGCAGAGAAATGTTTTCAATATTCTCCAGGAAAATCATTTGCAAACTTTAATTATACATCTGACCAAACTATTAATCAAGGATGAGAAGATAAGAAAGATATTCCACGGACAAGGACTTAAAAATTTACCTCCTTTGAATCCCTTCTTGATGTGCTCTAACAAACAAGTTGGGCCTCTTAATACGCCTATACGATTAACTGATAATAAGAAGAAAAGGAGTGGAAAATACTAATTTAATGGAGTAAAATATCTTATGACTCTTCTCTTCATTTTTTTTTTTTTTTTATTGTTGGGGATTCATTGAGGGTACAATAAGCCAGGTTACACTGATTGCAATTGTTAGGCAAAGTCCCTCTTGCAATCATGTCTTGCCCCCATAAAGTGTGACATACAACAAGGCCCCACCTCCCTCCCTCCTTCCCTCTTTCTGCTTCCCCCCCCATAACCATACTTGTCATTAATTGTCCTCATATCAAAATTGAGTACATAGGATTCATGCTTCTCCATTCTCGTGATGCTTTACTAAGAATAATGTTTTCCACGTCCATCCAGGTTAATACGAAGGATGTAAAGTCTCCATTTTTTTTAATGGCTGAATAGTATTCCATGGTATACATATACCACGGCTTGTTAATCCATTCCCGGGTTGGTGGGCATTTAGGCTGTTTCCACATGTTGGCGATTGTAAATTGAGCTGCAATAAACAGTCTAGTACAAGTGTCCTTATGATAAAAGGATTTTTTTCCTTCTGGGTAGATGCCCAGTAATGGGATTGCAGGATCAAATGGGAGATCTAGCTTGAGTGCTTTGAGGTTTCTCCATACTTCCTTCCAGAAAGGTTGTACTAGTTTGCAGTCCCACCAGCAGTGTAAAAGTGTTCCCTTCTCTCCACATCCACGCCAGCATCTGCAGTTTTGAGATTTTGTGATGTGGGCCATTCTCACTGGGGTTAGATGATATCTCAGGGTTGTTTTGATTTGCATTTCTCTAATAGATAGAGATGATGAACATTTTTTCATGTGTTTGTTAGCCATTCGTCCGTCGTCTTTAGAGAAAGTTCTATTCATGTCTCTTGCCAATTGATATATGGGATTGTTGGCTTTTTTCATGTGGGTTAATTTGAGTTCTCTATAGATCCTAGTTATCAAGCTTTTGTCTGATTGAAAATATGCAAATATCCTTTCCCATTGTGTAGGTTGTCTCTTTGCTTTGGTTATTGTCTCCTTAGCTGTACAGAAGCTTTTCAGTTTAATGAAGTCCCATTTGTTTATTTTTGTTGTTGTTTCAATTGCCATGGCAGTCTTCTTCATGAAGTCTTTCCCCAGGCCAATATCTTCCAGTGTTTTTCCTATGCTTTCTTGGAGGATTTTTATTGTTTCATGCCTTAAATTTAAGTCCTTTATCCATCTTGAATCAATTTTTGTGAGTGGGGAAAGGTGTGGGTCCAGTTTCAGTCTTTTACATGTAGACATCCAGTTCTCCCAACACCATTTATTGAATAGGGAGTCTTTCCCCCAAGGTATGTTCTTGTTTGGTTTATCAAAGATTAGGTGGTTGTAAAATGTTAGTTTCATTTCTTGGTTTTCAATTCGATTCCAAGTGTCTATGTCTCTGTTTTTGTGCCAGTACCATGCTGTCTTGAGCACTATGGCTTTGTAGTACAGACTAAAATCTGGTATGCTGATGCCCCCAGCTTTATTTTTGTTACAGAGAACTGCCTTACCTATACGGGGGTTTTTCCGGTTCCATACAAAACGCAGAATCATTTTTTCCAAATCTTGAAAGTACAATGTTGTTATTTTGATAGGAATGGCACTGAATAGGTAGATTGCTTTGGGAAGTATAGACATTTTAACAATGTTGATTCTTCCCATCCATGAGCATGGTATGTTCTTCCATTTGTTAATATCCTCTGCTATTTCCTTTCTGAGGATTTCATAGTTTTCTTTATAGAAGTCCTTCACCTCCTTCGTTAGGTATATTCCTAGGTATTTCATTTTCTTTGAGACTATGGTGAAGGGAGTTGTGTCCTTAATTAGCTTCTCATCTTGACTGTTATTGGTGTACACAAAGGCTACTGACTTGTGGACATTGATTTTATATCCTGAAACATTACTGTATTTTTTGATGACTTCTAGGAGTCTTGTGGTTGAGTCTTTGGGGTTCTCTAAGTATAAGATCATGTCGTCAGCAAAGAGGGAGAGTTTGACCTCCTCTGCTCCCATTTGGATTCCCTTGATTTCCTTGTCTTGCCTAATTGTATTGGCTAGAACTTCCAGCACTACGTTGAATAGTAAAGGTGACAGAGGACAACCTTGTCTGGTTCCAGTTCTAAGAGGAAAAGCTTTCAGTTTTACTCCATTCAGTAAAATATTGGCTGTGGGTTTGTCATAGACAGCTTCAATCAGTTTTAGAAATGTGCCACCTATGCCTATACTCTTCAGTGTTCTAATTAGAAAAGGATGCTGGATTTTATCAAATGCTTTTTCTGCATCTATTTAGAGGATCATGTGATCTTTATTTTTGCCTCTGTTAATATGGTGGATAACGTTTATAGACTTGCGTATGTTAAACCAGCCTTGCATCCCTGGGATGAAGCCTAATTGGTCATGATGAATGACTTTTTTGATGATAAGCTGTAATCTATTGGCTAGGATTTTGTTGAGAATTTTTGCATCTATATTCATGAGTGAGATTGGTCTGAAATTCTCCTTTTTGTTTGGGTCTTTTCCTGGTTTTGGTATCAGGGTGATGTTTGCTTCATACAATGTGTTGGGGAAGATTCCTTCTTCCTCAATTTTTTGGAATAATTTCTGCAGTACAGGAATAAGCTCTTCTTTGAAGATTTGATAGAATTCTGGAGTGAAGCCATCTGGACCAGGGCATTTTTTGGTTGGAAGCTTTTTTATTGTTTCTTTGATCTCAGTGCTTGAAATTGGTCTGTCCAGGAGCTCTATTTCTTCCTGGCTGAGTCTAGGGAGAGGGTGTGATTCCAAATATTGATCCATTTCTTTCACATTGTCAAATTTCTGGGCGTAGAGTTTCTGGTAGTATTCAGAGATGATCTCTTGTATCTCTGTAGGATCAGTTGTTATTTCCCCTTTATCATTTCCGATTGAGGTTACTAGAGATTTTATTTTTCTATTCCTCGTTAGTCTGGCCAATGGTTTATCTATTTTATTTGTTTTTTCAAAAAACCAACTCCTGGTTTCATTAATTTTCTGAATGATTTTTTTGTTTTCAATTTCATTGATCTCTGATTTGATTTTGGATATTTCTTTTCTTCTACTGAGTTTAGGCTTAGATTGTTCTTGTTTTTCCAATTCCATAAGATCTCTTGTGAGATTGTTGATGTGCTCTCTTTCTGTTTTTCGAATGTAGGCATCTAAAGCGATGAATTTCCCCTCAAAACTGCTTTTGCAGTATCCCACAGGTTTTGGTAGCTTGTGTCTTCATTGTTGTTATGCTCAAGGAAGTTAATGATTTCCTGTTTTATTTCTTCCTGCACCCATCTGTTATTCAACAGAAGATTGTTTAATTTCCATGCCTTTGGGTGGGGTCGAGCATTTTTGTTATAGTTGAGTTCCACGTTTAGTGCCTTATGGTCTGAGAAGATACAAGGTAAAATTTCAATTCTTTTGATTCTGTTGATATTTGTTTTGTGTCCCAGGATATGATCAATTTTGGAGAATGTTCCATGGGGTGATGAGAAGAATGTATATTCTTTATCTTTGGGGTGGAGTGTTCTATATGCGTCTATCAAGCACAGTTGTTCTAGGGTCTCATTTAAATCTTTTATATCCTTGTTTAATTTCTGTTTAGAGGATGTGTCCAGGTCTGTAAGAGGAGTGTTAAGGTCCCCTGTTATTATGGTATTATCAGATATCATATTGCTCAGACTGAGTAAGGTCTGTTTTAAGAATCTGGGAGCATTTAAATTGGGTGCATAAATATTTAGAATTGAAATGTCTTCTTGTTGTATTTTTCCCTTGACCAATATAAAGTGACCATCTTTGTCTTTTTTGACTTTGGTTGCTTTAAATCCACATGTATCTGAAAATAAGATTGCAACTCCTCTTTTCTTCTGAATTCCATTTGCCTGAAAAATTGTCTTCCAACCCTTGACTCAGAGCTTTAATTTGTCTTTTGAAGCCAGGTGTTTTTCTTGCAGACAACAAATGGATGGCTTGTGTTTTTTAATCCAGTCAACCAATCTATGTCTCTTCAGTGGGGAATTCAAGCCATTAACATTTATTGAGATAATTGATAAGTGTGGTAGTATTCTATTCATCTTATTTTGTGAGAGTCCATTGCTTAGTTTTATCTTTCGCATCAGTGTGGAGGTTAGGCTCTGTCCTTTGATTTCTGAGTTCTTACTTTGCTGCTGATCCATTGTGGTGGTCAGTGTGCAGAACAGGTTGAAGTATTTCCTGTAGAGCTGGTCTTGTTGTGGCGAATTTCCTCAATGTTTTTATATCCGTAAATGATTTGATTTCTCCGTCAATTTTGAAGCTTAGCTTAGCAGGGTACAGAATTCTGGGCTGAAAATTGTTCTGTTTAAGTAGATTAAAGGTAGATGACCATTGTCTTCTTGCTTGGAAAGTTTCATTAGAGAAGTCTGCGGTCACTCTGATGGATTTGCCCCTGTAGGTCAACTGGCGCTTACTCCTGGCAGCTTGCAGAATCTTTTCTTTTGTCTTGACTTTGGACAGGTTCATCACAATGTGTCTTGGAGAAGCTCGGTTAGAGTTGAGGCAACCTGGGGTCTGATAGCCCTCTGAAAGCAGTGTGTCAGAATCTTTGGTGATATTTGGGAAATTTTCTTTTATAATATTCTCTAGTATGGCTTCCATTCCTCTGGGGCATTCTTCTTCCCCTTCTGGAATTTCTATAACTCGTATGTTGGAACGGTTCATAAGGTCCCATAATTCTGACAGTGAACGTTCTGCTTTCTCTCTCTTCTTTTCTGCCTCTTTTACTATCTGAGTTATCTCAAGAACTTTGTCTTCTACCTCTGAAATTCTTTCTTCTGCATGGTCTAACCTGTTGCTGATACTTTCCATTGCATCTTTAAGTTCCCTAATTGACTGTTTCAGTTCCTTCAGCTCTGCTATATCCTTCTTATATTCTTCATATCGTTCATCTCTGATTTGATTCTGTTTTTGGATTTCCTTTTGGTAATTTTCCTCTTTATTAGCAGTTTCCTTCATTGTTTCCATCATTTATTTCATTGTTTTCAACATGTGTATTCTAAATTTCCTTTCTGTCATTCCTAACATTTCTGTATAGGTGGAATCCTCTGCAGTAGCTACCTCATGGTCCCTTGGTGGGGTTGTTTTGGACTGGTTCTTCATGTTGCCTGGAGTTTTCTGCTGATTCTTCCTCATGAGTGATTTCTTTTATCTGTTTCCTTGCCCTAATTTTCCTTTCACTTCCTCTTGCCCTTTAAGTTCTCGTGCCTATGGCCTAAGGGTTACAGGGCCAGAATGGTGAGAAGGTTGAAGAGCAAAAAGGGGATGAAAGAAAGGAGGACCGAGTGTTAAGAAAAATAAAGAAAGGAGAGGGGGTGGGTAAAAGGAATATTGACAAAAAGAAGAGAGGCACAGAAAGAAGGAGACAGAGCAATATAGGTGTACAGTAGGGTACTTTGATACAACCTTATAAAAAAAAACCACCTTCTGGTGGTGCCCAGTTGGGTGGTTGCCTTAAGGTCAGCAGCTCTTTGCTAACCTGATCAGACACAGTACCCCACCTCCACTAAGTAGAGAGGAAAGACAAAAATGCTATAAATCAAACCAAAACAAGCAACCAGAAAACTTTACGGGATAAAATTTGGTGGAAAACCAAATAATAGTGGTAGAAACACTAACAAAAATGAAGTTCTAATTATTGAAATAGGCAGCAATGGGAAATTATAATTAAACTAGAGAAATTGAGAAAGAAAAAGGATCTGTATGGAAAAGATTGAACTTAAAAAACAAAACAACATCAAAATAAACAAAAAAAAAAAAAACAACCAAACCAAAAAAAAAAAAAAAAAAAAAAACACAACCAAAAACAAAGCAGTATGTATATGTTATTGAATATTGTCTGGGCAACACGTGGTCTTCTGGGGTATGAGATGTTAATCACAGTTCTGATACGACTAGAGGCTGCTAGTTTCTCAAACCCCAGCAGGTAGACACCCTAAATCTCTCTTCAGCCCACTTAAAAGGCACTTTGAGCTTGTTCACTTGCTGAGCAGAAGCTTTCCCAGAGAAGTGCTTGTCGCTGGAATCACTGCTGAAGTGGCTATCCACTTACCCTGTGTGCCAAAACTGGTCTCCCTCTGCCCCCGAGGCTTAGGGCTGCAAGGCGGCTCAGACCCCGCCCTTAGGCTACTTGGTCGCTGGGTTACCAGCTCCCACCCAATTCTAGCTCTGGGACCCTGAGGGCGGAGCTTGCCGGGGCAGATCACTCACAATGGCTGCCTGTGACCCAGAGCCAAACACTATTAGCTCCGTCTGGCTCAGCGGCTCAGACTGGGGCCCTAGACAAAGGCCAAAGTTCTCCGCACTCCCGCTCAGGCTCTCCCCAAGGCAGTTCAGCTGAGTGCCAAGTCCAAAGACACCAAAACAGTTCACAGGTAAGGCCTTTCTGGTTTGCAGTCTCGCTGCTACTGAATTTACAGTTGAGGGCGGGTTTAGAGGGATTGAACACACGCGTCCACTTGCCGGTTTTCCACTGTTTTAGTCCTCCTCTTGGGGTCCAGAAGTCTCTCGCTGACTCCCTGTATCCTCTCAGGGGTGATGATAGGCAGATCCCACCAGCCAGAGATGCCTGGAGTCCTATGTCCCCAGACTCACGGTGCCCAGATGCAAGGAAGCTGTTACTCGGCTGCCATCTTGCTCCGCCTCTCCTCTTCTCTTAATTTTTAATAAAATATCTTTATCAGAAAATTAGAAAATTATAATAATTGCAAAGTACATGCTTAGGACTTGGCTCTTCTATTCGCTGTCATAATTGATGATATAGAGGATGTATTCAGTTATTTTTTCTGCTAGTCATTCTTATCACAAACCTAAAAGAGTGGTGTAGCTACAAAGGCATTGATTCAACAGAAAGAAGTTTATTCCTTTAAAATATGCTTGTCAATTCCAAGGATACCATTGTCTCCAAAGGCAAAGGCATAAACTCTTAGCACCTTGGGTATATAAGGAGCATTACATTTTTAAAAAAAAAATCCTCCATAAATGACCCTGAGAAAATTGTTCTAACATGAAAACAGGCCAACAAAAGTTACTTGTTTAAGTAAAGGCAACTGTGTTCTAAAGTGATGATAATATAATGAGAATGAAAACACAAAAATAGAATGCGGATTAATCTCTCAGGGTATAACAGATACATCTCGTAATGGACATATCAGATAAATTTTCTCTAAAATGTATTGTCTCTACTAGAATACATGCATTTTGTACTAAATTTATCCTTTACTTTTAATTTAAAAAGTGCTCCTCTCCCTATGTTTCTTTCATAATTACTCTCCTTGTTAACACTTCATAATGAGGAAAAGGCAAATCAGTTGTGTCATTATACCTTGCTGCTGAACAGAAGCAAAACAGCCATTAATGACTGTAACATATGTCCATGTTTTCCTGGCCGCTGGGAACTTCATTAATCTGTTTCTCCTTGAGGAGGAAAGACACGTTTGTTAATAACATGATTCTGAATTTCCTTCTCTCGGAGTTGATATTTGGAACAAAATTTTCAGGTTCAACATCGGAGGTGAGGCAGCTGAGAGATGAGGTGTCCATGAGAGAACGGAGGGCTCTATGCTCACCCTTTCCACCCCGGACCTCACTCCTGCCTTCATTACAGATCTTCCCACTAGGTGGCAATAAAAACATGAAACACTTGGAAAATAGTGACAGAAGCTTTAAATACAATGCAAAAGGTTCATAATTTGAATTTTTAAAAAGCAATATAAAGAAATATACTAAGGGTTTTGACGATGACTTGTGACTATAAATTTTAATCTTAGATGTGAGTTTAGTTGATTATCAGATAATTAGTTCAGTAATTTAAACTCCTCCTCCTTCTCCCCCCTCCCACAAAAAAGATGATATTCTTAATCTTACTTAAACCATTTAGCTAATTGTTTCATCTCACAATTTTTTTTCTTATCAATTCAGGCTATTCTTGGTCAAGTTACTTAACCTCTTTATATGTTATAATGTGAAGAGTGCTAATAAAATTGATTATAAAACACTGCAAATTTTAGTGCTGAAGACAGCTACATTGCTTTGAAGTCACCAGAATTGTGACAAGTGTTCAGACAAGTACATAATTAAACTGTCCAAACTGCATTAGCTACTGATGGCATTTAACTAGGGCTGACAGTTCCCATCAAACTCTAAGTTTAAATTATAGCGGTTTCTATAACTTCCTCAGACTTTACCAGAGTATAACTGGGAGAAGGCATTTAAGTCTAAGACAGCAGTTCTCAACCTGTGGGTCATGACCCCTTTTTAACAATGAAAATACATTGCGGCATTAGGAAAGTTGAGAACCACTGGTCTAAGAGTTCCTGTGTATCCTTAATGACAGTAGGGAAAATACTATCATATTGAAATCTCTTCAGTTTTTTCTTTTGTTTCCCATAGAAGAAATTGTAACCCTGTCAATCAGTCTTTAAGGAAATGATGAATGGCATCTCACATAACTACAAATCAATAATAGCCTTACAATTCAAGTTGGAATCCTTCCGATACCCTGAATGTCTCAGTCTTTACCACTCCTTGAGTATAATTGAAGTCACATTAACATTTGTGCCAGAGTCTCACTAACATCAAACTCTCATCTGCTCTTACAAGAATTTTATTACTGCACAAGCATTTGAGAGAATCCTCAAGATGTGTCTTAAATGCATCCCTAACTAAGCCTGGTTATTGCTCATGATCCCAGGCAGCTGAGCCAGACAGACGAGGCTGCGGGCATCCCCTGTAACACAAAGGGACCACTTATGTAGTATTTCTCTGCTTCCTCTCGTCTGAGATAACAGTGTTCCTTGTCTACTAGGAAGACAGAAATCACCTCAATTATGTACAACAAAGGGAGTTTAATGTAGGGAAATACTCACATAAGTGACAAAAGTACTGGGAATTCCAGCAGGGGATTGTGAACACCCTAAGATGAACAACAAGAAGAAACCAGTGTGCTCTTCACATGGAAAGATAAGGAAGACTGATACAGCCAAAATCTCAGAGTCAAGGTTATTCAGGGGAAGCTGGAACCACAGGAAAGTCTATCAAGAACTAAATTCTGGGAAGAGGTGCAGCTAGTGCCCAGGAAGCTGCCAGAAGCAGAGAGGAGGTAGAGAAACACTCAAGTTTCTTTCTCTCCATTCTCTACTAAAGTACTTTTCATAGTTCTCATTCATTTGGAAACCAGCTGACATAGGAGCCTGAAAGGGGAAGCACACAGGCTGCCAGGCACAGCACAGCAGATCAAGGGTGAAAAACGGCTCAGAGGGCAAATGGTCGCTGTATCTGGACAAGAAGATTGGCTGCTGCTGTGGGAGCAGTGCTGGCCAAGCCTGGCTCTTCAGTTGCTGGCTCGGACAGCTCTGCTGGCTGGCAGCTGCTCTGTGTCACCCACTCTGCTCCCAGGAGTTTGAGTTGCATGCCCTACTTTGAAAACAAGAGTTGGTAAACTTTTTCTAGAATGAGCCTCCTGGTAAATATTTCAGACCTTGTGGGCCATATGTTCCTATCACGATTACTCAGTTCTGCTACTGTGGCACAAAAGCATCCATTGGCAGTCTGGGAAAATGAGCAAGGCTGTGTGGCAATAGAACGTTTTTTCCCCCCACAAAAACAGGTGGCAGGCTGTATTTGGCCTGAGGGCCATAGTCTGCTACCTTCTCTGAAACAACTGCTATCATCGTTTGTTCAGGACTCAGGACACTTCAATGCACAATCAAGAGAGTAATACTCTTTTATGGGGATGGCTAAGAGAGTTTTAAGGAGGAGTCCCTGACCTCAGATTATTAAAAACTCAGTGAGTATAAACCTTAATTTTCAATGCTACATATAAATTTCACAATTATTTATCCTTATAAATAAATTATATTTATATCATACTTAGGGTAGACATGTTGACAGTTTGTCAGAAATTTCAACTAGTGGGGGTACTAACTTGCTACCATAATCACAGCAAAAATGCAAAAGTTTAAAAAAAATGATCAATCCTTTATGTTATCATGGTCACCAATGATATTCTCATTATTCAAGCCATATACTGTCTTGAAGCCTGGTAAGTTCCCGTAAGCCAAGGGATGGCAGAGTGGGGCAGGTTTTGCACTTGACACCCACACTGATCACACTGCTGTCTGGTTAGTTGCTGTCTGTTGCTGAGTGTGGTTTCTGAGTCATGATCCTTTATCCATGAAGCAAACTCTTTCTCGAAGAATCCCCTGACTACTCCATCAAATAGAGCTTTATTTGGTAGAACTCAGTCCTAGTGGAAACCCCGGATTCCTCTTTTGTTCAGAGTAGTCATCATTTGTTTTGGTTTTGTTTCAGTCCATAATTGAATCAGAGAACACAGATGGTAGAGGAGGGGAAGGCTCCCAATTGCTCACATTTGGCCAATCTAAGTCAGATTTAAGCTGACTTGGGCATCTGTTATACTTTACTTGCTTTTATAGCTATATGATAACTTCTGTAAGGCCCTCAGATAGGTCAGTAAACCATCTCATGCATATTTGGGATTCCGGGTTTATAATAAATCATTCTGATTCTGAAGAACTTGGCTTGGTGATAGTTTTAGGATGAACTTGTGGTCAAGTGGAAGTAGGTGGTAGAACTTGGTTGAATGCAGATATTTCCATCTTTTTGTTGGTGGGCTTTAATTGCTTCTTTCAGCAATCAGGAAAACTCAGGGTTAATTGTCCTAGGAAGAGCTCTATAATCAATCAGATTCAGTATAGGATGTTGGAGAAGCAATAAAAAAATCTAGAGGGAAAAAGGAGGAAAGAGAAGTGGATGTAGAGATTCTTAACATGAGCTGATTCCATTTGCCACCAATTTGGTATAGCTCCATTCTAGATTGGTTGCAGCTTTGTTATATATTCTGTCAAGAAAGAAATAAACAAGCATAAACTTTTCATGAGAAATATTTATCCCTTTTGGGCATTCTAAAGGGAACAGAATGTTCTAGGCTGTTTGCAGGGATTTAGGTTTGGAGCATATATGCCAGCCTTGCCAAGGTTGGTCAGGTCAGCCCATGCAGATCTGCATATCGCTGTACTTCCTGGGGAATACACTTCCACCCAAGCACATGGTCAGCTGTCCTCTGCCCAGTGATTTATATGCCACACTTTATAGCATTAGGCTTCCTCTTGAATATGTCAGGTTCCATTCTAATGTATACTAATCAGTATGTTCAATAAGGCGGTGCTCTTGAGAGCAAATCTGGTGGCAGAGGTTTGTACTGCCGGTAAATGTAATAAACAAGAAAGTAAAAGCCTGGCGTCAGGAGACAGTCTATGAGAATACAAAATGGGATAGGATCCAGAAAAGGAGGATTTATAAGAGCTCCATTCATGTGTTTTATTGTATAAAATGAAATAGGAAAACTGTGAATAAGACAGTAAATGCATGTCAGGATTTGGGAGAATTTTATTACCCACTAGAGTTACATTCTTCTATATTTTGATATTACTAGGTTCTTTTCAGAGTAATATACACTTTAAATTTTTCCCCAACCGTAACAAGGTGATATCCCAAACAATAGTTGCTACTATTTCAGAAGTTATAGTTTTTACTTTTTTTTTTATTTTAGTGAAGTCAGCAGTTTCTAAACAGAAAACTAAAACTATGTTTAAAGGTTTATTTTCAATAGTCACCTTCTAACATGCAAGTACTAAGTATGAGCTGAAGGAAGAAAATTTAGACTAGGCCATATTTGAATTAAAAGCAGAGTAATATCGCAGGTACTAAAAGAAGAAATGTTGATTGTGTTCTCTTAGTTTCCTTTGAAAAATGCCCAATAAATAGTTTTCATACTTACCACTTACTTTCTAAACATTGAGTGTACAGCTTCTTACTGTCATGTCGTAAGATCTTGATTCTAAGGTTGGAAGGGACATTTTCCAGCCCTTCATTTATTCCTCAAGCGTGTGTCATCCAAGATGGTACAGACAGCTTTTGCTTCTAATACCTACAGATTAGAGGACCTCACCCGATCACTCTGTACTCAGGTATCTATGTAGTTAGAAAGTTCTATGTTATACTGATGCAAAATCTGTTTGCTTGTTCCTGATGCCCATACTCCCAATGTTATTTATGGAACTACCTAGAAAAATTAAGCCTTCATTTCAGAGTCTTCCAAATAGTAAGGGAATATCAATGTGCGAACCTCTTAGAAATACATAACTTGGGGAACTACCCAAAGACTGTCTGAAACAAACTCAGTCTTATTAAAAAAGCACATGTAAGATTTCAATCAAATTTATTTAACCACCCATTTTCTTTACATCAGTGCTTCTTTACACGCTCCTTGGTCTGGTGTGAGGCAATCTTGTTTCACAGTTAATATTACTGAGGGAATACTGGTGGAGAGAAAAGAGAATGGGACATGATAGATTTAGTACTTTATTTTATTGAATCTAACATATTCAAGATGCATCTTTATTTTATGGACTACTGTGGATCCATGACTTATATTTATTAATCTGAAATACTATGAAGCTAAATGATAGCTGGACCAGACCAGCCCCTTTCTTTTCTGGTCCAAGGGGAGAGGTGGGTGAGGACGAGAGTAGAACCACACAAGGTGACTCCTCATTTCTCTAATTATTTTACTTATGCCAAATACTCAACTACTGGGAGTGACACTGAGAGTGACAAGGAATGTGGAGGATAGGAACAGCATTTTTCATATATTTTTTTTTTTAAATAGGACCATGTGATGATAGCTCACAGCCTAGTGAGGCCTATTTGAATGATAAAAATTTTACTATGCTTTCTATGAAGACTTTGCACTCAGCATGTAAACACTGTAGATAGCGTTTATTAAGCTTTTTCAATTGCATGCCCCTTTTCATGAAGCTTCTTTTTTCTTAATATTATTTTTAGGTCCTATGGAAAGCAAGAATGTGAGGATGAGAACAAGATTGAGAACTTTGGAGAAGGAATGAGAGAACTCAGAGACAGGGAGAAGTTGTGCAGAAAGAACAATCAGAGATGTAATTTACATTACTGTGATTCATTTCATGCTGGTCAATATCTTTCTTAATTTATTTGATTTACCATGTTAAAAGAACAAATCAATAATTCTATACATGGGAGGATATAATAAAAATCATAATGAGAGAAAAAGAATTATAAATTGGAAGCATTTACCATTGGTAATGGCAAAATCTTTGCAGTTTTTGGCCAGGGCTGGGTTTGAACCCACCACCTCCGCATATGGAGCCAGCGCCCTACTCCTCTGAGCCACAGGTGCTGCCCCAAGACTAATATTTTAAAATGTTCTGCTGCTATAGACTTTGAATAAATGCAACGTAGTATCAACTATTGTCATGTTTTCTTTGTTGTTTAAATAGGCTTGGGTTATTTTAGCATGCATTGTATTTTCAAATCAATGCTGAAGTTCAGAAGATGGAATTTCACTACAAAAAATTCCTTAGGGAAAATAGGGACTGAGTTGTTACTATGAAAAAAACAAAGGGCTTGAAAGGCTGAAGCTGAGAGAGCTACAGCTAGCATGGCTAGTAGACATTTGTTGTATTAAATAAACCAAGCCCTCTGAAAACTGTCTTGATGTTTTGGAAGGCAACAATGTTTCACTAGGCTTGTTTGTAAAATTTAACATAAGCTGGGAATCTATTATCTGTAGCCAGAAATCATGTGCTTGATCGCTTACTTACTTTTTGCTTCTTGAAATAAAGACTATTGACCTGGTGCTTGAAAGCCAAGCTGCCTCATGAATGAGAAACCAAAATCTTGGGCAGTATCAGTGAGCATCTTTCTCATCACTATGGAAAGTGTTCATTCGTACTCTTTTCTCCAATAAACATACATTTTTTACCTTTGTATTTCATGTAAGATGATGAGATTTGCCCTTTGTTTTAAGGAAAACTACAGATACCAGTACCCTAATATGGATTATTAGCAGATAATAGTCTTTGTAGCTGTTGTCAACTTGACACTGAAACCAATGTGTGAAGATTAATGCTTTTTTCTATCCCTTGATATTACAGAGGACTTGAGTGCTATTATGCTATCCTCTCTCATCTCTTTATTATTTGAACAGGAAAATCATTTTATTGAACTGTGGTTATGCATTTGGCAGGAACTATTTTTATGGATTACCGGCATTGAAATGTAGCATGGAGAGAAAAGAAAGGGTAGAATACAGACAGGATATTCTTGCTCTGGCTAGGAGGTGACGCCAGCTGAGCACCTCAATTTTTTCCTGTATCCATTTCTTTCACAGTGTCTTTGCCCCCCTCTCCTATCAAGAGGGATATTTTCCTTCCCCCTGAATCTTAGATGGTTTTGTGACTTAATTTGACCAATACAATGTGATGGTAATGATGGTGTGGCAATTCTGAGAGTCCTCTAAAAGTTTTACAGGCTACCACTTTCCCTTAGACACTTACTTTGAGGTGGATTCTTTCAGTGCCAGAAAAAAATAAGCCCTGCTGGTATATTGGAGGAAAAGATGCCACGTAGAGCTCAGAGAGGGGAGATCCTCCTAGACCAGCCATCCTGGGGCCAAAGCACCAGCTGACCCTGATGCACAAACCTGGTAAGCCAAGGTCAGTTGAGTGTTGCCTAAATCAGAATTCCCAGCCAATCCACAGACACGAGCTAAAATAAATTCTTACTGTTGTATGCTGCTGAGGTTTTGTTGTTGTCATGTAGCACTATTGTAGCAAAAGATAACTGATGCCGAGTTCTCTCTAAATCATAGCTCTGCTTCCTTTTCCTTTCCAATAAACCAATGGCACTGACATGTGGCTGTAGGATGAGGCATCTACTTCTTTTCTTGAATTGAGTTCAAAGACAAGTTCAAGTTCAAAGACAAGTTCCCAAGGGAAATATGCTGTCATTTATATTTGTTTCAACTTTCTTGCTACTAGTTTCCAACTTCTTTTTCTCCCAGTTTACCACAGGGGGGAAAAAAGCTATGAAAAAGTCAATTCTGTGTTTGGAATTCTGAGGGTTTTTTTCATCATTATTATTATTTATCTTCCCTCCTAGTCCCAGGGCAACTAGTCCCTCCTGCCAACTTGGTGTAAGTTCCTTAGCTCATCTCATTCATTTGAAGAAATATATTTATGAATGGGCAGAAAGTATAATGGAAAAAATTAATTTTGTCAATAATAGATCCTCACATCTTATATTGGTTTTACTTAAATTATAGCCTTAGGCCACCCAAAGTGAAATCATTATAAAGTGCATGTTCCCAGGTCCCACACAGACTTACTATGTCAAAAACAGAATCTCAGGGGAAGTTGAGATAATGACATTTTGCTGTAATTTTTTTGTTTGTTTTTTGTTTAGCATTGTTTTCCACTTCTGAAATTATAAAACAGAGTCAGATCAGCAGTCAGCTCTTCCATTTGATTGAAAAGGAAGCTCTGTTTGCAGTCAGGACCAAAAAAAAGAAAGGAAGGAAGGAAGAAAAGAAACCCCCATATGTATTTCAAATAAACAGCTTTATATGTGGATGTAAAATTAGAAGACATAAAGAATCACCCAATGACTGGAAGTGCTTAGGGAGCAGAGGTTAGGAAAGCTGTTCCTAGCAACCCCAGCCTGCAGCACCTAAGTAGCTAATTAACCAGTAATTAACCTGAAGGTTGCTTCAGGTGTTACCTCGAACACCAGCTCACAAATCTGCCACATGTGTTTGTGAGAATTAATGATCCGAAGATCTACTCTTGTCTTTCATGTTCTAGATTTCATGCAAGTGTCTCTCATTAGCTGACTCTGACTTGAAACCAGATGGAGAAAGAGATTCTGGAAAATGTAGTTCCCAGCTCTCCCTCTGTGATGCAGAAATATCTTAGACAGGGCTGGTGATCAGGGCAAACTCACAACAGGGAATCTAGCAAATTATCCATGAGGTAGTGGTACTGAATCTGCAGTCCAAAAGTTTTAATGAATAAAGCCTTCATCTTTACATGGAAAGCTAGAAGAAATGTTAGTGGCATCTAAATATGGGCATTATTTACACATAATTTTGGGGAATTAAACCAGGAAAAGATCGGCCTCTTCTTTTAGCACTGTCTGTACCACCACTGCTTTTGCAGTCTTTGAACATAATGAAATTAATACTCTTGGTAAAATACCTCAAAAGTAAGCCTAAGTACATTTTACTGGAGAGAACGAACAACAAAATTGTCCACTGCTAATGCCCTGTGTTGGTAAAGGGCCGATTTGCAGGTCCTCATCCTGGCACTTACTTGTAAATGTGTAAGTTCAAAGTTCATGAGGGAAGGAAAATCCATGTATAGTGTCTACGAATTTCCATCTTATCCCCAAATAAAGGTCCAATACATGACAGGGAACAAGAGCAGTTTAAGTGATTTAGGAACTTTGCTTACATAATTTTGTTAAATGCTCACAAGCCTGTGAAGTGTGAGGATTGTTTGCATTCTGTACATGTTGGACTTGAGGGTCAGAGAGAAGAGCTACGCCAAAGTCACACGTTTTATAAAAGGCTGAGCCATAATTGAAATCATTGCTTCTGACTCCAAACTCTGTGCTTTTCCTAATGCATATCTTTGTCTCCATAAATATACTTTTCTGACATATAAAGTCCTTTCCATTTTGCAGAGAAGAGAACATAGCACTGGTTTTGTCTTGCTCTTGTCATTTCAGCCTCCACTGGCGGCTCTCAAGCGGGGTGGGGGGGATTGGGTGGGAGGGGGAGGAAAGAAGGAGGGAGGACATTTGTCCCCCCCACCCCTTCCTGCCCAGTTCTTCGGCATCTAGGAGCATATTGTTCCTTTTCAGATTCCCTTTCTTTCGGAGCACAGTTTTAGTGTGCCTGCCTCCTACCAAGGAAGCCAAAGTGGTGGAAGCGTTAGAATACTTCAGTACACCACCCTGGTACAGCTGAGGATATGAACATGTACTCAGGATTGGCCAATCAAGTCCCTCCTCTAGAGCTTTGAGTTCGAGTGAGGGAAGAAGTCACAAGGACAATCTGGAGATCCTGTGATTCAATGGCAGACTCGTTTTGCTATAGAACATCACTTTTGTAGTCCCTGTTTCATTGCTGCTTTAGTTTCTGCCAATTTCCAAATAACAAACTTCCCTTAGGTTATGTGAGAGTAAACTACAATTATCCTTACCTTTTTTTTGAGATTAGCTAAATTCAATTTCTATGGTTTACAATGAAAGAATCCAAATGAATGCAATCATTTCTCTAGTTATGAATGCATTTATCTGTCTTGGCCCATTCAAACTATGTGAACAATCCATATTAAGATAAAAATGAAAATCCAGAAATAAAATCACTTCAGATGAGGCAATTTTATTGAGTTTAATGTATAATAAATAATGTATAATCAATACATTATTATAAGGAATAATGTATAATAATATAGATAATCAGAAATTCTTTTAGGTTGAAGAAAATTTCCATTGTGTTTAGAAAACCTTAGGAAACAAGAAAAAAATGGTGATGAAAAGATAATAAGGGAGTGGGAATTGTTATTACACAAAATTTATTTCGTAACTATGTGAATGATTTACCTCGAGTAAGACCTTTTAGAAAATCTGAGCAAGAATAAAATATGGCCAAATTGTATACATTTGGGGATTCCCAAGACAAAAACTACTTGCAATTACTCCTGTACTGAGTCCAGAGAGAAAAAGCATAATCTCCTGTGTTCTCATATGGGAACTGTACAAAATTCAGCAAATAGTGTCTGCAAAAGTACCTCTAGAGAAAACACCACAGTATGGCTCACAGAATGTTTTTAATAATCTTTCCCAATGTGTGTCAATAGCATCTGACCAAAGTACAAGTCATTGAAAGCAGTTCTCTGGCAGACAAAAATGATACAATCCTGATACCACCCGTAGGTCTTGTGTTTATTCGTGGAGACCATTTTACAATACAGGCATGCCTCATTTTTCTCCTGCTTTGATTTTTTGTGCTTCACAGATATTGTTTTTTTTTTTTTTTTCAAATTGAAGGTTTGTGGCAATCTATGTTTGAACAAGCCTATCAGTATCATTTTTCCAACAGCATGTGCTCACTTTGTGTCTTTGTGCCATATTTTGGCAATTCTTGGAATATTTTGAACTTTTTCATTGTTATTACATCCATTATAGTGATGCAGGATCAGTGATCTTTGATGATACTGATTGTATTTTTTGTTTTTTGTTTTATTAAATCATAGCTGTGTACATTAATGTATTTGTTTTGGAAGGACGCAGACAGCCCCCATGGGAGATGGCTATCTTAATTGATAAATGTGTGTGTTCTGACTGCTCCAACTAGCCATCCCTCCATCTCTCTCCCTTTTTTGGGCCTCCCTATTTCCTAAGATATAACAATATTGAAATTAAGGCAATTAAAAACCCTACATTGACCATTAAGTTCAAAGGAAAAGATTTTCCCATCTTTCACTTTAAATCAAAAGCTAGAAATGAAAAAGCTTGTGACAAAGGTATGGTGAAATCTAAGGTAAGCCCAAAGCTTACCACTAATTGTTAAAACAATTAACCAAGTTGCAAATGCAAAGGAAATGTTCTTGAAAAAAATTAAAAGTGCTCCTTCAGGGAACACAAGAATGATTAGAAAGTAAAGAGCTTTATTGCTGGTATAGAGGAACTTTTAGTGATCTAGACACAACATTTTCTTAAGCTAAAGCCAAGTCAACAGGAAGGCTCTAACTCTCTTTAATTCTATAAAGGATGAAAGAAATGAGGAAGTTCCAGAGCTAGCAGAACTTGCTTCATGGAACTTGCTTCATGAGGATTAAGAAAGAAGCTGCTCCTCTGGTCCCAGCTACTCGGGAGGCTGAGGCAAGAGAATCACCTAAGCCCAAGAGCTGGAGGTTGCTGTGAGCTGTGATGCCACAGCACTCTATCAAGGGCAACAAAGTGAAACTCTGTCTCTAAAAACAAAAAAAGAAAGAAGCTGCTCCCACAACATAAAAGCAAGTGCTGATAAAGCTGCAGCAAGTTGTGCCAAAGATCTAGCTAAGATCACTGATGGAGGAAGTTACCTTAAACAACGGATTTTTAGTGTTGCTGAAATAGCCTGATATTGAAAGAAGATGCCCATTAGGATTTTCATAGCTAGAGAGGAAAAGTCAATGCCTAGCATTGAACTTCACTTTAGGCTGACATTTTGGTTAGGAGATAACGCAGCTGGTGACTTAAAGTTGAAACCAATCATCATTTATGATTCCAAATATCCTAGGGCCCTTAAAAATTGTTCTAAATCTGCTTGGCCTGTGCTCTATAAATGCAACAACAAAGCCTGTATGACATTGATAGCATATCTGTTAACAGCATGGTTTATTGAATGTTTTAAGCCTATTCTTAAGACCTATTGCTTAGAAAAAATGATTCCTTTCAAAATGTTACTGCTCCTGGATAATGTCCCTGGTCAGTCAAGAGCTCTGGTGAAGGTACACAAGGAGATGAGTGTGGTTTTCATGCTTGTTAATACATCCGTTCTGTAGCTCGTGGATCAAGGAGTAATTTCAACTCTTAAGTCTTATTACTTGAGAAATACATTTTTTAAGTCAGTAGTTGTCATAAATACTAATTCCTCTGATGGATTTGAGCAAAGTAAATTGAAAACCTCCTGGGAGGTATTCACCATTTGAAATGCCATTAAGAATATTTGTGTTTCATGGGAGGAAATTAAAATATTAACATCAACAGGAGTGTGGAAGAAGTTGATTCCAACCTTCATGGATGACTTTGAGGGGTTTAACACTTCAGTGGGGAAAGCAACTTCAGATGTGGTAGAAATAGCAAGAGAATTAGATTTAGAATTGAAGCCTGGATTTCTGCAATCTCATGGTAAAATCTGAATGACTGAAGAGTTTCCTCTTAAGGCTGCACAAAGAAAGTGGATTCTTGAGGTGATATCTACTCCTGATGAGCATCGTTGAAATGACAAGAAAGGATTTAAAATATTACATGAACTTATTTGATAGAGCGGCATCAAGTTTTAATTTTGAAAGAAATTCTACTAGATAAAATACTGTTCAATAGCATTGCATGCTACAGAGAAATCTTTGATGAAAGAAGAGTCAAAAGAGTCAATCAACTTGATTGTTACCTTATTTTAAGAAATTACTCCAGCTACCAGAACCTTCCGCAACCACTCTCCTTATCAGTCAATGGCCGTCAACATGCGAGCAAGCCCCTCAATCAACAACATTATGACTTACTGAAGATCAGGTGATCATTAGCATTTTTAAATTAAAGCATACATATTGTTTTCTATATATATAATGATTTCACATGCTTAATAGACCACTTAATGATAGTGTAAACATAATTTTTATATGCACCAGGAAACCAAAAACATGTGTATGACTCACTTAACTGCAATATTTGCTTCATTGTGGTGGTCTGAAACTAAATCTTCACTTTCTTCAAGGTATGCTGGTACCTGGGCGGCGCCTGTGGCTCAGTGAATAGGGCGCCGGCCCCATATACCAATGGTGGCGGGTTCAAACCCGGCACCGGCCAAACTGCAACAAAAAAATAGCCGGGCATTGTGGCGGGCGCCTGTAGTCCCAGCTACTTAGGAGGCTGAGGCAAGAGAATCACCTAAGCCCAGGAGTTGGAGGTTGCTGTGAGCTGTGTGACGCCACAGCACTCTACCAAGAGCAACAAAGTGAGACTCTGTCTCTACAAAAACAAAAACAAAAACAAAAAAAAAGGTATGCTTGTACCTAGAGGAATGGGTAGGCTACTGGCATCCGAGCTCTCCTCCAAAACTAGCATTTTTCTAAAGTATTTCTGAGGAATGAGTTCAAGGTTACACTCCAAAATAATTATCTTTTGGGCAACTATCCTACATTGGCTATTGAATAGATGGTTGATATTGCCATTGTTAATCAGAGGAGTGAAAATATGAAATATTACTATAATTTTATACAGACAACATGATTATGAATCTACAAAATAGAAATAAATGAAGAAACAACAAAATAAGATAATTCAACAAGGTTACAGGATAAATGGTCATTCGTATTTTTATAAACTTGCGATGAACAACTGAACAATACAAAAGGTAACATTAACAAAGTAAAAACATAAGCACCATACTTGTAAACTATCATATATATTAGACAAAGAACTATACACACAATGCTTATTGAACTGATAGCAGTAACAAAAAGACCAAAAATAACTGATAGAGGATATCCCAATGCATATTAAGCATATGAAAATGCTCTCAGTATAATTCATCAGGAAAACATAAATTGTAGCAATAATAATATACTACTAAATACCTATCAGAATGGTTAAAAATATATAAATGGCAAACAAGCACATGGAAATACGTTCAACATTATTAGTCAGTAGGAAATGCAAGCTAAAACTCCAAATAAGATACCACTATACATCTGTTCAGTGGGTAAGTTACAAAGATTGACCAGAAAAAGTGTTGATAAGGGTAGGGAAAAATGAAACTTTTACTAAAGTTGGGAAAGTAAGCTGTTAGAACCACTTCAGATTACCTCTGGACAGTTTCTAAAAATGACATACATCAAACCTACGACCCAACTATTCACTTCTACATATATACTTAAGGGAAATAAGTAAAATTTTCCACACTAGTATATATTTATAGATTAATATTTGATTACATGTTTACGTATTCATTCAAATATATTTCTCTGTACTTAGAATATCTCTGTATTTATACATAAGAAACTGGTCCAATTCTCTTTAGCTGGGAGACAGTATGGAAAATGTTTTTCCACTGAATACCAATTACCACTTTTTTTTTTTTTTTGAGTCAGAGTCTCACTTTGTTGCTGGTGCTAGAGTGTTGTGGCATCATCCTAGCTCACAGCAACCCTCAAACTCCTGGATTCAAGTAATCCTCCTGCCTCAGCCTCCCATGTAGCTAGGACTATAGGCAACTGCCACAAGGGTTGGCTAGTTTTTCTATTTTCAGTAGAGATAGGATCTCACTCTTGCCCAGGCTGGTCTAGAACTCCTGAGCTCCAGCCATCCTCCTACATTGGCCTCCCAGAGTGCTGGGATTACTGCTGTGAGCCACATGCCCAGGTCCTTTTGCCACTTCTGAAACTTTTTGTATGTGCCTGTATAGCCTGATTTAAAAATGAACTGACTTTTTATTTATTAAAAAAAGGCAATCAGTTCTACTCCAGCACACATAATGAATCTTATTTCTTTATGGTATATTGTTATAGGCATTCTATTTTATTGTCAGTCATTGGTATGTATCTCTTACTGGGACTAACTTATAAATTACACTTTATCATATGTGTGTACAGGAAAAAACATAGCACATATCAGGTCTAAGACTATCTGCAATTTCATGCATCCTTTAGAGGTATTGGAATGTATTTCTTGTGGATAAATGGGGGACTATTATAATGTATCCTCCATGAGTAAAGAGGCACTTTTATAATGTATAACCAAAAAAAAAAAAAAAATGAAACCAGTTGGTGATAATGCAAAACAACAGCATCCTACTATTAACTTGCTGAAAAGCAGGACAGAATCAACCTGAAAGAGTATGTAAAATTGTTCACATAAAAGAACTACCATGAAGGTAGCTTCACATCTTCCACTGTGTTTAATCCCACAATTTTTTTTTAAAGTTCTCTTCCCAACAGCTTCTTCACCAAAGTTAAATTTTGTACTGTTTTAGAGCTCAAGCTATGTTTTGCTTTTTTTTCTTCTTATATTTAAATAATGCCTGTCTCTTTAATGCAAAAAACCAACAGGGCCAAGATACAATAAATATTTTTTAGGCTAGACTATCTCAGGCGTACACCAGCACACAATTTATAACCATGACTAAAATTATTCTAAAAGGGAAAATAAGAGATATTAACATGGCTCTAAGTCATAGCCACTTGTGATAATTTATCAACAATTAACCTTGAATATTGCACATGTAAAAAGTAAATGAATTATATTCATTTGTTCAATAAATTTGTGTACTGTAATGAATACTCTGCAATTGTAAGACAACAGTATTTGTATATTTAAACATAAACAAACATAGAAAAGATACAATAAAAATACAGTATTATAACCTTATGGGACTACCATTGTATCTTGTACACCAGTCTGTGTATAACCAAAACATTGTTCTGTGTATAGAACATATATTGGAAAAGCAAATAGGGGGTTAGAAAAGTCATTCTCCTAGGTAAACCATCTCAAGAATGGAAAAGCATTCCTACCATGTAGTCAGAACTAATCTGAAATTAGTAGATCAACAACTACAGGTCTACCTGAGAGAAAAACACAATTCAGTTCAAGAAGGGGAGATACAGGAAGTTCCCACCTAATGGGTACAAGGTAGGGGTATATGGCACACTTTCTGGGAGAAGGACTCAACTTCAACTTTACCTTACAAATGCAAATAATGTAACCTAATCATATGTACCCTGACTTTTTGTACCCAAAAAGTATATGTACCCAAAATTTTTTAAAAAGTCAGAAGTTTGATTCTGGAATATTTAATTTGTGATTCCTATTAAAATGCAAATTAATAGTTAACCGAAGTTGACTAATGAGATGAAATACAGGTTTCAGTTCAAAGGTAAAGGTCTGTGATGAAGTTACAAATTTGAGAGTCACGAACACATACAAGGTAAAGCGAGAAGGCAAGAGGAGCTGACCAGGAGAATAGGTGCAGGCAGAAACATAAAGAGGTCTTAGTACAGAACCCTGAGGCCTCAAAATATGGAGAGGCTTGAGACGTAAAGAAGGGATTGATAAGAAAAGTCAGCAAGGATATGACTAAAGACAGGGGAGTGTGATGACCCAGTGCCAAGTGACAAAAATGTTTCAGAGAAAAGAGAATGATCGAATGTTATCAAATGCTTCAAATGTTTCCAATAAGCCAGAAGATCAAGAAACTGGCTATTGGATTTAGCAATATGGAAGATATTCATGATAATATTTATTTATTTTGAGACAGTCTCACTTGGTTACCCTTGGTAGAGTACCATGGCGTCTTAGCTCACAGAAACCTCAAACCTTTGGGCTCAAGCCATTCTCTTGCCTCAGCCTCCCGAAAGCTGGGACTACAGGCTCCCGCTACAACACCCAGCTATTTTTTAGAGACAGAGTCTTGCTCTGGCTCAGGCTGGTCTGGAACCTGTGAGCTTAGTCAATCCACCTGCCTCAGTCTCCCAAGTGCTGGGATTACAGGCATGAGCCATTGCACCCGGTTATGATAACATTTTAGACCAAGTAGTTTTAATGAAAACCTGATTAGAGCGGTTTCAAGAGAGAATGAGAAAAAGAAATTGGAGATAGTAAGTTTATATAAACCATTTCATGGTAGTGACATGAACTTCATGTAACAAACCTAAGTTCCCAAGAAATAGAACTTAATATTTCTTACAACTGAACTTAATATTACATTGAATTAATATACAAAGTTCATTGCAGGATTCTTTGCAATAGTAAAACATTGAAAAAAATGGCTGTCAAAGAAGTTTTAGTTAAAGACAATGTGGTTTGCAGAGGATGGTGCTGCTACACCATGTGCTATGGAGTACAACAGAGATAATGAAGAAAAGAGGGTAAGTCCTATACTTTGCCACTGAAAGATTTCCAACATATACTTTGGTGAGCAAAGCTTGAGGTGGTTTAGCATTTATGATACAATTCCTTTAGAGCAGTGGTTCTCAACCTGTGGGTCTCAGTCCATGGGAACAGTATTAAAGGGTTGCAGCATTAGGAAGTTGAGAACCACTGCTTTAGAGTATGTCTACATGTAGTTTAATTAATTAGTTGAACTTGACAGGATGCAATTATGGAAAATTGCCTTGGCCAATACTACTACACTACTGAGAAAAGTCCAAGTTTGGAATGTTAAAATCTTCAGCACGATTCAAGTCAGAACTTTGTCTTGAATTCAACTCGGACCATTTTAGCAGTTTCTCCTCTTCCTCAGTTCTCGGCTTCTTGGGAAGGCTGATTTGCCTTTTCTATTTGTTCTCCTATCTCTGCCCTTAGCTAGC
Source organism: Nycticebus coucang (assembly GCF_027406575.1). Taxonomy (NCBI): domain Eukaryota; kingdom Metazoa; phylum Chordata; class Mammalia; order Primates; family Lorisidae; genus Nycticebus; species Nycticebus coucang. Next base: position 108,447,636 of record NC_069786.1, read on the forward strand.
TCCTGCTTCTGTTGCTCCCTAACAGGAAGAGGATAGAAGAAGTCAACAAAATCCACCATCCCACCCCCGGGTAAATTTGTTGCATTTTAGTTGACCTCATGTCCAAATGCTGGATTTTTTTTCCACATAAAAATGCGTTTATAGCTTTTTTGACAACTTTCCTGCTGTGGATCTTAAATATCACTGTTCCCTGACATCAGCAATCACTCACTAGCTGGCATCTTTAATCACTTAGCTGCTGTTCTGACACTCTTTCCAGCCTCTCTTCTGTGTAGCCTGTTCCTGAAAAGATACCATCTTTGAAACCATGGTGGATTGACCCAAGCCAATGTGGTCACACACAATATTTAAGTTCTTTGTGGTAAACAATATGAGCCTCCTGAAAAAATGTGAGAATTATCTACTCTGCTATGCCCCATGCTGCCAGATTTTATTGAAAATAAGTCACAAGCAATTCTATTGCACAGAGGTGTTTATTAAGCCACTCAAAATAGTTCTTACTAAGGTTCTCTGAAAGCTGGATAATGATCCAGATCTCTGAACTTTTAAATGTTCTCCCAAAATACCTTGCTAAAAAGGTTTATAATCACAGACAAAAACTATATTTAAGAAATAGGTTTCTATTAACCTATAGTAAGCAAAAGACGATCAGAAATCCTTCTAAATGAACGGTGGGACCTAGGACTGTTTAGGAATAAAGCCTTGAGAACCATTCCTAGAATAAATGTAAAGGAGCTCACTGCTATCATATCCTATTTACCCATAATGTTACAAAAATATTTTAGACAATCAGGGCACCTTGGCTATCTGTGGAAAGACGCCTGTACCAGCAGTTTTCGGGGGACCTGGAGAAATGAATCCTGAGATTGGGAAAACATTCATCACCCCCAGCTGTCTGGTGACCCCCAGGAAACAGCTTTTCTTCATCACAACAGTCCCCCTCTGTGGACTGCCGCATGTGGTATGTGTGGCACCGACTCTTTAATGCAGCCATCACCCAGGGAGAGAAGCCCAGCTTTTGCCCTGACAGCTGCAGGTCTTTGAGAAAACTCAACCAAGTAGGGCCCAAGTCATTGCCTAGAAGAGGACATGATCTACAGACCGGGAGTCTCGCTTGACTCCTGAGGGAAGGCCTTCTTCTTTCCTCTCCTCTGCGGAGACCATCAGCTGGGACCTGACAAGTGTCAGGTGAAGGACCCAGTGACGCCGTGACGCCATTTTGGACTTTTTTTTTTTGGCTTTCATCCTCCATTTTTAGAAAACCTGAAAGCTCCTAGTTTCCTTTCTTAGTAAACCACACCCCTCCCTATCTCCCGGAATGCATCCGCTCCCCCACCCCCCATTAAGATTGGTGGGACCCTATCAGCTTTGCTTCCCACACCCCTCACCCTACACCCACCTCATAAAAACACTTCCCACAGGGAGCATGGGTCTCTTGGTCCTAGGTGCGTCTGCGGGTGCTGACAGCCCAGGCTCGAGCTTGAATAAACACCCTGGTGTGATTGCATTGGTGTCTGGCTCTCTCGTGTGGTCATTGGGGACCCCATTCTTGGGTGTAACATCAGGTTGCAGCCCTGCTGTTGCACAAGGCCATCATCCAGGAACTGGAGCATGACACCACATCACTTACACCCAAGGACAACTGTGCTGGCCTTTACCCCTCTGCTGGGGCTCACCTGCGTGCAGACCTGAGGTTTTACTTCTCTGCAGGTTTCTGGGACATCAGGCACCTCTCAATGTACTAAGTTGCACAAGCTGTGTGAAGACTCCCTACGCGGCGACCCTGGGACGGGGGTTAAGGGTGATAACTGGGATAACTAACGAATGCAAACATGTCACACAGACATCCTAACAGTCCAGTGCTTTAAGATAACTCCCACGCAGCTAGTTGAAGGTGTTAGTGAGAAAAGTGGCTCTGCCCTGATCTGAAAGCCCAGGCTTCTGCAGCAACTTTCTTGCTCTCTCGTTACTTGTATCAAAACAGCTCCAATTAGCCTCTTTCTCTTCCACTGTCCAGGTGGGATCCTCCCCACCTGGTTTGGAGCCCTAAATTCTAGGATACATAACTCTGTAAACACCTGTTCTGATCAGTCTGCAGGTGAGCAAGCATCCAATTAAGAGTCTCAATAAGCCTAAGTTTCTCTTCTGGCAAAAAAAAAAAAAAAACCTCTTGTCTCACTTTAAGGGTTTTCTTGAAGCAGTATGGGCTGGAGGTGGGGATAGAGGCTGGAGGTATAGAAAGTGAGGTGGTATATGATGGAAAGCAGCTGCCTCTTCAGCCAGGGAATAAAAAGGTCAATGGCAGAGAGCTTCCTTTTTTTTTTTTTTTTTTTTTTTGGCCGGGGCTGGGTTTGAACCCACCACTTCCAGCATATGGGACCGGCGCCCTACTCCTTGAGCCACAGGCGCCGCCCAGAGCTTCCTAATAAAAGGCAGGCTTGCTCCCTTGTACCATGATTGGGGCAGGGGGGGCATTTCTCTATCTCATGTCCTGCAGATTATCCACATCTTCCTTAGGAATGTGCTTTGGATAATATTCACATTTAAACCAAAACTCTCAATTAAAACCCAGCAAATATATTTTGTGTTAATTTAGCAAATACTTACTGAATTCCTTCCTTGTGCCAGTCACTGTCCTTGGCCTAGAATGAGACTAGGATGTCTACTGCCCTTGGCCTAGAATGAGACTAGGATGTCTACTGCCCTTGGCCTAGAATGAGACTAGGATGTCACTGTCCTTGGCCTAGAATGAGTCTAAGATGTCACTGGGAGATGGCTATCTTAATTGATAAATGTGTGTGTTCTGACTGCTCCAACTAGCCATCCCTCCATCTCTCTCCCTTTTTTTGGGCCTCCCTATTCCCTAAGATATAACAATATTGAAATTAAGGCAATTAAAAACCCTACATTGACCTTTAAGTTCAAAGTAAAAGATTTTCCCATCTTTCACTTTAAATCAAAAGCTAGAAATGAGAAAAGCTTGCGACAAAGGTATGCTGAAATCCAAGGTAAGCCCAAAGCTGGGCCACTGATTGTTCAAACAATTAACCAAGTTGCAAATGCAACTAGAATGAGACTAGGACGTCACTGTCCTTGGCCTAGAATGAGACAAGGACGTCATTGTCCTTGGCCTAGAATGAGATGAGGATGTCACTGTCCTTGGCCTAGAATGAGACTAGGATGTCACTGTCCTTGGCCTAGAATGAGACTAGGATGTCACTGCCCTTGGCCTAGAATGAGACTAGGATGTCACTGTCCTTGGCCTAGATTGAATCTACACTGTCCACTGGTAGTCCTGGGGAGCAGGTAATCGGCTATTTATCTTTATCTTTTCTTTTATACAATTCTATGTTGTGGGGATTTTCTAGACAAAAATCAAATATTTCATCCTTTTAAGTTTATAAATTTTTTCAAAATAATCCAAGCCTTTTTCCTATTTATCCATATACAGATGTTTATAATTTCCTCACCTACTATAATAATAGTTACTGTATTTTGAAAATTGAGGATGCTGGTGATTTTTCCCTTTAGGTTTGTACCATTCTAGGACCATTGCTTGTAAGATTTAAAGAGAAAGAAAAATAATTATTGCTGTCATAGTGACTAGTTTCTATTTAGTAAATGTAATTGCTCCTCTGTGAAGCATTGATTAAACTTTAGAAGTTAAAAGGTCAGATGAGATTTATGCAAGATAAGGCCACATCTGACCAACTCCTTTAAAAGTGACTTTGCTAACTACCTTGCCTTCTTTGTAACCCTAAAACAATCTTCTGAACTTATAACAACCACTGGAAATGTATATCCTAGATTCCTTGGAAGTCTTACCTATCTGGAGCAGCTACTTGTTCATTATATTCCCCTTCAAATAATCAGCTAATGAGAGATGGATCTTTTACTTAAATTTTGGTCATTATGGAAAATAGGAAAGAGACTTCACCTCAAACACGTGTACTACAAAGTAAAACTTCACCAAATATCTCTGCATTCGCTATCAACTACTGTGCAACAAATTACTCCAAAACCCTATTAGTTTAAAAATGAATCTTTATTTTCTCATTGTTTTTAAGAGTAAAGAATTTTTTTTTTTTTTTTTTTTTTACAGTTTTTGGCCGGGGCTGGGTTTGAACCTGCCACCTCTGGCATATGGGGCCGTGGCCCTACTCCTTTGAGCTACAGGCACCACCCAACAATATTTTTATAGATCAGTTGAATACCTCTATTTCAGGTTTTCTCTTAAGGCTAGAATCAAGGTGTCCATTTGAGGATGCAGTCATCTCAAAGCTTGACTGGGAGAGGATCGTCTTCTGAGCTCGCTGACGTGGTTATGGCAGGTTCTCACTGGCAGACACACCAGGTCTGTGTCATGTAGATCTCTCCATAGGACTATTTATAGCATGGCACCTGGCTACCCAAAGACAGAGAGAGAGAGAACTCAGAAGGGAAGCCATAGTTTCATATAACCTAATCTTAGAAGTGATATCCCATTACTCTATTGTAGTCTGTCTGTAAGAAATGAACTCACTAAAATAAGCCCTATCTCAATAAGAAGGTATAACACAACCATGTGAATACCAGGCCTCTAAGATCCTTTAGGGTCATTTTTAAATCTCCTCCCATCCCATCCCTACTCACTCAAGGTTCCCACCTTTTTTCAGCCATCAATAGTCTCTCTTTCATTTTTTTCTTTTTCTAGGAAGACTAAAGTTTTCTCTTTTTCCATTGCAGTATTATTCCTCAGTTTAAACACCCCATTTAACAACAGCAGTAAAACACATTAGTTCAGCAGAATGTAGACCCTATTGTTTCTTAAAAATGTCCCTTGAAGGGTCTCAATAGTATAAATGGAATCCCATAAATTTACTATAATGTTATACTTAGAATTAATTATTTCACACAACTATGCTGCAATTAAAACTTTTATTACTGTAACATACTTTTAATAGTTTCAATAATTAAACCTTTCAGGAAAAAAGCTGTGTTCAAATGAATTCTGCTTTATCATTGGTTATATTTATAGTGACACTTTTCTTTAACGATCTGTGATTATCAAGAAAGTTCTTTTCTATTAAGTTAATTTTTATTCACACAAAAAATGTGTGCTTGTTTCTGAAGGATCTTCTTAATCCTCTCCATCTGCCTTGCTACTGGTTCCCTTACAGTGAAGGGGACACGCAGATTTGACATTTGGACCCAGCACAATGTTGGTTATTAAACTCAGCCTTACCTTGGAACAAGCTGCCTCCTTAGAAAACATTTTGTTGTATTTTCCTCCTTTGCAGAGTCAGTGACAACACTGAGTGTTCAATGAACAAATGGTATGGATATAGCCTTGAGTGTTTAATGAACAAATGATATGGGAAAGTCTTTAAAGAGGTTTCATAGTTTAGTGGTTTCTTTTCCTTCACTTTTGATAATGTGAATTTTTCGTGCTAAGCTAAATATAAGCCCTTTCCTGGGCTTATCCAAAAAATTTCAGAGGGAATAAACTTTATTTAATAATTCTCACCTGGGTGGCGCCTGTGGCTCAGTCAGTAAGGCGCCGGCCCCGTATACCGAGGGTGGCGGGTTCAAACCCGGCCCCAGCCAAACTGCAACCAAAAAATGGCCAGGCATTGTGGTGGGCGCCTGTAATCCCAGCTGCTCGGGAGGCTGAGGCAGGAGAATCGCCTAAGCCCAGGAGTTGGAGGTTGCTGTGAGCTGTGTGAGGCCACGGCACTCTACCTAGGGCCATAAAGTGAGACTCTGTCTCTACAAAAAAAAAAAAAGAAAATAATTCTCAACTAAGCTCTTAACTATTTTCAATTTTCTTCTCTAAGTTTGATTTTTTTCTGACCTCTCGACGCAAAAAGAGAAATACACTGCAATGAATTAACAACAACCTGACTCGATGGGCCCAGGATTCTCTTGTCCAGCAAGATGAAATTTTAAATAAATTCATTGGTTCTTTCAAGACCTTTTTGAAAATCCATTTTTCTCAGCATTAGACTACTTAGCCAGTCCTCAAGAAGGGACACAGTACAATAGCCAGCTCAAGCAGGCTCATCAAATTACTATTTACTTTCCAACTCTTACTTAGAACCCTGCCCCATTAAATCCACAATCCTATATTACATCATGCATTTTATCCAGTCCCAAACAGACCTTCACAGTAAATGAGATACTTTAAGCCAATATCTAAAAACCTCACAAATATTTACTGTTTGTCTACTCTCCACTTCCAGAAACACTATGAAGACTATCAATGAAATACTCTTGCAAATTAAGTTACTTTTTCTTCCTTTGTCAACAAATAGTTTTGGTGGTCTTTTCAGGAAATGACAGTTGACAGGGATAACCAAGAGACGGCTATGGAGGGGGCAGAGAATTTATGTGTTAATCTCTGTTTATCTATTTCATGTGAATCCTGCTCTCTTTAGCGAAGGGTATGACAATATATTCAAGTTGAATCATCTAAAAGTGGTGTATGAAATAAGTCAAAGAGAAGAAGAACAAATACTTTAAATAGAGTTATGCAAATTACATTAGTAATATTTCAAACTACCTGAGTTGGAGCATAATACATCTTAGAAGTCAGGCAAGTAGAGGCTTCGGGGATAAGAGGAAAAGCTTTGTGGTGTGTTTGGTCTTCTTTTATCAGGTGTGTGGGGAGAAGCTAACAGACTGTACAGAGTTGATTTAAGAGAGAGCTTTTGTATATATGCAAATTGAACAGTCTGATCCGAAACTAGGATAGATATTTGCTTTGCATTTGATATGCATTTGGGTATGAATGTGAATGATCACAACTCCAAGGAAGCTTACCAAAATATTTGCCTTCATGAGGTTGAAAACATGAAAAATGCCATATTGGCTGTATTTATGCAGAAAAACACAGTGTGGGTAAGATATACTGTCTCTTTAAGCACTGTTATTGAGCATAAACTTCTCTTCTAGAAATAGATATGTATTTTTATTGTAGTAGCATCTCTAACAACTCTGATGATCAATTATCTATCTTGTTCAATTACAGAAGAAAGATATCACCCTTGTCCCTCTCCTAAAGTTGTCCTTGAACACCACGCTACTTCTCTTCAGAGGTGGCCTGCCTATCATTGGATACCTGCCACCTTCATAACCAGCACAACATTCACTTAGCCTCGCAGCATGTTTTTAAATCTCACTGTTTAAAATAGAACTTCACTGTTTTTCAAAACAGAAGAGCGTCTCAAGTTCTTTTTATGAAGTACTTGGCCTTCCTTGAGGAGAAAACGGGGCAAAGACCAACTGAATCTCAGGTAACAAGAAATGAGGCTTCAGAAGAGAGATAAGGTCTTCCTCTTAATGTTACTATAAAAGCAAAAGTGAGTACATCTTTTTATTGCCCACTTTATTTCCTTTATTCCCTTATTTTAATAGAAGTACATATAAACCAGTTATCCACTGTTATTTGGTGTTATAATATTTAAATTCCTCTAGTGTTTTTAACTTGTCATTTAGTGAAGTTAAGTAAAAGCACGTAACTCAGTAAGTGGGTTACCAATAAGTAATCTAGCAAGTATTTCTACATCAATAGTATGAACGTATGTAAGTCCTTTTTTATAAAATTATGACCAACATCTTATCTTTCATGTTTACCATTATCATTTGGAATAAGATAGGTTTTTAGTTTTTGATGTTAATCCAGTTACCAAACCTATTTCCAATTCATATAAGCAGTATTCAAATTGAAATATCCATGTTTTCATCTCTCACAAGGTTTAGAGAGACTAGGTCTATCAAAACAGATGATACGAATTAATAAAAGTTAATATTTTAAATTGAAAAAGACTGATTTTTAAACTCAATGTTTTTAATGTACTTTGTGAATGGTATCCAAAGATATTTTCAAAATGTTATAATACTGAAAAAATCACCTTCAGTCTCAGCATCCTTTTTCTGCTACACCCAGAAATTTATCACTGGTCTTTTTCAAATATTTTTAGAATATCACTAAAACATCTACTTTTAAATGTGAACCAAAATAATGTTTATTTCCTTATTAAAGCCACATTAATGATCAATTTTCTACTGCTGCATGGGAAATCACCCCAAAACTCAGTCATTGAAAACCATTTATTCACACATGTTCTTTGTTTCAGGTTGGTCTCAGGTGGGATACATCTAAAATCAGGAATCAAAATAAATGAAATCTTGTGGTCCCTTAATGATCTCATTCATATGTCCAGGGCATCAGCAGATATAACTGAGAACAGCTGGAATGACTCTTCATATGAGGAAAGCAGCATCCGAGGAGGAAAAAAGAAAAACTACAAAGTCTCTCAGGGTTTTTCTCTGAAGTCACATAACTTCATTTTTGCCTCATTGCCTTGTCCAATGTAAATCAGCTCAGACGCAAGAGGTAGAGAAACATATTCCACATCTTGATAGAAGAGATTTCAAAAATTTACATCAGTTTTTAATCCATCACTGTTAGTATCAGCAATATTATATGTAAGACTCAAAATTCAGTTGATTATTAATAAAAACATGTTTATAAAAGCTATATTTCCTTCAAAAGGAAATAGCATAAAGATTATAATTTTATTGTTGGTTAAACTCCAAACGCAAACAATCATTATTAATATTCTAATGAAATTACGGAATGCCTGATTAGGTCTTAAATAAATAGGTGTCAGAACAAATATTCAGAGGCTTCTATAAAAAATGTAAGTTGAACAAAGCAACTTTCACAAAGTGTTTAAGTATAGTGAGTAAAGACCATTGACATAGATAACTTATTTTAGAATTTATGAATGTGACAGTCAAGCTGAGATTCCAAAATGTAACACATGAGTATCTTCTTAAATAAAAAACAGAATACAGAATAATATTCGAGACAAATTTGGAAGAGTCATCTCAGATTTCTCATTTTTCATTACATTAGATAATATATTAATCAGGTTATTTTAATTATATATAATTTTTTAAAAGATTTTATTATTATTAAAAATACTCACCCTTTGAATGTCTATGTGGATTTAAAGCTTTTAAAATTGTCTGGAGGATAATGGTGGTTATCTGACTTTGAATCTCTCTAATCTAACAAAATAAAAAATCATGGATCAACAAGAAATCCAAATAAAAACACAGCTGACCCTTTATGTTTACTATCGACCAGATAATACTAAGAACTTCAAATTATTTATAAGTAGAGAATAAACCCCAAATTCTAACACAGCTACAGCTGAAAACTTTGACTGCTATTACAATACTATGGGTCTGGGGAATATGAGACTTAGCTACTCTATGCAAAAGAGGAGAAAGGAGTGGATAAATTAGAAAATGAGTAGACAAAATCACCCTCAGAATGTCAAACTCTAAGTGCTGATTTCTGACTCAGTTTTGGTCAATAGTCCTAGGTATATGAATACAAGTATTAAAAGTAAAGACTGTCAGCGGAGTATGACAGCTTATGCCTATAATCCCAGCACTTTGGGAGGTGGAAGGATCATTTGAGGCCAGGACTTCACGACCAGCCTGAGAAAGAGGAAGATCCTATCTCCACAAAAAAAAAATAGAAAAATTGGCTGGGTGTGGTTGTGTGTGCCCTTAGTTCCAGTAACTTGGGAAGCTGAGGCAGGAGGATTACTCAAGTCCAGGAGTTTGAGGATTTGAGGTTGCAGTGAGCTATGATGACACCACTGTACTCTAGTTAGGGAGTCGGAGGAAGATCCTGTCTCAAAAAAAAGACCATTGAACATTTTTCATCTACATATTGGCCATTTGTACAAATAGATAAAGAAAATGTGGTACATAATTATATAATTAAAAAAAAAAAGAAAATCTTGTCACTTGTCCCTTGTCACAGAGGACATTTAGTTAAGTAAAATAATCCAGACATAAATATAAAGACTGCACAACTCTTTATAAGAGGAATCTAAAAGAGTCGAACTCACAGAGTCAGAGTAAAATGAAGTTTACTAGAAAGTGGAGAAAAGGGATTGAAGAGATGTTTGTCAAAGGACACAAAATTTCAGTCAGCAAAAGGGAGTTATGTATTTTTTACAGTCATCAAGGGAGTAAATTTTAAGTGTCCTCACAACAAAAAATGATAGGTATGTGAGATAATGTATACATTAGTTAATTAAATAGATTTAGCCAAAAAAGAAAAAAATGAAGGAAAGCTTCCAAATTCTTTCTGTGAAGCAAATATAATACTGATGGCTAATTGGATAAGGATAGAGAAATAAATAAGTTACAAATTATGAGGTCTAATAATTAAGTTCATGAACCTAGAAAAAGTGTTACATATGTCATATGTTACATATGAATATTATTACTGTCACCTTCAAATTGCTGTCCTTAGAAAGCTATGCACCAATGCCAGAACCTAGTCCACACTTCAAAGGAATTTTGGAACTCTGTTTAGTAAAAATCGGTATTGAATTTTGCCATAGACTTTTGGAACTCTCTTTTCTGGAATGGCCATAAAAGCTGTCATTGCATTATTACTCTTGAAATCCTGAATGTCACCAAAATGTCTTCCTTTCATATTTCTTTTATCTTTAGGTAAAGAAAAAAATCCACTGGGGGCTACAGCACATGAGTAGGGAAGGTGTTCCAAACAAATATCATTATTTGTTTTCAGGCTAAAAACTCCCTCACACACAGTTGCCTTGTCAACTTGGGCATTGTCATGATGCAAGAGCCATGAGTTATTAGCCAAGATTTTCAGTTAAGATTTTCCTGTTTCTCTTTCGATGTTTACTTGGTCTGCTATGCTTCTTGCAGCCAGCAGATAGTTTTGAAGCACAGTTAGAAGAATTTTTGCTTTTTTTGTCACTTCTGTTTATTACTGGGTGCCCTGATCTCTCTTCGTCAATGATGGTTTCTCCCCGTTAGTACACTGCTATTTTCTTCCTGGTATTATCTCCATAAACTTGGACTAACACATCCCTGATTTCACTTCCACTCTTGCCAAATTTAACAAGAATTTACACACTTGTTTGTTGCTCTTATTTAAGCCTTGACATTCTCATATTGGTAAACAAAAACACACAACAATAACAAAGGCCTCTCAGCAAGATACCACCACATGTTGACACTAATACACCTGTGAGGCAATGATATACCAAGGTCATGAAACCTTATCAAGTTGTTTGCATAGTGCTGCCAATATAAGCTCATGGTGGCAAGTTTGTCAACTCAATTGTCAGACCTGGTAATAACACTTACATATATTAGTACAAATATTCTAAACAAAATGTTGGTCAAAGCCTAAAAAATTATAGAAAACAATAAACCATGACTAAGCTGAGTTCATAACACCACTAAAAGAATGACCCAATATTAGAAAAATCTATTCATGTAAATTCACCATAAGAAGAACAAACATATAATTATTTTCACAGAAGCTGAAAAAGTCGATGGCAAAACCCATCACCCAGTTTTATTAAAAACTCTTGAGAAAATAAGAAAGGATAAATCTTTTCCTAACATGATATAATATGTAACTCATCTTATGTAATAAGAAACACTAGAAGAATTTCTACTGTGGACAAGAATCTGTTGAGCATGTCAATGACATCTACTATTACTTACATTTTTATGTCAATACTATCCAATGAAATTACAAAACAGGAAAAGCATAAGAGATATCAGAATTTGAAATTTAAGAAATGAAATTTCCTCTATTTGAAGATAGTATAAGAGTATACTTGGAAAATGTTATAGAATTGATAATAAAGCTAACTCAAATACAGTGGTGCCTGTGGTTCAGTGAGTAGGGCACCAGCCCCATATACCGAAGATGGCGGGTTCAAACCTGGCCCCTGCCAAACTGCAACAAAAAATAGCCAGGTGTTGTGGCAGGTGCCTGTAGTCCCAGCTACTTGGGAGGCTGAGGCAAGAGAATCGCCTAAGCCCTAGAGCTGGAGGTTGCTGTGAGCTGTGATGCCAGAGCACTCCATCGAGGGTGATAAAGTGAGACTCTTGTCTCTGGAAGAAGAAGAAGAAGAAGAAGAAGAGGAAGAAGAGGAAGAAGGAGGAAGAAGGAAGAAGAAGAAAAAAGCTAAACTCAAATAGTAAAAAGCAAAAATCAGGAATAAAAATTAAGATGCAAAATTAAATAGCACACACATACTTAAATAATAATCATTTAGAAGATGAAAATACTTAGGAATAAACCTATCAGGAAATGTCCAAAATCTACACATAAAAAGATTTCAAATAGCCCCAAAAGGAACCAAAGCAGACTTGAACAAATGGAAAGACCCCTGCCCCTTGTTCTTGGTTCCAACATTTCAATATCATCAAGATGTCAGTTCTCCCTAAGTTGCCCCCTTGCCCCTCAATCCCAGGGCAGTGTGTGTACATACATGGCACTGGCCAATGGGACTCATGAGAGTGTCCTTCTAACCTCCCTGCTCTGCCCACCCCAAGGAAAGACTGGGGTGATGAGGAGGCATCAGCAACGGACCTGACCCCTGGGTAGAGGCAGTGTCCTGGGTCTAGGATTTTAAAATGGCAGCAGCTGGGATAGCAATGGTTGTAGGGGAGTGTGCAGAGCTTTGGGGTTCTCTCCTCTGTGTCTTCCCCACATGTGCACTCATCTTCCCTGCATACTTCTAAACTGCAGAGCAAGTCTTCTTTTCCCTCTCTTTTATTTTGGGAGCCTTTCCATTGCCTCTTTTGGTTTGCAGTGCTCCCGCTTAGAGGATGGATCTGAAGGTGAAAATCTACTCACCACCTCTATTCCTCTCCATAAGAGCAGCTTGTACAGGCTTCTTCTGGTCTACCATCTTGACCCTTGTATGTCAATAATTCTATTTTAATCCTTGAAAGTCTGTAATGCTATACTTCATTTAACTTTGTTCTTGAACATTCTCATACTCTGCCTTGAAAACTGATCCTTCCCACATAACCAAACTGTTTAAGAGACCATGATGTATGTAAAACATCACATTTATCAAAGCTTCTTTTTTGAGACTTTTCACAAAATTGTACATGGATAAGATTACTATGTAATTTTGAAAACAGTACATACAATTGAACAGATGGAGTTTTAGTAAGCACATTTTTATCCATTCATTCCTACTCATTGTCTGTGAATGCTCTTATTTGATCAATTTCCATATTATGAGGGTGCAACTATTTTCCACTAATACAAGTTTTGACCTTTGTCTTCAGGATATCCCTTTAAGGTCAAGCCAGTGTGGTAAGCCTACTCATTCATTCTTAGGCATCTGTTTTTGGATTCTCTGAGAGCTAAGTTTAGACAAAAACTATTTTCAGATTAGCAAGTTTGACTTTACTCATTGGAATTCTAAGTATATGACACAAGATGAACATCACCCAGAATTTGGCAGATTCACAGGGAGTCCTAGATTTTGTATTCTAATAATATAGGATGATACATATTCCAAGGCATTTTTTGCTATTTATCTACTCAAACTTATTTAAAATAGAACCTACTTTAGGGCATTTGGGGCTCATAAAAAGTGAAGAAAGGATTGTCCAAAGACAAATACCAATATCAACAGCAGGTTGTGGCACTGATCTTTACACGCTCTGATTAATCTAGGAAACTGAAAATGAGCTGAAGTGGTCTCAGATTAGGGAGGCTTTGGTTGCTGGTAAAAACAAACATGAATCTTCTCTAAAGGAAAGTTTCCCTAATCTAGACTCCTGAAGTTTCCACAGATATACACAAATATGAACTGACAGACTTCACCAAACACGTGGGAAAATAATTTCCTATGAATGAAAATCAGTAGAAACAATATGTATACATAAAATTAGGTGACCAAGGACTCAGATACTGAGATGACAAGCTATAGAAAGCAAAAATAAATATATATAAAATGTTTAAAGAAATAAAATTGGACAAAAATGAACACACAATAAGAAATATAAAGATTAAAATGTATTTGAAAAAAATTTTTGGATTTTAAAATGAACTTAATTATACCAATAATTTTCAGTTGATAATTTGAACAGAATATTAGATACTTCTAAAGGAGAAATTACTGCATTGCAAGTTAAAATTGAGTTGATCCAAACATTCTTAAGAAGTTGAACAGTAAAGCCATACAGTGGGTAGGTTTATATCCATAATAGAGAATAATTTCTTATAAATCAGTAAATATGCCAACAATCAAATTTTTAAATAGACAAAAAAATTGAACATGTATTTCATCAAAGAAGATAACCTAATGGGCAATAAAAATTTGAACAATAGTCATCAGAGATATGCAAATTAAATCCACAATGAAATATCAACACACTCATTAGAATGGTTAAAATCAAAAAAGATCAGGTGATGGGGCTATGAATTAATTGGAAGTCTTATTTTCCTGTGGAATGACAAATTTGTAGAAAATACTTCGGGAAATGTTTTAGCAGAATCTAATAAAACATTCTTTAGATGTAACCTATGAGCCAGCATGTCACTCATGGGCATATATCCAGGGTAAATAAATGCGTTTGTTAACCAAAGGACATGTATAGGAATGTTCATAGCATACTTGTAACAATCCCCAATTGGAAATTACCCAACTAATCTCGACAGTAGAATGCATAAAAAAATCATATTTTTATATAATAGATTACTCTATAACAATTAATGAGATAAACTGTGACATTAAAATTAATTCCAAAGACATAATGTTTAGTGAAAGATATAGACAAAAAAGCACATGCTGTATAGTTACATGCTTATAAATTTCAAAAATTATGGAAGTTATAATGCTATCCTGGGAGGACTCCAAGGACTCAAACTCCTGAGTGAGTTTTCGGAATAACGTAAGTGTTCTACATCTTGAACTGGATTGTGGACAATTATGCAAAAAATTCATTAAGATTTACAATTGAGATTTCAAAAAGAGCAAAGACTAAAAAACAGACATTTCAGAGAAACAAAACCACGCAGCTAGACCTTCACTTAAAGAATTCCACGACTTATTTTATAAATAAGGAAAATGACCCCCAAAGAAATATGTAACATATAAGAATTGTGAATGAATAAACTTATAGGTCTGTAAAGGAACAAGGAAGAAGTATACGTGTAACTATTAATTCTTATAACAATGTCTAAATGAAGGGGTCAAAAGGTCAAAGAAGACTTAAGAACACTTAAGGGAATGAGCTGCAAAGCAAGAAGGGTAAGCCTTGTAGTTGGACTTCACTGGTATTTTTCTCTCTCCTGCTCACTAGCTATACGTCTAATAACAATATTTATAGCCCTTCTGACCATTTTATAAAAATGGTTATAAATCCATGTAGAAAATTTTAAAAACAGTAAAATCTGATTACAGTAACATGACTCTTCTTATTAAATCATAAATGAGATAATTAGAAAAACCTTTTTAAAATAATTCATTCTTTTCATTGCTACGTGACAACTAGAGAGAGAGTAAATGTTTCACTCTAGATTTATATGTCCAGTTAGCGACAAAGCTTTTACTACAATGAAACAGGTTCTCTGAATCCTTGTGTAGTATATGATATTCTTTTTTTTTTTGGATAACTTTACCATCTTTGTAAAGTATTTATTGTAGCATTTATTGAATTTGTAGCATTTATTGAATTTGCTCAGAGAAGTTAGAATTTTTCCAGTCTGAAAAAATACACTTTCAGAAAATATTAATATATTAGTAAAGCATGTTTTTAGGAATAAAACTCATTTATGCATCATAAAATGTTGAACAAAAATTTCTTTTTTTTTTTTTATTGTTGGGGATTCATTGAGGGTACAATAAGCCAGGTTACACTGATTGCAATTGTTAGGTAAAGTCCATATTCTTAATTTTTTGAGATGTGAGAGATTTAAAGTACTAATAGGAATGAATCTTGGATATTAAATAAAAAGAGAATAGTCCCAACTTCTGTGTTAACAGTGCCATCCCATGTCCATTTCTGTTTGAATAGAATGGACGGATTGAGAATACGATCCAAAAATCTTTCCGTTCCATCTCAGATTGTTTCCACTAGGCTTAGTACCGCTATGCAATTCAAGGTATTATTACAAAAGCTCTACTACTTTCTAAAACAAAATGCCAGCAAGCACACATGCAAAAGGCATCACGGTAGTTTTCTACAGGAAACTACTACCTTCACACACACACACGTAGCTCTTCAAAGTTAGTTTAGTCAAATATGTTGGATGAGTTTGCAAAGGTCACGATAGTAACATTGCCTCCTCTTCACTATCATCATCATCGTTACCACCATCATCCTTTTCTTCCAGAAGCTTTCATTAGAGGCCACACAGGCTTTTTTTCTAGATGCAGTGCAAAATATTTGTATTTCAGTTCAAGGATACAAGTGATTCAAAAGAATCTAAAGTAGCATTTTTTTAAATCTTCTGGTGTATCAATGATACTTTGAATGCTTCCCTCAGAAAAATGACAAATACGCATACCCACACACATCCCTAATTCATGCAAACTTTGCATAGAATTTCAAGGAACCCAGAGCTCTAAAGTTAAGAATGCTCAGACTAAAAGAAACAGACAGAAGCAGAAAAGAAAAAAGCAGCCCCTACTATATGACTATTCTAAAAAACACGATTCCATTTTTATGTCAGTAAGTACCTGATTCCAAGTGAGAGAGTGATATTTCTTCAGGTGAAGTAAACCCTTTCAACATGCCATCTCCAGGAGCTCCATCTAGCAATCTCACATCTTAAATGTTCTCTTTTGCTTTTCTCGAAAATAGAATCTAATCCTAAGTTTAAACTCACTTATTCTCTAGTACCATCCCTCCCCTGTTTTCCTCTTGTCTTATTTACTTATTTAGTCATCTATTTATTTATTGCATTTTGCATGTGTGCTTGCTTGCATTTTGTTTTAGAAAGGTGAGAGAAGTGTTAGTCATCCTCTGTAATTACTCCAAAACTCTATGCCCAGGCGTTATACTAGGGACTATTTCTTACGAGAAAAATCAAATGCTGAATTTTTTCCTTCCGTTTTTGAAGTTGCAGGATTTAGTTTCAGATTTCCAGAGAAAGCACATTAGTGGATTTTGCTTTTTGCTGCTGTGACCAGATGGAAGCATTACTTTCTTTTCCAGAAAGTCTATGAACAGGCAGAGTAAAGGTGACAGCTCACACGGAGCAACGCCAGATGCTCTTGTTTATTCCAGGGTGTTAGGGGATATTTACTGGCATAAGTTCAATGCCTTTTTGGAGGATATTCCAAAGGGTCTCATTTGGGGGGGTGAAAAATCTGCTTGTGTGTGCAGCTCAATAAGGGAAACATACTATGCCCACTAGACTAAGGTTTGTTTTCCTTGGCCATTCTTTCCCCAAAAGAGAGGAAGGTTTTTCAAAAATCCCAAGAGTGTGCACTTCACGGACATGGAACATTCTTGTCTACATGCTTCAAGAAAATTGAAAATTGGTGACCAGAGTTGAAAATTTGCCTTTTTAAAATTTTTTCTTCATTTTTAAAAACTGAGTCATAATTATATTGAATGGAAGTTAACAAAAAATCCGTGAACACCTGATAATAATTGCCAAGGAGGTTTATTTTACCATAAACTCAAACTGTGCTAAGACTGGGGAGCATATCGATCCTGGCTTGTTGAACCAGCAGATGTATTATACTCAGCTGGAAAAGGCAGCAATGTTAGCAGTTAAGAAAATGGGCTGGGCGGCACCTGTGGCTCAAGGGGTAGGGCGCCGGTCCCATATGCCGGAGGTGGCAGGTTCAAACCCAGCCCCGGCCAAAAAAATAAAAATAAAAAAAAAAAAAGAAAATGGGCTTTGGGCTCTGAGGTCGAGAGTCTGATACTTACTAGCAAATCACCTTGGCAGTGTCATTTAACTTCGTTTTGACTCAGTTGCCTCCTCTGTAAGATTAACATTATAACTGTACCATTGCAGAGGCTTTTTGGGTTAGCTAATGAGTTTTTTTTATGAAATCACATTGAGAAAAGTACCTGGGCTACAAGAGAGACTCTGCCTAACAAATTCAAATAATGTGATTTATTTGTCTGTATCCTCACATTAACCTGAAATAAAAAAAAGAAAACTATGTACACGTAAGTACTCAATAAAGTTAGCTACTGTTATGACATTGCCATTATCATTATTACATCATCATTATCCTAGGAGAGTGAAACTAATGTTTCCTTTAGGTTTTTTGTTTTTAATTTTAAAAAGTTTTGGGTGGCGCCTGTGGCTCAGTGAGTAGAGTGCCGGCCCCATATACCGAGGGTGGTGGGTTCAAACCCAGCCTCGGCCAAAAAATAGCCGGGCGTTGTGGCGGGCACCTGTAGTCCCAGCTGCTCGGGAGGCTGAGGCAGCAGAATCACGGAAGCCCAAGAGCTAGAGGTTGCTGTGAGTCCTGTAACATCATGGCACTCTACCGAAGGCGGTAAAGTGAGACTCTGTCTTTATAAAAAAAAAAAAGTTTTAAACACCTTAACAAGCAACAGAAGTTACATCTCACTTTCTGATTACATATATATTTTTTCTTACTGCACTATTCCCTAATAAATAAAAATAAATAAATTAACTAATAAATAAAAGTAAGATTTAAAAAAGCAAAGTTAAAAAATTATTTTAAAATAAAAATGAAAGGGCTTTTTATGAGCATTTATATAGTTTATTAAACTAGAAATTTATTTTCTTGTATAACTATTCTTATACTTTGGGAGAAAAACAACTTTAGATATACATAAATGGCTACGTATAAAATAATGCACTACATCAGATAAAGTATATTCAAAATATCTCCATTTCTTAATTCCCAAGATTTAGATTTCAAAGCACAGGTGATATTCAAACAAGATGGGTCTGATTTATTTTAAAATTTAATTTAACTTGGTTAATGATATAGCTATTGGTGATATTTGAATTTGTTTACATTTGGCTACTTGGTGGCAGTGAATCACATTAAGAATTCCTAGAATACTTTTGTCACTTTAAGAGACCAGATTGATTCATAAATGGTAAAATACAGCTGTTAACCATGTAGCAAACTTGGCAGAAAGTGACAATCTGAAAGTATGTGATGCCAACTCCAATTGTTTATATATAAATAACTTTTTTGACTCTCAATAATTCTGTTTCAGGACAATAATAAGTACTTTTTGAAAGAATAAACTCAAAAGAGGAAGGGTTTGGAATGGATTCCACAGATCTCAGATGTAGTGACCACAATTATTGAGGGCTCCCTTCCTGCATAACTGAATACCTAAGTCACACCCACATTTGTTCTCAGCTCTAGCCATATGGCAATTTTTCCTGAATGATTTGGCCTCTCCATTTTCTTTCTCTATCATTAGATTGTTATAGCTGTATTCCTTTCAACTCCTGCCAGCTGGGAAACAAAAAGAGTATTATTTTTGCCTCACTTATTCTTGATCCCTTTTTGAATATCCTTAGTTGCCTGAAACATGAACATGCATCTACAATTGAAAGAACTCAGTTTTAGGAAGCTGTTCCAGGAGTTGAGTTCAAGGATCTACATTCCTCTAATGTAATTTATTTTCAATCATCTTTTAAGGTGGAGGCTAGGGAGTGATGACTTAAATTCACTGGGGTACAAATGAATACAAATAATGTGTACATATCGTAGAAAAGCCTAGAAAATCATCAATGTTATTTTAAAGGACATTCTTCTGACTATAAACCACATTTGGATCAGTTCTTGGTCAAAATAATATTCCTATCATGGATAACAAGTTTGTGAGTCACATGTGTGCTTTTAGCAACCATATATAGAAATACATGCCAATAGATTAGACAACTTGCCTTAGGAAAGGTAAAACAGAACTTTGTATTTTGTAAATATGAAAGTTTCTTTCTTTTTTTTCTGAGCCTCGCAGCAGTAGGTTATTGGCTCCTATTATAAGGTTTTAGAAGGGCACAGGCCTCTGCTTGTTCACCAGAACCAAACCAGCCTCATAAAAACACACATGCACCCAGAGAGATTGCCTGGTGAACACTTTGCTCTGTAGGCAGACTTACTCACTTTCAAATCAAAAGTCTGCAAAGTGTTGATTCCCCAGAAAGAATTTGTTAGCCAACAACTGTGATGTTAAAACCAGAAAATAAATTAAGGACAGAAACATAAAACAAAATGAAACAATTTACATGCTTTAAGAATGCTTGAGCTGTGTCTGTGAAAAAGATTTAGAGATTTAGCGTGATTCACGTTTTACTGAACTTGGGTCACCCGGAAATTATTGATTTTTTTTTTTTTTTTTTTTTGTAGAGACAGAGTCTCACTTTATGGCCCTCGGTAGAGTGCTATGGCATCACACAGCTCACAGCAACCTCCAACTCCTGGGCTTAAGCGATTCTCTTGCCTCAGCCTCCCGAGTAGCTGGGACTACAGGCGCCCGCCACAATGCCCGGCTATTTTTTGGTTGCAGTTTGGCAGGGGCCGGGTTTGAACCCGTCACCCTCAGTATATGGGGCCGGCGCCCTGCTCACTGAGCCGCAGGCGCCGCCCTATTGATTTTTTTTTATTGTATGGAGTTATAATTGCTCTAGAGTCACATTCTCCTCCATGATGTATAATCTCATTTCAAGTTCCAAAAATATATTCTATGACAATAATAGCTAATTAAAATAATGGTGGGCTTTGGTTTTTAATTTTTTTGTTTGTTTTGTGAGTAGGGGACAGAAAACAATATAGATTTAGGTAAAAGAAAGACGTAAGAAATTATCTTGGCTGTCATCACATAGAAATCATGTTGTGCTTTACTTATATAAGGGTTCGAAAAAGTTGATTTTTTTCCTGGTTATTGAGACCATAGTTATGCAGGTATTTATTTAATAGTTGATTTTATGTAATGTTTTTAATATTCTTCAAAAGCCATACTGAGTCTTTGAATACCGTGATTTATTTCTAAACTATCTACCAGTCAAAAAGTGTTTACAGTATAAAATATTATACTCATTAACGATATGCCACATGAATGTTTTCTGATAAACCATGGCTCGTCAATAAAGGCATGGAAAGATAGAGATAATAACTATCTTAGTAAGGCATCCTAACCCCTTTCAATAGTGATGAGATGAGAGAGCTTACATGTAGATGGTTATCTGATTCAGTAGATGCATGTTTTGTTGATTAGAGTATAACTTCATTTGAGTGTGTAAATCTCTTCCATATTATCACATAATCCAACTGATGGTAATAATGACCAACTTCATCACATAAGCACCTATAACCTAAGTTAATTGGGATGATTTTGAGTATATGACATTTTTATTTTTCAAACATGACAATTCAAAACCCCTTTTTATGTCTGAACTGCTGTTATAATACTTTAATTCTATTCCTTTGTTTGTTTGAGACAAAATCTTGCTTTGTCTCTCTGACTAGAGTACAATGGAGTCATAATAGCTCACTGCAGCATTAAATACTTCAGCTCAAGTGATCCTCCTGACTCAGCCTCCTAAGTAGCTGGGACTACAGATACATGCCATTACATTTGCTCAGCTAATTTTTTCTATTTTTTAGTACAGACGTAATCTTGTGCTTGCTCAGATTGGTCTCAAACTAATGACCTCAAGCCATTCTCCTAACTCAGCTTCCCAGAGTAGGCCTGTAGGATTACAGGCCTAAACCACTGTGCCTGGCTTATAATACCTTAATTTTATAATATTTTCTATTTTTATCATTGAAATTAAGTACAAATTTTATTTAAATTATTTCCTAAATTCTGATATCAGATGAAATTACATCATTTTTATTAGATTTAATTTATAAGTACAAAACTGGGCCAGAACTATCTATATTTCATTTGCTTCATCTTTAAACTTAATAATAGCTAAGGTGCAGGTCAGTTTAAAGATAAATGCAATGTATTTATATTTATATGCATAAAGCATATATCAGGGCATAAAAGTAATTATAGTTATTGTTGTCACCACTAATAATTGCAGAAAATTTCATTGAAACCCAGGTTAAAATTTATTTTGTGCTAGTTAGAGTTGCAGAACGCAAATGGTCCAAAGTATATTTCTTTTTCCTTATTTGTATAAAATGTGTAGAAAAATTCTTTAAAAAAATCACTCAAAATCTGTCTCTACAAAAAAAATACAAAAAAATGTTTTTTCTTACAATATTAGGATTCTTTCGGTTAAAAAGACAGAAAAATGCTGCTCACATATCCTAAGCAAAAGGGATTTACTACCTCATCAAATTTGTCTCTTTGTTACCTCATCAAACTTATAAGCTCAAAGGAAGCACTGGCATTATACCTGACCTCTTGTAGGATCTTAAACATTGCCATTTACCTCTTATACAGGGTGTCCCAGAGGCACCCCTAAAGTCACCATCCATAGGGAAAATGGGACATTTTAGCAAAATGTTCCTTTATTTACAAAATATTCATTACAAAATTTTACAGTGGGGTGGGCCAACATAGAATATTTTTTAAATATTTTATAAAATATTATAATGATTATTTTATAAAGGAACATTAGCTACAATTTCCCATTTTCCTTAGGTGTGGTGACTTAGGAGGTGGCTTTGACTGTACTTCTTGACTCTGCTCACTTCCGTGTCTTCATTCTCAGGTTTCATGTAGTTACAAGGCAGCTGCCAGCACCACCAGATGTGGTGTTGTCAGGTTCACCTGCAGCGCAAAAGCAGGAAAGACCAGCTCTCCTTGCATGTCCCGTTGGCTGGGATTGGCCAGTTGATCAATGCCTAATCAATCACGATGTCCAGGGTAATGTTATGCTCAGCCGCACAGGTGTGCTTTCAACACGAGGGATTTAAGGTAAATGGAATGATAGCAGAGAAGGGATGGTTCCTCCTGGAAATGTCATGGTTAGCTTATCAGAAGTAAAATAAATGGTCCAGACCTTTACAGATAACATGCTGAATAAAATCAGTATTATTCAAAAGATGGCGCTCATTCTTTTTCCTATATGTTACATGTCCTTTCTTTCTTTTTTTTTCTAGATATGAGTATATCTCAAAATTTTTCTTATATATTCACACTCTTTTCTCTCACTGATATGTTATTGGCACTTTTCATTCTATCATCTTAATACAGAACACTCATGAATGTCTTCTGAGATCTACTTTGTGTGTGTATCACTTAGCCTTTATTGCACAGAAAACCTCTCTACAGCTTAATGATTCTGCATGTTGGCGACTCTGGCTGGACTCAACCAGGATGATCCTCTGATCTTGGCTAAGGTCAATCATACTTCTCAGGGTGCTGCCACCTTGGTTGAATTGAAGTATTTTACAGTACCTGTTACACATAATAACAGTCACAAATTATTATTATTGCCACCTTAATAAACTGTCTTTTCAAATAAGGAAAGCAATTTCTTTTTCTTTGTCTGAGTCCTCTGTCTATAAAAGAGAAATTTTATATCCTCTTGCTATAGCATCACTGAACCCATAATTAGTATAATACAGCAAAAGATAAATTCCCATTGCTATAGACATATGAACACACTGTGCCATCTATGGCTATCCTTCACCATATGTTGTGTATACTTGATATCTCCTTGGTCTTTAATGGTGTCTAGTGCATGGTAGCAGTCAATCAATGCTTGCTGAGATTGGTGCTGCCTATCCTGTTGCCACCGATGTTAACGACCACATGTTAATACCAGCAATATTTGTAAATTATGCATTATGTCCCCTGGGAAACTTGGAGAGTGTCTATGTTTTCCCAGGAGGGCAATGTTTTAGATGTCTAAATGTCGCCAAGTATAAAGATTCTTTCACCCCATGTTTGCTTTCCATCCCTACCCACTCCTTAACACACCTGATCTCCAGTTCCACACCAACACTATACTGAGAGGCTGGGCCTTCAAGAGGTCATTGGGTCTTGAGAGCTCTGCCTTAGTGAATATATTAATCCATTCACGGGTTAATAGGTTATCAGGAAGTAGGACTGGTAGCTAGATAAGAGAGACCTGAGCTAGTGTGCTCAGCCACTTGCCATGTGGTGCCCTGTGCTGACTCGGGACTCTTCAGAGAGTGCATACCCGGCGGAAGATTTTCACCTTCCTGGCTCCTGTCCTTGGACTTTCCATCCTCCAGAACTGTCAGAAATAAATTTTGTTTCTTTATAAACAACCCAGGTTTAGGTGTTTTGTTCTAAGCAACAGAAATTGACTAAGAAATTGGTACTGAGAAGTGAAGTTGTCATTACGAACATAACTGAAAATGTAGAATGGCTTTGTAACTGGGCAATGGGCAAAGATTGGGAAAGTTTAGGGGAGCAGGCTAGAAAAAGCCTACATTTTGGTGAAGGCTTAAAAATAATAAGATTAGAGAAAGTGTGGAAATCTTTAGAGACTGGTTAAGTTCTCATGACCGGAATGCTAATAGGAATGTGAACAGTAACAACTATTCTGGTGAGGTTGCAATGGAACTGAGAGACAAAGTAAAGGCCATCTCTGTTATAAACTGGCAAAAAAAAGTGACTGGATTGTGTCCATGCCTGAGGGCTTTATGAAATGCAAAATTTAAGAGCAATGAATTAGAATACTCAGTAGAAGAAATATCTAAGCAGCAAAACATTCAGGCTACTGCATGACTACTTTTAGCTGTTTATATTAAGCTGAAATAGGGAAAAATGGCTTAAAGATGGAATTTATGAAAAAAAAAAGCAGCAAAGTGGGAGGATTTAGGAAACTCTCAGCCTAGCTATGTAAAGAGAGAAAAAGTACATTCTGTTTGGGAAGGAAACCCAGGGTGTAGCCCATTGACCTTTTGCTACTTACGCTAGAAATTAGCACAGATGGAAAGAAGCCAGGTTCTATTCCTCCAGGAAATGAAAGAAAGGCCTCAAAGGCATTTTAGGAATCTTCCAGGCCACCCTTCCCATTACAGATCCAGGGCCAATGAGGGCAGAATGATTTCGGGGAACATGGCTGGGGCACACTCCACAGGGTCACTGTCCAGGGCCACCTTGGGAAGCTGTTCTGTACATTCAGGCCTCTCCACTTGCTTGAACTGTGGCTCACACAGCTCCAGGTGTGGTTCATGGCACAGCTTTATGAACCTTGGTGGGATGCACCTGGTCCTAAATCTACAGATGTGCAGAATGCAAGAGCGATGGAGACATGGCAGCCTTCACTTAGATGTCAAAGGAGGCGTCATACATCAGCCCAGGCAAGGACTTGTGCAGAACCAGAGGCACCACAGGGAGCACCTAGTATAGCCATGTGGAGTGAAATGTGGGTC
Source organism: Nycticebus coucang (assembly GCF_027406575.1). NCBI lineage: Eukaryota > Metazoa > Chordata > Mammalia > Primates > Lorisidae > Nycticebus > Nycticebus coucang. The sequence goes on from NC_069786.1 coordinate 108,472,775, forward strand.
AGAGAAGCCATAGTATCCTCACCAGGCAATGCCAAATGGACCTGTGGCAGTAGAACTACCACGGAGATCTCAGCACTGTTGCACTACCAGCATGCAATGCCAGCCTGGGGTGGCTGAGACTGGGCTGAGCCCAGGAAAGCCATGGGCATGGGACTTCCAAGGGCCTTGGGGGCCCAACCTCCATACTAGTGTGCACTCTGCATGCCAGACATGGAGTCAAAAGAAATTATTCTCCAGCTTTGAGATTTAATGCATGGTCTGCTGAGTTTAGGACTTGCTTGGGGACTGTAACTCCTTTCTTCCTGCCCATTTTTTCCATTTTGGATTTGGAATATGTAGCCTACACCTGGCCCACCATTGTGCCTTGGAAGCACCTGTTTTTAATAGATAAATTGCTTAATTGTACAGGCTCACAGCTGGAGGGACTTTGTCTCAAGATGAATTGTACCTGAGTCCCAGAGGAGACTTTGGCCTTTTGAGTTGGTACTTAATATCATGGCGCTATGGGGATAGAATGAATGTATTTGAACATAAGAAGGACATGTATTTTAGGAAGAGAGACAGAATACTGTGGTTGGAATGTTTGTCTCTTCTAAAATTCATGCTGAAACTTAATCTTCAATGTGGCACATGAGAAGTGGAGCCTTTAGGAAGTGATTGGGTCTTGAGGGCTCTGGATCAATGGGCTATCATGGGAGTAAGACTGATGGCTTTTTTTTGCAGTTTTTGGCCAGGGCTGGGTCTGCACCTGCCACCTCTGGCATATGGGGCCAGCGCCCTACCTCTTTGAGCCATCAGGTGCCGCCCGCTGGTGGCTTTTTAAGAAAAGGAAGAGAGACTTGAGTTTGTATGCTCAGCCCCTTCTCCTTCCGATGTCCTGTGCTGCCTTGGGACTTGCAGAGAGTCCCCACCAGTAGAAAGACCCTTGCTATATGTTGGATCCTTAATCTCAGACTTCTCAGCCTCCAGAACTGTAAGGAATATATTTTGTTTCTTTATTAATTATCAATTTTTAGATATTCTGTTATAAGAAAAAGAAAATTGGCTAATATTGATGAGATTATATGTAGATTATATATAATATCATATATATACTTGTATAAACATGATGAGCCATGATAGCTGAATTCAGACTTTGAAAAAATTTGTGGGGTATTATACTGCTGGGTTTATTCCTTGCTCCTGTAAGAAAGACTCTGTTTAGTAAATTCATAGACTAATGTGAAAAACTATAAGTTGTCATGTGAATTGAAGAACTCTTCTCATGTCCTCTTTTTCTATGAGGAGAAGAAAAAAAAACAAACCTCTCAGATGAGCCCATAAACATTGAACACATGTTTATGAGAGAACAAAGAGCTAAAAGCAGAGCCCTGAGGTATTCTGCAATTTTCAGGTTGAGAAGAGGATAAAGGGTTAGCAAAGGAGACTCAGAAAGAGCTGTCAGGGCACCCTTGAGGGTGTAAAATGAAGGGATGATAATTATTGTCGAGTGGGAATTAATAAATGGGCCTGGATTGACCAAAATGGAGGTGGTAGGCAACCTTGTCTCCAAAGGTTGGTGGTGTTGTTAAACAAACCTGAATGAAGTAACTCAATGCAAGAATTAAAAAAGAAGAAAAGAATAGACTCAATTAGAATACACTTTCTGAAGAAGTTTGGCTTTTTGTGGAATAGTTGAATGTTGTTGAGAGCTGGAAGAGAATGGAGATTGAGGGTGAATTTTTATTCAGATGGGAGACATTTTACCATGATTGCAGGTTGATGGGAACAATCTCACTATAGACATTAAGGGAATTTTCCTAGTCTCATTTGTACTGCCACAAATTTGAAATGGAATGAATGCACATTTGGATAAAGGGAACATTATCTACTTGACTCCAAATAGAGAAGCTGCAATTACCTCCATGAAGAGTAAAAGTAAGATTTTGATTATACTATGTCCCATGGTCTATTTTTGTGAACAAAAGAAAATTAAGAATTTTTTTAAATGTGAAGAATGTGGAAATTGCACTGTAGCAGGGGGAGGAACCTGCAGCTTCAGAACAGGATTTCACATGGCCTTCAGGATTCTTGAGTGTCAGCCTTTCACTGAATCCAAATTGTATGGAACAAATGTTTTTTAGTAAAGTGATTTGTTCTGCGAGTTTGGATTTGGTCAAGGAGTCATACTTGGGGATCTGCAGGGCCACAGGTTGCCTTGAAACCACAGGTTCCCCACACCTGTATATTAAGTCATTGTTGTTGTCTTTTAAGTCAGACAAATTGATCTTTTATTACCAAATGAAAAAATAAATTTATTCACATCCAGTATGAAAAAACATCACAAAGTATACAGGATGTGTATATGTGTGTGTATGTATATTATATATATATAAGATATTACTGATATTGTTATTGACCCAGGTGCATTGTGGGCTTTTTGTTCTTGTTGGTGGTTTTTATTTGATTGGTTGGTTACTTTTGGTATAAAATTTTGTATGTTTTTTATTGTTGTTGTTCATCTTCTTTTAGCCTTGGGAGAGAGCAAGTGAAGTTTATCATTTTCACACTTGTGGAATAAGAACACTGAATTTATTTATTGCATTTATTCTTTTGGTGGGTTTTCTCTTTAGTACGCTTGTGAACTGATTTTTAATATATGCAGTAAATTTTTCTAATAGTGCTGCCCAGTGTTGAAGTACATCAGATTCTACAATCAGGAAACATACATGTCATTGGCTTTGAAGATAGTTTAGAGAATCTTTTCCTGGAAAAATCACACTTGTTGATGTCCGCTTATTTCATGCAAATTTTGACACATGTGAGATTATAAACATGATGATGTCCTCAATGAAATTGTACAAGTGCTACTAAAAGGGCAAAATTGAAAAAAATATGATACAGCTGAATAGGCTATGTGGCCAAGTCAGTGAATGAGAAAAGATGTTGAACAAAAAAAGAAGTTGATAAAATCAAAACCCTGACATTTTATTCATTTTTGTTTGGAATTAATTATGTATTCTTTTAAGCAGATAAAATCGATTTTAAATATATTTCACAAAGGTTTTCGAATACTTATCTCTGAGGCTCTGATTTAATTAATAAACCTTTCTACATTTTTATAGTTATGGCATTCAAATGACATCAGTATTGATTTCTGTGTTCTGTTGTGCTTTCTGAAACATTTATCTACAAAGCAGTTGTATTTAAACTTTCTTATAACTATCCCTTTATTGCATTGTGGATTCCTTAGCATTAGAGAAAAAGGATTGTGTGTCTATGTGTGTTTTAAACATACGGGAGATGCTGTCTCACATACGTTTATGTTAAACATGCAGGATTTTTTAACTGCTACGATAAAGACCAAATGACAACTGTCTAGAAGACAGAAATACAGTTCTCTGTCAGTAATTGTCCAAACTGAAGAAGTGCTGAGCTAGTTTGAAGGCTGCAGTTGTGGGGACCTGGGTTCTTTTTCTCTTAGTCTTCCACCTTCAACACGCTACTTTCATTTTGTGGTTTAAATGACTGCTATAGCAACACTAGCAAGAAAGAGGGGGCAGTGGAGGGCACAAAATTTCCTTTAAATGCATGGCCAGGAAGTCACCAATACTTCCTCTTCCCTCCCACTGAAAAAACTTAATCATTTGACCACATCCATCTGCAAGAGGGACTGGGAAATACAGTCTTTAGCATAAACCTGCTAAAATTAGAATTTTTATTTCTCATGGAAGAATGGAACATGGATATTGGCATTCAATCTCCAGTCTCTGTGATATACTTTAACACTGCTATGGAGGGCTTTGAAAATTACTTTATGTAGGAGATTTTTTTCTCTTTTTTGCAGTTTTTGGCTGGGGCTGGGTTTGAACCCGCCACCTCTGGCATATGGGGCCGGCGCCCTACTCCTTTGAGCCACAGGCGCCGTCCATATGTAAGAGATTTAAAGACGTAGTTTCACACCTATGAACATTTTTTATCATTGCTAGGATCATTTTTATCATTCCTCCTTCCTTTCTTTCTTCATTCCTTCCCCCCTTTCTTCCCTTCTCTCTTCCTCCAATTCATTTCCTGTCTTTCATTCTTTTAGCAGATTCCATGTCAGGGATTTTCCTGTACACTAAAGTTCAAAATTGGAAAAGAGTCTCTCACATATTCACGTAGGGGAAATCTAGAAAGCAGCACAATGTGGTGAGTCTTATATATTTTGTTTTAATTAAAATGAATCTATTTTAATTTTTTTTGAAAAACAATTTTTTTTATTGTTTGGGATTCACTGAGGGTACAAAGAATTAGGTTACACTGGTTGCATTTGTTAGATAAAGTCCCTCTTCTAATTGTGTCCCACCCCAATAGGTGAGCAATGTACCGTGACCCAATCCCCCTCCGCCTGCCCTTTCCCCGCTCCCCCACCCCCTATGCTTCACCTTGTATTAGATCATCTGCTTCCTTCATATTAGAATTGAGTACATTGATCAGATTCTTCCTTCTCCGTTTTTGTGATGCTTCACTACACCTACCCTTGAAGAACAGAGTAAAACAACAGTGAGTGTTATTTAACAATTTATTGTTAAAATTTTAACAATATTTTAACCAATAGAAGACATTTGAATTGATCTTCAATATGGGGTAGGAGTTGCTGTTTGAAGCTTGGCCCTGCTCTCCCTTTGCTTTCTTCATCTCTAATCCTAATCTAAAGACATTATTTGGTAGCTAGGATGCTGCTGTCTGGTGTTATAGACACTAATACTGTTCACCACTATTTCTAGTTCACCTCCTTCCAGGCATGAATCAGGATTGCATTTATCCACTTAAAGTTATAAGTAGCCATGTACCTTGCTTTGGCTAAAGATAGGTAAGTAGAGCTAAGATGTATTGTTTTTGAGTGGATGCATTTAAAAGTTGATGTTATCTCCCATCTGTCTCTTGCCCTGCTGCAGTGATAGTGAAAGTACAGTTTGATAGGGAGGCACAGAATTGAGCTATCAAATGCAGGCAGTTATGCTGGAGAATTACCCAGACCAGAAACACACTCCCAGAAAAATAAGTTCTTTGCTGATGTACAATGAAGAGATTTGTGGGCTGTTAAGGAACATAATCTAGACCACTGTTGCTATCTAATGTCCAATTCTTCCCTCAGCCTACTCTTCTCTTATCCTCCATTTTTCATATTCATATCCTCTTGTCTAGCAACTAAGTGATAGTGGGGATGTGTGATTCAGAGCAGAACATCAGGAAACTCTTAATTTTTCTTAATGAAATAAATTCTGGGGCTAGGTATGGTGGCTCATACGTATGATCCTAGGACATTGGGAGACCAAGGCAGGTGGATTGCCTGAGCTCAGGAGTGGGAAAAAAGCCTGAGCAAGAGTGTGACCCCATCTCTAAAGATAACTGAACATTGCAGTGGGCTCCTGTAGTCCCAGCTATTCAGGAGGCTGAGGCAAGAGAATCACTTGAGCCCAAGAGTTTGAGGTTACTGTGAACTATGACCCCATGGCACTCTACCAAAGGCAACAAAGTGAGAGTCTTTCCAAAAAAAGAAGAAAGAAAAAATAAGAAAGAAATTCCTAATTATCTTTAGATAGTATTTTTATCAGATAAATATAGAGATTCATTTTTCTTTTTTTCTAAAGGTATGGTTCGTTATTATCACTTTTTAATTTCAAATTAATATGAAGGTACAAATTTTTAGCTTACATTCTTTTCAGTCATAAGGTTTAAGTTACAGTTGAGCCCTTCACCCAGGGAGTGGGCTGAACACACTCATATTGTGTACATTAGGTGACATCTAGCTAATTTCCCTCCCGCTTCCCTCTCTCCCTTCCCTCCTTTCACCTCCTCTTCCCTCCTTTCGCCTCCACCCTCCCTCTTTTTCCTTCCCCCTTCCTTCTTTTCCTCTTCCCTCCTTTCCTCTCCCCTTTGCTAGGCTATGTTTAAGTTTCATCATTTGTGTGGGTATATAGTTGTCTATATATTGGTTTCATATTAGTATTGAGTACATTGGATTTTTTTTCCATTCTTGAGAAAAATGTATTTCAACTTTATCCAGGTAAACATAAAAGATGTAAAGTCTTCATCTTTTCTTAGAGATTCACTTTCATACAATTCGTTGGGGTTCATTTGAGATTTGAAGAGTTAGATTTATTCAAAAAAAAAAAAAACAAAACACCTAAAAATCTTATCCCTTAATTAGGAAGAAAATGCCTGACATCCACTCAATACATAGCAAGCTTTTAAAAGTGGAATAGCAAAATAGACAGAACTTTACTTTTGCTAAAAGATAAATTGCCATATGTATACAATTTAATGTAATTAATTCATAATAAAATATACTAGAGGTTTTTATGCCTTTTGTAATATTCACCCTGTAAGACATAGTATTCTCTTTTTGCTGAAAAAAGCCTAGGATATCAGGGCATATAATTACTAAAACACATACTACATATAGGATTATAATTTTTGGCCTAGCAGAAACATACTGGGCAAGGGGAGAATAAGGACATGTGCCCTTGGATACTGACTCCAAGAAATTAACTCAACACACTATTAGTAAGCCTGAGGAATGTGCTGGAGCTATCACTGGTCCTTTGTTCCTGATGAGCCTGCAGAGATTAAGGGAGTCTTTAAATAATTTATGAGAGGTAAAAAGTGTATTATATTTTATTTTATTAAATCATAGCTGTGTACATTAACGCAATTATGAGGTGCAATATGCTTGTTTTATATACAATTTGAAATACTTTCATGAAACTGGTTAACATAGCCTTCATCGCATTTTCTTAGTTATTGTGTTAAGGCATTTATATTCTACACTTAGTAGATTTAACATGTACCCTTGTAAAATGCACCATAGGTGTGGTCCCACCAATTTCCCTCCCTCCACCCATCTTCCCCCCTCCCTTCCCTTTCCCTTCCTCTTTCCCCTTCATCTTGGGTTGTAGTTGGGTTATAGCATTCTATGGAATTGTGGATGTTTATAAATTGGTTTCATAGTAGGGCTAAGTACACTGGATATTTTTCTTCCATTCTTGAGATACTTTGATAAGAAGAATATGTTCCAGGTCCATCCATGTAAACATAACAGAGGTAAAGTCTCCATCTTTTTAAGGCTGCATAATATTCCATGGTGTACATATACCATAATTTATTAATCCATTCATGGGTCAATGGGTACTTGGGCTTCTTCTATGACATTGCAATTATGAATTGGGCTGCAATAAACATTCTGGTGCAAATATCTTTGTTATGAAGTGATTTTTGGTCTTCTGGATATATACCTAGTAGAAGAATTGCAGCATCAAATGGCTCTATTTTTAGATCCCTAAGTGATCTCCAAACATCTTTCCAAAAGGAACGTATTAGTTTGCATTCCCACCAGCAGTGTAAGTGTTCCCTTTTCTCCACATCCATGCCAACATCTCTGTTTTGGGGATTTTGTGATGGGGTTAATCTTGAACCTTATGATTGATACCTCAAAGTGGTTTGATTGGCATTTCTCTGATGATTAAGGATGATGAGCATTTTTTTCATGTGTCTGTAGGCCGTACACCTGTCTTCTTCAGAGAAGTTTCTCTTCAAGTCCCTTGTCCACACTGAGAAGGAATCACTTGTTCTTTTGAGTTCTCTGTGGATTATGGTTTGAGTTCTCTGTGGATTATGGTTATTAAACCTTTGTCAGAGACATAACCTGCAAATATTATCTCCCATTCTGAGGGCTATCTGCTTGCTTTATGTACTGTGTTCTTGGCTGTGCAGAAGCTTTTCAGTTCAATCAGATCCCAGTAATGTATTTTTGGTGTTGCTTTAAATACCTGGGGATCTTCCTCATAAAATAATCTCCCAGACCAATTTCTTCAAATATTTTCCCTGCACTTTCTTCTAGTATTTTTATAGTTTCATGTCTTAAGTTTAAATCTTTTATCCAGTGAGAGTCTATCTTAGTTAATGGTGAAAAGTGTGGGACCAGTTTCAGTCTTCTACAGGTTGCCAGCCAGTTCACCCAGCACCATTTGTTAAATAGGGAATCTTTTCCCCACTGAATGTTTTTGATTGGATTATTAGAAATCAAATGACAGTAAGTAGCTGGGTTCATCTCTTGGTTCTCTATTCTGTTCCATACATCCACCTCTCTGTGTTTGTGCCAGTACCATGCTGTTTTGATCACTATCAATTTATAGTATGGCCTCGGGTCTGGTAGCGTGATTCCTTCTGCTTTGTTTTTATTTCTGAGTAATGTCTTGGCTGTTCCAGGTTTTTTATGATTCCATATAAAATGAAGTATTATTTTTTTGAGGTCTTTAAAGTACGACAGTAGAGCTTTAATAGGGATTGCATTAAAATTGTATATTGCTTTGGGTAGTACGGACATTTTAACAATGTTGATTCTTTCCAGCCATAAGTATGTTCTTCCGTTTGTTAACATCTTCAGCTATTTTTCTTAGAGTTTCATACTGCTCTTTATGGAGATCTTTCATGTCCTTTGTTAGGCAAACTCCCAAATGTTTCATCTTCTTTGGCACTACTGTGAACCGAATAGAGTCCTTGACTGTTTTTTCATCTTGACTATTGTTGGCATATTTAAAGGCTACAGGTTTGTGAGTATTGATTTTGTAACCTGAGATGCTGCTGGATTCCTTGATCACTTCCAAGAGTTTCATAGTTGAATCCCTGGTGTTTTCCAGATATACAATCATATCATCTGTGAAGAGTGAAAGTGTGATCTCCTCTGACCCTATATGGATACCCTTGATCACCTTTTCTTGCCTGATTGCAATGGCTAAGGCTTCCATTACAATGTTAAAAAGCAGTGGAGACAATGGGCAACCTTGCCTGGTTCCTGATATGAGTGGAAATGATTTCAAATTAACTCCATTAAATACGATATTGGCTGTGGGTTTGCTGTAGATGGCCTCTATCCGTTTAAGAAACGTTTCTTCTATACCTATTTTCTCAAGTGTTCTGATCATGAAAGGATGCTGGATATTCTCAGAAGCTTTTTCTGCATCAATTGAGAGAATCATGTGGTCTTTGTTTTTTATTTTGTTTACGTGATGAATTATATTTATAGATTTACATGTATTGAACCAGCCTTGAGACTCTGGGATAAATCCTACTTGGTCATGGTGTATAATTTGTTTGATGTGTTGCTGAATTCTGTTCACTAGGATCTTATTGAATATTTTTGCCAAAGTATTCATTAGAGATATTGGCCTATAATTTTTTCTTTTGTGATTTTTTTCCTGCTTTGGGGATCAAAGTGATGTTTGCTTCATAGAATGTGTTGGGTAGTATTTCTTTTTTTTCTATGTTTTGGAAAAGGTTAAGAAATATAGGTACTATTTCCTCTTTAAAGGTTTGGTAGAATTCTCATGTGAAGTAATCTGGTCCTGGACTTTTCTTTTGGGGGAGATTTTGTATAGTTGATGCTATTTCAGAACTTGATGTAGGCCTGTTCAACATTTCCACTTCATTATGGCTAAGTCTAGGAAGGTAGCGTACTTCCAAGTATTGGTCTATTTCCTTCATATTTTCTTATTTCTGAGAACAGAGTTTCTTGTAATATTCATTCAGGATTTTTTTAATTTCTGAGGAGTCTTTCATAAAAGACAAAAGTGTATTTTAAAAAGAACAAAATGGTAAAGTCCAGACTGTCATGGGATCCTCTGTCAGGACTTAAAAGCTAAGGATGGACAAGGTATGGTGTCTCAGACCTGTAACAGAACACTTTGGAAGGCCGAAGAGGTGGATGTTTGGGACCCAGGGGAGTTTGAGGTTGCAGTGAGCTAAATGATGTCACTGTATTCTAGCCCCTGGACAGTAGAACACCCTCTCCCAAATAAATAAATAAATAAATAAATAAATAAATAAATAAATAAAAGAAAAAAGCTGAGGATGTTTGTCCCTCTAACAGAGAGAATACAACTTTGTCTTCATTCCTGTAGTTGTTCAGAGAGTTAAGTGCTTGTCTGTTTTCTTTACATTAAAATTACTTGTGTCATTTACTTATATCTGTTAATCTTTTTGTTTGTTTGTTTGTTTGAGACACAGTCTCAAGCTGTCACCCTAGGTAGAGTGCTATGGCATCACAGCTTACGGCAACCTTCAACTTTTGAGCTTAAGCAATTCTCTTGCCTCCGCCTCCCAAGTAGCTGGGATTACAGGCACCCGCCACAACACCCAGATATTTTTTGTTTGTAGTTATCATTGTTGTTTGGTGGGCCTGGACTGAATTCAAACCTGCCAGCTCCAGTGTATGTGGTTGGTGCCTTAGCCGCTCAAGCTAAAGGTGCTGAGTTGCTATCTTTTAATCACCTTTCATCACCCTGCTGAAAATTATCCACATGAAAGTCTCATATTACAAAACTCAGTAAATTTGTGCAAAAATTGAATAGATGTAAACTTAGCCTTTATTTAATGAATATACCTGATGGTATATTCACATAATACAATGAATTTAAACACTTACATTTAGTCAATTTGATAGAGATATGTGACTTAGAAAAACTAAGATATATGTATATCATTATCATTCTTAGTTTAAAATGTTCACTCATGGTTAACAAACAGCATAATAGGATGAACTAAAATGGCAATCAATGAAATAATAAGTGGAAAATATAGGATTTTGCTTGTTTCAGAATGGGAGATGGTAGAAAATGAATGGGATTAGGGAAGAAGATTTTCAACATTTACAAAGTTCTATTTCTCAAGCTGTACTGAGGTTTGGTACTCAGATCTTGTGTGTACCAAATAATACTCTCTACATCATTCTGATTGTCTGAAACATTTGATAATGATTTAAAAGCTCACACTCTCCCAACCCCCCCAACCTCTTTCATTTTTCAAATACTTCAGAGTTTAAAAAAATGGAATAAATTATTTCTTTTAAAAAAAAGTTTAAAAGTTTGTTCTAATCTATCTCTCTTTCTTTCTTTCTCTCTCTCTTTTTGGTTTGATTGAATCCATTTATTTCCCCGTGATTTCTGCTATTTCTGAACCCATTGATCACTTTTGATATATATGCATTAGTTTTTTTTTTAACTATCAAGGAAATTATTTCAATATAGTAAAATTAAAAGACAAGTTGTAGAACTATACTGATAATGTATATAAAAGTCTACATTTTTACTTTATATAGTTGATTTTGGAGGAAAGTAGTGAATTGAAGTTTTGTGGACTGAATTTTTAAACAACTGCAACAACTTTATTTCACTTTGCCATTATAGATCAAAACACTGATATCACTAGTTCAGGAGGATGTAGTTTCAATTTTCATTTCACTGTTTTTATCTGTTTATCTGTTCTCATCAACTGAGAAACCATATAATAGGTTATGTTTTCTGATGACAGAGATTACTTGAGTTAAATTTGTCTGTGGGCTAAGATAAATGGGTCATGTTTTGAATATTTATGAAAAGTCTATGCAGATAGTGGATATTTTAAGTGTATTTTCTTGTATTAAATTGTGATTTATAATGTCTTATTAATATGGAAAAATGGTCTGTTATTTCAATTTACTACGTTTGTTTCTCACGTATAGCCCTAACTTGCTGTTTATGTTTTTTTGTTATTATTCTTCCCTCACCATATGTACCTCTCCAACTTCAGGACTTTCTTTGTGAAGGAAGGGCCTGCACTTGTCACAGAGTCACAAAACATGTCAGAATTTTGGTCTTTTCTATGAGCTTGTCTGGGTGCAAAGCATGCACATTTGCATGGTGACCTTTGAAATACCAAACAGAGAAGTTGATGTGAGGGTCATTTCCTAAACCCTGCTAATGAATTGATTATCCCCAAAAGCCTGGTAGTCTGAATAACAATGAAGAGTGAAAAGTTCACTTCAGATCCACAAGGGCAAAATAAATCCCCGAAGTAGAATTTTTAACAAACCGATCGTATATTACCACCAGTATTTTAATTAGTCATTACTGAATCACCCAGTGCCAAGAGATCAAATTGTTTACTACAAAGAGGTATTGTCTTGCCTTCCAATTTTACTTTAATTATTTAATTATTTTCTTGTCTCTGAAGTATTACTATTTAAAAACTCCCCTTTTTATTTTTTGGAGAAAGGGAGGGCAGAATGAACAAAGACTTTCCAGAATATTTCTAGGAAAGAAAATATGCAGAATTTTCAGGTAAGTTTTATTTGTTCTCTGGGGCTGATTGCTATGTAAATAAGCTAAGACTATTTTTATTTTTATTCTTTTCCCATGGTATAATTTCTACAAAAGTATGTGGTACAATATTTCCAGATAGGTATCTGTCTGGAAATTACATGAATAATTTTGGTTTGGTGTTTCTGTTTGGTTTTACCTGAGAAAGAAACACAGTAAATTGAAATTAGACCATTTTTCCATATGAATAAGGTATTATAAGTCACAATTTAATACAAGAAAATACACTTAAAATATTTAGTTACAAAGGAAATGATGTTGACAATATTCCAGGTAAGTCTTCCCTATTAGAGCAAATATAAGAAAAAGAGATAAGGCATACAGTTGGAATTTTTAGATTCACTTAACACACGCAAGTTTGAAACTCATGTACGTCTCTGTTTGTTAAAGTCTGAACCAGAGGGACGAATATAAAATATTTCATGCTTGGGTACTTAACATTGATGTGAACTGATTGACTAATGTTGAATAATACTAAATTAACTTACTATCTTCCATCCATATTCCAGGAAACATTTTTATATTAATTCCTATATTAGCTTTTTCATTTGAATATCAGTAGTCTATCCTATTAGTAATTATGTGAAACATTCATCAATAATTTTACAATCTGTATTCAAGATCTTATTCTTTGAGAAATAAATAAAGGATTATGGCACTCATAGTTTCATAGTATTACATTTGTTTAGTATTAAAGAAGAGACTAAGGAGAAAATAACAATAGTCTTGCAACATTGGTAAAGTGCACTCTTTTTTTTTTTTTTTAAGCTTTGCTGATACATAACTGCATTTCCCTAATTCTCTTCTCTGACTTCTATCTATACTGTCTGATCTAGGTCCTATTCTTCTGCCTGTACCTTAAATTTCACGGTTCAACAGAATTCTCTCCATGGTACTCTTGGTACTCTTCTTCCAACCCCCTCCCCAATTTGCATCCTCTCTGGGCATTCTCATCTACCCCTCTTAACTCAACTTACAGCAACCACATATATATCACAACCTTCTAAGTGTCAGTGAATGTTTTAAACTCTTCTTAGCTACATCCTACTGACCATACCTATCACAGGTGTCCTATACTCATGTGTCTAAAACTGGGTCCATTATCTTCTTCCTCAAAGCCACTGCTACTTTAATTCTCTTTCATGCAAATAGAATCATCAATATTCAACTAGTAAATTAGGCAGAAAATCATTTCTCCTTTTCTTTATCTATTCCTTCCCCCCACTCCCCCGGGATCTTATAAATCAAGTACTATTTATTCAACCAAAAAAAAAAATCTCCTGAATCTGCATTTTGTTCTGCATTTTGTTAACAACTAAATTAATTTTCTTCCTCACCTCATTATTTCTGACTACATTATTTTAAGGACATTCTAAATACTCTGTTCTTGCCAGGCGTGGTGGCTCACACCTGTAAACCTACCACTTGGGAGGCTGAAGTGGGTGGATTGCCTGAGCTCACAGTTGGAGACCAGCTGAAGCCAGAGAGAGGCATTATTATTTTTTATTATTTTTTTCTCTAAATAAAATAGTCTTTTCTTAAGATCCCTCCTCAATGGTCTAGTCACAATTCAGATTGTTCATCTCAGTTTGTTTTTGCTTAAATACCACTGATGATTTTCGTTGAATCCTTGGTCAATAAGGAAAATCCTAAACCCTTTAGCATACTCCAAGTATCTCAACCTTATATTTCCAGAATAATTTCCTGTGACTTTCTGCACTTGCTTAAGCTGGTTACACTAAACAATGCAACTTGAACAAAGAACACTTTCCCCAGGAAATATTTCCCCAACTGCATTTCTTGGTCAGAATTAAATGTTTTTTACCTCAGTGCTTCTGCTTTCTTTTGTAAGATGTTTAGTTAAGTACACTTGTCTAAAAATGAAGATTTCCTAAATTTCTAAATTTCTCATTAAACATAGCTTTGATGGCATAATACAAATTATGATATGTTGCATTTTTGTTATTTTAATTAGTGAAAATATTTTCAACTTTTATTGTGATTTACTTTTTATTGTGATAACTATAGTTATATAGAACTATGAAACTGTATTGCTCAATGGATAAATATTTGAGAATTTTCAGTTATCACTTTTATAATTGATTTCTAACTTAGTTCTCTTGGGGTCCAGGAATGTACTTTGAATTATTTCAGTCTTTCTGTTTAGAGATTATAATGAACAATTCTGGTAAATGGTGCATGTGAGCTTGGAAAGAGTGGGGATTCCTTGCATGTTGGATGTAGCATTTTAGACATTTCAGTTGAAGTGAATTAATTATGCTGCTAATAATTAATAGAATAATTAATAATCACTTTACTGATTATTTTGCCTGTCTCATCAGTTACAGGTAGATGTATATCAAAATGACACACTATGTGTATTTCCCCATTTGTCATTTTAGCTGTATATATTTTGTTGCTAATTAAATGAAACATACAAATAAAAACCTTAGAAGGTTTCTTACCTTAAGATCTATTTCTCTTATATTAACATAGCAAAACCAGATTTCTTTTGGTTTGTGATTACAATGTGTATTTTTTTCTATTCTTTCATAGTCAAGATTCCTATGTCCTTATATAATTCTATGGCAAGTATAGTTGAGTCTTTTTAAGAAATCCAGCCTGAAAAAAATTTGTACCTCTAGCACTTCAGACCCTTGAAATTGTTAATACTTTGGGGTGGGTGATGTCTTCTTGTTGAGAGGATACTATGCTTTGCATTCGAATTTGTTCAGTAGTATCTTTGGCCTCTAAATACTGATAGCACTCTGTCCCCGTTTGAGATCAACAAAACTGGCTCCAAATATTGTGAATGTCTCCTGAAGGCAACACTGCTCCTGGTTGAGATCAGTCGTGTCCCAACCACCATCTACAATCCTCCCTCCAAATTATCTTTATTAATTTTTTTAGTATCCTCCTAGAGGTTCTTCATGTAAACATTTTTAGAAAGATTTTATATTAAGGGCATTATTCTAATTCTTGTTTTGTCACTTAAATATCAATTAGATTATATACATTGGGGTGATGATCATAATTTTAATCTGTTTATGAACATTTTGGTTTCAGTTTTTGGTATTATGAATGTCTTAAGATGAATAACTTTAGACCTCTATCAATTTATATGTGTAGAAGTAATAGTAAAATCCCAGAAGTGGTGTTTCATTTGAAAGGTGTTTATAGTTTTAATGTATATTGCCAAATTTCCCTGTAAATGTATCAATCTACACTCTCACCAAAAATGTATTATAGTTTCACTAAAAATAGTGTTTTCATGTTAGTAGAAATAGTGGTGGTACTTTGTAATTCTTGTTGTTCTCCATCTTGCCTTGATTTGTAGGAGAAAAAGCCATAAAATAATTGAATTACACTGCTGCCATATGTATACAATCATTTTCTTCATAAAATTTTAACTTGGAAACAATTGAAATGATAGAAAAACTTTAGTCAGGTAAACTGGAAAACAAAATTAGTTTTGAGGAAAGTGATGAAGTCCAATGTGATAAGGTCACTGGTCTTTGGAGATATCTATAAAATATTCTTATACTCTATTTACTCAGTAAGAAAGGTGATAATATAACTGATCTTGAACATTAATCACCATAAGAACAGTTCAAACATGAATTTTCGTAGTCATAAATCTATTAAGCCTTTCAGAGACTTTCATAGGCAAGATTAGGAATCTTTTGTAAGAAAATCATGATTTTCAACATAAACATAGACCTTGATGGGTGAAATTTGTGATACCTCTGATCTTTGAAAAAACCTAGTGAGTCATGGAAGTATATCCAGTTAGAGGTGATTAACTATTTTTCTCTTCATAATATTGGAGAGAATTTCAATATTATTGACATTTCCCTTATTGTTTTTGAGTATAATTGTACAAATGGGCCAAGCTGGCCACCATATGCATCCATTTAATAAAAATTAGCTTATTATTAAAATTATTTATACATATAAATACTTTGCCTTTATTCATGTTATGTAGAAAGAAAACCATCATGTAGGGTATCAATTGAATCAAAACATCTCCCTCTTTCTTATCATGCTTGTGGCTCTTTCCTTACTTTTCTAGCATGCCCAAGCCCTCAATAAAGAAATGTTCTTTGAAGAATTATCCAAAATTTTAACTGTGTTTTAAAAAGGCACTCTCAGGTATACATACATGCTCATTAAGATCAAGTGCTTAACCTATTAGAATAAAAGCTATTCTCCTTGTGTTAGAATTAAAATATAATTACTAGGAATGATTTTAAAGGTTTATAAAACTATACTTACTGGATCTCACAGCACCAAAGTATCCATTTTCATTTATGTGAAAGCGAGTGTGATTATTTATAAATGATTATGCTCAAATGTCTTCTCCCAGCCAACACAAGATTAAAGTTATCATGTAGTCAACAATGACGACATATGAGAAGCTCTAAAACTATGAGCATAACTGAGCACCTTTTATGTCTATAAATCTGAAAGTACTTAGAAGGATCTAAAATTTATGGGTACTCTAGGTGTTATAAATTTTTATCAAGTGTGGCCTTTAAAACTAAAGTTTTTATTCATGTTATGTGAGATTTTTATATAGCTCATCTTAACTAAAACTAACTTTCCATCTACTTTGATAGCTGGATTCCAGCATGTTTAATAATCACATCTAATGAGAAGACATTCATTCAACAGTCCTGGAAGCCACATCTTTGAGCTTATTTTAAGACCTACTTGATTAAGACTCATTAACTAAATTACTCTTATAGGAGGGTGAAAGAAATAATGTAACCACCTAGGAAAATCTTTTCCTATATGTGCCTTGATGATCATCACCATTACTAGGTCTCTCCAGATCAACTCCCACTGAAATGACATAATTGGCATACTTTCCTCCTCCAAGAGAGTAGAGTTATTTTGATGGATATAAATGGACCTTTATGACACAAAATAAATTGTGTGAATTTTGAAGGAAGATCACTTGAGTTCAGGAGCTCAAGACCAGCCTGAGCAAGAGTGAGATTCCATTTCTACTCAAAATAGAAAAATTAGCCAGGCATTGTGGCAGGAGTCTATAGCCTCAGCTACTCAGGAGGCTGAGGCAGGAGAATTGCTTGAACGCAGGAGTTTGCTGTAAGCTAAGCTAACACCATGGCACTCTAGCATGGGGAAACAGAGTGAGACTCTGTCTCAAAAGGAATTAGGGTGGAAGGGGGAAAGGGAGGGGAGGGAGGGGGGATGTGGGTAGAGGAAGGGGGACAGGCGGGATCACACCTGCGGTACATCTTACAAGGATATATGTGAAACTTAGTAAGTATAGAATGTAAATGTCTTAGCACAATAACTAAAAAAACGCCAGGAAAGCTATGTCAACCAGTGTGATGAAAATGTGTCAAACGGTTTATGAAGCTAGTGTATGATGCCCCATGATCATATCAATGTACACAGCTATAATTTAATTAAAAAAAAGTCCTGAACACCCTCTGCATTCTGAAGCAATTTTTATTTTTGTTTTTATTTCTATTTTATTTTTACTTTTATTTTTTATTTTTAGACAAGGAGGTTTTACTCTGTTGCCTAGACTAGAATGCAGTGGTGTGATTCCAGCTCGCTGTAGCCTGGAATTCTTAGGTTCAAGAGATTCTCCTGCCTCAGCCTCCCAAGTAATAGGGACTTCAGGTATGTATCACTATACCTGACTTATCTTTACTACTTTTTTTTTTTTTTTTTTGAGACAGGGTCTCAAAATTTAAATTTCAAAGAAATCAAAATTTGTAGAAAATGATTGCTTAGTTCTGTTCTGACTCAACCAATGTTTTGACAAATAACATCTCAAATCACATTCTCCACACTTCATCAAGAACAGTTGTTTTTGATATTCTTGCCTGAACTATACATTTAAGGCTAAATTTAAAATAATTTCTGTACTTCTATAAAATGAGAATTTTTAATTCAGGAATGTTTAATTTAGAAAGTTTATTCAGAAATAATTCTTGTAAATTAGAAGTCATAGAATACACTGAGGAAGAGTCCAAATGTCCATAGAGAATGAGTGAGAAACATAGTAGTTAGCATCTTCTGAGGGATTATCAAGGTAGTCGAGAAGTCAAAATAGCAGTTATTCTGTAGAATATCTTAATCCAAAGAAAGATTCATTTCTTTTTCTTTTTTTTTTCAGAAGATTGACACTTTATTATTTTTTAAAATTTTGGGTTAATGTAAGGGAACAAACAACCAGGTAACAATATTTGAATTTATTAGGTAGAGTCCATCTTGTAGTTGTGTCCCTCACCCAAAAGGTGTGCCATATACCCTTACATTGTGCCCATTAAGTGGGAGCACACCAATGCCCCCTCCGCCCTTTTCCCTCCCCCCAGTTTGAACTGAATTGAGTTTTACGCCTATGTGGGCATGCATTAGGTCATCTACTGGCTTCATATTAGTATTGGGTACATTGAATAGTTGCTTTTCCATTTTTGTGATACTTTACTACAAAGAATGTGTTTTAATTCTATCCAAGTTAATACAAAAGATTTGTATTTTTTATAGCTGAATAGTATTCCATGGTATACATATACCACGTTTGTTAATCCATTCCTGAATTGATGAGCATTTAGGTTCTGGAAAGATACATTTTCTTTTGATACTTTCCTCTATATTTGTAAAATATAGTTTTTTTAGTCAATTGACATAATTTCATATTAGAAATATAAATTCTTTCAGAAGGAATGCAATGAAAAATAAATGTTTTAAAGGATAAATGTTTTGAAAAACAGTCAAATATGAGTCCCACTTGAGAAACTGTTTTTAATCTAGTGTAAAACAACATACGCTTTTAAATAACTTATTTATTAGGAAAAGCAATTGATGACTCTTCACTTTATTCAGAACACTTTTAGAAAAAGTGACGGTAATTTGATGGAGAGCCCTTGCCACACTCTGAACCTATTTGAGTGGGAATAGGATGTGCAAACCTGGGGATTGTGATTCTAAGCAGCACTGATAAAGGTTTGTTTCTATCCTGTATCTTCTTTGGTGTTTTTCTCTTCTCCCCTATTATTTGGTTCCCCCCAAGGGACTTTCACTTCAAATCAGAAAAATGATTGCTGTGATAGCACCTTGAATTTTCGGATCCATCTTAGATCCTCTCCATACTTCTTTTATGATTTAAGCACAAACACACAAAAAACTCCAAGCTTCACGTTTTCTCCTTTTCATTAGAAATCGGGAGAGCTGTTTGAATGTTATGTCAATGTACATTGAGGTGATAGATGTTATTCAAATGTAATTTGTTGTTCAATAATCACTTAAAAATTAGTTTTAAGTTATTGTAATGATTGGAGGTTATATTGTATTTTATTGAAAACTATGTATGATCATTTAGTAATATCTGAATTAGAACTGAATTCAAATGCATACATCAAATGTGTTAACACAATTCATTTAGAGTTCATAGCTCATTGGTCTCTCACAAGAAAGACCAGGGAAAGAAATTCTATCACAGAAAAAAAGAATTAACATGATTATTTAGGTCATTTAGTAAATGGATACTAGTTAAATGGCCAGAATTAAGAATTTGTCTGTTTCTGGCTACTATTTCCATGTATTTTCTTCTACTAATTCATTCATACTATAAACTCAATTTCAGAGACAGAAAAAAAAGGCCTTCTACAAACTAGGAAATTTATTCTATTTTCACATGTGATAAAGTTCAATATGTAATATATATATATATATTTTTAGAAATCTAGGAAAATAACATGACCAATATTTTACCCAATATTTTTTTCCTTTGTCTA